>NC_061497.1:19139814-19739814 GCF_022539355.2 Hippoglossus stenolepis
CCCATCGCAAACGAATCCTCACCTCAGATAAATCAGGGGAGAAGAGGAATATCGACCCGAACGCCGGCCGGTTTGTCCGTTACCAGTTCACCCCGGCTTTCCTCCGGCTGCGGCAAGTTGGAGCCACGTAAGTGAGAACGTGTGTCGATCTTTCAGTCAGAGACAGAATAAATGCGTTGTCCTCTGTCTTTGGGATTTCTCTGTCTCACCCACCTCTATGTCTCCGTCTTCGTCCCCGCAGCGTTGAGTTCACAGTCGGAGACTTGCCCATAGAAAACTTCAGGATGATCGAGAGACATTATTTCAGAGAGAAGCTGCTCAAGAGCTTCGACTTTGAGTTTGGCTTCTGCATGCCGAGCAGCAAGAACACCTGCGAACACATCTACGAGTTCCCTCCTCTGTCTGAGGACGTCAGTAAGTCTACACACACACACACACACACACACACACACACACACACACACACACACACACACACACACACACACACACACACACACACACACACACACACACACACACACACACACACACACACACACACACACACACACACACACACACACACACACACTCACACACACACATAAAGAAAATATCTTTATAGGCAAGGAAACATCTGTTTTGAAGGCATTGACGTGGCACTGTAATGGTTAACGTTTGGATAATGCTGGAGTCTTTGTTCATGAGTCCACTGCACATAAATCATGGTCCTTCTCTCCATCCAGCCATCTTTCCTCTTACGTGAGGGTATGAAGGTTAACATGAAGGTAGGGATGAGAGAATGAGGATGAAGGGATGAGGATAGGGATAAGGGAAGAAGGATGTAGGGTGAAGGAATGAGGGAAGGAGGAACCTCCTGAACCTAAGTCCTGCATCGAATAATATAAGAGAAGTTTTTCTTTCTTGTTCCTACATTGAAACCCTCCTCAGATTTAGCCTAGGACGCCGTCGGTAGACGCCGGCGTCCATTCTTCTGACCGCTGTGATTTGTTTGTGTGTTTCTGTGCCAGTCAGGGAGATGATCCTGCACCCGTACGAGACGCAGTCCGACAGCTTCTACTTTGTGGACAATAAGCTGGTGATGCACAACAAGGCAGACTACTCGTACAACGGTGGGACGTAGAGGCGACACACACACACCGACACGAGACAGATGGACGCACGGGCGGTCGTGAGCGAGGATCAGAGAAAACTGACTGTTGCTCCAATCGTCTCTCCTGCTCCATCTCTGTCTCCCTCTGAGAGAATTCCACAGAGGAAACACCCGTTCAAATGTGTCAGTTGAATTGTGAGTTGAGTTTGTCTGAGGCCTAAAAAGACGTCCGCACAAACACACACATAGTTCACAGCTCGGTGTGACGTGTGTGTTTGTAACAAAGTGAGAAACGTCATGAAGCAAAAAACTGGAAAAACTCTGTATCTTGAAATATTGATAGAAATTATTTTTTTTCATAGATGTACATGTTAGAAACAAATCATCCAAAAACGTGTGTTTTTAGGACTTAGATTCAACGAGTGTGTGTGTGTGTGTGTGTGTGTGTGTGTTTCTGTACTAGCGCTGGGTCGATTTCTGGTTTTGGTTTGGGAGCTTAACCCTGAGGCGACATTTGTGATAATGACAGGTTCTGGCAAATTAAAAAGTAACCTACACCAGCAAACTGTGCAGACAGTGTCATGTCGCAAAATCCAACCATTAACCAGTAACCACCGTTCATCATGAAAAGTAGGACAACATAATAAATAACACTTGAATGGTGGAGGGCACACCTCCGCCAATTAGTCCCCTTATGAAACCACATTTAGATTCTCTAGCACCAGATGTCACACACTCATAAATATCAGAAAGTGAGAAGTATAAACACATCCAGGACGTAAAGGCAGAGTAGTGAGAAGATTAGTTCTCATGATTCAGACTCATTTAACTGCTTTTTAACGACTGTATTATAGTTATGTTATAATGTAAAATGAGAGGCCTCCGATGAAAAACTCATAACATGTGTGGACGAGGGAAGTGGAAGTGAGGAAACTTATTTGGGATTCATCTTTCCATCTAGTGTCTATTATCAGTTTTTGACCATGTTGGAATCTTTGTGCTCCAAGTAGCATCTGCTGGATCAAGTGCGACACCTAATGGTAAAAGTCGTTATACCAGTCTGGTGTGAATTTGGCTTATAGAGTCAAATCGGTTTGTTTGGTTTTTTACACCGGCCCAACCCTACTGCACAGTGTGTGTGTGTGTGTGTGTGTGTGTGTGTGTGTGTGTGTCTGTGTGTGTGCGTTTGAAGTATGATTACTGTGTGTGGTAGAAATATATGAATTTAAATGTCAGTTGTGTGGCCATCAGGTTTAAAAAGGTCTAAATAGATTTCAATCTGTTAGCACATTTTCTTCAGCAGACAGTAGTTAGCTCTTAGTTAATGTTTCCTTTTTACGTCTGTTCTTTATTTCTTATTTCTCAAGTCGCGGGCCCTGTGTTGACCGTGTGGGGACCAGCTGTTTGTGTTTACTGTCACTGTTCAAAGCACAGCGACTCTCTGGAGGCGACACTGAGGAAACAGTGAACTGATTTGAGCTTGAGCGTTGTCGTCCGTGCACCCGCTGTACTTTTCCAGTCACATTGTTGCATCCTCATCGTCCAGGTTAACGTCTCGCCTTTCAGGAACTTCATAGGTAAAGAAAATGATTATAAATGTTTGGTATGTCTAAGTCATGAAGGAAAGGCCTGTGGAATGTAGCAGAAGACTCTCAGAGAACAAATCACCCCCAGAAATCTCACATATATATATATATATATATTGTGTGTGATGTAAAGTTTGTCTCTACTTTAATTCTTGTTTCATTTGTCCATTTTCTCATTTTTTGTGTTGTTTCTGAATCTCATACGTTATTTTTGGTCCGGAATCGTTCCTGATACTTTTTTACCGGAGTGTTTTGATCTGCTGTTATTTGAGGGCAGTTATTTAATAATCACCTTCACATCACAAAGAAAATCAGTAACTAAACTACCAAACCCATTGCACCGACATTGCAAGTAGCTTACAAAAAAAATATCTTTTCCCTCTTACAGACGTGGCCGAGAGGAAATTACTTGAATGCGCCTGTTTGATTCATTCATTGGTCCAAAGTTAATAAAATCTAACCAAGGGTTGGAGACACATTAGCAGCAAAAAGTAGTGAAACATCGCAGGAGGGAACTCAGGTTGGCTCGAGTCCACTTGAATGTACAGCAGATGTATTTATGACCTACTTTGATTTTGAGTCGAGGTCAAGTTTTTGACGAATCAAACGTTGGTGAGATGAATTAAAAAATAAACAAAGATTTATGGGTCTTTTTTGAAATATCCCGTTGTCTGACTGTTAATGTTGTGGGTGTGGAGAGAGTGAAGACACGTTGCTGACACGATGATGCTTTATTCTCAGAAAGGAAACGTTTCAGGTCAATAAAAAACATAACTCAGGACTCGCTCCACATCTTCAGTTTATTACGTTCCCCTGAGATAAATCACAACAGAAACGGACCTCAGTGACCTTCATAACTTACTGGCAGCTTCTTATCTCCCAGTTGTCCTTTAACCAGTGACACCTTCCTGCTATTGATTTGCACACTTCGCTTCCTCATTGCGCAAAGACACTTAATCAGTGTCGGCTCGACTTTGTGTGCAAGTCCTGATAACAACTGGAGCGGCTCTGTTAAAGGAATAAGTCAACATTTTTGGAGTCAGGCTCAAGAGTATTCACCAGTCGATTTTTCTATGATAGAAAGTGAAGTTAAAGAAATATATACATAAATTAGAGTAGAGTGCATTCCTCAGCCAAGGCTCAACAGTTTTTAAAAATTCAGCACACACTCATGGACATCAGTCCACTATCCATGAATTAGTCCCAAGGAAATTAAAGAAATTGTCAGAATATACAATGTAAAAGTAAAAAAAGAATCCTGTATTTAATGGCTTCCTTCTTGGCCCTTGTCCCATCCGTCCACCGTGGAAATCCAGTGAGTAGTTGTTGCGTAATCCAGTTGACAGACAAACCAGCATAGGTACAGGAGCGAAAACCAGTTGGCAGAGGTAATTAATCTCAAAAGCTCAGTGTTAAATCTTGTTGTTTTTTTGTTTATCTGTACAAAAACGTGTTAATCAGCCAACACTTGACAAGAAAGAGTGTGTTCTCCAAAAAATGTCAAACTGTTCCTTTAATGCCTTCTATAATATACAAATAAATACACAACTAAATCTGCCACTTTGGTTTTTACAAATCACAAGTGCAGAAATATAAAGTCAGTGCTCGTTCTTCGAAAAACAACCAGTGTGACCAAAACACCACAGTGAAACAATAACACGTGCAAAAAAAAAAAAAATAAGTGACCACAGTATTAATTTAAATCAACTGATACAATTCAGTTTTAGCTCATGTACGTGATGCCTGTGAACACAGCACGGCCACGTTATGGTAAATAACCAGTCAAACAAACAGTTCACTGCAGTTTCACGTGATCTGTCAATGATGAACACGTTGATGAGATCACGTCCCAGTCAGAGGAGAAAGTGTCAAGGAAACGGTCAGGGTGACGTGTCAGCAGAACGCCACGGATAAGGGGAGCTGGGTCTAAATGGTTATATTTTTACATGATTCATCTTTTAACTTTAAAATTTCTTTCTTTTTCACGATTTAAAAGAATCACCCTTTCAGCTACAGCTCTTAAGATTAAGTCCTGAAAACTTTCATTTCTCTCCAGCTTCTCTACGAACAAAGGAATCCTACAAGAAGCGCCATATTTATTGTTTTTGACCAAACTTAAGGGTTATATTACTGGGGCAGCCGTGGTTCAGGAGATAGAGCGGGTTGTCCATTAACCAGAGGGTCATCGGTTCGATCTCAGTCTCCCTCATTCTTCATGCCAAAGTGTCCTTGGGCAAGATAATAAAACTCAAATTCCCCCCTGATGGGTGGATGGCAAAACTGTGCTTTAAAGCGCTTTGAGTGGTCATCAAGACTCGGAAAGCTCCAAATAAATACCAAACATTTACCATTTATTTCAGGAAATGTATTCCTGAGATCTTTAGACTATTAACCTCTGGATTAAAAAATATATACAATTCTGATTTTATTATTTAATTTAGTTGCTTATCTGATTTTATGAAACATCTCATGAATCTTCAGCAGCTTTAAAAAAAACTATCCTGTCCTCCATTGTGTCCGTTCTCACTCAGGGTTGGCCCTGTGTAGCGTTGACCCAAGCGGGGATGGTGCCCAGGTCAAACATGGCGTATCCCCAGGTGTTGATGCCCAAGTTTATGGTCAAAATCCCTAAGATGTTCAGCATGAAGCCAGCTTTCACCTGGAGAACCAAACACATCAGATCAGCACAGGCTCAGTTTTAGTGACTTAAAGGTCGTCTCCTGAACGAGAGGCCCAAACAGAGGGAAAGGGTTGTCTTACAAAATAGCTGCATCAGTGTGGGCAGAGCCTTATTCTCAATCAATACACAACCAGGACTGTAGGATTCAAGAACCGGCTTCACATTTGGGGAGCTGTCATGCCGTCCATCTTTGTATACATCCATGTAAAGGACGGTTATCTCCCTCTAACAACGTTTTGACTCTTTTAAATTAGATCCGAGAATCATGGGCTCAACCCCTTCTGAGCCTTATTGATGTGAATGAGAAGATTTGTGTGTTATGAACGACAGATGTGTATGAATCTCACCATGTCAATGACTCTGAGTCCTCCAAAGGAGAAGGCGACGGCGTTGGGTGGTGTGGCCACCGGCAGCATGAAGGCCAGATTGGCAGCGAGGGTGCAGGGCAGCATCACGTACAGCGGGTGTATCTTTATCGCTATGGCCTATAAGAAACATAGAGCAGTTTGACACATGGAGTGTGTGCACAGCCGCGTGTGCATGTGGACATTTATTGTGTTGAGTTTACCATTGAGGCCAGGATTGGCAGGAACAGGGTGGTGGTGGCGGTGTTGCTGGCGCACTCGGTGAATGTGGCCACCAGCAGGGAGAGCAGCAGCGAGATGGCGTAGGGGGGAATTTTCTCCAGAGGGGTCAGGCGTTCTCCCAACCACGTGGACAGACCGGATCTCTGTGAGCAAACATACGAGGAGGGTTGATCTTCATGTAGTTATCGGTCATGCACGTGACTCATAGACATGCAACGACCAAAAGACCAATTTTTTATCTGTAATGATATGAAATAGAGAAAAGCAGGACCTCTGCACAATTTAATTGATTACCAAAAAAATCGAGTAAAAGCTCGTTGGGTTTTTACCTCACTGCCGGCCGCCAGAGCAAAGCCTCCTCCCAGCAGCAGGATGATGTTCCAGGGCATTCGCTCATGAACCTTCTGCCAGTTCAGCAGATTGGGGGGGGAATTAATCTTCTTACCTGCGAGACCCAGACGAGGTTTGAACATGAAACAGTGATTGGTTTGAAATCTCTCTCGCTGCATCTCTCATGAGCTGATGTTTAAATCCCACAAACCAGAGCCTGACCCACTGATGAAATATATATCATATCGGCTGATATCTTAGGAGTCATTGCCAATTATTATATTTATAAAAAATAATCAGCCTTGACTCCTAAGACGTCATTATGAAACCCTAATGACAAAGAAATTTAATTTAGGTTTGATATTTTACAGTTAAACTAGAAACTTTACTATATATAAGTATCAATATAACAACTTGAATCAAAAACACAAACATAAAAGCACAGATAAACATAAAGGCTGAAACCGATATGTCTCCCACTGGCCTAATAATCCGTGAGGCTCGAATTCAAAAATCCCAGTGCAATAGGGGTTTTTTAGTGGGGTCAAAATAAACATTTCACCTGCTTCGTCGTAACCGTAGCCTCCGAACTTAGGCAGCTGGGAGGGGATGGCGAAGAAAAGCATTGACATTAAGATGGCGATGGTTCCATCAGACACAAACCTGACAAACACAAAATAACAACATCCAACATATTGTATTAACTTTATTTGTGCTGCTGCCGTGCTTCCGGCTCCATTTCAGTGTGGTCACAGTGCAACGTCTGCAGAGAAAACGATGGAGCTAAGAGCAAAGGTGTTTCTATCCATTTGCAAACTTTGAGGGACTCAGAGAGAGTAAATAAGGTAAAAGAGTAAAATGAGAGGACGGAGAGAAGTTTGAAGGATGTTTCTCGTTTTCAGCTTCTACGTGTCATGTGACAGATTTCTCAGCTTGACGACTGCATGTTTCTGGCTGAAATGCAAGCTGGGAATTGTAGTTCAAGTCTCATCTGATTATTTTCTAAAACCGGTGTTGATATTTTGGACTGACAGTAAAAAGACTCAAGCTGTAAAAAAAGGAAAATGAATATAAAATAATCCCAGTGATGTTTCACTGGTGTGTTTCATCCAAATTGTTGTTTTCTTTACCCTGGAATGGGCCCTTCATATTTAAATACTTTATATTTACATCAGGAGCGGATCCTCTCTACGGAGGCAGCCATGTTTTTTACGGTAGCCCAGACTGGACAAACTAAACCTTTTGAGTTTTTCTGACAACTGAAGATGCCACAGGTTCTCTTCCATGTTTGGAAGGGGAGGGTGAGGTGAGGGGTATTCAGCTGCAACATGCAACTTCACCACCAGATGTCACTGAATTCTACACACTGAACCTTTAAAAGGAATAAGAAATATTTGGCTTTGGCTACACTTTCATCGGAAAAAATATAAAAACTTCACCAATGCGGGAGACTCACGCCTTTTCCTTGTTGAAGAGCACCGTGGCCCAGCCGTCAATGAAGCCCGGCTCCCTGGTGAACCACAGGAGCACCAGCGTGGTGAAGATGACGAGCACCGCCACCTCAGCAAACGTCAAGCGGCCCAGCTTGAGGTACTCCTCCCTCATCACCTCGCGCGCCTCCTGATCTCTGCTGCTCTTCATGCCACAGCCAAATGACTTCTTCATGCTGCGGAGGAAAGTACAAAGTGCAACGATGACTTAGACTGATCAGAAAATCATGGAAACGTCTGAAGACTGAGGAAGTTAAAGTGAACCATTAATTCACATAATTGTGACAAACTTTATTAAATACTCCTCAGTGACCTGCAGTGGAGGGCTGTAACAAAGTACATTTACTTCATTAATGTACTTATATCATTTTTCACGTATCTGTATTTTACTCAAGTAGATTTATGTTTGGGTACATTTCACTTTTAATTCACTGCATATACCAGCAACAATCTGTACTTTCTACTCCACTACTATTTTATAATAAAACATGTTACATTCATTAAAGTAATCAATAACGAGAGTGAAACCTGGTCCACTTATCCAATCAGAGTGGGCAGGTAACATTAGACCCCGCCTCCTTCAACAAGAGCAAAGCGAGAGGTCACCGCCAAGACTCCGCCTTAATGGTGCCATAAATTGTCCTATTAGGGAATGGGGTTCCTTTACTTTAATATTTAGCATACCTAAAAGCAAGTACTTACTTTTAATCAAGTAGAAAAGTGAATGTACTTTTACTTGAGTACACTTTTTATTTTACTTATTTGTGCTATTACTTAGCTCTAATGTTCAAGTACTTTTTCCAACGCTGGTGACCCGGTGAAACTCTACAGCCGGTTAGCTTAGCTTAGCATAAAGACTGAAAACAAATCTGCCTTCTTATGCTTGCTTATGAACGTGTTGTGTGACGTTTGTTTGATTTGCTCAGAGCACGCAACCATGCAATGAAGTTACCAGTGGTCACAGAATCATCTGCGGCCGACTGTACGAGTCTGAAGTGGCCTTACTTGAAGCCCAGGAACATGAACTGAAGCCAGATCCAGGAAAACACAAGCATGAGAACCATGTTGGGGAAAGAGAAGGCGAACCAGCTGGCGAAGTTGATCACGTCACCATTTTCAGGAAACATCCTTCACAAAAACAGACAAGAAAGATGGACAGATGAGAGGAGGAAAACCAGCAAGCACAGTATTCTCCTGTACTTGTTGAGTGATATATCAAGGTCTTACTTGTCGATTTGGCCCTTGAGGATGATGTTGGTGGTCGAGCCGGTGAGCGTGGCCGTGCCTCCGATGCTGGCAGAGTAGCACACGCTCAGACTCATCCCCTTGGTCAAGAGTAGGTACCTGTCCTCCATCGCTTGTTTGCTGGACTCCTTACACGACTCTGGACTCACCTCACGTTTACCTGTAGCCCGACACGTCCAGAGGGTTCAAATCAGTGGGAGGTTATACTCTCTAGAAAATGGTCATCCTGTTTTTACTTACACACTCTGTCCTCCTGCTGAGTGTTGGTGTCTGGCTGTTTGTCGTTGCTTATTTCCTGCTTAGTGGATGTGGGCTCCATCTCAAACCCGTGGTTGGCCTCAACCGCAGCCTGTAAATCTCGCTCATCCGCCTGGATCTCGATGGCTTTCAGCTGCTGCAGAATAGCTTCGGCGATGGGCAGCATCATGGCCGTGGTGGCCGTGTTGCTGATCCACATGGAGAGGAAGGCCGAGACGATCATGAAGCCCATCATCAACCTGTGATACATGGCAGTGAGAGGAAATGACTATGAAATGATGGAGCATCATTTTCATATTTAACATATTTGATATCATCCAATAAATTGTGAGAGGAAGGTTTTATGCTGTCAACTACATGGAATTCATTTTGTTGCTTGGTAATATTATCAAGGTCAATAATTTATGATAAGGTATCTATTTTTGCCCATCTGCTCATATATAGGAAGCAGGGTTTATGACCTATACTGGAGACAACCACCAGGGGGCGATCCAGCAGATTTTACTTCACTTTTGGGAGTTGTGGCATCAACCATCTTTATATACAGTCTATGATATCCACTATGAAGTTCTTTATAGGCAGCGATGACCCCACAGTCGAAGCTTAGTTTTTCTGTGTGTTGTAGCGTGCACAGATGAGCGGTATCGTTTCTTACAGGGCCGGACGAGCGCCAACCACCAGCAAAACTCGCAGGGCGATGCGCTTATGGAGGTTCCACTGCTCCACTGCAATGGCCACCAACAGGCCGCCAATGAACAACATGTTAGAGTCTTTCAGGTATTCAATACTGACCTGAAACACATCACACACAGACACAATCATCAGCGGAAGAAGCTAAAGTCCAAACGTGTGCAACAAACCAACAGCTAGCTCCTGAGCGGCTGAAGTAACCTGTGAACATGCTGAGGTAATGTAACATCCAGATTGTTTTACGAGCAATAAAAGTCAAACACTGGCATCGGCAGATTGGAACTCGTCTGTATAACTAGAATACGTCCTGGAAATAACTAACCGGAAGGTCAAATTAACACTTTGAGGGCACAGAGCCTAGTTAGGGCCTAGTTATTATAATAATAATAATAATGTAAGCTTGTGCCGAACTTTAATCATCTCACATATCCTCAGGTATTGCTGAGGTGAGTGCCTGCAAACTTAGACCCTGACTACACATTTATATTTGTTTGTTTTATGTTTGCTTCATGTGGTTTTGCTAATTTGCTGATTTTGAAAGTCTATTCAAAATATTGGAGCAGATCATATGAGGAGAAATGAGTTTTCCTTCCTTTGATTGCATGTTGGGACATAGTCGTGTTCAATCATGAAAGGATGACAACAACAAAAGAACTGAAACAAAGCCTTGGAAATATTTGTGTGTTTTTCCGAGAAGAGAAACTCCTAATGAAAAAAATGTACAAGTGCATATGAATAAAGCACAAACGTGTATATGAGAGCTGTACCTCTCCGGCCGTCATGATGCCCATCATAGGAAAGAGGACGACTGGCAGCAGGGCGGTCACAGCCAGAGGCATGCACTCTGTGCACCAGAACAGAGCCATGAGGATGATGGCGTAACCACATCGTGCTTGCTGTAAACAAAGACACACCCTGGGGTCAGAAGTGGCAGGAAACAGCAGAAGTAAAAACACGTAAACACAGGCACGTTTCTACACGTCTTCCAGCTGTCACATCCTCTGACCTACCTGGGACTGTTTAAAAGGCAATAATAAGACTTTACACACTCAGAGAGATTAACCCTTCATATCATAAAACAAACATTTGGTCATGCTCTTTTCTCCTCAGAGTCCAGTTAATGAGTCCTGATTAAAATTGCTTTTCCTCCAGGACCCGTTTAAACCACGCGGCACAAAAATTTCCACTGCCGCTCACACGAGACTGCGCTCAACTCAATAGATCACAGATTCATAGAAACAGCCGGATTTAGCAGGATTACACAAAAACGACTGAATCGATTTACATATAAATTTGTGGAGGGGTGGGACATGACCCAAGGAAGAAGCCATTCAGGGTCCAGGATTTTTATTTCAACTTCCGTTGAAGATATCCAGAGAATTTATTGGCCTTGATGAAAAAACCTGACGTTTGGTGTTTAGGAGACTGATAATTATTCCTTCAATTTGATATCGATCCAGATCTAGTGAATTTAGATGTAGTAACATAAGGTAAGGCTGTTTTTGTTATAAAGCACATTTCATACAGATTCAAGGTTCTGTACATGGATATAAAACAACACAAAAAGACAAAAAGAAAAGAAAAGAAATCATGACAGCACAGATTAAAACCATTTTCAAGTAATAAAAAACGATAAAGAATAGAATAAATTAGGCGTTGAGATTAAAAAGGGTAAAAGAAATAAAATACAAATATGAAATTAAGTTAAAAGAGTAAAATAATACAAATAAAACAGATAGAAATGTGTAAAATAATAAAATATAATAAAAAGATGGTATGACCATAGCTTTTTTTTAAATAATTTAGTTAAAGGCATTTGTGAATAAAAAAGTTTTAAATCTGGATTTAAAAGCTTCAATGTGGACTGTTAGACGTGGATGGAGGTATGCGCTTTGCTGAGTAAATCAGAATCAGAATCAGAAGTATTTATTTATTGCCAAGTAGGTTTACACCTACCTGGAATTTGCCTTGGTATATAGGTGCATACAAGGAACATAAAACATAAAAACACAATAAGTACTACACACATGAAAAAAAAAAAAAAGGATTTATATGATCTCGACCTGGATGAAGTTCATGTACATGACTCCTTAAGAAATAGGTTGAGACAAGGTCATTCAGTTCCTTCAACCTCAGATACGGTCAATGCTTGTGAATGTGTAAGAATAGAAAAAGAAAGGCACGTGCGTCTTTATGACACAAAACTCCCTCCACAAAGGCAGTAAATGTTAGAAAGATATATGATACTCCTCCAGTGTGCATAATAGTTGAGGCGTTATGTCTGCAGGTTGTCTGTACGTATGCCCCATTCTTCTGAGCACAATATCACAGGAACACCTTCAAGGAATTTCCTCAAATTTGTAACAAATGTCCACTTCGACTCAAAAAATCGACTAAATTAGATTTTGTTGGTCAAAGGTGAAAAGTCACCATCACAGTGACGTCACAAAACATGTTTTGGCCTCTTGATTGTGATCGCTCAAGTTTTGTCTTCTAATTTTGGTCAAAGGTCACAGTGGCTGCAACCCCTTCTCCTTTCCTGTTTTGTTTGACTGACACTGACAAGAATTTGCCGATTAAGCCTCTATCAATGTTGCTAAACATGTATAATCACACAAACACTTACCGGCGTAGGGCTGATGAGCGGCAGGGGAAGTAGTATCAGCGGAGTGATGGAGATGATGAAGTAGTTCCTATGGTACCACAGCCACTTCAGCCAGACACCCATGACTCTGCTGGCAAAAAACAAGCAGTAACCCAGAGGTTAACTATCCAGATGTTTTCCTGGTCGCTCAGAGCAGACACCTGCTGAGTAGAGAGAAGACAAGACTCAGGAGCAGGGAGAACTGCAGAGTGAAGACGGTGACATGAACCGCAATTTATTCTTTTTATCTCTTTCAGCATATCAAACATTAACTCGACACAGAGGAGATCACACTCCTTAGATAACATCCCTGGGTGGGGCCTCAGGGCATGTGCTACAGAGCTGGCTGAGGTTCTCACCTCCATCTTCAACCTGTCGCCCTCACAGGCCACACCCACCTGTTTCAAAACCACCACCATCCTCCCAGTGAGTTGGCTGAATGACTACAGGCCAGTTGCACTCACTCCGATCATCATGAAGTGTTTTGAGAAAGTGGTTCTGGCCCCCATTCAGAGCAGTATACATGAGACTCTGGACCCCTTGCAGTACGTCTACCGCCCAGTAGAAGCACCTCGGACACCATCATCTGCAGCCCTTCACATAGCCCCCTCCCACCTGCAAAACATCAGGATGCTCTTCATAGACCACAGCTCCGCTTTTAACACAGTCGTCCCTTACAAGCTCACTAACAAACGGCCAAACCTTGGACTCAACCCCACACTCTGTGACTGGCTGTCAGATTTCCTCACGGCAGAATTGGAAATATAACGTCAAACAGCCTTGTGATGAACACGGGTGCCCCACAAGGATGTGTTCTCAGCCCCATGCTCTACACACTGTTCACATGTGACTGCGTCACCTCTCACAAGGACAACACCATCAGGACATTGTCTACGACACCAGTCATTGGATTTATTACTGGCGGCGTCGAAACAGCATATAGACGTGAGGTGGCAAGTCTGGTTGACACGGTGTGAGGAGAACAATCTCACCCTCAACACAGACAAGGCCGAGAAAAATTATCATGGACATGAGTAAATAGAGGAGAACTCATCTGTCGCTGTTCATCCCGGGGCTTGGGGTGAGCAGTGTTGTGCCATAATGCATCAAACGTGATACCATGAAATGGTGTGCCTTTCGGCATTCAATAAATTTGGTTATCAAAATAAAATATTAAATATTAATATTTAATTATTAATATTAAATAATAACTTTAATTGATTAAAGTTACCTCGGGGCACCACCCTTCAAAGGAAGGGAAAAGATAGCCAATTTATTGATTAAGTCTCATAAAAGTACTAACTACAAATTTGGAACTCTGATTAACAATTAAATTAATAACTATAACCAAAATTACCATATAGATAGTTAGCTAAGTTGAAGGATATGGAGTTCTTGACAGTGTAGAGGTTGGCAAAATTCACTTATGCAACATTAATGAAAAAACATTTGTGAAAGAAAAACATTTATTATGAATATAATAAAGTATAAAAACGCCGTGGCGCTGCGCGCAGCCGCCTGGCAGTTCACACAGGACGCGCATTTCTCCACGCCGGTCATCCTGCGATTCCTCTCCGTGATCACACATACAGCTGATATTTGTCATGGGTAAGTAATAACTTTGTACTTTATAACGTAAAACGTTGTATCTCTTCCTGGATAACCACTAGAGTAAATGTATGTCCACTTCTTTACAGAAGAGATATTACAACCGTAGTAATGTGTTTGTTTTATTTCCCTAGTGCGATTTGTAGAAAGGAGGAGAGCCCTTGCTCTTTTTCTCTTGCTCCGAAGGATCCGACGGCGGAGAAGAATGTGGGTTAGGGTCCGGTGTTTGCTCCGTGCAATGTCGGGTGTCGGGGGTAAATGAGGTAGTCACAAGTGACTACGTAACCCTATAGCCACCCCCACCCCACCCCCTCTCTCTGTCTCTCTCTCTGTCTCTCTCTTTCTATCTATATGACTGTAGTGGATGGGCAGAGGGGGACATTTAATTATGTGATTGTGAAAATTGGGAAAATTTAAACTCCAGGACAACAGAAGGGGAATACAAAGTATGGGAATGCATATTTGATAATTTATGTCATATAAAATATGTCATTTATATCGTTTAAAATCATTTTTCAGTGTGTTTCCTGGCGCGATACGCTCGCGGCAAGCGGAAAAAATACACTCGACGCGGAAACCATCGGTGCAGGGCGCGAGGCACAATTGAGTAACGGGGGCGGAAAGGAGGCGCCTGGCTTTCCTTGGCGCGGCGCGCCGTGGCGCTGTGCTTCCGCGTCCTGTGTGAACCCAGCGTAACATTACTTTCTCAATAACTTGTACCCAAAATATCACAACACCACAAATCAAACCTATAAACCTCACACAGAATCGAATAAACAGTATTGCTTAGCCTAGTATAATTATTAAGCCCAGTTGTGTTACCAGTCCGTGGAAAGGGGAAAAAGGAAGTTGCTGTGCAGTTCGAAGTTTTGTGTCGTCTTGCTGGTTTCTGTTGAGCTGTGTAGCTCAGTCGCTGGCTGAAGTTTTCCTGCAGGACATCGCATCGCTGCTAGGACGTTGGTAGAGCTTGGAGGGCGAGGAGGTTTCCTTGGTGAGATGAGCTGGAAGCTGCACCTTTGTGCTCCTCTCGAAGAGTTGGATGGGAAGAGAAGATGTGAGCTGGAGAAGAAGCTCGACAGCCTTCCCTCCTGTGGAAGGATCGTAGGAAGAGGCAGAAGAGGCTCAGACCTGGTCTTATATTGGCTCGATGACCTCACAGGTCATGGGGTCCAGAGTGACCAATGGGAGTTGAAACCTGTGTCCCTGGGGGGGTTTTCACACCTCTGATGCTCCCTGGGAGACTGAGTTCCTTGCTCTGGTTTTTTATGGCCCCTGGGAGACTGAGTCTTGGAGGAACATGCGGCTTCAGGCTTTGATGGCACATGTAGGCTGAAGTGTGGTTTCACAAAAAACCATGGCCCAACTACAGCTTCAAATTCCTGGGCGTTTACATCAGTGATGACCTCACCTGGACACTAAACACTGGTCAAGAAAGCACAACAGCGGCTGTACTTCCTGAGCAGGCTGAGGAAATGCGGCATGTCACCAAAGATCCTCAGCAGCTTCTACAGCTGCATCATTAAGAGCATCTTGACCATCACCGTGTGGTGTGGGTGCACCACTGCAATAAGACTGCTGAGAGTCAGGACATCACTACCCTCTCCAGTAGTCCCCAGAAGAGCCTGCTCCATTGTCAAGGACTCCAGCCTCCCCCAAAGCGGAATGTTCACACCTCAGGCAGAAGGTACAGAAGTGTGAGATGCAGGACGTCCAGACTGAGGAACAGCTTCTATCCAACAGCCATCAGACTGTTAAATACTCACTGGCCCTTCACTGGCCCTTACAACTCTCAAAAGCTCGGTATTCGTCGTGGAAGGCAAAGAAATCATTTCATTGCACGGGACTGTATATATGACAATAAACGCTTTGATCTTGGCACAGAGGAAGATGGAGCGTTGTGAAAGAGAGGAGAGGAGAGGAGACAGACAAACAAAAGACGGATTCATAGTGTGAAGGAGTTCAGCTCTGTCAGGGTTCACTAAAGGTCAGGAGCATTCGGCAGCTGAAAGATTTTTGTGGCCCATGGACGGATCATGAGAAAATGGTCCCCTGGCCCAGAAATGTCCCACAATCCCCCCCCGAACCCCCTGAAAGAGACAGAACCTGTTTGTGTCTCTCTTTTGTGTGTGATTAAGCTAATTTTGAGTCTCTTGAGTGTTTAATTTGTGATTTCACAATCACACCACAAAAATGAATGACTGATTATATTATATTTGAAATTTTCATATCTATATCATAGTTACATTATCAATGATTACATGAGTATGTTTTGATTATGTCTTTTATTATGGCAATTTAAAAAATATTAAACTTTTTTCTTGGTAACAAACACCGTCAGCCATCGAGAGAAGCACCTGATGGACAAGTGCTCCACCTTGTGGCAGGGATAAAAGGAGCATTCCTGCCCTGATAGCTCACACGTGTGGGCCACTTCTAGCAATGATGCAGCAAAGCAGACAGACAAAGCAAAGCAAACAAAGGGTCGACAGACAGAAGTTACCTGAAGGCCACTGTACAGTCTCCCCTACACACATGGAAAGGGGAGGGTGAGGCGAGGGCTCACTGCCAGACCTACAAATTGTCCTATATTTTCTTACTGTGTCGCTTTATATGTCAGTGTAGTTACCAGGGCTGCATTTGGAAGAATCTGTGTGTTTGCTTTAGGGTTGTCTATGTTTGTTTTTTTTACCAGGGATCAATAGAGAAAAACTACTGGCCCAGTTACACAATGATTGAGCTCTGACACTCACTCCCTCAGGCTCCCTACAGTCTGCAGTTTATCATTAGAATAGTACATGTCCAAAGTTTATTAGTTATTTTGCATTTGAAGCATCTTCCCTATTAAGAAACATTCGACTAAACAGAAAAACAATACAACATTTATTCTCCATTATCAGTCTCATTGTTGTTAAATAACCAGGAAGCTGACATTGGCTGTAACCGTCTAGTCAGTGGGTTTATTCTGTGCCTCAGAGTAATCATGTTGATGTATCTGGGACAAACAGGACAGAGATCAGCCATCACAGTTTAATGATTATCAAAGTGTTGACGGCCCGGGGTCATCAACTCCTGAAAAATACCAATCGATCGCCATCTGCACACAACGCTGCTCCCCGAAGTGGGACAGTCAGTTCACACTCATCTGGCTGCACTACAGTGAAAAGTGCACTGTTCTCTGCTGAATTTAAATTCCACTTCTTTACTTTGTTGCGTTTGAAGGTGGAGTATTTTCTGTGAGGCGACATGAAGCCAGCAGTGACTCTGCTGGGCCTCGTCGTCCTGCTGGACGTCACCTTGGCTGCAGAAAGTAAGTCTCTTAGAAAAATAAATACTTTCTTATTTAGAGATTGTGTTCTGTCACCACAGGTTAGGGAATATACTACTAATCAAAATGTATATATAATATAGTTATGTGACAATAAAAACATTTTGAGCATGTTTATGTGGCTACATCACACAGGAATTAAATGTATAAATGTATATATTAGGTCTGTTATTAATATCGAGGAATAATTGCCATTTTTTAATATGTATGGAGGAGTATATCGCTATCAGAAGTCTTAAACTAACTTTTATCAGCATTGGCCCCAAAATAATCCATATCAGTTGGACTCAAATAGATTTATAATTATAATTATTATAATAATTATTGTTATTATTATAATCAGTGAAGTGTTGTACTATTATAAAAATGCATTACCTTTAAATACATTTATTATGTATACTCCCCTGTTTACCATACAGTATATCTGAGCATATAAAAACTATGTGTATGTATTAATCCCTGATTGAAAACAACAGCATTTTAAAATCAGTTTTAAATGTTTTTACTGGCTAAATTACTTTTTACAATAAAGAAAAATATGATTAACACATCAAATATAGATATTATATTATAAATAAGTAGCATCTAGTCGGAGGTCAGAAAAAACCCTGTACTTTATGTAGCCATGTTACTTTTACTTACCTTTAGTATCTGAGTACTACTTCACGGTATCACTGTCGTACAATGTCTCCACAGAGTCCTGTGTGGGTCAGTGTGGCTCCTTCGATCCACAGAGGAAATGCCAGTGCGACTCCATGTGTGTGTACTATGGAAGCTGCTGCGGAGACTTTGACTCCGTGTGCCCCAAAAAGAGTCAGTGGAGCTGCAGCATGTTACCATAAATAAATGGTCAAATGTTTTATTTCTCATTTGATGAAACTTTCCTCCACCCTCAGTCGCTCGGGGTGACACCTTCGATGCAGAAGAGGACACCACAGAAACTGTGACGCCCGTGGCTACGACTGTTGCACCAACTTTCCACACAGCTCCAGCGGTTGTCTCTCTCCCACCCATCACCACACCAGGCCCCACCCCAGCTGCAGACCCTGACGCAGTGCCCTGCAGCGGGCGACCTTTTGATGCTTTTCTGCAGCTGAAGAATGGCTCCATCTATGCTTTCAGAGGTAAACCTACCTTTTGGTTGTGGAGAGCACTTTCTCCACAGTCCCCAAATGTGAGGTTTCCCAAAACCCCCCAAAAACGTTTCAGATAATCATCATGGGCCCCGAGTTTATCCAGCAGTGTTTGAAAAAAGAGTTTATTTTCTTAGGATCCAGACCTTTGGAATAAAAGTAACGCCAAAAGTAACAGGCTTGCAAAAATGTTTTAATTTATTGATTAACTCCGTAGAAATTATGAATTACAATCCAGACATCAAACTCTAAAGCGACGGCTGGAACTGCTTCTCTTTGGTCAGGCGTCTGATGTCAGATGATAGTGATGATGATAACTACTTCCCGGCTTCCCATCCATGCTTCTTCTCCTGTAGGTGAATATTTTTTCGAGTTGGACGACAAGTCTGTTCTTCCTGGTTACCCCAGACTCATCCAGGACGTGTGGGGAATAGCAGGACCCATCGACGCTGCGTTCACACGCATCAACTGTCAGGGGAAATCCTACATCTTTAAGGTAGAAACTGTGAAGAGTGTGTAATAGTATGTGTAATATTATTATTATTATGAACATGGGAACTCATACAAATTCTAAAAGGAGTATTACTCATTTGTGTGATGGTTTAGAAAAGGTTTGAATCTGTAAAGACAAACAGAACAATCAGCTGAATCTTACACTGGGGCCTGGAGCTAAAAGTTAAAGTTGTATGTGTATAATTTGGTGCAGTTTAATTGAATCTAATGGGACTATTTGACCTCGGTGGACATATTTTAGCATTGTTCTTCTTTATTAGGTATTAGGTCTGCAGATACAATGGGTGCAGTAATTATTTCAGGTATTTATTGTATTCTGAGCTTTTCCGCAGCAGCCTCAAACCTCAGTTTTTGGGGCTTCGAATCTATTGTGTCTCAGGGCAACAAGTACTGGAGGTTTAACGGCGACGTCTTGGATCCGGAATATCCACGGCTCATTTCGGTCGGATTTGACGGCATACCAGACAACACTGACGCTGCGTTTGCCGTCCCGGCACCAAGCCACCGTGGCAAAGAGAAAGTTTACTTTTTCAAAGGTATTCATGAAGAGATGTCTGGTATTTTTCAGTTTTTTAGAAGTGCATTGTCACCAGTGTCAACTGTGATGGTCCCCAAAGAAATAAAGTATTGTGAAGATGTTGCTTGTGCTCATGACCCATTAAATTTAAGCATCTCAACTTTTTAACAAATTCTGGCTTTTTCATTTTTATAGTTAGTTAGTTGGTTTTTTACCAACCTTTATTTTGCAACCTCTTGGGGGTCCTGAACTTCCAGAGGTGGAAAGTAACCATTTATATATCTACCTCTCAATTAAATTACATTTTTGATGAACATTTTATGCTATTTTATACATCTTGACATATTGTTGGGGCAAATAATGCTGTGACATTTCAACATGTCCTCAGTTGATCATATCTCATGTGCGTGTTTCTCTCTCCAGGGCAAAACTATTACGAGTATGAGTTCAAGCACCAGCCTTCCCACGAGGAGTGTGTCCGCATGAGCAGGTCCTCGCCGTCTGTGCTGTTCACGAGATACACGGACCTCTTCTGCGATCAGACGTGGGAGGATTTCTTCACGCAGCTCTTTGGAGACTCCTGTAAGACTCATCTGTGTTTTCTTCTTTATATATAATGTTTATTTGTTTGTAGGAGCAAGTAAATGACAATAAACCAAAATCATTTACCACAGCATTGATAGCCCCACAATTAAATTACATAGAGAACACAAAACACACACGGATGCATTAAACCACCAGATCACTAATGACCACATGACCCATCCCGGCAATTGTTGAAGTATTATTAGAGAAATTATATTTGGAAAGTTTATAAATGCCAACATAAATGTGTCAAATTACTTTTTTTGAATCCCCAACCCCTTTAGAGGTTAAAAAAAAGATTTTGAAAAATTCAAACTGTAATGGATGTAAATAGTTTTAAACCATACTTAGAATACACTAGTGTTAGTGCACATTATTCATGTCTTATGTTCATGCATGAATAACATCACTTCACGGTAAAAGACTCCGACCTTGTTTCTTCTACCTTCAGTCAGCAATCCCCACACTGGCCCTCGGATCATCAGCCGGGACTGGCAGGGCCTCAGGTCTCCTGTAGATGCTGCCATGGTCGGACGAGTCTACCTCAGCCCCAAGCCCACGCCATCGCCCACTCCAGCAGTGAGGAGGCGGAAGAAGAAGCCCAGCAAGAAGCGTAAACAGCGAAGACGGCAGAGTCGCCATGTGCTGTTCGATGATTTCTGGGGTTATGATGATTGGTCTGATTACGCCGACTACAGCGACATCGTCGATGAGAACCCCACAGAGGCGTACCGGAGCGCTCCTGTTCAAAATGTGTATTTTTTCAAGGGAGGTAAGAACACATGGAGTTATTTTAATCGCTAAATCAGACTTTATTTCCACAGAACAGGCATAAAAGAAGTTTCTCCCTTTAACAGCTTTTTTGTCTGTGTGTTTCCTTCCTCTTTTTTTTAATGGCAGATAAATACTACAGAGTGAGTCAGCAGACGAAACGTGTGGACGCCGCCAACCCGCCATACCCACGATCCATTGCGAAATACTGGCTGGGCTGCAAGTACGAGGAGACACCGGATGAATCAAGGGCAGAGAAGAAATAGGCTGCCTGAGGAAATGAATAGAAATCCACTCAAATACAAGCGTTCCTCTGTGTGCACACCTGGTTTGTTCAAATACAAGTTCGTCTTAAAGTAATTATAGTATGAATTTATGATTAGGTGAATTATTGTTGATGTTAAAGCATTTTGTTCACAATACCCCTCTAATGTCCCCTGAGGTCCTGTGTTGACAAAACCTCCTCAGTAATAAGTAATTTGCTGCTGGACAAAAGACGGCAAGAGATTTTTTTGTGATGTAATTAAGTATTAAACATCCTCATGTGTGGTTACTTGAATAAACGTGTAATTAAAAGATGTACTACAACATGCAGCTTTATTTTCATGCATAATTATGAGAGGGGTAAAATGAATGAATTTTAAATTTGGGTCTGCAGAGTTTGCCTTTCACACATGAACAACGCAGCAGGAGATTCTCGCCTCAGACACGTTCACAACGACTCAGAAATCTCCCGGGCGTTCGGGCGACGGGTGGCGCAGCAGGCAGAGGCAGGTTTGTAACGCATAAATTCAGAGATCACATGTTTTTGTTGAGAGCACATAGACAGTGGCGTTGACCCGTATCGCCGAAGGGCAGCCCCTCAATGTCTGCAAGCAGCTTTGAACAACTGCCCCTGAATTGTCTGTGCAAAAACGTATCTGATTTCGTATCTGATTTTCATGGTGTTGCTGTATTTGAGATTGAAGTAATGGATGTGAATACTTCCACCGCTGCTAACTGCCCATATACAGAGTATTAACCATAAACTATGTAACTATATACGGATTATACTGTCACAGCTGGAGTGATGGCCTCAGGTTTCCAGTGTAAAAGCTCCTATGTGTTACTGCAGTACTCTCAGTAAGTATTTTTGAAATACTCGGGTTACACATTTTCAGGGTGGAAATGTTGCTGCTCACGCGATTCGTTGAAAATTATGGAGAAATAAAAAAATTTAAAAAATAAAAAGGCACCGCTGGGATTTGAACCCAGGATCTCCTGTTTACTAGACAGGCGCTTTAACCAACTAAGCCACGGCACCACGTGACGACACCAGGCGTTATTACTCGTTATATACAAAGCCACACATGTATGATGGGTCCAAAATATATATTTTATTTGTAATTTCCTTATAATACACTCATCTGCATAGTTCTACTTTACATGTATTCTTCTACTCCTTTCCATTATAAATACTCTAATTACAGTGCCATCTTAAATATTCGAACAATCACCCCAGGAGATAATCGATCATTGCTGCAGAAATCTCCAGATCGGACAGATTGAAGTCGCCCAGGTCCTGGAGGCACAGGTCGGACAGGTCGTCCGGGGACTGCTCGGTGCTGCAGGAGCTCCGGCGGTGCTGGAGCCGCTGACTCTGGACGCTGTGCCTGGGTCGTGGATGAGCGGCTGCACCGCAGCGGCTGCCCGCGGGCTGGGAGCCCTGTGCCCCTCCAGGAAAAGCCTCCTCGGTGAAGTCCCACTCAGCGACACCACCGTGTGGGAACGCGAAGAGGCTGGAGTCTGTGAAGTCCGGGGTCTGGTAGTAATGGTCCTGAGGAACTTGGTCCGCGGCGACGGGAGATGTGGGGCCGCGCAGGGACATGGCCTGACTCCCCAGGATGGTGG
Organism: Hippoglossus stenolepis; assembly: GCF_022539355.2. Lineage (NCBI taxonomy): Eukaryota > Metazoa > Chordata > Actinopteri > Pleuronectiformes > Pleuronectidae > Hippoglossus > Hippoglossus stenolepis. The sequence continues at coordinate 19,162,763 of NC_061497.1, forward strand.
AGAGCCGGGTGGACTGGGGTAGACTTGGAGCAGGGTACCCTGGAGGAGACGGGAGGCTGGGTACACTTTGAGCATGGTACCCTGGAGGAGACGGGAGGCTGGGTACACTTTGAGCAGGGTACCCTGGAGGAGACGGGAGGCTGGGTACACTTTGAGCAGGGTACCCTGGAGGAGACGGGAGGCTGGGTACACTTTGAGCAGGGTACCCTGGAGGAGACGGGAGGCTCGGTAAACTTTGAGCATGGTACCCTGGAGACGGGAGGCTCGGTGTGGGGGAGAAAGCAGGAGGCAGCGATGTGTTGGGGGCCGGGATGTGCGTGAAGTGGGGACGGAAGGTTCCCGGTCCGGTGGTGCCCGTGGGGGCCTCTCTGGATGGCTTCTTGCTCTTGAAATAGCGTGCGCGTCTATTTTGAAACCAGACCTGTTGAGAGAGAGAGAGAGAGACTTGAGGTTACTTCTAATGCAACAATGGGGCTCATCCAAAGTTACGCAGGGGAAGTGCTTATCCAAAAATCACGCATATGAGGTGTGGCGCATTAGTCATACCTGGATTTTGGACTCTGGTAGTCCAGTGACAGAGGCGAGGGACTCCTTCATTCTGATGTCCGGGTAGTGTGTGACGGAGAAGGCCCTCTCCAGCTCGCTCACCTGCGCCTTGCTGAAAGTCGTGCGCTTCCGGCGGCGCTGGGTGTCCGAGCACGGCCTGTGGGCAGCCTCGTGACGGACTACAGGGAGATAACAAACATGTTAGCTAACGGTTATTGTATTGAATGGCTTTTAATTTTTCTAAATTAGGATTAAACACAGATTTAGGATGTAGAAAGGTGAATTGGCACAACTTGGCACACAAGGATAGTGGATTAGACTCAACGTTACAAACTGTAACATGTATATTATTAAAGCACAACACATGCAGTGTATTCTTATGACCTCTGGTGCCTGAACCAGTTTTGAAATTAGGTTTTGAATCACTCACCTCGCTCTGGCTCCTGTGCGTAATCGTCGTCGATGTTGTTTACATCCAGGCCTGAAGTGGGCCAATAGTGTCCCGGGTAAAACGAGTGCATCTCAGAAGCATTCGTGCAGGTAAAATCCAATCCAAATGCCATTTTTGTTTCTTCTCTGGGGCTGAAGCAGCAGCAGTATGTCCCCGCAGGTCTCCTTGGCACTGGTGAAGACGCATAGGGCTTTAAAGCGTTTTATACTTTGCTTGACAGACAAACACGACCCCCCGCACCCCCACCCCGCACCGAACCGCACCCTAGCGCGTGTCTTTGATGTGTCATTTCACCTATTAGTGGCAGCACGGCTAATAGGTGTCTGTGCGATCCCCGAAGACCCGTTAATGTGCCAATTGAACCTGGAGGGAGCTTGTCCTGGCGTGCAGCATGTGGTGCCAGGTCACAACTCTGACATCCTCCAGGTAATCTGAACTGATATGTCGCTTAAAATCTCCACAACACTAAAAATAAACAGAAGGAAACATATCATAAGGGCTATAAGTCAACACTTAGGCCCGTTGGATGTAGGCTTACAAGTGGAAATGGTTACGCACTGAGTCCTTGGGGGAATGGTAACAATAATAAAAGTAATTTACACAGTTGCTTTCTGTTATCTGCACGGTTCTTAAAGTAGAATAAGCTATTTGGACTCACACAACCCTATAATAATAACACGTCAGTTAAAAAGCAACACTTTCAGTCTGTGAGACATCCTCCCCTCCACAGCGCGCTGCCTCCTGGTGCGCACTTAGGGGAAGAAAGCACACTCTGTGGACGGTGGGAGTGTATTGAAGCGGTTGTTGGAGTGTGAGGCTTCAGTCAACTGTAATGTGTCGAGGTGACAAACTTTTTACTCCTCTTCCTTGTCGCTTGCGCTTCCACCGATCGAGACATCAAAACACCGGATAGCGCACAGCCCCACGCACGGGCAGATCCAGACGCTCGGTGCCAGACTCAGGAGCTGGATTTGAATTTACAAACACGAGGCCAGAAACAATTTTGCTCTTACTTGCCTGCGTTGTCTATGTTTTAGGGAGACGGAGAAAGTTTTGTTCATAACAAGACTAGTCATTCTCTAAAAAGTACATAAAGACATCACTAGATTCAAACGTTATAAGTATTTGTCTTACATGATTAACTTTAAGATCATAGTTGGTAAATGTCACGTGTATAAAGCAAGGTTTTGTAAATCATCTCCAAACTTTAATGCGTTTATGACTGAATTTATTTTTTACATGCAAACATTAACTAAAAACCTATTTCCTGTGACCCCCGGATCAAAGCTAGACCATAATGTTCTGACTTCATCTGAACAACAACTGTTTTTTGATGATTTTTTCCTGATTCCAGTTATTATAATTGTATTGGGAGGTCATGCTTAAATTTCTGTTATGCGTTTATTGTTTAATTTGTATCGTTTAGAATTGAGTTTATTTATTAGCATTTATCTATTTGTTGTTGTTATTTGATTTTATGTTTATTTTGTAAGTATTTTTACTAGTTTTTTTTATTTGTGAAGCACTTTGTAACTATGTTTTGAGAAGCACCATATAAATAAAGATATTATTTTTATTTCTATTTTTGTATTTATTCAAACTGACAAATAAAGTGACTAATGGGGGTCCTAACACGAGACATGACTCAGAAAGCTAATAATTGAACATTTGCATAAAACGCTGTCCTACACTACACTTTTATTTTAATTGATATTTCCTGTGTGATGCTATAATCTACATGTTGTCATTAAATATTCACACGGTCACATGGAGAGCACGTGATGTGAGAGGAATAAGGAGAAGACACAATAACCCTGATGATGGACTCACACATTGAAGCAGTGAAGTGCTGCACATTCACACCAACAGAGGACCATCAAGATCACAAACCACTGCTGCTGCTGTCACATGACTCCCATTAAGATGACAATATGTCGATACCGCAGACAGAAACCAGGTCACATGCTTCCACTGTGACCTCTCACACACACACACACACACACACACACACACACACACACACACACACACACACACACACACACACACACACACACACACACACACACACACACACACACACACACACACACACTAACGATGTGAAAGTTTGGGATCCAGGTTGAAATCGGAGTGAGTCTACATGTTAAAGTTAAATTAGTATTAGTATTATAGCCTTGATGGACGCAAAATTATCGGGAAGGTCACACGTCACATCTGCATTTGTTACTGTGGAGACACAATGAGAGTTCAAGATAATAAACATTGTCACTAGGTGGCAGAATTTGACCGTTTGTTAATTTAAAGTCTCAAACACACACCATTGTGCAGTATTGTATATATCTATATTTTAATTAATCAATGAATTATTTTATGTTAAAAGTTCTTGAGACATTATGACTGGCTCCACTGTTTAAGATACAGGAAGTAACATTATCAAGGCTGTTTGTTAATTCATAATTCAATAACACACATAGATTTAAGTTTTTAACATACAACCCTGCACTTCAGTGTAAGACAAACATTTTACAAACATTTTTACTGTCAAATTATACTCCTTAACTTTTCAAATGTGTGGCACCTGTGTTCAGAAATAATGAGAATACACAAATATCTATCTATCTATCTATCTATCTATCTATCTATCTATCTCTCTCTCTCTCTCTCTCTCTCTCTCTCTCTCTCTCTCTCTCTCTCTCTCTCTCTCTCTCTCTCTCTATCTATCTATCTATCTATCTATCTATCTATCTATCTATCTATCTATCTATCTATCTATCTATCTGTTATGGTTAGTGTTTCTCTCTTCCTGGTTATATTGTTAATCATTCCTCTATTTTTCCTTTAATTCTTCACTCGTGTATTTATGTGTGAGAGAAAAACAATTTTCACTTACTGTTTGCTTAAGAGTGAAAATGCATTTCTTTGCCATGTCAGACTCACTATTTGGTTTTCTGAAAAGATTTTGTTTGATTTAGAGTCGGTATATTTTAATATAAATTAATTTAGCTAAAACAGCAAAGGTCAAATCAGAAATGGACGTTTATTAGACATTTCATATTTCCTCATTCCCTGTTCATGCTTCCTCTTCAACCCAAATATTCCTGACCTTTCCATAAAACCACAACACACACACACACACACACACACACACACCACACACACACACACACACACACACACACACACACACACACACACACACACACACACACACACAATACACAAACTGTCCTCTCCGTGCCTGAATGCTTCGGTTTATACCTCACAAACCCAGGTGTGCACACAGAGGAACGCTGCTCTCCTGTGTCCACACTCCTCTCTAAGAGATCAGGATCGACACTCAGGTGTGAATGACGCTCTGGCCTCCTCTCCCTCACCGACATCCTCGCTCCCTCCTTCACAATACACAAACACCGCTCCTCAACCCACTGTTTGATGTGGAGACTCCATCCACATTTCCTGTCAACCCGTGAGATTTTTGGGCCCGATCCACGCGCTGCATGGCTGAGCAGACGGGTTTACTCCATGGCCTATGTGCTGTGTCGTAAAAAAAAAAGCCTTTCTGGATCTGGAAAATAGAAGCTGAGTGTGATTCCAGTTTGGCAGCGGATGAGAGTACATCAACCTCTGCTGGGAAAGAAGGGCCTGCAGGAGAGGATGAGTTGCTGCTGCTTTAAAGTTACGAAAAACAACTGGATATTAATGCTCTGAAGTACATGTAGATTCTCTGAGCACTGTTCACAGCACTGGGATCAGTTGGGTAGTTTGAGCTTGACTTTGGGAGACAGTGGTCGACAGGAAGCAGGCGTGCAGAGCAGAACACCCAGCAATTTGGGAACTGATATGGTTTAACTATCAGCTGAAACTGGTATGATTATGTAAACATCCCGTTCCGAAAAATGAGATATGAGTATAGTGTATAATGTTTGTTTATTATTATAAAATTATTATTATTATTTGATGTGTATATTTTCTATGGAAAGTAATAAAACCTGCAGTTTCTTACTATAGTATTTATTAATAGATAAATAAACTGGACTTTACTTTACTGCTTCTCTGGGACTTGGATCAGGCCGGATGGGTGACGGGATATCAGGAAGGTCAGACTGGATCATTAGGTCACATGGTGCGGAGATCTAAAGCTCGAGTGTGACTACTGGCATTGGATAAAAGACTTCCACATCCACAACAGAGAAGTTATTACACATGATAACATCGTTTTCATGAAACTGTTGCAAAGATATTAAGATATTGCTTTTATTTATTGGCACATTTTTGGTTTTCTATGTGACAGTGAGGTCTCTTCTATTTGTGGCCACTTTTGTTTTGGTTGTTCCGGTTGTTGTCTTGCGTCAATATGGTTGAATCTTTATTGTAATTTTCCTCCCTCTGTGTTGATTATTCTTGTATGTGTGATATTTTCTGATCTAATATTTGTATTTCTTTGTGGTTATTTTGTATTTTTATGTTCATTTTTCATCTCTTTGTGGGCATTTTGTCTTTTTTGTGTGTTTATGTGTCTTTGCGTCTTTCATTGTCATTATTTTCATCTTAATGTCGTAATTTTGTGTTTGTTATGGTCATTGTTATCTCTTTATACCTCTTTCATCTATTTAGGTAGATTTGTGTGTTTTAATGTCGTTTTCTATTTCTTTGTGATATTTGGTGTTTTATATGGTTATTTATCATCTATATGTGGATGTTTGGAGTTTATATGGTTATTTATCATCTATATGTGGGTGTTTGGAGTTTTATATGGTTATTTATCATCTATATGTGGATGTTTGGAGTTTATATGGTTATTTATCATCTATATGTGGATGTTTGGAGTTTTATATGGTTATTTATCATCTATATGTGGATGTTTGGAGTTTTATATGGTTATTTATCATCTATATGTGGATGTTTGGAGTTTATATGGTTATTTATCATCTATATGTGGATGTTTGGTGTTTTATATTGTTATTTATCATATATTTATGTTTATTTTGTCTCCTCCATATCATAGCATGGCAGAAGGCTAGCGGCTAGCTGCATCCGGGTGGGCCCCGCCCTCCTCCCCAGAGGGGGAGTGACCTAACGGGGAAAGCGGAGCTCCTTTCCTGGGTAACTGTCACAGTTCGGCTCCTGTGCTACGGACCATCTCCCCGTCTAAAACCCAGAGGACTCTCCAGAAGCTCCAACTACTCAGGTAGGAATAAAATCATAAAAGCACTGCAGCTGATTTCTCTGTTGTTTCAGAGCATTCGGCTGAAAGGCGAGAAGGATCCGGACAAATGTCCCGAAGAGAAGCGATGAACAGTGTCTACGAGGGGGACAGAGACCAATAACAACTTAAATCAGCCGATAAACGAGACCAGGACGATATTTAAGACCAGTGCGGAACAGTGACGCTGTAAATACAGTGTGATAAACTTCCATTATCATGCAGCCTGTGTTTGTCTGTGTGGACATTTAACTGGGAACCAGTGATTGTAATGGTGGTTTCATTTTACAGTTCTCTGCAGCTCCGTGAAAACAGGCTTCAGGTGACCCGCTGTCCTTCACTGTCTGTATTCACCGAGTGGAACCAGTGTCTCATGCACAGGGCTCATTTCAACACATTGCAGTTTGATTTGCACTGGGAGAGAAAAACTCCAATTTAAAGGGAGAGGTCTCCCAAGAATGAGAATTCACTCATTATCTCCTCACCACTGCCGCTGGAGGAGGTGGGTGAAGGGTTCGAGTCCACTAAACACTTTCTGGAGGTTCAGGGGTAATAATAATAATAACAGTCTTTATTTATAGAGCACTTTTCAAAAATATATGTTACAAAGGCTGCAAGTTAAAAGCAGACAGGTCACGAAACATCAGGTTTAGAAGAAAGCAGGTAAAATAAATTAAACGAAAGTTATAAAAGAAAGTTAAGACTCAGGAAAGGCATCTCTGATGAAAGTATGTTTCAAGAAGAGACTTAAAATACTTCAGTGAGTCAGCTGACCTGATCTCCTCAGGCTGGTTGGTCCAGAGCCTCGGGGCCGGACTGCAAAGAGTCGTGGTAAACAGGTGTGGTCGCTGGTAGTTGTTTAATCTATTAGATAAATAGCTAGCAAGCACGGCTACCTGCAGTATATCAGCGCTCACTCAGTATAAATAAAGATAAAGTACCTGGTCTGATAGTGCTACACTTAAAGTACTCATACGCAGTTAATGGATGTTTAATGGACTCTATGTCAATGATGTCTATTATTAATGAGACCCCCCCCCCCCTTTATAGCGCCTGTTAGAACGGCTGAAATAAAACTATCTTGTCTTTTTTATTTTGTTGGCAGGATGTCCAGGGAGCAGCAGGCGGTGGCTTGTGCCAGGAAGGCCTTCGAAACAGGCAGGTCCAAATGTTTAGAGCATCGCATCCGCCAGCTGAAGAACCTACGGCGGTTATTCACAGAGAGACAGCAGGAGATTTTAGATGCCGTCAAGAAAGATCTCAATAAGGTGAGCCGGGATTACAGTATAATCAACTATTTTGTATCTCTGGGAAAGCTTTGGAATAAACCTAATAAGTAGGTTTTGAGTCTGTTGTTTTAGACTTTTAGATGTTTTTGGTTTGAAATAGCTTCAGGGCTGTTCGGTCAAAATGTTTTGATGCCACATGCTGTAGTGGGGGTTGGGAGGGGTTTGGCCTTGGAGCCTAATTGACCAGCAAGATGCTATACTGACACAGCAGCCGCAAGGAATGACCAGGCATGCTGTAGCTAGTGCACATTGAAAAGGGGGTAACAGGGTCTCTCTCTCTCTGCCGGGAGAATTCCTCTACTTTGCAACAACAGAACCATGCTGTGACATGTGAACATTTCTCCTCCAGGCATTCTAGATTCAGGAGAAACCAAAAGAGAAGGAACCGAATGTATCTGTTAAACAGTTACATGTGGAAATAACTGAGCCCCCTAGTGTAGTCCCACATTTATTTCCACTGGTGTTTCTGTTGTTTACACAGTTCACCAACTCAAATGAAGGCGTGAGTCCTCCAATGTTTGACTTTAAGATATGTTAAAATAAGAGCTATAAAAAAAAGAAGAATCTATGAATGCGAACAAAGAAGGTATCAGAGGAAGAGTGCAAAACAAGCTAAACGTGCAGTTAAAGGTTAAAATATCCGCAAGGGATTTAACAGAAACTTTGATCATGAGGTAAGAGTTAAGCTCAGACATTTGGGAAGATATCCAGATGCGGTTTCAAATTCAAAGACTTTCTCCGAGTCCACAAACGACATGTTGCTGCTTTCATCCCATCAGAGTGAGGTGGGGACGCAGCTGTATGAGACCGTGGGTCTGGAAGGGGAGATCAACCTGGTCATCGGGAAGCTGAAGGAGTGGGCAGCCCCTCGAAAAGTGGAGAAGAACCTGTTGACCATCTCCGACACAGTCTACATCAAGCCGGAGCCGCTGGGGGTGGTGCTGATCATTGGGGCCTGGAACTACCCCTGGGCTGTCACCATCCAACCGCTCATTGGAGCCATTGCTGCTGGTACTGTTGCGTGTGTGTGTGTGTGTGTGTGTTTGTGGGGTGGGTGAAAGGGCAGCGGGTGTGTGATGTATCAAGGGCAGCGTTCACATTTCTATCTGATATCGTCGTTTCCCCCTGTGATGGACTTTGTGAGGGGACTTGTTTGTGCAGCCATGATGCACAGTGTCGCAGTTTCATTTTGAAACTCTGATGCAAGATTTGCAAACGCCAACATTTTCCTAATTACCCCGAATAGCACAAGAGGTCAAGCTACTAGACCAATCCCTCTGGAGCTGATTTAATTGGTTCTTTTCTTTGTCAAATCCTTCCAACAAGTTTTGTGTCTAGTTTTTTCATAATCCTGCTAACACTCAAACAAACCAACAGACAGGGATGAAAACATAACCTCAATTATTTGTTATAACACTAATTTGTCAGTCCTGTTCATTTTCCTCATCTTGTGATCACAACCACTCAAGTTCCTTTTTTTTAATCCTGGCATTTCGCAACCGTCTTTCTTTTCCCTTTTGCCTCTGATTAGAGTGGGTCAAAGGTCACTCTGTGAACTCTTCTCCACTCTACGCATGATAGAGGTGTGAGTTATGTATTTTGTGGGTGTGTGTCGTCATGAGTGCAGGTTACGGTGTGATTGCATGTGTGAACATCTCAAAGGGCGACGTTAATCTCTGAGTGAATCGCCCCGCTCCCAGATAATGAGTGAGCCCGTGAATAATTCCTGATTGTCTCAGAGGCCGACCTCTGAATCAAGTGACTTGGCTCAGCCCCGAGCACTTTGTGATGCAAACCTGAGCGCTGAGTGTTTGCTTGCTACAGTTTAGCATGACACTGCAGTATCCTAACAGTCTTTAGTCTCATTCTTTATTGGCTCCAATGTCTTGTGTGTTGCTTGTCCGTAGTGACCGTTCTACATAATAGTGATAAAGAGAGCTGCTGCAGGTAGATGGTTCATTTGTTCTTGATTTGGGTTAAATTTGAGAGAATGAGAATGAACTCTAACATATCCAGCGCGTGTTTGCAAAGCACAGACTTTGCTCTTTGCTCCACTGCATAATCAGATCTAACACGAAGGATAATATCTGCTCAGTAGATGATAAGTCATTTCCCTTGATTTGTTGACAAACGCAGGTTAAAGATCATGCCGCTATCACCAGACTTATTAGTTAGATTCTGCACATTTTGAAGTTGTTTAATTTAGATATTCTTAAACATGCAAATACACTGTCAGGTCCAGTATTGTTTACTAAAGGTGAGTTTCTCCAGGTTGCACAATGAGCAGAATTTAACTGATTGTGTTCCACCAGAGTGAATTTTTGTAAAGTTTGTTAACCAAGCACCAACAGGACTAAGAGTCCAGTTACTTTTTTGTCTTCAACAGTAAACCATTTTTTATCAGAGAGTCTAGAATAGCAGTAAAATAGAAATAATGAAACATATGGAAACCTCATCTGATCTGTAATGAATTGCGGTTCTATTTTCAATTAAAGGATTTTACGCAAAACCAACCACTAACAGATGCCAACAAAGCAGAAAGCCCAAAAGTACTGTAGTCTGTGTAATAAGCAGGAGTTACATATACCACCACACAAAAAAATAAGCTTTCCATAATCTAACATGTTTAAATTTATATGAAATTTACATTTGATGCTTTTAAGGTTTCACTAGGGTGCTGCCTTGAGAAACTCTGCAGAACGTCTGGAGCCTCTCACTCGGACTTTTGCGTTTTCACATACATCCCCTTCGGAGAAAGTCGGGAAAAGAGGAAAAGTAGATTTCAATATTTGTAGTCTAGTATTCAGAACTCACATGTGTATTAATTATTGATTAGTCATCATCAACGGTGACTATTATTCCATTAATCAAAATGTCTTCAAGTTTAATTAACTTGCTTCCAAGAATGTGTCGAGCCAGCTAACCTAAAACAGAAAGGAAGACAAACATCACAAAAAATAGGCAAAACCTAAGCAAGTACTGACTCATTGTTGAACAGTCACCGGGACGGGCGTAATGTTTTACCCGAATAACATCAAACACAGGAAGAACTGAACTTAAGGAGGAGACTTAAGCAACACAAGTGTTTGACTGTGTTTGTGACTAACTTCTAAGACCTCTCTTTAACTCTCAACATGATATCAGGCAATGGTTTCCTTCAGCATTTGTGAACACTGTGGTTAATCTATATCTAATGTTTGATTTATCAGCCCACTCATAAGCAAACACCTCTAGAAGTTTATTCAAGCATCAAGTGGTTAATCGTCAAGCCAGTTTCACAATTATACTGGGCCAACACCCTGCACGTTGTGTACTTCGGTGAATTGACAGTACCCTGGGTGATATTTGAGGCAGTGCCCTGTGGAGGTCGGCTGCAGGGGTTTCCTTGCAACATCCCAAGAGTTGGGTCAAGGTGGTTTCCTTGACTACTTTGCTTGCCCATAAACATATTTCATATTGAATTTGTGCAGACTCACATGGTCAAAGACAAATTGTTGCGCAAAAAGCTAATTTTGTGTGAGCTGCTTGTCTCATCTGTTGTGTTTGTCATTTTCCTGTGCAGGAAATGCAGCCGTAATTAAGCCCTCTGAGGTCTGTGTTCACACCGCAAAGGTCATGGAGGACCTGCTGCCACTTTACATCGACAAAGTAAGGACGGATCCCGTAACGTCAGGGTAACAAGCACCCACAGTCATTCTAGTGAAGCAAGGCACTGTTGTTGTTTCTTAAGAAGATCAGATCGGGTAAAAAGGTTGATGATCATGATAATCAGGAGTACTTATCAGAAATATCTCTCTCTGAGTATATACTCTGCTGACTCAGTATTTACATGGTATATTGGCAGTGATGCATACTGTACAAAGACAACATTTATTTAGCTTATATATTGTTCAAATAAACACATCTAAAAAGCAGAAATAGAAGACAGCTCCTCAGTTGCAAAAAAGTAAATCTGTAACCACACTGGGGTTAGAGCCCTAATGAAACTAGTTTACTATAAAATGCACAACTTAAGACTTTGTAAAAACTGCCCACACGCCACGAAGACATTCAACGTGCTTCTTCTAGCACTTGCAGCTTCGTGACACCTGACTGTGTCTTTCTGCCCGTGTGTCAGGAGCTGTACCCGGTCGTATCGGGAGGAGTGCCAGAAACCCAGGAGCTGCTGCGCCAGCGCTTCGATCACATTTTCTACACCGGGAACTCTATGGTGGGCAAACTGATCATGGAGGCCGCCGCCAAACATCTGACCCCTGTCACTCTGGAGCTCGGTGGAAAGAGCCCCTGCTACATCGACAAGGATTGTGACATAAGCATCGCCTGCCGGTCAGAACAAGTTTTATATTTGAATAACATATAAATGAATCCAGTCTCTCGTAAACGGTCAGCCCTGACACGTGTTTTGACTCCAGGCGTGTCACCTGGGGAAAGTACACTAACTGTGGTCAGACCTGCATCGCCCCGGACTACATCCTTTGTGAGCCGAGCATCCAGGACCGGGTCATCGAAGAGGTCAAGAAGTCCATCAAGGTACTGAAGCTGAAAACACAACTCTTAGCACTGAGGGAAAAGTAATGATCTATTTATTTCAATCTAAACTTCAAAACCAGGCGATGCTGCCCACACCACCAAACAAGCAGGAATCTGTAATAATCGAAAATAGCATTTTACTGTAAAGAAACAATAGAGTTTTAAAACCGAAAGCAACAACGTCACTCCTACATTCTTTTGCTACGTTTATCACAGCCATCGACACTATTCCAGAGTTTTTAAGGGACTCAAACACGGCTGGTCCACTTTTAGTTTGCAAGCTTCTGGGTTGCGTTGTAGTAGAAACAGAGACGTTTACACTCCTATTAGCTTCCTGACTGATTCTTATCACAAGCCAACTACCAGCAGGAGTTCCGCCTTGTTGTCGGTCCAAGAAATCCCTCATCCCTCATGTTCCTCCTTTGTAGTATCTGTCTCCTGTTTGTTTACACACGCACAGTGTAGTGAATGGTCATGTGATACACGTTTTCAGGTGTGTTTGTATAGACAGGGATTATTGCTGTTACGGAGATAAAGTGCTTGTGTGAACAGAGATTATTTGGCACGGATGTAGGAAGCGAAGCAAAACAATTAAGGGTTGTTCATTTCGTTTATAGAGTTTTCTTTGCTCCCACGTTCACAAGAATATTTATTTAATTTTTACATTGTTTTCTCTGGTAGGATTTCTACACAGAAAACCCAAAGACCTGCCCCGACTATGGACGCATCATCAACCAGCGACACTTCAAGAGGATAATGGCCATGTTGGACGACAGCACCGTTGCTGCAGGAGGAGACAACGACGAGTCAGACTGCTACATAGGTAAAACACAAGACACAAAATCAATCTGGACGCATCTGCCTGACATATGTGACTCAAAAGCATCTAGAAGATGAATAAATAATGAAGAGTGTTTCTGTGTTGTGTTTAGCCCCCACAGTTTTGCGTGACGTGAAGCCAGAGGCGAAGGTAATGCAGGAGGAGATATTTGGACCTCTGCTTCCCATCTTGCCCGTCAGCGGCCTGGATGAAGCCATCAAGTTTATCAATAAGAGAGAGAAACCCCTGGCCCTCTACGTCTTCACAGCAGATGACAAGGTATTTAACCTGATAGACAAAGGACGTATTCTGACACTCAGCGAAAGTAGTTAGCGGATGGAGACCTGAGACCCCTACGTGTGCAGTCTGTCGTTCTAGACTCATGATTGAAGGTAATGTTTTTTTTGCTCTACTCTACAAGGTGATAAAGAGAATGGTGGATGAGACGTCCAGTGGAGGACTGCTGGCCAACGACTGCCTCGTACACTATTCTGTCAACTCTCTGCCTTTTGGAGGAGTGGGTGAGTTCACAAGAGGACAAATCCTCACAGAAATGGCTTTAGAGTTTTAGAGCCACTGAAACAGAGAAGTCTCGACACACTGCTGGTCCCGTTTCAGTTTGAAAATGTCACGGTAACGCTTTAGTCTGGACGGGCGTTTCAGTCTGACTTGTACTTTTTGGCCACTTACACTTTACCATCTCATGTCAAAAGATTTTTCCGTGTCTGTCTTTTTGTTCCAATGCAACAATATGATCAAGATTTGTCATATGCACCAATTTACTGCCATCACCCCGGAAACTAACACTAGTTAAACTCTCCTGTTTGTCATGTACAGGGAACAGTGGTATGGGCTGCTATCACGGCAAATTCAGCTTCGACCAGCTGAGCCACCTGCGTGGTTGTCTCATCAAACAGCTGAAGATGGAGGGGATGAACAGCATGCGCTATCCACCTCACACGCAGGAGAAGCTCGGCTGGGTGCGCTTCTTCCTTCTGAAGAATCTAGACCTGGGCTGGATGGGGCAGATGGCGCTCTTGGCCACTCTGGCTGTGATGGCTGCTGTCGTGTTCAAGGTGGGTTATGAAGGTCAAGAGAGATGCTTCGCGCTAATAATTTCACCCAAATATGGTCACATTTTTCAAGATATTTCCACAAACAACAGAGAGAATTCATGAAGAAGTCACAAATAAGTCTGAAAATGTAAACGCCGTAGTTTTAAAACCACATTTTCCCATTTATCTCTGCATCCTATTTGACTTTAGACATGACCTAAACCTTATATACAATGAAAAATACATTTTGATCATATAGTCACAATAAAGCCTGAAAAAGATGTATATAGTGGAGTAAAACATTAACTTTTGCAGCACTAGAGACCGAACCTACTGCTTTTCATTTTAACCAATCATCTGTCGTCACATGGTATCACTCAGGTCATGATGTAAAGAAGTTAGCGTTGCCGGATTTGGGTATATACAGCTTGTGCTAATTAAATGTCATTGTAAAGAAACAGATTTTATACATTACAGATTTTCATATATCTTTAAAAGCCAACAAACCTCATCGCCATTTTAAATAACTAGTACTTTTACTTTTGATATTGTCAATGCGTGGTCGTAGTAAAACTTTGAATGCAAGACATTTACCTTTAATGTCGTATTTGTGTGTTTTCATTGAAACTTGGCGGCGGCGGCAGTGCACACAGATACATTCATGAGCCTCTAACTGGAGAATGTGTGTTTTTTTTTTTCCAGAGTTATCTTCTTTGAAGACATCCTGTCGGTGTCGTGATGACAAATCTGTTGTTTCCGTTGACCCCCGTGGACCAGAGAGGAGTTTCTGCATGAATCAAATCAGATCTGCAACAAATTTGAGAATATTTTGGGTGTTGCCCTAATATGTATTTCACATTTCAGGACCAGACGTGTCATGTAAATCACTGTGGAGAGAAGCTTTTAATTTCATGAAGGTGATTGTTGTTTAACCACCTAAGGCTCTTAAATCTCTGCTCAGAATCACTGTGTTATATTTAAACCTGTCAGATCAGGTTTGGATACTTATGTTAAGTAAATATTCTTTTTGATATTATACATCAAAAGACATGCTCAAGCGACACTGCCTTAAGCTAAAGTAAATCTCAGTCTGATTTTAGGGTTTTTCCCACATCCCTGTGCTATGAACAGGAGCTGTAGCTTTTACTAACGGCACCATCAATGCTCATCGTTTCTCAAATTAAACTAACCTGAGATTTTGTTTATGTTAATGAACGTGTATTCTAGTGAAGGATTTTACATTAAGTTGTTCATTTTGTTGTTTCATTTCAATGTCGGATCAGCCGTCAACTTGACATTGAGCCTTAAGGCACTTGATCATTTCTGCCGGGTGTAGGTTTGGTTTGTACGTGTTGTCTCCGTGTGCGTCTGTTCCACCACCGGCTTTTGAGTTGTGTCCAAACCAGACTGAATCTTATGAAGGACATTTTAATTTCTTCTTTTTTTTTTTTAAAACACCAAATGCCTCTAACAACTTGTTTGAATGGTTGACAACAATAAGTTGCTAAATGTTTTTTTAATCACACCATTAATCGTGGAGGGTTTTTAATTAACAGTTAAATGAATTTACAATTATATTGGATAAATATTGAAATAAATATATTTCTAATGGCATCAGCTTGTGAAGTTATTCAGGTGTGTTTCCTAATTTTCTGTGTCATGGCTTCCACTCATTAATCTACATGGTAAGAATACGGCTGAACCAATTGTTTCATGGAACAAGACCACAGTGGTGGACGTGTTGCATGCGACGACTGGTGATTAAGATGCTGTGTTCATACATGTCACAAATAAATGATCGGTCTATTTATTGATCTATCCTGCTCAGGCTCTGAGGGTCACGCTTGGGTTTGGACAGCAGGAGCCAATCCCTGCTGGCATTGGTCGTTAGTCCATCACATACAGAGACAAACCATTTAGAGAATCCAGTTAACCTAACCTGCAGGAAAAGATTGGCATCTAAATAATAAATAATTATATTGAACATTTACATAATGTTCTAATCTTCATAATAATATCTATAATGTAGATTATATATTATGTAGATTTAAACTAACCTAAACCTAATCTAAACATAATTCTATTTTCACCTAACCTTAACCTACATATCTACATAATGTACTAATCTTCATGATGCATCATAATGTTAGTTTATATGCACAATATTAATAAACTTTTGTGTTTCATACTAACAGGAAACAACAGATTTGAAAGAAGATTTTTGTGCGTGATGCCAGTTTTGATTTTGTGACACCACTTGAGGCGATATATATCAGTGTTTTTACATATGTAGCTGTAAACACACTGGGATGTGTCAAACCAGTGACGATCCCGTTAAACCATTAAACTGTGGCACCTTTCAACACATTCAAAACCAGGTTTGAACAACGTTTATGGGATAATCACAGTTTTTAGTTTGACGGGCGTGATCTGGAAATAAGATCACGGTTCCTGGTGTGGCCACCAGGTGTCGCCAGGTGAGGATGTTTGCTCCATCACTTTTTGTTTCTTCAAGGCTGACACACACACACACACACACACACACACACACACACACACACACACACACACACACACACACACACACACACACACACACACACACACACACACACACACACACACACACACACACACACACACACACACACACAGAGATTTCAAGGACACTCTAACCTTAGACATTGTTACTACTTGTTTAACCCTAAACTTAACCTAACCTTAACCTAACTTTAAACTAAGCCTCACCCTTTACCTAACCATAAAATGGTTCACATTATGGGGACTTGTCTTCCTTATGGGGACAACAATTAAGTCCCATAAGGAAGACAAGTCCCCATAATGTGACTGGCAAAACAGTATTATGTCCCCACAACGTAATACCTGGACCACACACACTCAACCTTGTACTTCTAACCCTGCCTGACCCAGATCCTTAAACTTAATCTAATATAAACCGGATTTTACCCCAAACCACAAAACTGAGTCTTTGCCCTTAAACAAAAAGGTGAAGTTCTCGCTCCGCATCTGCTCAAATTGGTCTCACAAAGACGCAGACGTCACAAGCACACACACACGCACACACACACACACACACACACACACACACACACACACACACACACACACACACACACACACACACACACACACACACACACACACACACACACACACACACACACACACACACACACACACAACTCTTCATAGAAGTTTCCCTCCCACCTTCAAATGCTGAAGAGTCAGAATGTGAAGGCAGTTGAAATTCAGTCTCTGGTCATTGTGCTGCTCATGATCATGGGTTTTACTTTCTACCTCCTGGCTCTGCTTTCTCTCCTCTCTCAGTCCACAGGTAGGATACACACACACACACACACCCTGCTACTTATTTCAGGTTTTAAACTTAAAATGATCAATAATCAAGAGATTGTTGCAGCATTTCGTTCAGTTAGGTCTTTGTGAGTGTGACTTGTTAAGCTTGAAACGCCGTTCAGCTGGAGAACATAACGTGAAAATGCAGAAGAGACTTGAACAAGATAATTAACAGAGTAGAAAAGAAGAGAAATATATATCTGCAGCACAAAGATATGCACATTTTCTCATGTTTGCTTCTGGACAATTGTGGGATTATTCAACAAGAACATGTTTGAACTGACATTTATTTTTCTGCTGGTGAATTTCTCAGTAAATCTATCAAGTGGTTTGTCAACAAAAATAAACTGTCGAAAATATGTGAAAACATAACATCAATTTTTACTGTGATGGTAAAACAACAAAAATCAGCAAATTCTCCCAATTGAGAGGTTGAAATGTTTTATTAAAATAGATCAACTGGTTTTCTGTTGATCGATTAATCTGTAAATGTATTGATCGCCGCTGCTAATTTCAAGTGGACATAGTAACACCTTGACTCACTAATTGCAGTTATGCAGCAATATCTATCTAACGTTTGCTAAAATAGAGTTAAATTCATCCACAGAGCTTTTACAGCTTCTGAGGAGAAATATATACGGAATCATTCAAGGGGTGAAATTCTTTCAGATTTTGGCTCATTGGAAAATCAACGAGGAAATATAAAGAAAAGAAGAGGGGATGATTTAAAATAAAAGAGTAACGTTTGTGTATTCGTGCCTTTTTCCGCACAACTGGGTTTGGCACAGGTGCGGGAGCCAGGTGGAGTAGAGCCAACCTCCACCTGATGTGCATTGTTCTCAGCTGGTGAGAACTGATGTCCCCTCTCAAAGCACGGCATTGTGGGGTTAATCTGCGTTCCTATATTAGCTAAATGGTTCTCTGTCGCACTGTTCATTCCCACAGTGGAGTCACACAGCGGAGCTCCATTCACATCAGTGAATACAATACACAACCACAGCCCAAGACTCACAAGAGACTTCCCCAGCACCTGTTGCATGGACGTGTTCAGTAGTGTGAAGCCAGTGAAGTGTTTTTTTTTTGTTTATTTCTGAGCCAGACATTCACTTCCCACTGAAAACAATCAGAGTAATCACAACACAACAAAGAGACTTGTTGTGGGTTTCTTCAGCTTATAGTGACAGGCGTGGACTTATTAATATGAACCAATAAAGGATAATGGCTTTTACTTGATCCAAGTCCGTCCATTAAGTGAAACATTTCCATTTATTCATTGGTTTTGAGCTATTTGGGACATTTTCACCAGTTACAACATGGGCCACTTTAGGTTCACATCCAGATTACACCCTGCCGAGAGCACCGCATGTTTGCCCAAAAGGGCCACATTTGTTTTGGGATATTTGGGCGACATTTGCTATTTTACTCGTGGGCCACTTAAGGCTCGCATCCATTTTGTTCAGGCCAGAACTGCAGCATCATTGCCTGAAATGACCCAAATAATCAGTGTGGCTTCTTTCTTTACACCCTGATTTGTTAGTTTGTGAGCAAGATTACACAACAACACCTAAACGTAGTGGAAGGATGTGATATGGGTCAGGGAAGAACAAATTACATTCTGGTGCAGAATCAGATCCAGATCAAGGAGAGGATCCCGGAATAATCCTGTTTTCTCAGATAATAATTCATGGATGTGGAGGAAAAGAACACAGCATGTTGAGGGGACTGAACAAAACCCATCTTTGAGACAAATTTATTGAACAAACTGTTTAGTTAGGTCCATGTCCCATCTGCAACAATGACTTGAACTGCAGCCAGCCACCAGAGGGCGATCAAGATAATTTGGCTTCACTTATGTCATGTACAGTCAATGGTGGAAAATGCTTAGTCCCACTATTATATATTTCAGTATTTGTATAACATCTGGTTTAGGTGTACATAAAGCTGCCACTGACTTTGAATGTAAAACATTTTTTGGTCATGGTTTCTTAATAAAGCTGCTTTCAGATCATGTTTATATAATCGAGCATGAAAAGACAACTGAAGGGCAGGATTAGTAATGCGAGAAATAATAATTATCTTGGATTATGTGAGTGTGAGTGTGAGAGAGTGTGAGAGTGTGAGTGTGTGTGTGTGTGTGTGTGTGTGTGTGTGTGTGTGTGTGTGTGTGCTTTGCCCGCTCGGCCTTCTCAAAGTCCAACTGCACAGCACAAACACATAAGCAGATCAGCTGAAATCGCTGACTGGGGAAAACAAACCCATTGTGGCCAATAGAGCGTGAATGTGAGAAACGATTAATACTCATTCATTAAGTGCAGAGAGCCTCCTCAAGAATACACTGTCTGTCTGTGTTTTCTCTGCAGCTCAGTGGTGCTACCAGAGCCAGTACTCCTGTGATGACACATGCAGAGGTAAGACCTGGATATTGTGCTGCTCACCTGAGCTTCATCAAAGAGCAACGTTTTAAGTTTAACCCTGAATGTAGAGTGGGGGTGCGTTCCTGCTCAACTCAGACTGGTTCCACTGGAAAACCACCCATGAGCCAGTCTGCTAAGGTAACACTCAGGTGGTCCGGTCCCAGATTTGATTTTGTGGCCTCTTCTGTTTGTATTGTTCAGACCCCATCCACTGGGCAGCTCAGTTTCCCAGCTGTGGAGGGTTACGTCAGTCACCAATCAACATCGTGACCAGTAAGGTGCACGTCAACAGCGCCTTGCCACCCTTCCACTTCATTGGCCACACCGACGTAATCAACATTACAGTGGAAAACAAAGGGCACTCAGGTAATAAAAAAAGTTTGCTTTATCCTCCTTAATAGACAAAACAGACCGCATTCGGATGTGGGACACTTCTGGCAATGCTCCGGCACGTCTGGCCGGTCTTGTGGCCCAAAAAGATGGAGCCTAAAGTTGCCCACCGTAAAAATAAAATAAAATAAAAATAGTACATTCTAAATTCCAAAACAAATGCGGGTCCTTTTTTGGCAGACACATGGTGCTCTAGGCAAGGTGTAATCTGGATGTGAGCCTACAGTGGCCTGAATAGCACAAAACAAATTCACATATATCGCTATGGCCTGTTTGTGGCCCAGATCTGGCAAACAACAGCGGATCACCCAAGTGCCATCATTCCATTACGTGGGATTTGGCCACGTGGGAGGGGAACTGAGTTTGTGAAAAGGTGCCTGTTCAACTTTGACCTCTGCGTGAAGAGACTTGTCTCCTCCCTGCAGCTCACTTTCACCTGCCACAGTCGGTGCGGCTGACCGGAGGCGCTCTTCCCGGTCACTACAGAGCGGCCCAGTTTCACTTCCACTGGGGGGGGAATGGCAGACCTGGATCAGAGCACACCATCGACGGAGAGAGATTCCCCATGGAGGTACAGCCCTCACGAGACAGCATCAGACAGTGACACGGACCAGGAACTGTGAGAGGAGATGTACTCGAGTGCAGGCCATTAACAGTGGCATGTATTATTGTTTGAGTTGAATTGAATTAAACATGTTTATCATCAGGACATTTCTCAGACTGGTGGTTAAGCTGTGTTTCAATGGGAAAGTTTCCTTTAAGTAAAGTGGATTCTTTTTTTTTTTTTTACATTTGTGTCATTTATCTGATAAAGTTATTCAAATTCATTTTCAGCGTGTGCAGCCTGAAGTGTAACATGAGAATTATATAGAACTCTGCATTGATAAAGTATGAAATAGATTTGCTATAAATAATTAAAGTGAAAAGTCAATATCTTTTACTGTAGGAGCTACTCACCACTATTGTTACATTAGTCTGGATGGATGGTGGAATACAGCTTTTGAATGTATTCATACTACAACTGCTCATTATTAATTAATCTGACACAATATGAAAACTACAGACTGTACTACAGACTGTACTACAGACCAGCACACTACAGGCTTGTCCTCCTCTCTCTGTTCAGCTGCATATAGTCCACATCAAGGAGCCGTACGGTTCTCTGGCAGAGGCAGAACACGACATGGCGGGTATCGCTCTGCTCGCCTTCCTGTTTGAGGTAATGGGCTTGGGATGGGGTCAAACTCTGCTTTCTACATGTTTTAACTTTCAGACGGTTCAGGGTTGTGTCACAGTGCTGACGGTCTCCTCACAGGAAACAACAGACGATCATCCTAGTTTGAACACGGTGATAGCTGCTCTGGGCCGAGTGCAACACAACGGTATGAGCTGGAAAGTCACTTTAATGTGTGAAACTTGATCAATTTTTCACTCTATCGCACAATTTGACCAAATTCCTGACTTGACTTAATCTGACACGTCCGCTCTGTGTTAAGGCAGCAGCACAGTGATTCCAAACTTTCGCCTCAGTGACATTATCCCGCCTGCGAAGGACCTGCACAGTTACTATCGCTATGTGGGCTCCATGACAACTCCAGGGTGCGAACAGGCAGTTGCCTGGTCGGTGTTTCACAGGGCCCTGTCCATCAGCAGCCGTCAGGTGAGCAAGAGTCACTTAGTACAGTTAGAGTGTTAACTCTGTGTGTGTGTGTGTGTGTGTGTGTGTGTGTGTGTGTTCACAAAGTGACTATATGAAGTATAGATACTCAAACCAGGCAACATACACTAAATAAGACAAATCTTTCTATCTCAGGAGAAGTAAGTGTTGGATCTGGCCTTGTTAGATCTAATGGTTTATTAGATTAAATTAGATTAATTATGTTTTATCTGTTTTATAGGTTCTGATTGTATGCAAACGTTCTGCAAAGTTAAAAAGTCTAAAGTCTCTGGTGAAGTAAAGTAAAAAAACACTAAAGCTGCTGAAACGCCTCGTCAGTAGTCTGGCTAAAACGTCTGATGTCACATGACATCACAATACCTCACCTCAATATGAGCAGAAGGTGTCAGCTTTGAACTTGTTTCTATTCTTCTCTCCAGCTGGATGCAGTAGTTCAGCAGTGTCAGTTCTGGACCGGACAGCCCATGACTGACATCTTCAGACCCACACAGCCTCTGGACGGCAGAGTCGTGTACCGCTCCAAGGCCGCCGCCGCCGCTCCGACAAGCGTGTGGTTCTGTGTCTTCTCAGTTGTGCTCATGACAGCGGGTCAGATACTCTGACTCAGCACATTAAACACCTGATGATCTAAGCGGCAGAAGTTAGTATGTGTGTAAAGGGAACTTTTTAGCTGTGTGTTAGTGTAACAGCAAACTGTCAGTGTCCATGTTTATTCATCAAACTAAATGAATGCTACTGAATATCTACATGCTACTAAATTGTAAATAAAGATTGACGACATGTCCCCACTTTCTCAAATCCAGAAATGAAGCCAAAATATCCATGTTACGTACGCCACCATCTTGTACTGATGTTGTCGTTTGAAGCCAGATCGATCAGTAATCAGGGGGCGGAGCCGCTGTATCAAGGTCCAGCGGATTTTTGCGCTCGACCAATCATGAGTCAGTCTCAGCTGCCAATCATGATGTTTAACCCTGTTAATGTAACTTATCAGAAACATCAACACTTGAACATACATGTGATAACAACATAAATAGCTTTGAAGTCTGTACAAGGTGCGACACCCTGCACCTTTATCTTTAACCCTCAAATTACTAAGTTCCATTTACCATCTTCTAACATTCAGGCGCCCAAACAAGACGCCTTGGCCTCACTTTTGTGGAGCCGTCATGTCGTCCATCTTTATTTACAGTCCATGTTTGAGGCAGCGACAGAAATTATCAGGCAGAGTTAATGTTTTGTTTGCTGTTATTTTCCCAGCAAAAAATTTGCTGACTGTGTATGAAAGGGGGGGGGCGTAATTTTCACTATCTAGTAAGAATAAATATGGTTTGATTTAGTAGCGGTAAATTAACTAACACTTAATGTGCAGTTACATTATAGATGTTTTTAAAGAATGTTAATTTTGTCTGTCGTGCATCCTAGACAATGAACCTACTGCCCGGACTCCACGACTTTCCCTCCGGGCACTCACCACCCCGAGGTTCACATGGTGATTTTGAGCGAAATATCTCAACAATGTCAGTAATTAAATTAGATAATATAACAATACAGCTTCTCGCTTTGCAGCACATATATATATATGTGCTGCAAATACAGCTTCTCGGTTTGCAGGTCTTGTAGCTACTTGATATGTTGATCTCCTCTCGAGCCAGTCAGAGTACATTGTTTTATGTTTATTTGTCAGAAAACTGAATACGTTCTAAACGTGCATAAATATCTGTGATGCTTTGCCAGACAAAAAATGTATTCTCTGCTCCTGCTTATGATTTCATTTCTTTGAGTGCGGCAGAGAAATGTGTCACCAGATTTACTATAAAAACTGTAAATGGCCAGAACAACCTAGAGAATATATTTTAAAAAAAACAGTGACTGGGTGTTACCGGGGGAAAACCAATAACGGATTACATGTGAAAACACTCCTTGTAGTTGTACCTTGTTCAGACCCATAATGTTAAACTATTTAACTTTAATGAATAATTTTATATCCATTTCTCTGCTGTAAAAAAAAAACAGATCCTTTCTGAACCATTAAATGACACCATCATGTGCATGTGTGTGTGTGTGTGTGTGTCTCTCTGTGGATCTACACAGGAAAATATCTGATGGATACCCAATGATGGATCAAGCTGTAAAACACAAGTAACATTTATTCCTTATTTGTCAAATACGTTTACACGAGTCAGGTCTTTTGTAACATTTGTTGTCTGTGCTTGATCAACTGAATCCTCTGTCAATATGGTTGTTTGAAAAGAAGAAGGGTGAGTGTTTGAAAGGCAACGTGGTTTCTAATTCTTCCTGACCTCAGTCTGATATTTCATCTTCGTATTATCAGTAAACCCGATTCAAATATTCAAGGTGTTACTTGGCCGAGGTCACTGTTTCGGTTTCTTGAGCCAGTTCCTCAGGTGTTCCACCTGTGCAGCGACGCTACTCTTGGCTGTGCCTCCGGGGGCGCTGTACTGCTCCACACTGCTCCTGTAGTCCCACACAGAGGATACATCGCTTCCAAACAGCGGGCTACATGACAGAGCAGATACACACATCAGGAAAAAGAAGAGGGAGAACACTGGGAAAAAATCTATATGCTTATAGGTTGCACGTGTGTATGAGTAACAAAAGAGAGACAATCACCTAAGAGTACTCAGGTCTTCCACAGTGAGTTGGTTCAGTGCGATATTTTTGGACTCAGCCATAAACACAGCTTTACCAGAGACACCATGGGCCTCTCTGAATGGCATCTGCAACACAGAGTAACACAGAGTAACACAGAGTTCCACCGTAACACACAAACAAATCATCACACAACATCACAACAGATCTCTCAAGTACTCACCCCCTTCCTCACAAGGTAGTAGGCCAGATCTGTAGCCAACATGTCAGGACTGAGGGCCGCTTCCATCACACTCTGGTTGATCTGAAACACGAAAGAAACGTCAGTGGAAACTAAATCATCGTCAGTTTGTCTCAGAAATCTTCAGCATTATCTTTGTAGAAAACGTAGGGTTTGAACCGTGGCTTAAAAAAAACTAAAAACACTGTTACAGTCCGAGTGTTAATCCAAGTCCATTGTACTACGTTTACATTTAAACATTAACCCTGCTACGGATACGCAGACTCCAGAGTATAAGAGCCAGTAAAACTGAGAAGCCAATGCCTGGTGTAGTGTTGTTTTCAAAATGATTAACAGTGAATCTCAGACCTGGAGAGTTGACATGACTCCAGTCGTCACCTGCAGCACAGCATGCACAGTATCATAGCAGTCAAACATGGCCTCCTTATCCTCCTGAAGAGGGACAACAAACACAAAGACAATGTCCAGAAACAAAGTTTTTTCCCATGAAGTGAAAGACGAACAAAAACACACTTTCCCACCTGCAGGTCTTTGTTGTAGGTGCTGGGCAGGCCCTTCAGCGTCATCATGAACCCTGCACACTGAAACACAGACAAAGACGAAACCTGGTTCAACAAATGCAAAACGTTAAACAAATTTAACGAGAAAGCAGTTAAGTACGTAATTATGGAAATTGGTTGAGAGTTTATGCGAAATCCTGCTAACTAACATACGCTAATGAAAACGTGACCTCGTAACAAGGTCTCTTCAGAACCTTCTATCTTTAGTCTTACTCGGCCAAAGACACGACCTGCTTTGCTCCTGATCAGCTCCAGACTGTCGGCGTTCTTCTTCTGGGGCATCAGACTGCTGCCTGTGCTACACACGCACGCACACACACACGTGCACACACACATAAAAGACAAATACAGTCAATCTTTCACTTAAATTACATAACATGAGGTTTGGACAGAACATAAGACTTAGGGTAGTTGCTGAATATATGTACAATTGTATCATCAAGTATAGTATCCATACAGCAGCAATAATCAATAGAAGAAACTTCTATGTAAAAAATATATTACAATAAATTGACTTTCATGTCAAGATCAGACTAGTTTCATGTGTTTGATTAATATTCTTGAGTCCATCAGATATCAAATCCTGAAACAAACACACGCCCTGATCACTTAAAAAAATATGACATCAGTGAATTAAAAGTACATGAGGAGCTTTGAACAAAACCACAGAATAACTTGTGGGCGAACTCTGCCAAGGTTAGCGTTCTATCTCGCAATATAAAATTCTTATTTGATCCAAAATTAAATGGGTTCTTCCTTGACCCCATGCACCGACCAAGTTTCAATAAAATCGGTTTAGTAGTTTTTTGCGTAATCCTTCCACTAGACAGACAAACAGCGATGAAAATATAAACCCTGTTGGTGGAGGTAATATCTTTCTGTACTTTAAGGATCGCGCAATAAAAAGCCAACTGACCTGTAGGCGTCAGACAGTGTGATGAAGGAGAACTCCTTTGTGCTGTACAGCAGCAGGTCCTCCGCCATCTTACTGAGGTGGGTCACACATAACGAAGCCCAGAACAAGAACTCCGCTAAAGAAACACACACATGGAAACACGAACATTAGACAACTCAGGAAGAGGTAACGTCATCTCAACATGTCAAACTCGGCTGGCTGGCTTGTGGTTTACGTACCAACAAAGTCTCTTTGGCCCGTGGCGTCCATACTGTTTAGACTGATGTCCTCAAACTCCAACTCTGCAGGTTCAGAGAAGAAGAACACGTGTTGGTTTGGTTTTTTTTAACCTGCAACAATTGATTTGTTTTTTGGCCACTTAGAGGCAAAGGAAACAAACAAGTATTGACATGTAATCACCTTTTAAAGAGCCATGTCTCTTCTGTTTGATAATTATCCAATACTTCCCATAAAGATACTTGAAGTTTCACATTGTCATTTGATGTATAAAATATAAGTTATAGAGTTTTTAAGCCTTAAACTCTGTGGTTATTGTTTTTGGCAAAGTGGCCTAACCTTTCCGCAGTAGCTCCCTGTCGATGTCAAATGGCGTTCCAGCGATGGCACCGCTAGTAAAGAAGCATTCTTATTAACCCATCATGTCTGCGTGTGGAAGTCAGTGTCAGATGAGTGTGTGCTCACTGTGTACCTTCCAAGAGGTAAAATATTAACTCTTCTCTTGATCTCCTGAAGCCGGTCGACATCTCTGCTCAGAGCAACAGCGTGACTGAGGAGCGGTTCAAATGTGGGGAGACAGAAGAAGGAGGCCGGCGTTGAACAACAAATATGATATATTTGGTATAAAAGCAGGAGACGTGCACTGCACAGCAAGTTTCTCTATGTAAAGGTCACCTCAGAATCCAGTGACTCCACCTGATTGGCTGAGCTCTTTGCATGTGGGTGTAACCGGGAAACAGGACGTCGATTTCTCTAAGGGGCAGAAAGAGGTGACAAACTTCAAGAGGGCACAGGTACCAGCAGGAGTGAGTGGTTGCACGTGACAGTGTGTTTTAAGCTTACGCTGCAGCCCGCTCCACCATGGTAGAGATCATCTGGAGGGCGTTTTCCGTGAGGGTTGAGATGGCGTCTCGCAGCCACAGCCTCATGTCAGTCACCACCTGATCAACCAAAACACACAGAGCACGGCCTCACGGGCTACTCCTTCCTTTGAAACAACTCACAGGCTGAAACCCAGAATGATCTTTCAGTCAGTTGAATTCTAACCCTGTGAAGACAAACCTGGTCATTTCTGCTCCTGCCAGTGTGCAGCTTCCCTGCCGGAGCACCAATCAGCTCCTGAGAAAACAACCAATCAGAGAACTATGACATCTCTTATCACAACCATCAGGTTTTTCAAGTTTTCAAGGTAAATTCCCATGAAAAGACCTAAAGTTTACAACTTCCCCTGTTATATCCGGGTGAGGTTTTCATAAAGGCCGGTACAGGTTTCTACCAAACCCCACACATATTTAAAACATTCAATTAATGAATCTTGTACCTTGTTTGAAAATATAGCTTTATAGTTTTTACTGTTTATGTAAGTGGAGCATTGTAGTTCTTATGTGATTCTAACAGGAATAAACTGCATTTGCAGCAGTGCACTAACTGGGTGCTCTAGTGGCTAAATGCACTGTAGTCTGATGTATGTTGTTGTCTCAAAATAAAATACCGTACTGGTGCAATACAGACAATACATGTCAGTAGATTTAATTTAATCTGGCATGTTTGAAAACCAAGATTATGATATTTTACTTTTACATATAATTCCTCAGCCAGAATCCAATTCTATTTTCATTATTTACTTTGTAGTTGTGGCTGTCCTTCTTACTTGTTATTGTTTTACTCTGAAAGCTTATTGCTTACTCTGGTGCATCACCAATATGATTGTATGTGTTCCTGATTGTCTGACTTCGATATTACAATAACAAAAAAAACTGATCTTCTTCAACCTCAGTTGCCGTAAATTATAATCATTTAATGTAGCTGACTAACAAACACAGCAAAACAGTGTATTGTGTGCGTCCTTTTAAAACGGGAGGCCCGGTTCTTAGAAATCCCTCGTGCAGCGTTACAGAGACGCTCACCTTGAGTCTGCGCTCGTTGGCCGTATGAATGTCTTCATCTCCAGGTTTAATAACAAAAACACCTTTAGACCACTCTTCAGAAATCTGAAAAGAACAAAACATTTTTACGTACTTCTATATATAAAAATCAATTTGTATCAAGTATTTGTATCATATGGACATGTTCTTACATATAAATACAGGTCTCTATTATTTAAATATGCTTATTAGTTAGAAAGACTTAGAAATAACCCACATTTGTTTGATTATAAAATAAAAAACATCTTGTTACAACAATAATCCTTTAACTTTATCGTCACAGACATATCTGTATTGGCGTTTATGTATTAAAACTTTCATTAAGAAACCCTTTTATTTTACGGAATAAACAATGCTTTTACGTTTATATATTTTTTTGAAATCCCACAGGAAACAATGCAACTACTGTTATGATTATGTGAGAAAACAGCAGGATATCCTGGGTGTGTTGACGACGATCATAACACGCGACAGACGCACAAATGAAACAACAAAAAGAAAACAAATACGTCCGGATGAACAAGCTGTGTCGTACACACAGACTCAAATGTCAGGAGAGCGTCTGGTGGTTGGGTCCTGCCTCTGCATGCTGGACCACCTCACCTGAACACGCCAGAGATTTCTGTGTTGTTGTGAATGAGTGGAAAATCTCCTGCTGTATTGTTCATGTCTGAAAATGTCTAGAGTGAGTGTGAGTAGTCTTTGTCCCTGTGTGTCCTTTGTCCCTGCAGGTTGTTATGTTGTTTGTCCCTGTGTGTTGTTTGTCCCTGTGTTTCGTTTGTCCCTGTGTCGTTATGTCGTTTGTCCTTGTGTCGTTTGTCCCTGTGTGTCGTTATGTTGTTTGTCCCTGTGTGTCCTTTGTCCCTGTAGGCTGTTATGTCGTTTGTCCCTGTGTGTCCTTTGTCCCTGTAGGCTGTTATGTCGTTTGTCCCTGTGTGTCCTTTGTCCCTGTAG
The DNA here is from genome assembly GCF_022539355.2 of Hippoglossus stenolepis. Taxonomy (NCBI): domain Eukaryota; kingdom Metazoa; phylum Chordata; class Actinopteri; order Pleuronectiformes; family Pleuronectidae; genus Hippoglossus; species Hippoglossus stenolepis. Next base: position 19,191,942 of record NC_061497.1, read on the forward strand.
GCTGTTATGTCGTTTGTCCCTGTGTGTCCTTTGTCCCTGTATGATGTTATGTCGTTTGTCCCTGTGTGTCGTTATGTCGACCCTCATGAGGACAAACTGTATGTAATGGATGGATGGAGAACGGTATCGACACATCTCTATTCACAACATCAGGGATAGAGTGAAATATGTAAACCTGGTCCCAGACCCCATGGTCCCAGGCCCCATGGTCCCAGACCCCATGGTCCCATGGTCCCATGGTCCAGGCCCCATGGCCCCATGGTCCATGGTCCAGGCCCCATGGCCCCGGCCCCATGGTCCAGGCCCCATGGTCCCATGGTCCAGGCCCCATGGTCCAGGCCCCATGGCCCCATGGTCCAGGCCCCATGGTCCCATGGTCCCATGGCCCCATGGTCCAGGCCCCATGGTCCAGGCCCCATGGTCAGCCTCCACAGCTGCCAACCATCACATGATGATATTGTTCAGCAGCAGCACATTTTCAGCTGTCGTCCATCTACATGAGTCCACACTGGAGGGGCAGCCAGGGACACACTCCCCATCCATCCAGCGGGGACGGACTGCCCTGCTGCGGGGTGTGTGTGTGTTTTCTCCGGGGAGTTTACCTGCTCCAGCCCGGGCAGGATCTGCTTCACCTCGTCGGCGGTGACCAGCTGTGCCTTCTCCAGAGCCCTCGCGTACGCCTTGCTCCCTCGGACATCAGCGTCCCACATCCTCTGGTCGTAAGCGATGGACGCGTTGAACTTCTCCATGACCGGGTCGGTGTCTCCCACGAAGCGACCCCCCCACAGCTTGCTTCCCTGCGGACACAGAGACACGACACGACCCGTTCAACATTGAGCGCTTTACGTTTATCTGCTAACTGACTGTTAGCTTCGCCCGTGTAGCGGCGGGCAGACGTTACCTCTGTGGCGGCCATGTTCACTGACGGTGGAGAGTTGAGCTGTTTAACATGAGCCCGATGTAAACACGCGCGGCCGTGACGTCACCGACTGACGCGCTGAAGCGGAGGCTGCGTCCCAATACTCCATTTGGCTTAGGAACCTTCCCAGCTGAGTCACATGACCCGGGCTGCGTCCCAATACTCCATTTGGCTTAGGAACCTTCCCAGCTGAGTCACCTGACCCGGGCTGCGTTCCAATACTCCATTTGGCTTAGGAACCTTCCCAGCTGAGTCACCTGACCGGGCTGCGTTCCAATACTCCATTTGGCTTAGGAACCTTCCCAGCTGAGTGACATGACCGGGCTGCGTTCAATACTCCATTTGGCTTAGGAACCTTCCCAGCTGAGTCACATGACCCGGGCTGCGTTCCAATACTCCATTTGGCTTAGGAACCTTCCCAGCTGAGTCACATGACCCAGGCTGCGTCCCAATACTCCATTTGGCTTAGGAACCTTCCCAGCTGAGTGACATGACCCGGGCTGCGTTCCAATACTTAATTTTGCTTAGGAACATTCCCAGCTGAGTGAAATGACCCGGGCTGCGTTCCAATACTCCATTTTGCTTAGGAACCTTCCCAGCTGAGTGACATGACCCGGCTACGTTCCAATAGTTAATTTAGCTTAGGAACCTTCCCAGCTGAGTGAGATGACCCGGGCTGCGTTCCAATAGTTAACTTTGCTTAGAGTTTTCTGCCTCCCCTGCACTATGTATTATTATTTGTCATTTTTCTGTGTATTTTTTTTAGTCCTTGCTGAATAAAACTTCTCAGTGTATTGTTTCTTCATTTCCTGTTTTGTGTAATAGGAAAAGATTCAACAATTTAAAATCAGTATCTAACACTGTCTCATCCACCACGAGCCGGTTCCTAGTTTGTGCTTTTCTGCAGTGACACTGATTGAACAACAGGTGGACATATTTTGAGAGCTTTGTTCTTTAGTTACTATGATCTGAATCCACGACAAGGCAAATAATGAGAGGAGGATCTGTTGAAAGTCTCATTCCCGGTGTTCCAGTTTTACTGGTGATCATGGCAACTGGTGATATGTTTACATTATTCCAGATGTTGATGGTCGGTTGCAGAGCCGGTCGCAGATTCGTCATGTTCACAAAGCGCCTGTGTGTGAAGTGCGGTGATTTACTGAAGGTCTCGTTGAAATAAACATCAAACAATAACCCTTCACGATTCTGTCAGATGACTACGTGCTTTGTTGGAGCTGCGGAAGTCGAAGGAGTAAATAAAGTTCCCTGTGTAACTATGACAACTCTGGCAAATTATAATAGTGATAAATAATAATAATAAAACTATATTTTGTTGTATTTTCACGAACAGTGTGGTGTGGTGATACGGGTAATTACGGACGCTTCAGGAAACATCATCATTAAAAATAAAGTGCCTTTATGTGTCAGTATCATCTTCAGACATAACCACTTAGTTGTGGGGCTAAATATAAATGTGAAAGAAATCCCACCTCGGGAATCGAACCGCTGTGGTCAAACATAAACACGTCTAACGTGGTGGCGATGGCACCGCCCACAACTCCACTGCACGTGCTGGTGTAGAGCGTCTCCTCTATGTTCCGCTGACTGTGAAGCCTGTGAACATCTCACCTTGTGTTATTGTTTCAGGGAACACGCCCAGGTTAACTTGTGACCGTCACAATTTAACCGTAAACTCGGAATTACCGTTCACACTTCATTTGGACATCGCTGCGCCCGTTTGCTTACCACACGTACGACATCATGAAAAACTGCTATATCCTTGCGCACAGACCAAGCAAAAGCCACAAATAGTTCGCGTGCTGACTATTAGTGCGCGTTTTCGTGTGCTCGTTGATATCCTGGTTGGTGTGAAGCACGTATGAACTGCCATGGCACTACAAAGGTCCCTGTAGAGACCCATTAATGTCCAGATAACCTCTATGGTGCCATGGCAGTTTGAACTGAAATCTCGCCTGGGGCTCCAACATTGCCAGGGCCCTGAGTGGATCACCGCCCGAATCTGCGACCGGCTCTGCAACCGACCATCCGCATCTGGAATAATGTAAACATATCACCAGTTGCCATGATCACCAGTTAAACTGGACCACCGGATGTCGTTTGACACGGACCCACCTTGGCGATTCAGCACAAAGAACCAGGAGAGACTGTACGTAGCGGTTTTCGATGAATTATTCATATTTAAAAATACTATGAAAGTACAGATCAGGCCCGGATCTAGACTGCTTAGATCAGGGGGAGGGGGAGGGGTTAAGAAATTTGGAGTGGGAAACTTTTCACACAGTGGACTTAGGGTTCAGAGTTTTTCCAGAATACGTCACAATAACTATTCTCTGATTAAAATTGATCTTTATTCGAATTATCCAATATCGATTGATAACAAGGACAGATCGATCACACCCAATCCCCGGGTGGAAAAACAAGTTTCGTTTTCGGTGCAGCCTTCAGAGGACAAGCCAAAGTTTCTGGGAGTGCACAGTTTGTTCATCTGCTGAAGCAAACCAGGCTGTTGAGCTTATTTTTGAACATTTTTAAATGAATGACTTCTGCATCATTTAAAATAATCTTTTTAATTGAAGCGTCGTCCGTTCACTGCTTCCTTACTGGAACTCATCGCCTGCATGTGTGGCTGTTTGGTGTTTGGTGGCGCTAGTGTAAAAAAAAATTTGAACATGAGTTTTGCCAACAAGATGTGAATCACAGTTATCTATTTCATTACCATCTACAATTCCTGTGTAGATATGTGTTAACTTTTATTAAATTATATTTTATAATTTCCTTTTATTCATTTACAATGGTAAGCATTTATTTAGATTTGATTCCAGTTTTGCTTTGTGGCAGAGTGAGGAGATGATTTGAAATATTCTAAGTTATTTGAAATCAATCATTCTTGTTTTCCTTTCCTGTAGATAAGATACTAATTCAGCTGGAAACCACGTGATAAAAATGGAACATGACCCGGGCTGCGTTCCAATTCTGCATTTTGCTCAGGAACCTTCCCAGCTGAGTGACATGACCCGGGCTGCGTTCCAATACTTCATTTTGCTTAGGAACCTTCCCAGCTGAGTGACATGACCCGGGCTGCATTCCAATACTCCATTTTGTGGAACCTTCCCAGCTGAGTGACATGACCGGGCTGCGTTCAATACTCACATTACGGCAGAACCCTTCCCAGCTGGTGGAAATGGCCGGCTGCGTTCAATGCTCCATTTGCTTAGGAACCTTCCCAGCTGGAGTGACATGACAGGGCTGCATTCCAATACTCCAAATTGTAGGAACCTTCCCAGCTGGTGGCATTGGCCAGACTGCGTTCAATACTCCATTTTTAACCCGAACCTTCCCAGCTGAGTGACACTGACCGGGATGCGTTCCAATACTCCATTTGCTTAGGAACCTTCCCAGCTGGTGGCGGCCAGACTGCGTTCCAATTCACATTTTGCTTAGGAACCTTCCCAACTGGAGTGAAATGACCGGGCTACGTTCAATTCTGCATTTTAGCAGAACCTTCCAGCTGGAGTGAGATGACCGGACTCACACGTTCCAATTCTGCATTTTGCTTGGAACCTTCCCAGCTGAGTGAGATGACCCCGGCTACGTTCAATAGTTAATTTTGCTTTGGAACCTTCCCAGCTAGTGAGATGACCAGTTGCGTTCAATAGTTAACTTTGTTTAGGATTTTCTGCCTCCCCTACACTATGTATTATTATTTGTCATTTTCTGTGTATTTTTAGTCCTTGCTGGAATAAAACTTCTCAGTGTATTGTTTCTTCATTTCCTGTTTTGTGTAATAGGAAAGATTCAGCAATTTAAAATCAGTATCTAACCGCGGATGTCGTTTGACACGTACACACCTCGGTGATTCAACACAAAGAACCAGGAGAGACTGTAAGTAGCTGTTTCGATGAATTATTCAGATTTAAAAATACTGTGAAAGTACAGATCAGGCCTGGATCTAGACTGCTTAGATCGGGGGGATTAAGAAATTTGGAGTGGGAACATTTTCACACAGTGGACTTAGAGTTGAGAGTTTTTCCAGAATACGTCACAATAGGAAATTCAACCAAGCCTTGCTATAATAAGAATAATCATAACAATCTGACCTGGATCTAGAAGTGGGCCGGGGTGGGCAATGTCCAGCCAACTGGTCATCTTTATTCTGTGCCATTTGAATCTGCAAATCACGTTTATTTAATTCGCCTCAACAGAATTTCCTGATTTCTGAATTGGTGGCTGGACACAGGGCTGTGTTTGAAAAAACTATTCTCTGATTAAAATTGATCTTTATTCGAATTATCCAATATTGATTGATAACAAGGACAGATCGATCACACCCAATCCCCGGGTGGAAAAACAAGTTTCGTTTTCGGTGCAGCCTTCAGAGGACAAGCCAAAGTTTCTGGGAGTGCACAGTTTGTTCATCTGCTGAAGCAAACCAGGCTGTTGAACTTGTTTTTTAACATTTTTTAATTGAATGACTCCTGCGTCATTTAAAATAATCTTTAATTAGGGTCGTTCACTGCTTCTTACTGGAATCTGCATGTGGCTGTTTGGTTTTGTGGCGCTAGTGTAAAAAATTTGAACATGAGTTTTGCCAACAAGATGTGAATCACAGTTATCTATTTCATTACCATCTACAATTCCTGTGTAGATATGTGTTAACTTTTATTAAATTATATTTTATAATATCTTTTTATTCATTTACAATGGTAAGTATTTATTTAGATTTGATTCCAGTTTTGCTTTGTGGCAGAGTGAGAAGATGATTTGAAATATTCTAAGTCATTTGAAATCAATCATTCTTGTTTTCCTTTCCTGTAGATAAGATACTAATTCAGCTGGAAACCACGTGATAAAAATGGAACCTAAGTCGGAACCAATGGACAGAAGTATTGAGGTACTGATTGTGTCCTGTGTAGTGAAAAGTACACCAAATTCAAGTTGTTTCAAAAGTATATATCCTGTACAAGAATATTTTGATTACTGATTTACATCATATAATATCATTAATAATATCTCTCTCTCTTATCTCAAGAATAAATCAGAAGACCTGAAAGAGGAAAGGAGTCAATCTGGTCACCCAACTCTTGTTGAAAAGGTTTGTCTTGTAAAATACACACGTGTTTTCTTCTTCTGCAACATTTAACGTTTGATTTAGTCTGTGTTGGTGCTCACTTTCATCTCACTTCAGCCATGTTTTGGGATGATTAGTCAATAGCTGTGTCTCAAGTCAGGGGGGTGCATCCATTGCCTCTTTGAAAAAACAGTATCGTCACTGACGCACAATGAGTCCTGGGATAGGAAGGATCCACCCGTGGGAGCCGTCATTCCTCAGGGATGGAAGGAAACATTTGTCGGCCGCATTTGAAGGAGACTTTGAAATGAGACAGTCTCGTCGCGCCCCTGTGATGAAACTGGTCCTCAAATGCAGCCTCTGAAGGATGCAGCCCCTGAATTGAGACACAGTGGTCTTGCTTAAATCGGATGAAAATATTCTCCTGCGAATTCACTTAAATATGGATTATTTTTCATTCCTATAGAAAAAAGAGCCACATCCAACCCATTCTTTCAAGTGGAAATCAGTGGAACAGAAAACCACATTAGTGTCCTGCAACAGAGCCGGAACTGTTGAGGACTCACTGAAAAGGAACCCACAGTTTCAGGTAATAGCAAAAAAGAACAAAGGCAAAGAGCTTGTTCTTCTCAGGAATGGGAAACCTATTTGTTCACACTTTCCATGCAGCTTAATTAAAGATGAGTGTTTAACTGTCAAGTTTATCAAAGCTGTAAAGACGCCAGGGGAAACAGCTGCTGGCTCTGCTCATGTCAGAAGAAAGGGCTCATCTGATGAAGTTGTGTTGTTTCATGTACGGATGAAGGGGGGGGAGGGTGTAAAGCGCATCATGAAGAACCCAAACCTAAAAAAGGATGTTGACGAAATTACAATTTTTGCGTACAAAGGGGAAACAGTAAAGCAAGCTCTAACAAGAGATGCTCGATTTCTGGATATGGTATTCAAAAAGAGGTGCGTGCTCTCTACTGATGAAGTCGACGTGAACATGTCCAATCTGGTGGATGACCTAGGTGACAAAACTTACACAATCAAACAGGTCAAAAATCTACCAGATAGTCAGCCTAGCAGTCTTGAAGATGATTACGTACAGTCAGCTGAGTCTCAGAGACCTGACGCTGAAGAAAACCAGGATCCTTCAGAGCAGTCAGTGAATGACAATACCGACACAAGTGGTAACACGGCAGCAGAACAAACCCCACTGCCTACCTCAGAAAAAATGAGGATTCACCTCTCTTCACAGTTTGAAAATTTCATGAATGGGAAGAAAACGGTTCCCTTTCGGGTTGGGGATAAGACCCTTCCTTTGAAGAAAATCTTGCGTGTCGAGTATGGAAAAAATGCTCAGACGTGCACAGAAGTGAAAACAATGAAGAAACTGATGGGTTTCAGTGATTCGGTTTGTCAGGTTAGAATAAACGATGGATCAATGGGGAGTGGCTTTCTCCTATTTGACAGGTTTGTCCTCACAAATGCCCATGTGGTCAAAGGCGTTTATAATGAGAGTGAAAAGCAGCTTAATAATAAGGTCATTGTTCATTTCTCTTATGAGAGTCTAAATCAGACGGAGAGAGAACAGGATTCGGTTGCAGAAGTAGAAGTAGAGGAGGTCGCTGGCTTTGAATACATCGAGGAGATGTATGACTGGGCTTTGTTAAAGCTCAAGGCCGGTGTGAACTTGCCTAATGACCTGTTAAATAAATGTGGATACGTTAACCAAAGCCATGGTGTTTGCATCATCGGGCACCCTGATGGTGGAGTGAAAAAAATAGATCCATGCTTGTGTATTGCACCTGAAAACCGAAAACAGGTTGTGGAGAAGAGCCGCATCAAAAATAAAGACAACACTATATTGATTACTGAGCGTTACTTTGAAAAAATGGCAGTATCTATTCTATAGCGAAAATGTTCGAACTTACAAAACTTCTTTTTATGAAGGGGCGTCTGGCTCTCCTGTCTTTGATAAGGACTGCAACGTTTTGGCAATGCATACAGGAGGGTATAAGTACGGAGACATAAAAACAGATACAAGAAAGAATGTGATCGAGTTTGGCTATTCTTTGTCTGACATCATTGAACGCATCATTATCCAGTTGGTGGAAAGAGAAAGGTTTGAGGTGTTGAAGGCATTCCTCGCTTCTGATCGAACAAACCTCAAAAAGACGATGAGAAATGTGAAGAAACTGGTTGAGAGCAGAAACCTTAAAGCATTCAAAGCTGTTGTACGCAGACCAGTGGCTGACGAGACTTTAAAGCAGTTGTTTGAATTCTTCTGTCCAAAAGAGGAACCTGTCCCAATGGAAACTTAATAAATGTACACAGACAAGTACAGTGCTAACTGCTGACAAAAGACAGTCAGTGAAAAGTGAGCGAATCTGTTTTCATAGATCAGGACTCTCGTAAGGAAAGGCCGGGAGTTGTAGAGGGATCAAACTGATGCTGGTTTATAATAATAAAGTAACAATAATCACTTTTTGGATAAAGGGAGCGGTGATTTTTAGCCTGATTGCAAATACTTGTTTTTGTTGAGGTTGTATTTTGTTCATGTGAAAAACAAACGTGTTTTTTTTTAAACTCAACTATCATAGTATGAGCTACAAATATCCATTGTCATGTTTTTTAACCTTGTGTCTTTTAGATTTTCGATTTAACCATTTGTTTTTAAATGTAAAGCATTTTGTGTGCATTTGCTGTATTTTGTCGTTCTATTTCAAATGTTTCTGTTTTGGAAAAGTCCATTGACCGGATAATTGGAAAGATCTTACCTGGTCCAAACTGGGGGATTCCTTTACTTAGTTACTCTGTAAGAAAATGACAATGATGGACGGGTGGGGCTTCAATTATTTTCTTTCTTGTATGAGTTTTGGTTGTCATTTGAAATAAAGGTATTTTCTTTAATCAGCTATATAAATGTATGAATGAAAGGTCAAAGATCAAAATCTGAGTTAAATAACACAATCTGACCTTTTCTGTCTCAACTGATGTCTGTTGGTGAAACTACACTTGTCCACATCACTGCACACATCTTTTGTATTGATATTAGTGTGTTTTTTGTTTGTTTTTAACTGGGATATAAATGTAATTATTTCTTTGCTGACTATCATAGTTATTATTTTTCTCCATGGTTATTTTTGTATTTTCTAATTTTGTGATATTCTAACAATATTTCGGGTTGAGGCTTTAAAACTAGCCCATTGGGGTTTCTGCCTCCCCTGCACTGTGTAGTATTTGTTGTGATTTTTCTATGTATTCTTTTAATCTTTGCTGAATAAAACCTAAAATACCTAAGTGAATTGTTTCTTCAGTTCCTGTTGTGTGTAATAGGTTAAAGATTCAACAATTTGAAGCTTCGTTCTTTAGTTGTTATGATCTGAATCCACAACGAGGTTTTCTCACAAGTCCACGTCCTAGAATAAACCACATTTTCGAAAAAATACGCCGAAGAAAATTCCACTGAAAGAAGAAGAAAATACTTTATTGAGGTGTACAAAGATACTTAACACACCAAATATGGCATTTATCAGTGAACACGATCAGATCATAAAGCCTAGAAGAGAATATTTACACACACTTTATGAATTAAACAGAAGTTCAACTGAATTTTTAGTAATCTGCTCTTTTGTAAAAATCAATCTGCAAAGATATTAATTACATCCATTTTCTCAAAAGCAAACAAATAAAAATGACATTTGTGTTTTTTTTCAGCAGAGAGAAGTTGTCAAACTCGTGAAATAACCAGTAATGTGGATCTTCACAAACATGTACCTTCATAAAATAAATGTGATAAATGTCTTAAAATTCCTCCCGAAGGGATTAATGTCTTGAAAACTTTTTAAAGGAGCAGAAAATACTGTGGTAGACGAAGAAGAAGAAGAGGAAGAGGAAGAAGAAGAAGAGGAAGAGGAAGAGGAGGAAGAGGAGGAGGAAGAAGAAGAGGAAGAAGACAGCTTGGTGCCGGCGGAACGTTTGACGCGGTCGACATTTTCTACACGGACGCGTTTGTACAAGGAACCAGAAACCACGGGGCTGGCAAAATGGAAGTGTAAGATTTGTATCTATTGACTTTTACTCGATATGCACGATGCCTACATGTGTGGTCTGCTGTGTGTTTGTTTGTTGTTCAAGCTATAGTCAGACGTTGCAGGTCGAAGGGAACACGGCTTCAGTTTGTGGGGAAGCGAGAGTTTAATGTCACAACCGCTGTTCGAGTCATGTTCAGGCTTCTTTCCTTAAAAGTAAATACACGATAAAAAGAAGAATAAAGCTATTGGAATAAGGCTAGTGTTTCCTGTTTGTGTATTTGTGGTCAGACGAATGATTAATACACAACGAACTCCTCTTGAGATACACAATCGGAACCAGGGAGGGAGGATAAGGTCAAGAATTATTATTAGAATCACAAGCACTTTGAAATATTTTACAAATCTGAGATAAATCTTTGATGCGTTATACCTCCTCCCTGTGCACAATACTTAATCAATACATGGATATATATTGGACTTTTATTATATTGCTTTTGATGTAAATGATATTGCAATAACTTTTGAAATTGTTTTATTACCCAGCCCCAATGGGAGCTATTATTTAACAATGCTGGTATCTTCAATTAATGGGTAGGGGGATATCTTTTTAAAATCAGTAGAAATCCATTTGTCATCAACAGAAAATTAATTTATTATTAAAACAGTTTTCTGTGTCAGTGGTAAATCTTGTGTTTTTGGATTCTAATGAGTGTTCGTGCTTTCGGGAAAATGTTAGAAGCGTTTTATCATTCTGTTGATTAACCTGTCTGATCAACGAGAACCTAAACGTCTAAAGGGCCAAAGAGATAATATTACTGAAGAAATTATTATTATTATTTCAATAATATTAATGGAAAAGAAAAGTGACCATGACACTAACCTGTGTCCACATCACTTTCTATTAGTCTACCTCCTATCAAGACTTTTTTTTTTTATTTACTTCTAATGCAGTCTATATAATCCAGACTCAAGGTCCACCATTCATCTTTGAGAGCTTTCAGCCACATCTCATGGTCTTGTTTCAGCAACCACAGGAGGCTCAGGTGTCCACATGGGACCAAAGTTACACCTGAGCTAATGCTGCTCACTGAACGAGGACTGAGGGATGTGGTTAAAAGCTCCAAAGTCCAGGAAGTTGATATCTGAGATTACGTAATTTGTTTACTATTATCTTAAGGTCACAAATTAACTTTTCTGCTCATACATTTGTCTTCTTTTCAGGAAAAACGCCAACGCTGCTATGCTCAGTAACTACGAGGTGAGTTTGTGTGTTCTGTCTCGTTGTGTTGTTTTGCACTGTCCAGTCACGAGATGAAAATACTTCTGTGTCACTTCAGATTTGGTCTGTATGTGTGTTTCTCAGGTGTTCAAACTCCTGACAGACCTGAAGGAACAAAGGAAGGAGAGCGGGAAGAGCAAGAACAGCTCTGGGCAGCAGAACTTAAACACCATCATGTATGAGGTCAGCTAACGTCCTCTCCTTTGCTTCACTGACCTCATCCTGCTCGGTGTCCCTGTCGTGTCACATTTACACTTAAAAAAAAAAAACCCAGCTCACAGTTTCCTTTGCTTTTCCACACAGACGCTCAAGCACCTGTCGAATACGCCCTGCAGCAGACAGAGCCCAGAGGTGGTCCAAGAGTTCCTCACCACCATGATGCCTCATAAACTCACCAAGTCAGTAAGATCGCTCTGATACTTAAAGGTTCAGTGTGTAGAATGAAGTGACATCTAGTGGTTAAGTCACATGTTGCAGCTGAATAGCCCTCACCTCACCCTCCCCTTCCAAACATGAAAGAGAACCTGTGGTAGCTTCAGTTGTCATAAAAACTCAAAAGGTGTTTAGTTTGTCCAGTCTGGGCTACTGTAAAAAGCATGGTGGCCTCTGTAGAGAGGACCCGCTCCTGATGTAAATATAAAGTATTTAAATATACATTCTAGGGTAAAGAAAACAACAATTCTTACATTTTAGATGAAACACACTCGTGAAAACATCACTAGGATTATTTTATATTAAATTTCTGCCAATAGATCCCTTTCACCTAAATCTTACACACAGAACCTTTTTAAGATACATAACGTACATAAGATATACAGCAATTTAATATGTGTGTCTGTATACCACATACACACTGATGATATTGTTTCCCTCTTTGTCATCAGGGCTGAGAAACTGCAGCTACTGAACCACCGGCCGCAGACAGCAGTGGAAATTCAGCTAGTGAGTGTCATCATTTACTAGTGGTAATTCTCGACATGTTTATCACTTCAAGTGTCCACTTTCAATAATCATTTGCTAGATGGTTATTGTAAATATATAAATTAACCATTTTAATGATTCTTTAGCGATGCACAATTTGTATTAGCAGACTCTGATAAATATGTAAAAACTAGCAAGAGCAGGATACACTTTGAAAGTATGTCACCATTACATATGCCTGTAATACACATTGACGCACATCACCTGACAACTGCTCGAAGCCGACTTGTCCGTGACTCACTCACTAACTTCAGTCTCTGCATCAGCGGTGAGTGTCTCTCCTGCTTGTGAAGAGTCCGGTCATGCACGGTGAGTGCACAGGCAGGGTGCACGCAGCAAATCATTTGATACAGTCAGAGCCAGTCTTGCGAGGTCCCACAGACACTGGCTCTTTTTCTTTGTTTCTTTTCAGACGCCTTTAATCATTGATGGCTATCGGGACGTGAAGAGCATTTCAACAAATAAGACCAAAAACGTTTCAGAAACAACGTACTGACCCTACCTTTAATTTTCTGTTTGTGTGCAGATGGTGGAGGAGAGTGAAGAGCGTTTGTCAGAGGAGCAGATTGAGGAGCTCATCCAGACGGTCGCGGACATTCTACCCGGTGACCCTGAACAGGAGAACGCTGCACCAGCAGAAGCAGAGATGGATGAACAGTCATGACGCTGTGAAAGGCCAGAAATGACCCACAGGTGAAGAATTGGACTGGTTGCTTTATTTTGCATCACTGCTTGAACTGAACAACGTCCTGACAGAGTGGATGCAGAGTGGCTGCCTGGCCATGGCTCACAGTACATGGTTATCACTAAAATGCCTCATTGAATGATTCAAATGAAGGTGAAAATACGCACAGTGTTGTCATTTACTCAGTGTCGTGTACATACAGCTGGACTCAGAACCAACGTGTGCACACTTTCATGAGTACAGGTTTTTGAACAGTGACTTGTTTTGCTCCTGACTCGTCTGATTTGTATTTCACAGCAGATAATATTTTGGCAGAGACAGTCTGCTATTAAAGGGCCCATATTGTGTAAAATACATTTTCTGGGCTTTTACTATCCGTAATGACTTGAAGGGGTCAGTAGGTGGCCTCACAGTATGAAAACAGTCCCTTTGCAGAGGGACCTATTTCACTCAATCCATTCGAAGAAATAGGTTATCTAAACGTCTCATTTCGTACTTCCTCCGCCGTATGATGTCATTCGGGATCGCACTCGTCTCTCAGACCCACCCAGCCGGTACCAGTCCAGCCTCCGACCCATCACCCCCGCTCCCCGTATGCACCACCCCCCCTCCACACCGAACGCCACACCAAGCAGACATGTTGCTGAGCTAGCAGCTTGTTAGCTACTACAGGCTAACCACAACAAACAACATTGAAGAAACACTGCAGCGTGGAGGGATGCAAGGAAGAGAATGTGTCCGTGCACGTTCCTCCTAAGAACGTTACTGTTCGAGACCAGCGGTTACGCTTTATTTCTTCTGACGTGCCGTGTCGCTGTGCTCACTATGGAGTAACGTCTATGTTACTCCGTATTGAAACTCCATTATGAATCTCGGTACTGTAACTCGGGATGTTACTCCTACATTGGCCAACTGTCCTGCTAAAACTTAGCAAAACTTGAACAAACCTGAGGACGGTGTAACTTACCGTTCAGAATCATCCTGTTGTAACCGACTGTAAATATGTGGCTGGTTTTCTAAAGCTGCAAACATAACAATGTGACTTTCAGCTGTGTTTACAGCCAGACATCGTAAATGCACCACAATGAGACCGGTGATAGGCCTGGTCACGTGTCACTCAAAGTGCAGTCAGCCAATCAGAGGAGGGGCTCAAGAGGCAGGCGAAAACCGCCTGTTCTGTCTGCAGCTCCAGAGAGAGGACATGGAAATACACATTGCAGTTTTTTCGACTTTAAACCACTGATATATCATCTTAGGGGAACCAATACCTAAAATTAAATCCCAGAAAGGTGTCAAATATGGGCCCTTTAAGTTGTTTTTATTCTTTGTTGCTTTATGATTTCCAAAGCTGTAATATATCCTAATATGTCAGTCATGCAATTAAACCTGCATTAGTCAGACAGTCTTATTACAGTGGCTATGTAATAACAAGTAAACAGTTGGGGCCGAGAGGTGATGGGTTGAAACGTTGTCCTCTTTTTTAAAAAACTTGCCGACCTTTTCCCTCTGTAACAAAATGAAACCTAACAGCTGTGAATGAAAGAAAGCGCATTTACACCAATTTCTGCAGACGTTTTGTGAATGTTGATGTGCTAAAGACAAAATGAAAAAGGTACTTCTGGTTCTCATGTAGTGCAGCTTAACAGACTGAATAACTGCTGCTACTGGTGTCACCTTCAGCTACTGAAAACCTTGCAGTGTATCTTCTCTCTTTGCGATACAGTAAGTCAGTGACTGTGGCACTAAGGTAGAAAGCACCAGTGGGATACTATATAGACAACATGTTGGTCATTCTATTTGCTGTTTATGAGTGGTAGTCACACTATTGTAGTCATTTACTTCATACGCATTATTACTGTAGCCACTCAGAGATTACGCAGTATATAATATAGACTGATACACAAACCCACAATCTCTTCGTCAGCTGACTTTGAATCAGCTTGTGTTTTCTCTGCTGGGATATTGTGAAGTAGCAGAAGAAGGATGTGTTGGTTAGACTTGTGTACCTGCTTTGTGTTTCCTGTTAACGCATTACATTCATTTCCTATTCTTGCCTAACACCTTGTAGGGGCAAGATAGATGAGGCAAAGTGAGAGTTGTGGACAATTTTGCACCATCACATCTAATACCCCATAGGGACCCTCCCCAGCCATCAGTTGAGCTTACATGCATAAACAAAACCATGTACTCATGCATAACACTGCTGAATCCGACATAAACATTATATATGCCACAATTAGCTTCCTGATACAGTCCTCAATCTAACTGGAGGATTTCTGTAGCTCTGGGAGGGTGACCATCCCAGCAGTACCTGAGAGCTAAGCTAGACAGGAGCCATTTTGAGTAAAAGACACATGCCTGCCTGCTTGGAGTTTCTCAAATGGTATTTAAAGGTGAGACTGGTCAGAATGGAGGGAAGGATGAGCGCAGCCATAATTCAGAGAGGTCTTTGAAGAAAGTCTGCTCCAGACTGCACGTGACCGCGGACTGGGATCATGTCGGTTCACCTACAATGACCTGCAGGCAACGCTGGTTAGAGACAAGTCTCTGCCTGTCCTTGAGTGGTTCAGGCAAAGCCCAGGTTTAAGCCCCATAGGACGTTTGTGCAGAGAACTGAATGTGAAATGATCTGAAATGTTTCTAACAATATGACAGAGATAGAAATAAAAAGTAGTATAAACAAGAAATACAGTAGCACAAGTATAGGCCTATTAACATCCAGAATATAATCAGTACAATCATAGCAGACCTGTATTCAAGGTTTTACAAAAGCATCAATGACAAAATATTCTTAAAGTACCCAAACTACCAAAAGTACTTTGTGCAGAATAGCACATTTCAGAAGAATTGCTTTATATGCCAGTATAAACTTAGTTGAGCGATTGTCACTGATTATTTGTGTATCTGTTTACGTATGAGGTTTTATTTCCTGCATCGAAACAAACTAATTTGCATAAATAATCGAGTTGAATTTGAATCCTCTCGCTTGCAGACACTTGGATGACACCACAGCAGCAAGTATGGAGGCATGTTGTGTTTTTCCTGCTGTTTTTACACGTTTGAAGAATCGGTCACCATTTACTTTAGTTGTATTGGATTTAGCTGCAACACTGTTCACCCCTGAAACTTCCAAAAAGTGTTTTGTGGACTCAAACACTTCACTTCCCCTCCATCGGCACAGGGCACTTTTTTGGGGTGAACTCTCCCTTTAAATCCCACACTGCGATTGCATTTCCCCTGTGGGCTTTTAACCGTGAGTAAACGAATCGATGGGGCGAAGGAGGAACACACGCTTTACCACAGCGGCGGGCCCTGCCCCTTTCACGCCTCCGCCAATGGGAGCCCTGGTGGCGGAGGCGGACCAATCGGCGCTCGGGATCGTCCGCCTGTGGCCGCGCTCGTGCTCAGCCTCGGAGTGTTGACGCCTCCGCTTCTTCACAAGTTCAGAGGCTGCGCTGTGTTTCTGTGTGTTTGAGGAACCGGAGAAATGGCGGAGAGGTTCCCTCGGTGACCCCCAGGTTCTCCACACGGGAGCCGGACGCGGTTGTGTGTGAGGGCGGCGGAGGAGCTCTTCGTTTCCACCCCCCTTCTTTTTTTGGGTGAATTCTTCTGGGATCAATCTTCACGTGTGTTTTTCTCTCTTGGTCACATTTCGGTGAGTGAACTCCATTTGTTATTTAACCCCGCGTGTTTGATACCTGCGACTGGAAACCAGTGCGGGGACGAGGCTGCTCGGTGGCCCGCGTGTAGTCGCGCTGACAGCGGGTCACTCACCTGGTGGCTGCCCGCCCTCGGGTGCATTTTTGCAGACGAGACGCGTCATGGAGCCCGGCCAGATGTTCGCGGCTGGCTGGGCCTCCGCCTCGCAGCTGTACAATAATCCCGTCTACACACACACACACACACACAGCACTGACCTGAACATCTGGTTCACCTCACAATTTGTCCTGCAGCTGCAGCTGGACATTCACCTTTAGGACACTGAATGGTTTATTCTACTCTAGTCTTTACTGCTTTTATGCAGAAGAACGACCAACATCTGACAAGTCTGAGGTAGATCTAGTAAGTGTTGTACCTCCTCCCTGTGCACAACACATAAGCAATATAGATAGATGTTTGCTATATTGCCGTTGATGAAAACTATACTGTGGTCATTATTGATATTGTTTTATTGCCCAGCCCTAATGGGGACTATTATTTAACAATAAACTTAAAAAAAAGAAAATTCACACTATTCTACTCCACCACTATGCTGATGAAGGGGAAGTGAAGTGTTTGAGTCCGAAAAACACACTCGGGGGTAAACAGCGTCGCAGCCAAATCCATTACAATTGAAGTAACTGGGGATCAATTCTTCAAACGTAAAGAAAGACAACAGAAAGAATAACATAACATGTCTCCATACTGCTCCTGTGGTATCGCAGATAGCGCAAGAATTGCTCACACACGGATGCACATCCAATGGAGAGCCTTCAAGGAAACGATAAGCTCTTGCAGTCATGATGTTGGAGTTGCACAGTCCCTCTCAGTATCACTCCTTCAACAGGAAATCCGTGTCGATGCTCCCTCCTGAGAGGAACAAGGAGGCTTTCTTTTCAACCTTCTGGTCAAAGGTGTCACCACTGTCAACGGTTCAAGGCAGAGTTCAGAGGCAGTTGAATTTCATATGCAATCAATTTCCCTTCTTTTTTTTGCCACTGAGGGGAAACTAGTTCTGCAGCACAAAAGAAAACTAACGCGCTCATTAGAAATACACAAAATAAATCCTGGGAGGCCTTTAAGGGAATGGCTAGGAGGATGGAGGACTGTATTACTGTATATTAACATGTTAACCTGAGTTTTGGGGAAACTGCAGACGGGGTTATCCTTGTTAGAATTGCCCCTGGGCAGGAAGTCAGTCCGCTCATGATCGGATCACTCTGGACGGATGTGAATCTCAGGTCTGAACGGGGTCAGAGCTTCCTCCCCTGTGAGGAGATGAATGTGACCCGGGCTGTGAGTTTCCTGACGACCTGCTGTTCAGAGGTGTCAGTTTGCTGCTTTTCGGCCTCAGCTATAGTTCGGTGACGGACTGTTATTGCTGGTCGCTGTTTGATTCTAATCCTAGACGTGTTTGTTGGTTTGTTCCTGATCAGAGAACACAGTGGCCTTTTCAAGGTCAGGGTTTTTTTTTAGTTGTCAATCTGATAATACTTGTTTGGTGTCTTGCCAAGTAGATAGTTTTTGTTTGACTTTTCCAGTTTTTCCCGATAACACCATTGCTCAACCTAATTTCAGTGTTTTGAGCAACACAAATAAACAGTTCATTGATTGTATTGTGTTGGAGCCACTCTGTAGACATATATCTCAAAAACTATCTGCATGGCTGCACAACATTGATATTTGTATTGTGTTTGTTAATTTTATTTGAAGACATTCAGTATATTACCATATGTGATGAACTAAAGATCAAATCCTCACATTTGAGAAGCTGGGACGAGGAAATTGATATTTTCGCTTTGAAATGACTGAAACCATTAATTGATTATCAAAGTAGTTGCATATTATTTTTCTGTCCGTCTTTGAACTGACTAATCCATGCAGCTCTGTGTCCATGACAAATTTCAGCTCTTCATTATCGACCAAATGTGTAATTGAGAACGAAAGCAACAAATTTATCAAATTAATGAAATTGAAAATAAGTTTTAGTTGCATTCCTAAAGTGAGAATCATTTTTTGTGATTTGGGTAAATCCTTTAAATGTGTTGAGGAAAAAAAGCAGCAAGGCTCAACTAAAACCACTGGCCTAATTCTCCAAGTGGCTTAATCTTTGCATGGAAATGCATTAGATTTACATGCAAAGCCAGTGGATACCGCTGGACTTAGCATGGATTAAAGCAGCATCTTAGTTTCCCTGCCAGGTCGGGATGTCCTCATTTCCAGCTGTCTTTCCTCTTACGCTTTGATGGTCAGGCTGAATTTCATGCCCAGGCTTCTCCAGCACAGTAAGCACAGGGTTTCCCACGTGGCATCCAGATGTGAGGCTCACTAAACATCCAGTCTGAGAAAGAAAGAAACGAAAGTACCCCTGAGAAAGGGAGGCTTGTTCAAAATGTGCTTCTGCAAAATGTGAAGCTGCTGTTAGTTGATAGAGTCATGGTTTGTATGATTTTTAGAGCGGTAATGTATCTTTAGTAATGAAACATTCATCATTAGTTAGTTGTTGAAATCAGTGTTGTGCTGATTCAGTTCTTTTGGCAAGCTTGTACATTTTGTGGGCTAATAAGAGGAATTGTACTCTAAACTGTTCATGTGCACATGAGAAATGGGGAAGTTGCAGGATGGCACGGTCAGTAGTAATCTGATCGTAAACAAAGCGCTCTGCCTTGCGGCGTGGCAGAAACTGTCAGTGACAATGAAAACACGAGGAAGTTGTAATTAGTGGCTTCAGATACACGGCCTTGGAGAGTGTCTGCATTTCATGCCGCAGTGAAGTTTGATATGGCTGAAGAGTCTGCGACTCCCCAGAGGAAAGATGCAGAACAGCTTCTCCCAGGACAGAAACTGGATTCATTTCAGATCCCATGAAATTGTGTGCAAGTGTTGTTGGCAAAATACCACAGCAGCCACCATCACACTCTGCTTGCTGATGCTGTAATAGCTCACTCATGCAGGGCAGTTACTCATTTACTGGACATTTAGAATAAGATGATTTATGTTTTTTGTTAGTCAGCAAGTTGTGAAATTATCCTGCAGTAGGATTCACAATCTCAGAGAAACAGAGGCATTGACTGGTTGTAAGGCAAAAACTGATTCCGGTGCAGCTCTAACATGTTCTTCTCATGTGTTTGGTGCTGTAGGACTGATGGATAAGAGACATGCATGGCTGTGGAGTGCAGCAGGCCCGGATCCCACTCTCCAACACAAAGACTGCAGACCGACAGGGGAGTGAGGGGGCCCGGCCTCCAACAGGCCTTCCACTGCGTCTCTGTCAAGCTACGTCCAACTGACCTTTACTGCAATTGAAGACGTAAGCACGTGCCCTTGAATATTATTTTATGTCTTCCTGACTCCCAAACACACCCGGATACCATGAGGAACACCAGGTCAAACCTGCTGCTCGGCTGCGTGCTCCTCTGCTCCGCCTCGCTGCTCTACCTGGGCATGAGCGGGATAGAGTGCCCTCAAAAAAGCCACCGCTACCGATGGATGGAGCTCAACCTGGCCTCAGCCAATCAGAGTCAAACCCTCACCGAGCAATTCCCTGAGGACACGCCGCTGATCTTCATCGGAGGTTTTCCCAGGAGCGGCACCACACTGATGCGCGTCATGCTGGACGCCCACAACGCCGTACGGTGCGGGGAAGAGACCCGAGTGATCCCTCGCCTCCTGGCCATGCGGGCCACCTGGAGCCGCTCGGTCAAGGAGAAGATACGACTGGACGAGGCGGGCGTCACTGACCAGGTGTTGGATTCAGCCGTGCGAGCGTTCCTGTTAGAGGTGAGCTGAGCCCGAAACAGGCTTTACACAACCAAGTTTTCAGATGAACAGATGCAGAAGGGAAGTTTGTTATGTTACTAAAGGCAATTGTGAATATACAAATAAAGTTTTAAAGCATAATCATTTGAGTATCATTATTGATTCATCTGATAATTGTCAGAACATACCTGTCACTTAAGAGCCCAAGATGTTGACTTTAAATTTCTTCAACAGTTTAAAAACTAAAGAAAAGCAGCAGCTCCCCACATTTCACATGATTTGTGTTTTTATCTAATTAATGTGTCTATTGTGTTATATTTACTTTTACAGCACAGTTAGTCTTATTTTTTGGGATTGAAGTCTCTAAGCATCTAGAAACATGTAAAGGGTTGTTAAATACAGAAGTACAAAAAATGTATATGACACATAAACTATAGAGGTGATTATTAAAGGAACATCTTTGGGAAATACATGTATTTGCTTTCTTATTGGGACTAAGATGAGAAGATGCCACCCATGTAATCATGCCAGTTGAATATGAAGCTACTCCTGCCAGGTACTTGGCTTCGCATTATGACAGGGAACAGAGTGCACAAGCTAACCTGGATCTGTCCAAAGGAAATGAAATCTGCCCCGGAGCACATATAAAGTTTATTTTTAACATGTCAAATCTTGTTTGATTTGTACAAAAGCCGGATTGAAATGACCAGTTGTGGTTTTATCAAGCACGTGAGGCGGTTTATCATTTTCACACAAACAATTTTGGGAATCATCTTCAGTGGTTTTCAGGTTATTCAGATGTGTAAAATGTGAGAGCAGTTACAATATAGTTTAACAAAATCCTATCCCACAGATATCCCTACCATGTGACACAATTTAAATGATCGATAATCAATAATTGATTACATACAACAAATTCAAATGAGGTAAGGAAGGAGTAAAAGAAAAATCCTGGGTAATAATTAGTGGGTCTTGGGTAAAATATTTCTATTTAATAGAATAAGTGTCCATCTATCTTACAAATAAGACGAAATATTTACATTTGATGTCTCAATATGAACAATAAAAATGTATGTATTAAAAATAATGGATTGAAGGTAACAACTCGGCTGTTTCTTGTTTATGTGTTTCAGGTGATAGTCGGCCATGGAGAGCCTGCACCTCGCCTCTGTAACAAGGACCCGTTTGCCCTGAAGTCTCTCTCATACCTGGCACGCATCTTCCCTAAAGCAAAGTTTGTGCTCATGCTACGAGACGGACGGGCCACCGTCCACTCCATGATATCACGCAAGGTACGCTGGTTCCCTTCATCATCGGGGCTGCAGGCAGTAACATTTCATCACAGGCTTCCTCTTTCCAAACATTCAAGCTACCAAATTATTTTTGCATTTCTGCATTTAGACCCTGTCATGACAGGTCTGTTGTGTTTTTATCATCTCTCCTTTCACAGGTGACCATCTCTGGCTTTGATCTGACGAGCTACAGGGACTGTTTGACCAAGTGGAGCAGTGCAGTGGAGACCATGTTCAATCAGTGCCAGGCAGCCGGGAAGGGCAGATGTCTCCCTGTTAGCTATGAGCAGCTGGTCATCCAACCACAGGAGGAAATGAGGAAGTTGCTTCACTTCCTAGACCTGCAATGGGATCCATCAGTGCTGCACCACGAAGAGCTGATTGGCAAGGCCGGTGGTGTGTCTCTGTCCAAGTGAGTATTTGGCATGTGCGCAGACACCAAGCTTGATTCTAACCCTGCAGATGGTTTCAGTTTCACATGCTGAGGTTTGCAGATATCTACCTCTGAATATTATCTTCCGGAAAAGTAAGGTGCTTCTAATCTTTCCAAATATGTGCTGAAGTCAAAGTTCATTTCCCAGGCCGCTCCCACTTTCAGATATTTCGAAACCTCAGCACAATAAACTGAAGCTCCCTGCGTTTTAGATGAAGGTGGCCAAGACGTCTTACACAAGTGCATTTAACTACAAAAGCCCCGACACGAATCCGTATGTGACGACTACAAAAGCCACACAATGGAAACACAACACAACCACAATGGACGTGAGCGACACCAGATGTTGACAATGAAATGAGAAGCGTAACTTACTGTGGTCAAGTAATGCGTCAAGTGTGAAAAAAGCATTTTCTTCATGACATGACTATGTGTGAGTGACAGGCAGGCGACAGAGGTAATTTAAAACTCTATTGATTGATCGATCCGCAGGTCAGAGTTCAGGGTGAGGGGAGTCAAACCTCAGCCACAGGAAACCGGCGCAGCGGTTTCTAGTCTAGTTCTTATTGAGCTATCTATGTTTTCTACCAATGACATTTCACAAGGACACAGAGAAATGCAGATCAGCGGGAAAATGTTTGATGGATGAAGTCCAAACCAAAGACTCAAATTTCAATTGTGGCTGTGTTAAAGACAATAGATCCCTGGGTCTATCTCTTCTAGATTGGCCGATAACAATTATCTGTATCGGAGCTTTTCCTTGTGGCATCACGGTCGAACACACTTAAACTGAGCTCATGTTTGCCTCGGTGCAGGGTTGAGCGTTCGACGGACCAGGTGATGAAGCCCGTGAACACAGACGCCCTCGCCAAGTGGGTGGGACACATTCCTTCTGACGTGTTGATTGACATGGCAGAAATCGCCCCCATGCTGGCTCGCCTTGGCTACGACCCTCACGCCAACCCCCCCAACTACACACGACCAGAGCCCATGGCCTCTCCATTCAACTACTCACAGGTGAGCTTAAAGGACACATATTGTGCTCATACTCAGGGTGATCATTTTAATTTGGGTCATTACGCATTATTTCTCTCCTTTACAAATGTTTAGCCTATTCTTTTTTTTTTATCCAATGAACATTTTTTGTAAAAGGGGAAAGAATATTAAAAAAAATAGTTTTTACGACTGTGCAATTATGGATATTTTTTATATCCTTTGATTTGTGTTGTTGTTAAGCTGTGTTAAATAGGCTTGTTTCGTCTATCAGTTCAAACTCCAGTCTACAGTGACTCCAGTCACTGGAAAACAGCAAATCCTCGCTTTTGAGAAGCTGGAAAGAGTGGTTTTAGTTTTTCTTGATGAACGAAGATTTACCAAAAAACACCTAAATTTAAGGCACTTTGCGTAAGTGCAGTTCCTCCTATGTTGACAAAAGCCTAATTAAAGTAAAATGGAGACATGGCACTTTAATATAGTATCTGTCTGGACTGTCTCTGTATTTTTACAATTGTCCAGTTGAAACAAAACATGGCAGTCGCCGCAGCGTGATGCACGATGGTCTAGATTTTATGTTTCCACTGATCAGTGAACGTTGTTTCTTTTCCTTCCTCAGAGTTTTAAAACAGCAGAATCTCCACACCCCAGTTAAACAACAGAAGAGAAAGCTGTTTGCTGTTCCACGACATGGATGCACCTTAAACACAGACCAGCTAAGCAGCAATTACACCTCATGAACATTTCTATAGTGTCTCATATGTATTTTTGAATTGTTCGTAAGACTTGAATGCAGCGGTTCTGTCTGTTCACAGTCTGTTTTAAAATACAGATTCATGGGGTGGTTCGGAGTTTTATATCTCAGCCCTTGTGCTGTATGTGGATAACCTGAGGCTCACGGCAGTTCAGACGTCATCACGCTATCACACCTCGTACCTGCAAGTATTTCAACGCGTCTGTCGGTCGTTATGGCTTCACCACTAATGTGAATGTGTCTTTACACAAATCTCCTTCTCACTGAGATTTCAGTCAGTGTCCATGAAGCATAATGACTGTATATTTTTCAAGATGTATGTTTATTTTCTTAATAAATTATTTTGCCGTTGACCAATCATTCAGGAAATTGAAAGTTGTTTATTCCAAACTGAGAATTTGTAATTGTTGTGTATTGTTCAACACGAAATAAAAACATGCCTAAATGTCACCTTATAATGTAGTTTACGTGTTTTGTCATCCATCCAATGTGTGCAGCTCACAGCTGAAACACAGTGCCCTCCAATGATGACTAAACAAAACACCCGGACAGAAAAAATCATTCTTCCATGTAGTCAAACTTGTTTTTTCTTGACTTTAATTTACTTAACATTACCCTGAGTGTAAAGTGGAGTGCTTGAAATGGGAATGATGTTAAATTGAATTACAGTTTCAAGTGTGAATCAAATCCATGAGGTTATATTGGGAACAAAATGAGCTACATCTCATGCACTAACACTGGACTGAAGTAACACAGTGCATTTCTACTCAGGACAATGAGGTAAACATGTCTAACTATTAATAACCTTCCATATGGAGGGTGGGGTTAGGGCAGGTGGGTGTGAATGCTGCAGGTATGTGTTTTGGTGAATTTAGTTCCTCTGTTGTCAGGTTGCGGGGCTGAGGCCACGCCCCCTCGCTGCTGGGCAGAGTGAGGTGGCCCGGGGTGGGCGGGGCTTCGGAGCTGCACCTGATCATGTTCTGGAAACATCTGGAGAACTGAGCGACACAAACACAGGAAGTGAAGAGCAGTGAAACACGTGATGAAGAGACGAGCACTTTCAGAGCAGCACTGGCATCTTAAAGCAACACTATGTAACTTTTACTGAGCAACAGCGCCCTCTGCAGCCACACAGGGTCATTAATCCTGTTGGGCTCTGTCTGAGCGATGACGAGGTTTTCATGTAGAGAAAACAACAAATTCCATCAATCTGTTGACCCGAGCTCTGGCTGTGTCGTCCCACTCACTGAGCTGAAACACAGCTGAACGACGGATATTACCCATGATCCCCGGCTTCCTGAACCAGAAGAGCTGCTGCTCTAACAAATCCACCAAACTCTGTTTAGAATTCTTCATATTTTAAAAGTTTCCTGCTGAATATTCAAGATAAACTCTGGCTTTGAATAACCACTCAGCAAAGTTACACCGAGCAAGAACAGACATTCAGGGTGAGGAGTGAGAATGAAAGAGGAAACATTCTCCATATTCCAAGTCAGTGAACCATCAAACCCATTTTGAAGCTGCTAATTTCATGTAAAAATGTTGCAGGGTGTTGCTTTAACTCTATACAAGAACATTTCCGCTTTCAGGAAAGAAATCTCTTTGATCACAGCAGATGTTATATGTGAATTGTGTCGTCTAAAGCAAAGGTAAATGTGAAGAGTTAGACTATATAAACCAGTGCTGGATTACATCATAACTCTTTGTCTGTGGCAACAGTCTGGTTTTAGACTTCTGAATCGCGACTGTATCTTTAGTGAGTCATATACAGGTTTAAGCGGATGTTTGTTTTTAGTGGGAGAGGAAACAGAGATGCAACAAAATAAGAAAACACTTGATTTACAGGAAACCGGTGATTTGGTGACATAAAACATCCTTGAATACACAAGTGGATGTTAAGACAACCTCTCTCTCCTCACTAGATGCTCCTCACTTTTTAGTGGATGTTTGAAAGTTAAAGTTTAAGGGGGGTTTTTTCTGCTCCATTAATTTTTTCCATTAAGTGTAACTGAGGTGAAGGCAAGCAATCGTGTCAGGATACTACGGCTGGAAATCATGTTAAGTATTATGAGTTATATTTTAGTGTTTTTATCACAGTAAAATAATATTTCCAGTGTATGAGCCCAACTATTAACTGGTGGGGCCTATAAGGTTTCCTAGAAGGACACATGGAGTATTTACACTGAGCTGCTGTTACCTGCTTGTTGAGCAGCACGTAAATAAAAGGGTTGAGGACGGTGCTGGCCTTTGCTAGGAGGACGGGGATTAAACTGGCAGTGGGCGGCAACATGCCCGGCCGTCCAAAGGAGGAGAGCATCGCCACAACACCATATGGCATCCAGCACAAGAGGTAGCCCGTCACCATGGAGACCACCATCAGAAGGATACGGCCCTCCCTCTGCTCAGCTGACGACCGGTTGATGTCAGTGACCTGGAGCCAGCAACACACACACACGGCACAGTGAGCATGGGGAAGTAGAGCTGGACGTCACACTGGGGTCAAAGGTCAAGCTCACCTGCCTCGCCACCTCTCGTACGGCCAGTAGGATCCTCCCGTAGCAGAACAACATGAGCATCAGAGGCAGGAGCAGGCAGAAGACGAACAGGCAGCTGACGTAGGAGCGAGATGTGGCCGAGCGCTGATGCCACTGGACCGAGCAGGTGGTGCCGTGACCCTCGGGCCCGTAGCTGCTCCACAACACAGGACATGTTCTCCGATGTCACATGGTTTAACATTAGTATGTTCCTGTTCTGTGTTATATGTTTAACATTTCTCTGTTTTTCTCTCCCTGGAGTCATAATGATCACTTAGGTCCAAATCTTATACGATTTATAAAAACTGAGTTGTACTTTTATATGTAATGAAAGAGTCCAGTTGAAGGGGGCCCAGGTATTTTCAATTTGGGATTTTATCTTCAAGAGGAAAATATGAAATCCTGTTTAAAGTAATAACATGTTTAATTACTGTGTGTCTGTGTGTTTGATTCAGTCATTCCTGGCATTTTTTGGGGGGTTGTTTGTGTTTTTGTAGTTATTGCAGGGGCGTTGCCAGAGGGTACTGGCCCCAGCTGAAATCTGATTGGCTCCAGAAGCACCCTTCTCCTGTCAGTAGTGTCTAAAAAAACTTACTAACGACAAATTGTCATTATTATGTTTTATTTTTTAAAGATTTTTAAACAACACAATGTGCTTGAACATGGAACAATTTTCAAAATATATTCAGCGATGTGTGGCTTTCCTCAAACCTACAAAGCCAACAGCAAACAAGGAATAATTTATATGTGCACCTTATTGAATCAGACATTGTGTAGGATGCTGGACATGTAATTGGCCTGTCTGTGTAAATTGTGGCCCCGATAAAGAAAACCCCTCCACTTAGTAATTGATTTATTGACTAGAGAGGTATATGACACAATTACACAAATCACTTCTTTAAGGTTCTTCTTGTAAACACTTCATACTCACCTCCGTGGTTTACCCTCGTCAGATAAAATAAATGAATGATCTATTGAGTGAACTGTGGGGTTAAGTACAGACCTGCTCCAGCCCAGCAGCGGCGGCAGAGTCCACACCAGCGAGTAGAGCCAGGAGGCTGCCACGGCGAGCCTGGCCCTGCGCTGCTGAGAGGAGTCTGACTGGGCACTGTGGAGCAACGCTGAGTATCGCTCAAAGGACAGCAGAGAGAGAGACACCAGGGATACGATACCTGACAGAGAGAGAGACTGTTTTGTCTATTTTGTTGATTTAGTTGTATTCCTTTCACTGAGTGTGTGTTGTCTTATTTTTGGGGGCCTCTCTAATAAAGGATGACAATACAAGAAAGTCACCACATATTTGTGTTGTGACACTGATTCCCCTTTTCTATATTGCAGTTTTCCTCCCAGATAGATGTGGACCACTTCAGGCATCTTGTGGCCCAAACAAAAGGGATGTGAACCTAAAGTGGGCCATGTGGTAAATGGTGACTGTGGCTTTTAAATATCACAAAACAAATTTGGGTTACCTTTGGCACCTTTGGTTGAAATGTGGTATTGCTATTACTATCAGATCTGCCCAGATCTGCCAAACAGGAGCAAACCACCCAAGTGCCAACATTCTACGCCAAATGTGGGCCAAAACTATTTTGCTATGTGGGATATCGACCCAAGATTGAGTTAGGAAGCCCGATCGATAACTGGAAGAAGGAACATAACATATCTGCAACAGGAAGCTCTGATTTTCTTGGAGACAGATAGAGACGATACAACAATGATTTGGTGTGATGCCATAGTTTAGATATATTTGTCAAATAGCTCCACATGAAGACGAACAGCTCAGATTTAGTGATGACAATAATTTTTGAATCACTCTTTTTTTGTCTATATTTGTATTTAAATTTGAATTATAAAAAGTGACCCAGAGATGCCCTGGTTCTCATTTTATTTTTGCTGCTTACATCACATAGTGTGACTAGTTGGGATAATGTGTCACATGTGCACACTCGCTAGTTTCAAGTCATTCCAGCCATATCTGTAAAACATACAGTGTGCACAAACAAAACGTTAAAAGACAACACAAAAAAAGCTGCAGTTTTAAAAGACAAGTGCAATTAAATGTCTGAGATACATGATTTAAATCAATAAAAAACAACGGTTGACATAAATACAAGATAATAGACTATGACTCTGTACTGAAATGAGTTATGAAAATTAAATTTAAGCACTTTTGTTCTTTCGTTTGGGATGCATTTAAAAAAACTAAAAACAATTTGAAGTATTGATCCCAAGATTATAAAGTGTGACAACATGCTCTGGTCTCCACCACTGATTAACACAGATTCATAATAAGCTGTGGAGCAACACGACCACTCACCGAAAAGCGCATTGGAGAAACCGTACCACCGGCAGCCGTAGGAGCCGGTCAGCCACCTGCCACGCACACTGGCTGCAAAGCTGAGCGGCGTCCCGAAGATGCAGACGAGCATGTCGCTGGCGCTGATGTTGATGAGCAGCAGGTTGACCGGAGTCCGCAGCCAGTGGAAACGGGAGAACACCAGCAGCGCCAGGAAGTTACAGAGGAAGCCCAGCACCAGGATGACCCCGAGGAACACGGCCACCGTGGTGTGACCGG
Organism: Hippoglossus stenolepis; assembly: GCF_022539355.2. Classification (NCBI taxonomy): domain Eukaryota; kingdom Metazoa; phylum Chordata; class Actinopteri; order Pleuronectiformes; family Pleuronectidae; genus Hippoglossus; species Hippoglossus stenolepis. The sequence continues at coordinate 19,220,953 of NC_061497.1, forward strand.
CCTGGCTCAGCCCGGGGTCCGACCCGGAGCTCTGCCCGGTGCTGATGCTGTTGCTATGCTGCGACGGGGTCACCATGGCAACCTGGTTATCAGCGTATAGAGACAAATCTGAGACAGGAGGAGGTGTCCCTTCAGAAACCAAGAAAGAAAAAGGAGCGAAGAGTCTGGGGAGTTTCCTCAGACACACACTGAGCATATCGAAATATGGCATGACCACAAGATGTTGAAGTAGCCCAGAGCTGTGGAAGGAAGTGGGTTAGTCCGCCCCAACTGTGCAGGAAGTGTGTCTGCATCACGTTATTATGTAACTTAAACCAAACAGCCAACATTTGTGAAAATCACATCAGATTCAAAACAATTAAAATCGACGGAAATATTCTTACTTGTGTGAGACTGACGACACCCCTCCCAAAAGAAAGAAGCAATAAAACACAGATGCAGTCAGCGATTTTTACTTCAGATGACCATTATCACACACTCTACTTTCTTCTGTTCTGTTATTCTATAGACCAGATTGGAGACCTACATAACTGAGCCAGCTTATCAATAATACAAGAGGATTCAGGGGATGCTGAGGGCACATGAGACTGGTGATTATTACACTGTTTTTGTTCATTCACCTTTTCTTTCATTTCTTGATTAGAGAAATCCCAAAGTTGTAAATATCTGAAGGTGTAGAAAAGTCCCTGAAACAGAAACTCTAATATTAACTACGGGCAATTAAGTCTCCAATTAATCAATAAATCAAAATTCTACTTGTATAGCCCATATTCACAAATCACAATTTGCCTCATAGGGCTGACAAGAGTGAGGAATAAATACCTAAAAACACTAGAAACCTCAGAAAGAGCTGCAGGTTAAGGATTCCTCTCCCAGGACGGACAGCAGTGCACTAGATGTTGCATTTAACTGAGCTACAAAAGAACAGTAGGCATATATTTTAGAAATCCAGTTGCAATCATAGTCAACCAGGCCGGAGTACCCGAAGAAAACCAATCCAAACATGGTACTGTATGCATCAGCTCCACATTACTGTTCAACAGTTAACATGTACACACATCCACATGCAGCAGGACAAAATAACATGGTTTCAATCTTTCATATGTTCAAATGATACAATGAGGGGATAACGCAGTGTTTTCTAGTGTTGGAGTTTTATTCAAACACACACAAGTAGATTTTTATACACGAAGATTCGAGATCTTGAATCTTGAATCGTTGGTTTTCATCATTTAGATTGTAAACCAACAGTCATCTGGAATAAAAGTAGAAACTCTAAACATCCATATTTCCTCAAGCACATGAAGTCCAGCCACTCCAGTGACACACGTTGATGTCGTGCTGGACATGTACCACTGGAGGGAGCTAGTTCTCTGATGTGTGCCAGCTGCAGTAAAACCTGCACCTGCACCAGTTTGATGGGAGAAATAAATAAAACCTTGTAGCTACGGAAGCTTATTGCGTGGAAACGTGTTTCTCGTGAAAACACAAAACGATCTCTTTAATTCAGAGAAACGAATTTTCTTTACGTAAAAGCAGTTTTCGCTTCCTTGTGTGACAGGTGTATTTAAATGATTTTATCAAAATAATTATTTTTCTTTTTGTTTAATTTCAATCTCACATGTTCGTGTTTATTTATTTTTTTCTTCCAATTTGCTTCGAGCGCTCGATTCAGTCTCGCGAGGGCACGCGCGGACGCTTCCGTGACGTCGACGGAGACCTACGTTTCCGTAGCAACTGGGGCCGGTTCGTTACCCGCAGCGGCCGTTCAACAACCGGAGCTCACCGGGCTGAGGAGCAGCGGCCAGCGGGGGGGGGGACTGTCGTCGGTAACCGGATACCACCGCTGCCGTGCAGGGCGTAGAGACGCGCGGGGGGGGCGACGCAGCACCGAGGCGGCGAGTCCGCGGTCCCGTGCGGAGATGCTGAATATGTGGAAAGTCAGGGAGCTGGTGGACAAAGCGTGAGTACCCGGAGCAGGTGGCGCTGCTCGCCCGCACTCACCCGCACTCGCCCGCTCGCAGGCTGCTAAGCTAACCGGTGTGCGCCGACCGGAGACCGGGCAACATCAGCATCTTCACCCGCCGAGCGGAGAGGGATGCGGGCCGTGACGTCACGGACCTAGCCCTCAGCTGTTAGCCCTGACTAGCCGGCTAGCTGCCAACCTTCAACCTTGGAGCATAAATAGAAATTTGTTTTTGTTTTTTTTATTTTATTGTGGCATCTTCTCTCGTGTCCTTCCTTCACCCTGGGTCACTCGGCAGAATAACACTGCGATACGATAACCGGGGAATGAATATGTGTCCGACCCGGAGCGAGAGCGAACCCGGCTAGCTAATTCCGCTAAGCTAGCTAAGCCCAGCGCGGCTGTGTCATCAGTGAACTGGTCCCGTTAGCACTGATGCTGCAGCCGGATCACGCCCTGTCCCGCCCCGGTGATGCCCGCTATCTTCACCGAGCCTCCACCGACTTTACACCCAGACCAGGAGGCGCAACTATACTGGTTGCTAAATTTTTTAAGTGGCTTGATAATTGCCCGTTCCCTGCTGATAAGCTGCCAAACACATCTCCCAGTTGGAGCCACACCGGTCCGACGAGGCCCCCATGGTCCCAGACACATAACAAAGCTCGTCTGGGACCAAACACATTGTTGTGTAGTCTCTAATCCTTCCTCCGTGGTTTGTCTCTGCAGAGATGCTCCTCCGGGTTGTAGATCTGTGTGATAACTATTGCTGCAGGTAGTTCACAATCTAATACAAAACACCTGAATCCTCAAAGTGCTCAGAGCAGTGTCCAGGTGTTATAGTAAGAGTTTTACTGTTGTGTCCATTTTACCATCATTCACTCACAGGAAGTGACGACAACATTAAAAACACAGCAAACAGGACTGAAATGTTGAAATAATGAGTTTGACCAGAGTAAATGTCATTCTGACAGAAGTGTATGGAGTTGCCTGGTATTTGTTGAGTGTAGTTTTTACGTGTGAATTCCACATTTGGAGGATTTGTAATTGTGTGTAGTTCTTCTGATGATATTGTTGTTCAGCGTGACTCCTGACTCCTCAGCTCAGACCAGGGGTGGGAGTCACATGTTAACTCGCGATAGGATGCACGATACATGGCCCACAATAACGGTAATTATCAAGATACAGGGATTCTCTGATTGTCGATATATTGCAAGACAATCATATAACAATCCGTCAATATTTGTCCAATGGAATAAGATTACAAAATGCCCCTGAAGAGATAGAGATAGAGTGCAGGACAGAGTTTGACACGTCCGGTCGACGATATATTGTTACATCAATAACTAGAGGATCATGTGAGGATTTACATCATTTCTGGATTGTGTCAATAGAACAAAACAGCCGATCCGTATTTAAGAGATAAGGTAGGAAGCATTGAAGCTCCTTTCCTTATCAATTTGAAAATGCAAACAGCTCTTATTATGGCGGTCACTGAAATACTTCATTTCACTCAGTTAGGAACCTTTCTAAGCAAAATAGAGTATTCGAACACACTTGAGTTGTAGTTAATTAACTGGCACCTGAGTGTACATTGTCAACAAAGCCAAAGTTTTCCCCAAAGTCTTATTTGAAATGTCATCACATCGTTTTCTTTTCACATTTTCTGTATGAACAGAGGGATCGTCATAACGTCAGTCAAAGCAAGAATGATCAGATGAAAATATTTTTTGACCGTCTGCTCACAATTTGAGACGCTGCATTCTACGATTGGCTTGAAGTAAAGAGACCAAAGATAGGAAATAAACAAGAAGAGAAAACATGAAGTAGCAGTAGAAGTAATAATATTAGAATTAGTAGTTGAGGGATTGTTAGAGGCCAGCTCCCATCAGCTGTTTGTTGTGCCTGGTCGGCCATGATGAAAATACTGTATTATTGATCTGCCGCCTCAGAGTTGGCAGTGGCAGCTTTGCTTTTCATGCAGATTATGAGCTACACTATTATAGAGCCCTCGCTGTCTGTCTGTCTTATGTACTGACAATAACTGAGTCTAAGGCATCAGTTAACTACTTTTACCTAGGAGGGTGGCAGAGCTCGGAGAAAGAGACAGAGGTAGGAAAAGAAAGCAGCTACTTGGGTGTTAAGACGAAACAATAAAAAGCGAGCAGCAGAAGATTGGAGAAGGAAATTTAAAAAGGAAAAGGACAATTAAAGAAGGAAGATGACGTATGTAGTAGTCACAAGAGAGGTTTGTTTAAAGTTGCAGTGCTTTGGCTGTACTTTTTGCAGGCAGTCTGTAGAACAAGCCATGCCCATATAGGGATGCAACACACACACACACACACCGGAAAACCAAACACAGGAGCAGGTGAGGCAACAAAAGCAACAAGGACAGGAAGCAGACACAGCATATGGCTCCTCTGCACACACTCATCTCATGAGGCGATAAACCGTCTCATCCTCCGTTGTGCCCTAACCAGCTGAACATATTACTCACACTGTATACTTGTGTGTCTGTGCTCTCAAGTGCACTGGTCAGTACACAGCCTTTGAGTAAACTGTCATTCATTATTCAGTGAGCTGAGATTCTCTTTTTCATCAGCGCAGCATTTATTTTCTCTACCTCGATTACTCAACCCTTGATTATAGCCATTTGTTCTGATTAGCCTGTGTTTGTATAGCATGTGTGTTTTGTATAAGCTATGGAATATTGATGGTACTTCTAATTAATGAAGAAAACACATGTTTGTGTCAACAGCACCAATGTGGTGATGAACTACTCAGAGATCGAGTCCAAGGTGAGAGAGGCCACCAATGACGACCCCTGGGGACCCTCTGGACAACTGATGGGAGAAATAGCCAAGTATGTGCAACACACACATTACAGTCACTGCGTGTGCATGTAAACGCATCCATGTTATCTCTAAGGCAGCCGGGAGACACACGTTCAACTAAAGGTGGTTCTCAACAGGCTGTTTCTCTTGGCCACATTCTGCTTTGGTTTACCTGCGTGGGTTTTACCTGCATAACATATATATTTGTTTGGTTGTGTGTGTAGGTCCACCTTCATGTATGAGCAATTCCCAGAGGTGATGAACATGCTGTGGACCAGGATGCTGAAGGACAACAAGAAGAACTGGAGACGAGTGTACAAGGTGTGGTTATATTCTGGTTGGCAGTTTTATTGTTCCTTCCACTTATATACCAAGATATGATACGTGAATTCTGTATTTGTGTAGTGCAAATATGAGAGCAGTGCTTCTCAACTACTTTCTCGTGTCCAACCTGCATAGCGACTTATAAATTATAGAATTATGAGTGATACAAAAGCTGAGGAAGAGTGAGTTTGGATTTTTAGGAAGCAATTAGGCTGAGTTAAGGAGAGGAGACGTGACTTGAGGAAGGGAAACTGCTGGGAGAAGAAATAAATTCACTTAAACAGTTGAGTAAAGTAGAACTGACTTTAATTATATTGTTGGCGAACATTTTTTCTCGATGAGCAATGCTTAGTTCATCCCCTCGTCATTTCTGTACCTCTCTTTTTATGTCCTCACTCCATCTCCTGCCGTCTCTCTGTATCTCTGTGTCTCTCTCCCAGGCCTTACTGCTGCTGGCCTATCTGATCAGGAACGGGTCTGAAAGAGTCGTCACCAGTGCCAGAGAACACATTTACGACCTGCGATCTCTAGAAAACTACAACTTGATTGGTGACTTTTTCCTCTTTCTCTTTCTGTTTATTTTGTATAAATTTGAGATATGTTTTTAGCTGTAAGTGCCAGGACCAACACAGAGATTTGTATATCTGGACGTGCGTCTCAAAAATAGAAATGGTTCATTGTCCAGTAAAATTCCATACTAGTCTGTCCATTTGATTTGAAGTAAAACCCTGATGGTGGTCTGACAGGAAAGGTCAGGACAAACCCCAAAATAACAACTGAATGTGTGCTTGTGTCTGTTTGCAGATGAGAATGGTAAGGATCAGGGCATCAATGTGCGTCAGAAGGTGAAGGAGATGGTGGAGTTCATCCAGGACGATGACAGATTGAGAGAGGAGAGGAAGAAAGCCAAGAAGAATAAAGATAAATACATTGGAGTCTCGTCTGACAGTATGGGAGGAGGTGGAGGAGGTGGAGGAGGTGGAGGAGGAGGAGGAGGAGGAGGAGGAAGCTTAAAGAATTGTACGTAACTTACCTACTTATCTTCTATGACAGCTTCAGTCAAGTGTGGATTGATGTGATAATAATACTTCCCTTATGCAAAGCAATGGAAATTACAGTTCATTGGAGGAAGGAAACTGTGGGAATCAATCATGTGTCTTTCTGCTTAGGTTTAAAATGAATGGTTGAAATTGTCCAGTATTTTTTTAATCATCAAAACAGTAATTGATCAAAATGATAACAAATTGTTTATTGCCAACCCTGAGTAACATTGAAGTTTCTGGATCAACACAGAAATCTTCACATTTGCTTTATATATTGATAAGAAGATATTATGAAATGATGAAAACATTCATGGATTCATCAATAAACAGAAAATTAATTGATTAAGTAATTCATCGAAATCAATGAATCTTGATCCAACTTCTACAATATCAGGATTTGCTATTTTTTATATCACTGTCAATTGGATATCTTTTGTTTTTTCTCTGTTAATCAAACCAAACAACAAGATATTTTATTTTATTGACCAAACAATGAATCGAGAAAATATTACAATTATTATTTGCAGCAGAATATTTCGAGATAGTCAATAGTTACACAGATTCAGGAGGTTTATACCAGTAATATGATGGACTGCTCATGACCTTGGATGCCTCTCACTGCACTTTCCTGTCTCCTTCAATCCAGCTAATGAGATGGATCGGAGTAAGTGGGACGAGGACTGGGACAAGAGCAGAGGAGCTTTCCCCTTCAGCGAGAAGCTCGGAGAGATCAGTGACAAGATAGGCAGCACCATCGACGACACAATCAACAAGTTCAGGAAGAAGGAACGAGACGACTCACCCGACAGAATCAGGTAAACGTACAGAATGGCAGTCATGTGTGGTAAAACCTCTGTCTTGGATTATCACAGAGATCACAAACACACAATAACCCAATATTCTGGTTGCCATAGTGACAACGAGGAGGACCGAGCATCTAGAAACGGCAGGCAGGAAACCCTAGAGTTCAAAGATGAGGAGGAGACCGTCACAACGAAGAGTATCCAGATCACACAAGCAACAGAAACCACAACCACCACCACACGGAAACGCAGCGGAGCGTCGGGCAGCAAGACTCTGGATCTCGGTGCCGCAGCTCACTACACTGGGGACAAGAGCCCAGAGGAAAAGGTGCTCAACACAAAAATGCTCACACTTCCCCAAAAGTGAGACACATTTTCAATCGCACATGAATAACTGCCTTGTCTCTGTACTTCTCTTGTTAGTCATCAGTCAGGCAGTCATCCAGTAGCGGCCTCGCTGACCTGTTGGTGATCGACCCTTCATCCAATCAGAGCAATACAACAGGTAGGGACAAACTGTCACAAAGTTGAGGAAGAAACAAAGTCCATGAAGATGATTTTAAGACCTGGATGTGTGTTGTGTGAGATGTCAATCTTTGTTGGACAAAATGGTTCTTAGACTTTTGCTTTTTGTATGAATCCAATTGTGTTCATCCATCCAGGTGGTAGCTCAGACCTCATCGCTGGTTTTGCTGATTTCTCCTCTCCAGCAGCCTCTGCCAGCCTCCCAACCGCCTCGGGTAAACTCCTTCTTCCCTCTGTGATCTTTGGCTGCTTTCACAATAAATGTTTCAGAAAAAAAAGAGGAGTAAACATGAAGTTAGTTGGACAAACGAGTAACGAATGAACGGGCCAGTTTTGGTGGTTGTCATCCATACAAGTGTAGGAGTAGGATCCATACAAGAAAGGAAAACCCTATGCCCTCATACCAAACAGTTGAGGTGTGAACTATCTTAAATCCTGAAGTGTACTCTCTAAGAACAGGGTTAGATGTAGTCCACCATCACAAAAAGCTGCATTGTATATAGTTTTTTAGAGTGCATTATAGTTGTAGTCCAAATCCAATTAAACATGTCACAACTCTCTTGTGGCCAGCTGCTGTATCATCCAATGGAAATGGAGAATTTGGAGACTGGAGCACCTTCTCAGCCAAACCACCAGCGAGCTCTGCTTCCTCCCAGCCTGTCACCGACCTGTTTGGCAGCGTCCAGTCGCCCACTGCCCCAGCGGCTAATCCCGCCTCCGGCCCACCTTCTGCTGAGCTGTTTGACCTGATGGGCGGAGTTAACCATCAACTAAACAATCCACACACAACACTGAGCGCATCTCAGAGCTTGACTTTCTCTCTGGGAGGAGCGACACCAGGAGCATCTGTTGCTATGGCCGCCGTGCCCCTTTCTCGCTCTCAACAGGTTAGTGTGGTACACATCACATTATTACCATTATTTAACTATATGTATTTAGCAAAGGGTAAAATGTTTGTCATTTCTTTCAGAGCTTGGGAGGCATCACATCTCAGCAGCCCATAGGACTACAGCAGAAGGTTGGCGTCGGAGGTCAGGGATCATTAGGGTCGACATGGTCTGACCCCTCCGTCAATATCAGCCTGGACTTCCTATCCGCAGGCCTCAACCCCACCAAGACACCGCCCACACTCAACAACATCATCCAGCAACAAGGTATCACGTTTCCCTGGAATTCATTTACTGTGTGCAGATATACAAAAGAAAACAAACTCATTACACAACGTATCTGCAGACAAAAAGATCAAAAATATTTCTAAAGTCTTGAATTTCCGGCAATAACACGAGTTATAAAAATAATTTGAATGTGATTTTAGCAAAACTGTGGGAAATGTCTACTCCTTCCTCTGATCTTTTGTAAAATTCTCATGTGAAACTAATATTGCTGCTCACCCAGGTCCAGGTCATATTTAATGAATAATTCGTGATATTAGATATTATTACAACATTTTAACTCAGGGATTTGAATTAATTAATTCAGAGGGATTAAGTGGGTCATGACAAAAATGACCAAACTGTTCCACGGCTTCATAACCCAAGTGTCCAATTCATCCCTGTTCATGTCTGCAGGTGTGCCCCCCGTCAACCTGTTGGCCCAGAACTTTGGAGGACTGAACCTGAGCTCCCCGCCCCACGTGACACCCATCAGACCACCTGCCAATCCCATGATGGCAGGCGGTGCCATGACGATGGGCATGCCTGCATCAATGGCAACTGGCATGCCACCTTCAATGACCACGGGTACCATGGGGATGGGCGGAATTCCTGCAAACCAAGGCATGATGGGAATGAACATGAGCATGAATATGGGCATGACCACTCCGGTGATGATGGGTGGCGTGGGAGTGCCAGGAGTCGGTATGGGCCTCTCACACTCCGTCAGCCCAGCTGTGGTCCCACCCAAACAAGATGCCTTCGCTAACTTTGGCAATTTTGGCAAATGAAGGAGTGCGAATGTGTGTGAGTGTGAATGTGCATGTCTGACAGTGTGAGAGTGTGAACCACGGACAGGCCGCTGTACTTGAAGACAACCTTGCATGTTTCTCTCTCTGCTTCTGCTCTTTTCGGCGAGGTGAAACCAGTGATCGTTCGCTATCCCAGTCTGATGACGCAATCTTTGAAGCAGGGGAGAGCGCCCCCTGGTGACACTCGCCCCCTGGTACTTTTCCCTGAAGAGCAGGGAAGTTGTTGACTCCACAATCCTCACCCGTTTTATAATATGAACAGCAGTGTCATTACAAAACATCACGACAGAACGTTTCTCTCTGTAACTGCACTGAGAATTCAATCAGTATGGTCAACTCCGGTTAAAATGGCATCGCTGCCTTGATTCTGCATTGTAGCCCAAGACATCACTTTCAACATGATTTCAACCTAATTTAATCACAAATTTTACTTTCTCTCACTCCTTGTGTAAACAGCATAACAGTTACAGTGTCTGGAGTTCACAGAATCCATACTCTGGTGCTGCAGCAGAACGCGGGATGGGTGTATGCAGTGAGATAATGAATTACATCCCTTTTCTCTCTGTCTGTCTGTCTCCCCTCCCATCCTTTTATCAGGCTCGTAGCAGTTCACAGTGGATGGATGTACAGTAGGAGGAGATTTGTTGATGTGTAAACGACACCGTGAGTGAAGCCTTGAATTGCTCAGAGATATAACAGGGTTACTGTTAAAAGTGAAGCTTGTCCTGTACTTTCCATTTTGGATGCCTCGGCCATATTAATGTCCAATGAAGCATCAGTCAGTATTTTAAGTACAATTAACTAATACTTCCACTCAACACTTTTGCATACAGACACTGTTTATGGACCGAGGTGCAGAAAAACGTCTTAAATAATGAGTATTTTCTGGCCTGCTGTGGGAAAGGAGGGTCATCATCTGCGAGAGTGAACATCATCGTGTAATTATTTAAACGTCTTTCATGTTGAAGGCAGTGGTACACAGCAGTTTTTGGGACACCTCAGCAATGTACCATTACTTAGTATTTTTTACCACTAAAGATTTTTCATCTTGCAGCTCATTCTTTTGGTCTCTTGCATATCTAGGCCTCACAAACGATGTACTAAACTCATTAGTTTTTAATAAATGGTTTCTACAGCTATAGCTGAGATCGATCTAAGGGGTTTTGGGATCCTGGGTGAAGCAAATGTGTGAGAAATGAGTGTGTGTGGGTGTGTGTGTGTGACTTTGTGTATGGATTTAGTTTTCTCTGTTTGATGTGCAAACACGACTAAGCGGAGCCTCTTGTCATTTTCTTAGGCACTGCACTCCGAATGACCAAATCTTTATTTTGTTACTCTCAGAAGGAATAATTGCATAGCTGTTAGTTTAATATTTTATTAGTTTACTTGTAAGGTTATGTTCATATTGGAGAACTAATAATATTATTTAGACATGTTTTTTTTTCTTCTTTTTTTGGTACAGCTCATTTCATTTGATTGTACTCTATATTTTCTGTACATCATTCAACATTAAATTAAATTATAAAAAATGAAGGTTCAGTTTCCTCCTTTCTCCAGTTTCTAGGTTAGTTTGTCTTCATGTTCGTACTGATTTTTACGTTGGGTCCTGAACTGGGTTGTAGTAGCTGTCATTGTAAACAGGGAGATCACATCATCTGTATTTCTTCTGGGATTAACAACCTCAGCAGAGTTTATATAAATGTTTTTGTTTCATTTTAACCAATTAACTGTTATTTCATCACTACTGACACTGTATTTATACTTATTAATAATCATATGAAATCAGTATTCGATATTTGCTAATTGACCCATTATTTAATCATGGAGACTTCATACAAATAAAACGAACGTTTTAGAAAATGATTATATACATTTTTGCAGAATAACATTCATCTGAATAAATTGTTTTTTAAAGAAGGTACAATGTGGCAGATGTAGGATAAATCTCTCTGATTGGTTAAAAGACAACTTCCCTGAACATGATCCATAATTTGATCACATGAGAGTTTATCCTAAAAGTAACTTCTACACTTTACTGTAAGTGGGAAGAACCAGAAATCGGGGGAGTATACAGTTGTCAGATAAATGTAGTGCTAGTATATTTCCCTTTGAAATGCTGAGGAGTTAAAGTGTGTGTGTATATATATATATTATATTTAAGATACTGAGTCTTCAGACACATACACACATGTTTGTACAGCTTCTTAGTGAGGACACTGATTGCCTTGACCCTATTTCTAAACACACACACACACACACACACACACTCCTGAACAAAGACATCGTGACAAAACGGAAACAAGCGGACAATCAACGTCCAATCAGATCACACACAGCTCGGACTGCGCCACGATCGACAGCGGCGTGTAGCCAATGGGAAACGGAGAGATCACTAAGGGGCGTTTCCAGGAAGAGAGTGGTAACATTTTCCTGTAATGGCGGACCAGGCAGAGAGCGAGACCATCGGATTCAGCGACAACAGGTCAGTTAAAACCACATGAAGGGTTTAAACCAGTGAAGACTCAGTGGGAAATTGAGCACAAACTGAGTTTCAATACCAAGTTGTTTTCTAGGTTGATAGCTTGTGATAACCGGTGTTTTCACTAGTGAATGGAGCCACGCTAGCTAACTAGCATGCGGCTAACTAGCCTGTGTTTCCAATCGGCTCGCCGCTGCTGTACACTCGTGGCACGCGGTAAATACCGACACCGCGGTCAAACACCGACTCACACGTCCCTGCTGCACCGGGATGCTTCCCTCACAGAGCCCCGGTGCTCCTGTCCAACACGGCCCCCTCCCCGAGTGTGCATTCTGGGCTTATTTGCAAGTGCACAATAGCATGCTAGCTAAGCTACGCTACAGTCATTAGTAAGCAGAGGCGCACAACTGTGTTTTGAATGGACCGTCTGTCTGGTAGCCTCGTTAGTGACACATTCACCCACTGAGCGTTTTTTTTTTTTTTAGCTTTGGATCATAATAAACGTTGCACGCACGAGCAACAGGAATCCACCCTGAAGGATTCGGCGTTTAAACGGGTCGACTGATGCACATCACGACGCTAAGTGATGTCCGGCCCGGCTGGTTGCATCTTCCAGCACGTATTTCTGCAGCTCGCATCCAGCCACTGTGCTCAAGTTTCAGGCATGTTAGCTCAGATGTGAGTGTCCGTTCAAATCCCCCCCCCGCCCCAAGTTCAGTCTGCAGCATGTGGAGTCAACGACCCCGGACTCACAAAGACCTGTCTTCATTCACAAGGAAAACAAGGAGTGTTGACGCAGGTGTTGTGGCCTCAACATCCAACAGCATCAAGCGAGAGAAGACACTGAGATAAACTGTCAAGTTCTCCAAGAGGCTTGAACTGACCCGCCTGCAGGTTACATTCAAAACTGAGCTCTGAGACTGTTTCGAGTTTGTTTTTACATTGCTGCACATTGTAATAATTCTCTTACAATAGTGCACACAGTACTGCTATTAAATATCATCACAAAACACTAATACTAATTGGTTTTGCACGGACAATGGTGATTTAACTGTCCTTAATTGATTTAAATTGAGTGTGACCGGCAGAAACATGTTTTCGTGAAGGAGGAGATTTGTTTTGCTTTGTGATTAAGTAATTCCCAAGATGGATATCCTCCAGACATACCTTTCAAGTTCTTGAGAATGGCAGCTGGCAGTGAAGCCTCCTGTGTGATTTCATTTTTGTGCACTCTGATGTTATGACCAACAAAGTGACAATTTGAATTAACCATAAACAAAGTGATATTCAGGAAACAATCATGTTGTTTATACAATACCTGTATTTCCCTTTTAATGTTGCCCCTGCTTACCTGTAGTAAACATTAGGATCACATATAATCCGGTGGGACGTTTCAATAGCTTGTTGGGATTTACCAAAGTGGCGATATCTGAGGGTTTTTGTTAGTTCTACTCATTTAACTCATTGTGGCCTTGTTGTGATAGAATGGCGCAGCAGGCGGTGCGGTTCCGCGGCCCTGCCCCAGCACCTGCGCCTGTCCAGACCCCAGTGTTACGGGGCCCACCACCACTCCTTAGGCCACCACCTCCTCCTTTTGGCATGATGAGGGGACCGCCGCCACGACCCCCGTACGCACGTCCACCCTTTGACCCCAACATGCCACCCATCCCACCACCAGGAAGCATGCCGCCACCTATCGGACCTCCTCACTTACAGGTGACTGTTTCCCACTCTTATACAAACATGCATGTTTTATTTCATGATAGTGAGGGGCTGAACTGTTTTATGTTTGACTGCAGTGATGCTCTACACAGCATTTACAAAGAGATGGAAAGAGACTAAAAGTGACCTGTTGAAGTACTAATCATCTGTTCATCCATAGTTTAAAATGACAATGTATGATCTGTGTCAGCCCCTTTGTGACAAAGTAAAAAAAAAAAGAATCATAAGATAAGTCAGTTCAACTCACAATAATATTATGTCTGTATCATAATTCAGTTTTGAGTTTTGGTCAGTTGATGGTTGGGTTCTGAGTTGTTGAGTTATGAATCCCCAGTGTTTGTGAACCTTCAGTGGTGCAGTCATTTGCTGGGCAGAGTGTAGACCACAAAGCAAGCTCATAATTCTTGCATGAATATCAGCCGTGTTTGATCTTAGAACAATACACACAGAATCAAGGAGGGCCATGTCTAACACTGTTTTTATAATCTCCTTGACCTCTACCATCTTCCTTATTGATTTTAGTTGCAGTGTGTTTCCTTCTTGAATGATATACTAGTGATTGAGCAGATTTAAATAAACACAGGCTGCTGGGTAAATTAGCAATGACTCATCTTACTGGCCCTTTTTCTTGTACCCAGTATCATCACATTTTGTTGGTGAAGGGAGGATTCTTATGTGATTATATGGATTGAAAACTAAATGCTGGGTCTCTATCTTTTTTTCTGCAGAGACCTCCATTCCTTCCCCCTCCCATTGGTAACCTACCGCCTCCCCCTGGGATGCTGTTCCCTCCCGGGATGCCTCCCGTTCCTACACCTGGAACCCCTGCGCTCAACCCTACAGAGGAGATCTGGGTAGAGAACAAGACGTCAGAGGGGAAGGTAAGCCGGGAGTCGCATGTAAACACACAGCAGGGTTGCTATGCTGGTTAATGCATTCTGGAAAAAGATGGAGAAATAATTAATGGTCTCCCAACAGTATGTTTAAAATAAAAAAAAGCCTGGGAGTCCTGTTGTAGAGAGGATTAGTTTTACAAGAGGTTTTCTGATGCAGAATCTTTAGTCCAATGTTGGAATACACATGCTCACATACACAATACAGTTTGTCACCCAGTTAAAAAGGCCTTTCTGTCTGTTGTCCTTTGCACAGGCGTATTACTATAATGCCAGGACCAGAGAGTCATCATGGAGTAAACCTGATGGTGTGAAAATCATCCAGCAGTCTGAACTCAACCCTCTTCTTGCGGGGACAGGAGCAAGTGGGGGGGGGACTGCAGCTGCCAGCTCAAGCACCGTCAACACTACAGCCAGCACGGCCGCAGCAGCATCCTCTACTCAGGCCCTGTCCACAACTTCCTCCCGCACACTCGCCTCCAGTCCAGACTCCCCCTCCCCCTCTGTGACACTTGCAGGTAATTACTTGGTATATTATCATACTCGCATCCACTCGTACATGAAAGCAAAAATTGTAATCCTCTTGTTTTTTTCTTTTTGTTTCCATAAGCCACTGTTGTAGCAGACCTCACCCCTGTTGCCACGGTGACCTCAACCGTTGGTGTGTCTCCAGTCACTGTGGTGACTGTTTCCACGGTGCCGTCACCTGTTACGGCGGTGCAGACTGTGTCACTTCTGTCTCACAGTGTGGCCCAGTCCAACACTGCCATGCCTGCCTTCCCCCCTGTCATGGTGCCACCTTTCAGGGTGCCTTTGCCGGGCATGCACATTCCTCTACCAGGTAATAACTGCTGACTCGGCAAGAGCAAGAAACTCACAGACAGTATACAAACCATTCAGGTAACATCACTGTCACTTCCTCCAATTACAAATGTTAGTTATATAATGTTGGTGATAAGTTAACCAGTTAAGATTTAATTCCTCGACTATTATTCCTCGATTACTCTGATGTTAGTCGGCCACTTATCTGTGCAAATATTTTGAGACAACTGGCATTTAGTTTTCAAACCCTGTGGAAACCCTGATTCAGCATTACAGGCATATTTATGATGACAACAATAAATGAGGATAGCTAGTGGATGTCAGTTCTCACTGTTATTGGAACACCACAGGATTATTTTGGTGGCAACAGGAACTCGCTTATACATGTAAATAACATGAATGTCTCTCAAAGTAATTCATACTAGACACCGACAGGTTGTGAGATCAGTAGGTTACATACAGATGTAAGTTAATGTAAATGCTCCTGTTGGTCCTACATGTTGTCCTCTTCTCCGTAAAATGTCTTATTACTTTTTTCTCTCTGTCCTTCATTTTAAGGGAAAAGCTCATTTGGGGAGATCATTTTTTATCAGTTTATTGTGTCTCTGTGGATTAAGTGTGTGTGAAGTGGCATAATTACAGTTAGACAGGGGTAGGTCTAAATTAGGGATTTTGTTAAATCTTATAAATATCAGATTGAGAACTTCTGGATTGACTTTGAGATGTGTGTTGTACCAACCAAATGATTCACTCTTTTAAATATGCTTTTTAAAAAATCAAAATGTAGATATAACGGTCTCCAAATAGACATTACTCTTCTATTGTAAACACAATGTACTCTGGGCTTTCAAAGTTAAAAAACGTCCAGAGTCTATCTAATATCTGGGTGTGTTTTTCTGCGTTTGTCTGCGTAGGAACCAAAACTTTAACACACCGTGGTAGCTGATGTCTAGTGTCCTGCTGTGTTCAACCAGATCCTTGCTTGTCCATTGTTCTTTCAGGTGTAGCAATGATGCAGATAGTAGGTGCACCCTGTGTAAAGGCAGGCCCCGGCGCCAACGGTAAACACCCCACCGCTCGCCTCTCAGACCCACAGTAGATGGCATGGTAGTGAATGATGTCTACATGAGTCATATGCTATATTTTGGACTGTGGTGAATGCTGTGAACATGATCCATTCAGTGTACAGTGGTGAAACCTCTCCTATTTATTAGCTTGATACTGACTCTACTCACAGACTTCACATCTCTGGATTAAATGTGTCATGCAAACCATTTCATCATCAGCATATTTTAGGGTGTAGCACTGGACAATGTGCTAAAGTCTCGTTTCCAGCGTTTCCTTTTTTAGATTAACCCATCAAGAACATTTTAATGTTTTTTTTTTTTAAGACCAGGTGCGTCTTTTGCGTGCTTCTACCATTTAGATCCACACGTCACATTCATGATGTCATTGTTCTCAAGACATCACTGATGAAATACCTCAGGATTAGCTGAAATACTTATTGGAAAGTATTATGGGAAATGTAGTTTATTTGTTTCTTTGCCTGCCAAAGGGTTTTAAGTAGTGTTTCAGACAATGACTTTGATGTTCTTAGCGACAGGAGCGATGTTGAAGCCGATTGTAGAAGAGTTTTGTTTAGCTGACCAACGCTCTGTCGGTAAGAGACACGTTTGAGGAGGAAGAACACGGTGATCTCTGCTTGTTTGCGTTGTTAGTTTTTAGCGATGATTTACAATGAAAGACACATATTCAAGCTATCAAATGTTCTTATTTCATGTCTCTAACTACATCAGCGAATGAGACAAGGAAGTTTTATTTAAACATTGGTAATTCTGTCAGCTCTCCAGAGAACCCTCAGATTTTACCTGGTTGTTTTCAAGCAACACTTTGCTTTTAGTCTGTGTTTTTATAAATGGAGCCTTTGGTCTTAATGGGATAAACTGAAAATGCATGTTGTCCTCGGGAACTGGTCGGCTCTTGTTTTGCTTTGTTTACTCCGACTGGTAAATGAGAGTTCACTTGAAAATCAGCGGCTAAATCGTTAGGTTGGGCCAAGTCAGGATAGAACAGTCCCATTAATGCGCGCTGTTGTCGTACAGGAGTGAACCAGTTAGGACTATAAGTCGTGGTCATGTTGTTGTCCTCTTTTGTGGCATGGTTGTGTGTCTGCTGTCAGTGAGTTACGTTTAGACTTCAGCAGTTTCTTCTTTCACTCACTCATCTAATCTACTTCTCCACACAATGAGGCAGATACTTTTAAAGTGGCAGTTAATCAGTATCATGCTGCCTGTGGAGCTCACTCTCTTACCTCTGGTTGTCCTACTTCATGTAGATTACAAATGTCCAACCAGGAATATGACACGTCACAAAATTACACATAAACAAATGACTAGAGTTTAGTCCACCACAGTTACTATTGTTGTCCAGACAGAAAAGACGCCAGTTGGTTTATCATGGTCTGTCTCTCTCCTCTCTGACTGATTACAGGCATGCTTCCTGGTATGGGTCCGCCTTTAGTTTCCATGATGCACCCCCAGCTGGCTCTCTCGGCTGCCCCTGCTTCCATGGTCGGATCGTTGCACCTCCCAGAGTGGTCAGAGTACAAAACAGCTGATGGGAAAACGTACTACTATAACAACCGAACACTGGAGTCAACCTGGGAGAAACCACAGTCCCTGGTGGAGAAAGGTTGGCATTGCTGACTAGTGCACACACCCACAGATTACAGGCTTTATTTGTTGAGCTACATTATTAGTACTCTTTGTTTGTTTGTGTGTCTGTTTTGTGTATCAAGACAAGGGCAGTGGGTTCACCTTTAACCCTTTCTCTGTACTGTTTTCAGAAAGAGAAGCAGAAAAGATCAAGGAGCGTTTGGCCCAGGTGGAAGCTGAGGCAATGGAGATGGAGGATGAAGAGAACAAAAATGAAAACACTAACAATGAGAAGGAGGTATGTGAAGAGTAAAAAAACCAACTTGCTTTGATGCGATGAGCATAATTAAATCATTATCAATATTTCCACATTATTTATTTCCTTTTATAACACGTGATTTATTTTTTTAATAGCACCACATATTTTTATATTCAGCGTGTTTTATACTTTCCAGGGACATTGGTCAGATTTCATGAATTTCAATAAATCGACTTAGAACTCACGAGAGAATTATCACGTTTTCAGTGTAAAAGGAGTTCTGGTAAATTTGTATGATGCCGGCACTGTTATGTTCTATAGTTGGACTAAATTTCTCTGTTTCAATCAAGGAGCCTAAAGAAGAAGAGATGACAGAAGAGGAAAAAGCCGCCCAGAAAGCCAGGCCTGTAGCCACCAACCCTATCCCTGGCACACCATGGTATGCACGGCACAACGCAGAACATGATATCTCTACTCTCTACCGCATTCTTATTTTGTCTTCTAATCTCCCTGGCTCCTCTTGATGACTGTGTGTGTCGGATCACTTCATCTCAGGTGTGTGGTATGGACGGGTGATGATCGCGTGTTTTTCTACAACCCCACAACACGGCTGTCCATGTGGGACCGACCCGAGGAGCTGGTGGGTCGAGCTGACGTTGACAAGCACATCCAGGAGCCGCCACACAAGAGAGGCCTGGAGGACAGCAAGAAGACAGGTGTGGACAAAGACACACTCGCATGCAGTCAGTGATTATGACATTGTATAAAGCACTTGATTTTTATAATTTCTGTTCTTGGTAAACAAAAAACATTCTAAACACTGTACTGTCCTAATTATTTTATGTCTGTGTGTTCGTACACAGGAATCAATAAGGAAGAGCCAGAGTTAGCGATGGCTACTGAAGAAAATCTGGATGAGGAGCCGACCAAAGCCAAAAAGAGGAAGTAAGTTTCCCAGTACTTTGAGTACAGTAAAAAAAGGGTACTATCCCACGTACTATTCTCTAAACTCCTCGTGTCTTTGTCTTCACAGGAAGGAGGACGCGAAGGAGGCGGACTCAGAGAAGGAAGCAGCAATGGAGGCAGAACTCAGAGCTGCCAGAGAAAGAGCCATAGTGCCCCTGGAGGCCAGGATGACCCAGTTCAAAGAAATGCTGCTGGAAAGAGGGGTAACACAACTCTTATGCTGATTGATATTTTAAGGTAAAGTTTATCTGTCTTTGTCTGGAGACACACCATCACAAGACTGGGCTTTGAGACAAATGTTTCTTAATGTACCTTGTTATTTCTTGAATTGTTCTAGTTTTTTATTGTCAAGGATAAATCTTACATAATAATGTTCCTAGTTTTGTTTGTGGTCGTAGACAGTTCGTATCAGACGGTAGTGGTATATGGTCACAGCTCACTGTCTAATACCACTGTTCTTCTTCACGTGCAGGTGTCTGCATTCTCAACTTGGGACAAAGAGCTTCATAAGATTGTGTTTGACCCACGTTACCTTCTGCTCAACCCAAAAGAAAGAAAACAGGTCCAGTCTCTTTTCCCGTCTCGTGTTTCTCTCTCTTCCCTCGTTATCACTCATTCTCATTTTCTTGTAGTATTGTCATTACCAATACGGGCCCTGCTTAAAAATACTTCATTAATAGGTTTGTGGTTCATATCCATTTTAGGTGTTTGACCAGTATGTGAAGACGCGAGCGGAGGAGGAGAGGAAGGAGAAGAAGAACAAGCTGATGCAGGCCAAAGACGAGTTCAGGAGGATGATGGAGGAGGCCAAGTTCACACCCAGGTAAACAGCCAGGCCAGAGCTTTAAGATATTTACATCTTTGGTATAAATCCTCTGATATTCCATACTGCCTGCTGATATTTAATCAGAGGTAAATAAAGCTGTTTTCTGACAGAAACGTAAAGGTGCTAAAGAGCTAATATTCCTGAGATGTTTGTATCTTCTGTTCGTTGTAAAAAGTGTTTTTTTTTTATTTGCAGAACAACATTTAGTGAATTTGCAATGAAGAATGGCCGAGACCCGCGATTTAAGACCATAGAGAAGATGAAGGACAGAGAGGCCATCTTTGTGGAATTCATCACCGCTATGAGGAAGAGGGAGAAAGAGGACTCCAAGTCCAGAGGAGAGAAGGTATAACTCACTGGCACATTAATATCTCAAGTTGAAGGTAAAATTAACTTTTGGGCCGATTTCTGATTCGTTTAAATATTTGTATGTCTGGTTTCAGGTGAAGTTAGACTTCTTCGATCTCCTGAATGAGCAGCACATAGAGGGAGGCCAGCGATGGAGCAAAATTAAAGAGAGGCTGGAGACGGACCCACGATACAAGTCTGTGGACAGCTCTGCACTCAGAGAAGAATTTTTCAAACAGTACATGGAGAAACAAGCCAAGGTGTGTTTGAAACATGAATTAGGTTTGAGGGACATTGAAATGGAGTGAGGATATAAAACTGCAATTTGCATGAGGTGGATAGAATCCTAGCTATTGTCAACATCCCCTCACAGACCATGTGTGTCACACCCCACAGAGCGTGGACGTCGACAAGGAGCGAGAGTTGGAGCGGCAGGCTCGTATCGAGGCCAGTCTCAGAGAGAGGGAGCGTGAGGTTCAGAAGGCCCGATCAGAACAGACCAAAGAGATCGACCGGGAAAGGGAGCAGCACAAGAGGGAGGAGGCCATCCAGCATTTCAAAGCTCTCATGTCGGATATGGTGAGATGCTCTGCAGATTTTTATTTTTGAATGAAATGTGCTGTATTTAAAATTTCATGAAGTCTTGATATGTCACCAGTTTGTCATTTTTCACAAGATATGAGAAAAATGGAGAATAAACAGCTGATTCTAAACTTTCAGACAAAAGTCTAGTTTATCTGCATTCAGTCCCAAAGAAAACGAGTCAGATGCATTTTGACTGCAGCAAGTAAATTTGCAGGAGCACAATTTTAACTCGTGCCTTTCAACTAGAACCACTATAATTTGGTAATTCATTCCCCAGGTTCGTTCTTCAGATGCAACGTGGTCAGACACGCGTCGTAACCTGAGGAAGGACCATCGCTGGGAGTCGGCTTCGCTGCTGGAGAGAGAGGAGAAGGAGAAGCTGTTTAATGAACATGTAGAAGCTCTGGCCAAGAAGAAGAAGGAACATTTCAGGCAGCTTCTGGATGAGACCAGCATGGTGAGGAGTAAAAACATGAAGCGAGAAAGGTGCCAAAAAACTGTCAACAGACAGAAAAGTGACCAATAATCTGTAATAAGCATTAATTTTTTTAATAATCCGATTGCTTTTTTTGTTAATGATAATTTGGTTTGGGTTATAACCAGAGTGCAATTTTTATTGGGAGATTAATGTCCATCTAAAGTGTCAATTTATATGCTTTATCCATTATTTTTAACAACCTGGGTCAAGTTGATCACTGGTTTATTTGAGTTTATTGACGGGTCTTTGTGTTGTAGATCACCTTGACAACAAGTTGGAAGGAGGTGAAGAAGGTCATCAAAGAGGATCCTCGCTGTATTAAGTTCTCCTCCAGTGACAGGGTAAGTCTTTTAATGAGAAACCTCACTGTTATTTCGTTTGTGTGTAATAATATAGACTGGTGTTCTGTACAAGTTTGACTCATAAGGGGCAAGTGTCACTTATAGGAAAAGCTTAGGGAATTATTGTTTAATACAAATGGTGTAGTGGTGTGGGTTTAGTTACTTTACTTTACACTGCACTGTATCTGAGTTTTGATGTGTGATGTTCATGAGTGATGTGAATTGTTCGTCTGTCTGTGTAGAAGAGACAGCGTGAGTTTGAAGACTACATCAAGGACAAGTACATCACGGCCAAAGCTGATTTCAGGACGCTGCTAAAGGAGACAAAGTTCATCACGTACAGGTCTGTACGCTCACTGAGGCATTAACAAAACATGTTAATAGCATTTTTTTTTCTTAAATCTTCTCTGAATCCTGCACTGAGACGATATTATTCATAGTTTGACCATCCTGCCTTCTTCCCGTCTCCCTCCCTCCAGGTCAAGGAAGCTAATCCAGGAGTCAGAGCAGCATCTGAAGGACGTGGAGAAGATCCTTCAGAACGACAAGCGTTACCTTGTTCTGGAGTGTGTCCCCGAGGAGCGCAGGAAGCTCATCATGTTCTACATTGAAGACCTAGATCGCCGCGGGCCACCACCTCCCCCCACGGCCTCCGAGCCCACCAGACGCTCTACCAAGTGACGAGTAGCTCCACCTTCTCGGCCAGTGTCCTTCTCGTCCTTACCTTCCACTCGGCCAGAGCATGACCTCCCCCCAACATCCCCCTCATCCCCGCCCTCCTGGCCCATGACTGGCCTTGCAGTGTTATTGCTGGGGGTTATGTTGCTTAGAGATGTAACAGAGAGATGAATTGTAAAGGTCTCTGTTATGTCGCCTCTTAGCCGTGAATTAGCCCTGCATTTGAAGCAACAGCAGGGAACAGAGGTTACCTGATCTCAAGGTGACCCTTGACCCCTCACCTCTGACTGACCACATTAGAGGGAGAGAGATAGTGACGAGGCTGCTGCCCAGGCAGCCAAAGAGGTGTAAGATAACAGATGTAAATGAAGATGAGCGTGCGTGGGAGTGTGTCTGTGAGTGTGTGTGTATGCATGTGTCTGAGGCGTCCTTAAGCCTTACTTCTCCACTGTGCCACTTATCAATTCAGCGGCTCAGTGTGAATGTTAGTTTCTGCTCAGTGGTTTACTCCTATATTGATGAAATAAAGGCAACTTCCACTGTTTTTCAATTTGTCGTCCTGTGGATTTCATGATTCTGTGTAAGTCTGGAACTCATCATCTGGAGAAATTAGTCAGAAACTAAACCTCTTTTCATTTAGGAGCAGATTAACCTCCAGATACCTGTTGTCACAGCAGTTAAATTATTTCACCTGACTATGAGACCAACCAATCATCTAGAGATGAAATAAGTACGTTTATAGGTCGATTTGAAGTTGGTACAAAATTATTTAACGTTTTGTTTACGGATTAATCACTGATTTCAAAAGTATTTTTTTACCATGTACTGGAAGCCGCTTCTCAAGTGTTAATATTTCTTAGTTTTCTGTGATGGTAAATAAAAGTTTGACTGCTGATTAGACAAAAAACAGTTTTATGAGTTATCTGAATATGTAAAAATGTCACTAATTTTGACACATACACTTGTAACAGTCAATTATTAAAGAAAACATGTGATCGTGACCCAGGAATTAGACCAAAACCAGATTATATTTTATCATCCCCTCCACCAGATATTTAAATGATAGATTGAAATAGACGAGTGTATATATAGATTACTATACTTACAGATATTTTTATTTTATTTGACATAGTCATGAGTGTATATATAGTTTATATACAATCAACATATTGTATTCGGATTATATTTCGTGGTGTCTGACGTCACTCTCGCAGTATCGCGGAACCGTGCA
The DNA here is from genome assembly GCF_022539355.2 of Hippoglossus stenolepis. Classification (NCBI taxonomy): domain Eukaryota; kingdom Metazoa; phylum Chordata; class Actinopteri; order Pleuronectiformes; family Pleuronectidae; genus Hippoglossus; species Hippoglossus stenolepis. The sequence continues at coordinate 19,244,690 of NC_061497.1, forward strand.
CAAAGCGCGTCCACGCTTGGATGACGCAGAGCAGCTCAGACGGTTGTGATTGGCTGAGACGAGGCTGCGGTTGTGGTGACGTCATGTTGCCGGATGTAAACGGTGCATCAGGGAAGTCGCCACCGTCACGTCCATGTGATTCTACACACGACTCCTCAGCTCTTTTTAAATATAACACGGACGGTTGAACAGAGTAAACACAGCGTGGAGCTTTAACTGGAGCTGAACCCGCCGCGGCTCCTCTCCTCCCCGGCTCCTCCCGGCGCTGCTGCCGCTATGGACGGCTCTCTGCTGCCGCTGCTCGCCGCGCTGCTCGCCGCCTGCTCGGTTGTCGGAGACCCGGAGGGACACGCTCCCGTCGACGCAGCTCCGCCTTCGAAAATAGGCAAGGAAGCCGGGGTCAAAACACCACAGCCGGCCGCTGGATGTAGCTAGCGTTAGCATCCAGCTACAGGCTAATGTTAATAAGCTAATAAACAGACATTTAACTGGAAACACCCTCATTTTACACCTTATATTTATCTCTGTGTGCTACTGCAGCTTCATTTATATGTAGCTAATGTGTTGTAAGCTTATTTTGAAGGGATGTTTAAGGTAATGTTGTGTTTATTAGATTTTACTGAGGATCCATGTTGCCCCATTCATCCAAATATGATATCCAATAATTAGAGATCATCCAAATCTGGTTAATTGTCCAAAAAGGTTTCTACTGATTATAACAAAATGGAAATAATTCTGGAAATAATGTCAGACGTGTCCTTTTCTAAAAATGACACAACTCCAAAATAAGTAAATGACAGGTGCAGGGGAATTAAAGTAAACTCAAATGTGTTAAAACACAACAAATAATGGAACTAGCAATGTAAGAAATGTTTTTATTACTTTTGCTCAACCAGCCGTCCAAACCCCAAAGATATTTCATGCACAGTAATATGTGCTATTTATAATAACATGTACTCTGCACCTTCCTGACACCACGTTGCACTATATATATCTTATTCCTGATACATAGCTGCTGTAACACATACATTCTATCTATCTATCTATCTATCTATCTGTCTGTCTATCTATACATCTATCTGTCTATCTATCTATCTGTCTATCTATCCATCTATCTATCTATCTATCTATATATGTATAGATGTATAGATGGATAGATATCCATCTATCCATCTATCCATTTATAGAAAGAGAGAGAAATCCTTGTGATGATCAAACTCTCACATTCTGATTTCACTCTTCTTCTGTGATCCTCTGTGCTCCAGCGGTGATCGGGGCAGGGATAGGAGGCAGCGCCACGGCCCACTTCCTGCGGCAGCACTTTGGTCCCGAGGTGCAGGTGGACGTGTTTGAAAAGGGCGAGGTCGGGGGTCGTCTCGCCACCGTGACCGTGAATCACAATGACTACGAGTCTGGAGGTTCCATCATTCACTCCCTGAACCTCCACATGCAGGAGTTTGTCAAACAGCTTGGTGGGTGCACGCACGCACGCACGCACGCACACACTTACGTACGCACACACACACACACACACACACACGTGTCATGGTTTGTGTAATATAATGAGAAATATAGATATTTTTTATTAGAAGTTATCTGTCCTTTTTCTTTCCCACTGTAAAGTTTTCATCTCCATAGTAATAGTGAAAAGAAAGAAACTCAATAGTAACCCCCCTGTGTCTGTGTGTTTTGCCCTTTGTGTTGTTTTGTGTTGGCCCCTGAAGGTATGAAGTACCGCCGCAGCGTGGCGGGAAAGACGGCGGTGTTTAACGGCAAGGAGATGATTCTGGAGGAGACTGACTGGTACCTGCTGGACCTGTTCCGACTGTGGTGGCGCTACGGCATCAGCTTCATACGCCTGCAGATGTGGGTGGAGGAAATAATGGAGAAATTTATGAGGTAAGCCAGAAATATGAATTGTGGTTTAGTCTCATGAACATGCACACACCGTTGTTGTCCAGCATGTCTCAGAAGGAGCGTGGCCTCGGCGGAGGTATTCGCTCCGACTTTATCACTGTCGTCTGTGTAAATCAGCTGCAGTGAGCCTATATAGCCTTCTATGTTTATCGGTGATGCACAGACTTTTCCTTTGACTCATGTAGTATATGTCCATCTGTGTTCACATGCATATTAAAGGATTTACAAGTACCAGGCCCACGGCTACGCCTTCAGCTCGGTGGAGGAGCTGCTGGACTCTCTGGGAGGGAGTGGTTTCATCAACATGACACGTAGGCCGCTCTCTGATTCGCTGCTGGAGCTGGGCGTGTCACAGCGCTTCATCGACGACGTGATCGCACCCGTCATGAGGGTCAACTACGGGCAGAACGTCAGCATCCCAGCATTCATAGGTCAGATGAAATGAGCGATGGAGTCAATGTCTGGCTACAGGAGGAGAGTGAAGAGAGGAAGGTTAAACTGTTGCAATTAGGGTCCGAACATCATAGGGAGGAAAGAAAGAGGAAACAGAGGAGACACAGGAGACGAGGGTGGGAGGAGCAGGATGATGAGAATAGCAGAGAGGAAAGCAAGGTGAGAGGAGGGGGGGGCTGTGAGATCATGGGAACAGGAAAACCTGTGGGAGGCTTATAATTAGCTTATAGCACTTGACACTGTCTGTTGTGAGTGACTGTGTGTGTGTGTTTCAGGTGCTGTGTCTTTAGCTGGTGCCCAGAACAACCAGTGGGCGGTGGAAGGAGGAAACAAGCTGGTGTGTTCTGGCCTGCTGAAGATAGCTAACGCTAACCTGCTGCAGGCAGAAGTCAACACCATCTCCCCCGTCCAGACAGGTACTTGACCCTGATATTGTCTGAATGTGACCACACTGAGCAACCGATTTATTTTTGTACAGATTTAAATGGATTTTCAGCTTATGGGGTGGCAGCAACCAAACAGTCCAGAGGTTTGTCCCAACGCAGCGTATATAATAACCCTTGTACATGGCAGGAACATAATTCAACAAACTGGACGGATGCAGATTCTGCCTCTGCACCAGCGACACCCAGTGGCCAGAGGCATTATTTTGGGGGTTTTTCTGTCCCATCCTTGTGAACATGACATCTCAAGAGGGAATATCTTGGGTACAAATGTTTACTTGTATCTCATTAACACCTAAATTAGTGAAACTGCAGCGGATGGCGGAGACGTACAACCACAGGGGTAATTCTAGTTTTGAATATAGTGTTGACACTGACTTTATGCGTTTTTCCTGTAGGGGAGTCGCTCCAGTACCAGCTGAGCTTTACCACAGCAGCAGGAACAGGATCGGAGCTGTATGACATCGTCGTGTTGGCGACGCCGCTCCCTGCGAGTGTCGAGTCTGGATTCCAGTTCCAGGGTTTCACGCCTCCCTTTGACCAGCTCCCCGGCAACTACCACAGCACTGTAGCGACCATCGTCCACGGTTACCTCAACACCTCTTTCTTCGGCTTCCCCGACCCCCGCCTGTTCCCCTTCGCCAGCATCTTGACATCTGAGACACCCGATGTGTTCTTCAACAGCGTGGCGAGCGTTTGCCCCGTCAACATCTCGTCAGGGTTCCGGCGTAAGCAGCCGCAAGAGGCTGGAGTCTATAAAGTGTTCTCGCCACAGCATCTGGAGAAGTCTCAGCTCAAAACACTCTTCAGGTCAGCCGCTTCCTTCCTGGATAGGTCTTCATGGTTACAAATAAATATTGTTTTCCATTTGCTTCAGAAAGTAGTGAAAAGGAACATCATATTTTTAACTATATTTTATTGTATAAGCTGATATTGTCTGAGCACCTGTCCGAACCCCAAAGATATTCAGTGTCTCTCATATAAAACCAGCAAACATTCAAATTCAAGAATCAGTCTGCTTATGTGTTGTTCTTCTCATGTTTAGGTCGTACTACTCGGTGCAGGAGACAGAGTGGCAGCCCTACTCTCACTACAGCAGCAGCCAGGGTCTGCCGCCTGTGGAGCTCCACCCCAACCTCTACTACCTCAACGGCATCGAGTGGGCCGGCAGCGCCATGGAGATGAGCTCAGTGGCTGCCAAGAACATCGCCCTGCTGGCCTACCACCGCTGGAACAGACAGGTGGACATGGTGGACCAGAAGGATCTGATGCACAGAATCAAGACGGAATTATGACCTGAATGTCACGACACGCTTCAGTGAGGATACACATCACATCAGTGTTAGGGGGAGAGATGGTTTCAGGGTAATTGCGATTTCAAAAATAAAAGGTCTTCAGAGGTGCAATCGGCTCCGAAGAGCTGAGATCCAACCCAGGACCCTGTGCCAGAGTGGATTTGAATGGACCAGGGCATGTGGGGGTATCAGCTATATACAGAACCAGTAACATGTTGTTGATACAAACAGAGAAACAACTCAGTAAAAGCATTTTATTTTTTTTGCTAATTGCATCTTTGTCTGTGCCTGGGACACATCAAATATATGAGGCATGTTGGCGTATTGATAAGTGATTGGCTGGTGATACTCGTGGTTGAATTGTCGCTGCAGGCAGCTTTTCTCCGGGAATTAGGAAACCAAGCAACAGTGGAAACCAGCAGCTGATATTTATCTCAGTAGAAAGTGAATGCACTGAAGGGAGATTGTTTTCTTTAAGAGTTGCTCGTGCTCTGTGTAAATTAATATTCCTGTTTGCACGTCAAGACCTTTTGACACTCGTGGGCTGAAGACTCAAAAGATGAGTGACACACTTGAACGGCTGCTTTTTGTCTGTGCTGCAGCAGCTAGCGATTTAACTTGAGGCACATAAACCAGCACTGACGTCTCATCAGACACAACTGCAGCAACGCCGTCACCATCGCACTGTTAATAGACTTGCTGTTGGTACACAGGCGATGTCCTTAATCGTATTTCAGTAGCATTTTTGTAAATTAATAATAATAATTATTCATTATGACTCACGGTAGTGGCCACTGGTGCTCTGCTCTGTTTGAGTATTTCATCTCCCCTCTCCGCCTGCTTTAGTTGCACAGTCCTCTGGAAAAAACCTGTCTTTCTTCGGTGGGGATTGGAGCCATCAAGCTCACTGCTGGTGGTCATCATGACACTTTCCGCCTTTTGTCTCAAGCCCTAAAGCCTGGTGGTGATCCATCCATCCATCCTTTATCTACAGTATACTGCTTTTCCTTTGAGGGCCGCAGGGGGGCTGGAGCCAATCCCAGTTGACATTGGGCGAGAGGCGGGGCACAACCTGGAGGGACAACATATACAGAGTATTCACATTCACACCTACGGGCAATTTCGACTCTCCAATTTACCTAACCCCCAATCTGCATGTTTTTGGACTTTTGGAAGACTCCAGATTATCCCACGCAAACAGAAAGACCCCGGCCCAACCAGCATTCGAACCGGGAACGTTCTTGCTGTTAGGCCACCTTGCTAATAACCACCGTGCCGCCCTTGGTGGAAATCTTGCTTATTTTTAATAAGGTTGGACAAACACATGAAGATAGAATTAGATATATGACTTCCAGCAATGGATAGTGTTGAAAAAGATTTGGTGGCTTCATAAGAAACCACCAACTGTTGTTTATCTTCAAAACACTTAGAGAGAAATGCCTTCTTTTATTAATGTGTCGATTTACTGTGGATTTTGACTGAAGTGGATTAATGGACTGTTCACATTAAAAAGGGCTTCGGTTGATGGGTGTGATTGTGGCTTGTGATAAGAAAACTCTTTGAAATGAAAATAAAAGCTGTTTATTCTTTTGTTCTGCACAGCTGACGTTTCGAGGCTTTACTGTATGTACAAATGTAGAAATAGTATCCACTAGATCGATGTAAGGAAACGCAAATAAACACAATGACGTTTTTTTTCACAGTCTTCATCTTCAGGGACTTTGCTCTGTTGTCATGATGACGGATCTGTTAACATCATTTCTAGCTCAGCAAATTTTTAGGACTCCTCATCTGTGTTGGAATAAAGTTAATCACGATGAAAACCATGTGATGAAGCTGAAAGCTCCTACACAACCTAGTGGGACGCCTTTGCAAAAGCAAGAGGTACAGTCTGTGTATTTTTCAGGATTTTGGGGTCGTGTTGAATAACGTAAATCAGATCCTTTACTTGAAAGTTCAGATAAAACAATGTTAAATTTCTCGGTTACAAGTAAATGACCTTCATTTTAAATAGAAATTAAGAGAAACAAACGGGGAAAGGAATCAACTTCCTGGCTACATTTCTTAAAGAAATAAGCAAACAACATGTCAGGTATGAGTATGATGTTCCTAATAAAGTGAGTGAACTCCCAGTGTTTTGATGACAGCCGGTGATCAAAGGAGTTATGTTCTGGTTTGTCCGCACGTCCCTTTGTTGAGATGCCTGATATTTGAACAACGTCTTGAGGACATTTCTTCAAGAAAAAAAAGCAAGAAATAGCAGAATAAGTCACCGTATTTCAACAAAAGTCAAATAAGAATAATAATAATCCACTGAAAATAAAGAATCCTGACATCAACAAATAAAACCACTTGTCAGAGATAAATAACAGAACCAAAAAACCAACTGTTCGAATCCTTCAGCGTCTCGGGTTTGTGTGGAAGAGTGAATCATCTTTTCATCAAGGACAAAGTGGGACTATCGCATATGAGCCTCCCTCCTTCCCGGCCACCGTAATGCGGAAACCAGACCCACGTGGTTTACCAAAACATCATGGCGGCCGGTTTCAAGTGAGTTTCCTCGGACCTCAGCTGTTTCACCACATATGTCGCTTTAAAGCAAGTTTTACTCTCACGTCGTGTTTAGCACACATCGGACGGAGGAACAGTTCGTAACTAGGCGATAGAAACAGAAACTAGGTGGCGCTGTGACCGCGACTGTTCGTACCGGATGGCGAACCGCAGACGTGATGCGGATCTGATGGATTCGTTTCTGTGTTGACTTCAGTCCACAGGTTTAAATACCGTCAGACAATCGATTACAGTTTCTACTTAACGTTTACAAATTATCTTATCTTATATTATTTTATCTCATATTATTCCACGTTTAAACCTCTTATTGTGAAGCTCACCCATATTTATACACTATATATACACCCACATACCTTTTTCTATTCATATTATAATGTATATTGTTATATTTTTTAGACCTGTATATTAATATACATCTTTTTTTATTGTTGTACTAGCATTGTATACTCATGTACAGTCTATATATGCTCATATATGGATTTGTCCATTTCAACATCTCCTTAGACATAATGTACAAATACAGTTTACACCCTCGTGCAGTCGTTCAGTGCCACTGCACTTTACTCAAATATATTTCTATACAACAATATTTATATTAGTTACACGTGTACATTATGTACATATTCTGTGTTTTTATTTATTTAAATTCTGTTGCCTTTTTTAAACTCCTCATTCTGACTGTCTGCTGCTGTGTGAGTTTACTCTAGGTGGGATCAATAAAGTTAGAAATTAGACTTAGAAATTAAAAAGCCTTTATTGTCATCGACAACAGAATAAAAGACAATGCACTCGATCCGGTGCACAAACACAACACACACACGTAAATAAATTTGTATCCATTCATACATATTGCTTATGATCACTAAAAAGTCTCAAAAGTGCAGTAACAGTGTCAAATCAGAGTAAAATCATGAGAGTTGTTGTATTTGTTTTGTTTGTTGGTTTAGAGTTTGAATCGGGAAGAAACTTTGTGAATCTGGTGGTTCGATGATGACCTTCTGTAGATCCTGTTTTATTTTATTTACTTTGCTGTTATTAGGGAAGTTTTGTATAAATAAATGTAGATATTTCAAACCCCAATTTAAGTCATGGTAAGAATGAGTTAAAACTCTTACATACACTAAAGAGCTCGTAAGCTGCTTTCATTACTAGATAAGATATTCTGATAGATTCCCTAATTCTGTTTGTACTTGTTGTTTTGTTTTCCTTTTTGTGTTTTCATGATATTTGTACATTATGTTTCTTCTTTGTTTCCACTCAAACTGAGACTGAATTGTTGGTTAACAAAAGCAGAAATGATCCCTGTTTGTATTTGTAATACAATTTGATAAAAACTTTAAAAAACGTTGACGGTGGCAGCCATTAAGCTCGGTGTCCTCCTTTGTTCACACAGGACTGCTGAGCCTCTGGAGTACCACAGGAGCTTCCTGGTCAGTGATTGAAAACACACACATTCTGTCTTCTGACTCGAAGGCTACACATTAGTATTTATTTTTAATACAACAATATAACATCCAAACGTTCCCCCTTCAGAAAGAGAACTGCAGACCTGATGGACGAGAGTTGTCCGAATTCAGAACCACGACACTGAACATAGGTGAGACTCAGCGCTGATGGAATTAAGCTCCATATTTATATTAACAGCTTGTTGTACTTATTATAAAAAATAACATCATTCTGAGTGGTTATAAGAGTTAAAGTTAAAAACAACCTATAAATTTAAATAGATCAAATTTTTCACCAAAATTAGTTTGTGATGTCATCAAGACCAGAAGAAAGTTTGGTCTTTGAACCATTGTATAGATTATTTATTTTATTATTATTTGTCTGAATTCTTAACAATGTTGAACAGCCGTTAGTGATCAGTGCACGTTTACACACATGCGAAATACTATTGCACTACTTTGTTTATGGCTCTCAGGTCACTGAGTGTTCAAAGAAATACAGGCTGAGTGGAATCCTAATTTGTTAAATGTTACTTCAATTTATTGTAAAACTATGTGTGTATGTTGAGGTGGCAAACAATCTGTAAGAGGCAGTGGTCAGTCTTCATTTCTGCTCCTTCAGGGTCTTTGATGAATGCCTGTGAAAGATCTGTGACACAATAGTGTGTGTGTGTGTGTGTGTGTGTGTGTGTGTGTGTGTGTGTGTGTGTGTGTGTGTGTGTGTGTGTGTGTGTGTGTGTGTGTGTGTGTGTGTGTGTGTGTGTGTGTGTGTGTGTGTGTGTGTGTGTGATATTTCCTCTCTGCTCAGGGTCCATATCCACGGCAGACGGCTCGGCTCTGGTGAAGTTCGGAAACACGACAGTGATCTGTGGGATTAAAGCGGTAAATGATCACGAAGCTCGTTTCACTGATTCTGGATCAGATAAACAGATGTTTACTCTCATGTTTTCTTCCTGTGCAGGAGTTGGCGAATCCTCCAGTGGAGGCACCTGGTAAAGGCTACATTGGTAAGTACAGTATGAAGGTGTCAGGAGCAGGAGTAAGGTGCTCTGTGTGAATATAGACCAGGAGCCAAAACTCCCCTAAAATACTAATTAAACACACTCGTAAATATTACTCCCCTAATATCATGAGGATCCATGAATTATTTAAAATGTTGAAAAACGTCTTGCACATCTCACAATGTTTATGAAAGTGTGGAAAAGACTCCTGGATCCGCCCCTGATACAGATACATCACATCCTTACACTAAGATTCATGGAAATCTGTCCGGTAGTTTTGCTTAATCTTACTAACAAACAAACGTTAGAAGTTTGACTCTCTGGACAGATAACTGAAGAAAAAAAAGGAATCAAGTCATAAAAAATGACTGAAAATGTGTTGTAGTTGTATTTATTTTTCAGAGCTGATCTGTGTCTAATTGTGTTTCTAATGTGATTGTGAATGTGTCTCGTGTATTGACCATTCTGATCCTAATAAACAACCCAACACTGACTGCAGCTCTCTGTCCGTCCTCGTTAGTGCCCAACGTGGACCTGCCGCCTCTGTGCTCGTCCCGCTTTCGACCGGGTCCGCCAGGAGAACAGGCCCAGGCCGCCAGCCAGTTCATCGCAGATGTAATCGAAAGGTGCAGCAGATTTTAACAGACATTTCTCAGCTTTCATCAGTGAGTCGCTGCTTTCAGACTTGCACTGAACTCTGGGTAATCTCCAGACATCCAGAGTTTCTCCTGCAAACCCTGCGAGTAAAAACTCCAGATAATGTCAGTGAGCCCATGTGGGAGCACAGCAGGAGATCCTCCTCCGCGAGCGAATGGGTGTGTTGAAGACGTTTCTAACACGCAGGACGCAAAAGCAGAAAAAACACCTGCAAAGGAATATAAATATCTCTCTAAAGCGGTGTCTTCCGTGTAGAAGATACCGATCAAGATGTCGATGTGGAAAAACACGTGATCTCCACAGTTGAATTTCTACGTTACATCCTGCCTCTGCCTGCTGCTCCACCCTCACCTGACCACTCCAGATCTTTCTGTGTTGTGAACGCGTCTGAGCGGAGAATCTCTTGCTGCGTCGCTCACATGTGAAAAGTCAAACTCAGAAGAGAGTCAGGACATCCTTGGGAGTTCATGTCTGAAAGCAGCTGGCGTTAACCCTCTTCACGCCCGTCGATGCTTTTACTAACCTCCATGTTTTCATCTGGGTTTGGCAGCTCTGAGGTGATCCAAACGGAGGACTTGTGCATCGAAAGAGGAAAGGTAAGTAGTGCACGTACACTGCTGCTGCTGTAAAGATTGGGACGGTTGGTTCTGACTGTGCTGGTTGTGGTTGCAGCTCTGCTGGGTGCTCTACTGTGACTTGATGTGTCTCGACTACGATGGGAACTTGTTGGACGCTTGTATCGTTGCCCTGCTGGCTGCTCTGAAGAACAGTACGTGCTATAAAAAGTGATCACTCTCTTTTTATGAGCTGCTTTTCATCTGTAAATTGACTTCACTGCTTCCTGTTCCCCCACAGCGCAACTCCCAGAGGTGACTATCAGCACAGAGACGTCTGCACCAGAGGTGAATTCAGAGAAGAGACGTGGGCTGCACATCCACAAACATCCAGTCTCCACCTCTTTCTGTATCTTTGATGAGTAAGTGACAGATTTTTTTCAGTTTTTCCAGATGAGGTGAAAACGTCATTCTGTGTTTGTGTGTCTGACTCTGGTCCGATCTGCGTGCAGCTCCATACTGATCGTGGACCCCACGGCCGAGGAGGAGAGCCTGGCGACCGCTCAGCTCGCTGTGGTGACGGATGAAGAAGGTCGACTCTGCTCTTTACACAAACCAGGTCAGAGACTGGCTTCTCCCTGGTGTTTGTCCTCATGAGGAACTCCCGGAGCTGTGAAAGATGTTCAACCAGCCAGTTTGTTTTAAGAGCACGAATCTTGCATTGAAACTAGTTCATCCCATCAAACAATATGAAAACAAGAATATATCAGAGGTTATGTTGCAGATGATGCAGAATTAGAGGTCCAAGTGTTGGAGCTTTAAGTGGAAATGATTCTTCACTTCAGTCAAAGCTGTGCAACTTTTATTGATCAACAGCGCCCCCTGAAGCCACATGTTGGGATTCATTCTGTTCGGCTCCATGTCCTAGTGATTTTTGATTTGAACGGTGGATATTACCCATAATCCTCAGCTTCCTGAACCAGAAGTTCTGCAGCTGTAACAAATCCACCAAACTCTGTTTAGAATTCTTCATATTTTAAAAGTTTCCTGCTGAATATTCAAGATAAACTCTGGTTTTTAATAACTTTTAAGTCTTTGTAACTGATCTACAGTTCAGCTTTACTCTTCAACTCGCTGCACCTGATTTACATAGAGCAGGAACAGGGAGGAGAGGGAACATTCTCTCTATTCCAAGTCAGTGAACCAGCAAACTCATTTTAATTAAGCTTTTTTTAATGTAAAAAGCTGCTTTGAATAATCAAAATAAATGAAAACATCTGAATTATATCCCACTTCTCTCTCTGTTGCTGGATTCTATAGAAAGTATATGAAGTAAAAGGCAGTTTAAATTCCCCGAGTTTTGGAAGCAGCCGCATGATCTTCTCATTTTTCATCTTTTAGTTTTTCAGTAAAATATCAGCATATTTGTAATGACGTTTGTTTGTTAGGGGTCGTTTTTGTTCTTTTGGTGTTTGTGCCGCTTACATACATTTTTGCATAAACCCAGTTTTGTGAATTGTATGTGGAGTTAAATCCAGCAAATTCTAATTTATCAGACTTTAAGGGCTACAATTTTAATTATTGGATTTTAGATTGTTTTAAAGACCCTGCATGAAGTTGAATGAGGAAAGAACCTCCCTGTTAAACGTCTTTCCCTCTGGCTCAGGTGGGACGTCCCTGTCAGGAGAGAAGCTGCAGGAGTGCATCAGCCGAGCAACAGTGCGACAGAGAGAGATCCAGAAACTCATCAACAAAGTCCTACACAGTGTGAAGACAGAACAATAAAGAGCCTCAGACGATGCTTTTTTTTATCTAAAAGCTGTATTTTCCACTGTCAATATATATTCTTTTTAATAACAATAAAACTGCTGACAAAGACTGCTTAAAAAATTATTTCATAGTGTCCGGAAACATCTCACACACACACATACACACACACACACACACTCAATTGATGTCTTGTAAGAATACGCTCATTGCTCCTGATCTAATTTTAAAAAGAAAAGCCTTTTCAAAATGTGCTGTTCCAAAGCAGGTTCATCATCTTGCATGTTGATCTTGAGACCTTGGTTGAGCCCTGTGTCGGGGTCGCCTACAGAAGGAGGACTTCCAACAGACTGAGAGGTAGAGAGCTGCCCCCAGGCACTGCTCCAAGATCAGATTTGCATTTTCACATGTAATGGCTGTGTGGAGGATTTGGTGTTGATGAGCTCAGTTGGGATCCGTGCTTACAGGGCAGTTTCTACCGGGGGGGGGGGTCAACCAATCAGAGGCGGGAGGATCAGGAAGGCTCCAGAGGAATCCTCAGTGCATTCATGATCCTCTCAGGCCACAGGGCCGCCACAAAAAGAATTAGTCTTCCTGAAGGGACAATGTTTTACTGCGGAAGCCCAATTCCTACCAGAACCATTTTTCTTCTCAAAAAATATCACTACGGTTCTTTAAGCGTAAGGCTCCCTGTTCTAAAAAGCCCATAATTCATAGTGGACACAGTTTGGGTTTTCCAAAACCTCTGACAACCATTACATAGGAATTTGTCAGCTAGAAAAAGACAAACAAATGGCAAAAAAAAGTCTTTTTTTTGTCTGCAGCCTCCACAGTGAGACAGACAAAGAGCACAGTATGGATCATTCATGTTCTTGTGTTTCGTTAGTGTGATTTTGAGTCTGTCATGACTTAGGGAGGGGCTGTGGCGTGCTCCTCTTCCTCTTACTTCTTGGCTGGCTGGCGGTATGTTGCCGTGGCACTCCCCCCTGAGGAGCCGCTGCTCCCATAGCCATTTGCTGCTGCTGCATTTGGTGCTGCAAGAATTGCAACTGTCCCATGCAGAGAGAAAGATGGAAAAACAAAAGACGTCAGTGGCAGTTTCAGTGCGTTACTACAAACAACAGTGCACGTTTTGGTCTGTGGGTCTAAAGTACGTGTGAGCCTCTGCAGCACCGTTAGAGAAACACCAGTGTTGAGCAGACTCCCTCAACGAGGCACATCCATATCACTACATTGTCGTATGAAAAAGACGTTTCACACTAAATCAATCTGTGCCCACACAAGAGTTTTGGCTCCAAATCAGTTTAATATCTCTTCATACTAACAACTAAAAACGCATATAACATGACCACTCATAGAGATTGCTTGAATATTAGCTTGTCTCTTTGGCATGTAAAGAGTAAAACTCAGAATTTAGTTAGTTTAGACAACAGGAGTCAGCAAAGCTCGTAACTGATTATCCATGTTGCGCTCTACACTGGAAGCCGAGGGTCATGTGATAGGAGCCTGACGAATCAGCGAAGGCTACGTTGTGATTGGAAATCTCCAATCAGTGAGCGGATGTGAGCGTCTACGTCAACAAACATCTCAGTTTCTGCTCCGCTTCTTTCTCTTCAAACTCAAATGGAGCGAGTAGCGTTTCCAAACGTCTTCATTTTAGCAGCTCTACAACTCGGGAGTGGCGCAGATGTTTCTGTTGAAGAGTTTATGCGTTTTTAAAGGAAAATGTAGTAATGTGGATGTAGCCTGAAACTGGAACAGATTACCAGCACAATGCTCGGTGTCATAGACATATATGTATATATATATATATAATGAGTGGCATGGGTTAGTGAAGCTGAACTGAAGCCTGGTATGAAGGACAGGAGTAGAGAAACATAGAAGAAGTGGTTAATGGGTTGTTGCAGATGGAGGTGAGGAGAAGGAAGAGATACAGGTCGGGGGGAGGCAGGATACAGTCAAGCAGCACCAGTGGCGTTCTCTTCTGGAGACACAGATTATTGGCCGGGATCCTCGCAACAACACACATGCAGCTCAGCAACTGTGCTTCCTGCTCAGAGTAAGTCAGCAACTTCAACTGGGCAAAAAAAAAAAAAGAATCTTTCAACACTTTATGCTTCATGCTTTCAGTGAAAGAGTCTAACATCTGTAATCTGTCTTAATGCAGTCAGCAACATTTCAACAGTATGAACCCGATAACGCTATTTCACGTGTTGCTAAGTGCTTTGTAAGAACATGCCTCCCACTTCCACACGCTGTTAGTCGCTGCCACCGGGAAGTGCCACAAGCTCTGGTGTGTGTGTGTGTTTGTGTGTGTGTGAGAGAGAGAGTTGGCTGCTGGGAGCACTGGGACGGCTGTGATCTTTGTCAAACAACATATCAAACAAACATACAACACAAGATGGAGTGAATGTGATGGATCTACATCAAAGAAATTAAAAACAATAATTCAACAAAGAAAGTGGTGATGGAGGATTTGGATGAAAATCAGACCCGGGGTGAAACTAGAAGTAAACTTGATTGAGGGATATATTCTGAGTTAAGACCTTTGCACATCATCAACGACGCAGATAAACAGCACGAAATAGGGAATAATTCGCATTTCAAAGCAAATGACTACTCACATTAAGCGCGTAGCAAATAAATAATAAAAAAAAATAAGGTATAAGGAAACAGATCCTTTCACAATATAAAAAGAAAAAAAAATAAATCAAGAAAAATCAACCTGGGTCCGAAAAAATTTTAATAATATAGCTCAGTGAAATTCAATCTCTTGGGTTCGAAAAATATTAAGAACGCACAAATTTAAAAAAAAGCATCTATTGTGCAAAGGCCTTTATTATTATGAATTTTGATGCGTTTTCATTTGTTTTAGATGGATAATTGATTATCTCATATATGATCAATCGTTTCGAACATTGAATCATTTTTCAAATGTTCTGAAAATTCAGCCTCAAATGTATTTTTATTCTGTAAAACACAGAACTGCATTGTTTGCAACATGTTTTTAAAAACATATTTAAATATTACCAAAGGTTTGAGGAAAATATGAAGCTCTTGTCAAGTAATCCTCGATTTAGACTTTAATGAATTGATTTGCCCTGACATCAGGGAACTAGTTCAGCCGGCTACACGAGGGCCTGGACAGTTGGCTGATAATCTAGTCTCAGTGTTTGTCTCCTTCAGAAAAATGTATATATGTGTATACAGATGTTAAAGTTGCTGTATTACTTGGATCTGTGGCTGGTGCTGCTGCTGAAACCTTGGAGAAGGCAGCGGGGGCCGAGACCCGTCCAGCCCACAGCCCAACTGGGACAGCACTAAGGGGGGAGGAGGAGGAGGAGGGAGAGGGGAGGAGCCCCAGAGGAAGGACGTGACAGATGCAAAAGGAATGGAACCAAGTATGAAGAGAGAAAATGCACATAGAGGCAAAAAGAGGGGGCATTGACGAAGATAAGAGGGAGGCAGGTGTGTTTTCAGTGATGCGTTACCACACACACAAGGAAAGAGGAGAAATGGAAGACAGAGAGGGCAGAAGGAGGGAGGGAGGGAGGGAGGCCAAAAGCACAGGTAATTGACCATGGAGGTTTTTAAATAGCATGAATTGGTTGAGCCCGGAAAGGTGAGAGTGAGCAAGGAAGGTGGAGAAGGAGAACAGGAACAGTGCAAAAAGGGAAAGACATAAGGGTGGGGGGGCAAAAAAAAAAAACAACAACAGAGAAACAAAAGAGGAAATGTAGCAGAGAAGAAGGGGAAGTTGAGTCTCTCCTGTCAGTTGTTACATGCTCCGCAAAGAGGAACAATTCATCATGTTGACTCGTAATGTACAGTGATTACAATAATGAATACATTAGTAGTAGTATAGTAGTACCAGTTAGTGGCATGATGTCAACTTGTTTTGGTTAAAGGACTGAACAAAGAGACAAAAGTGTGTGTGTGTGTGTGTGTGTCTGTGTGTGTGTGGACTGGGGGGTGGTGGTTCATACCTGCTGCCTGTGGAGACATAAAGCCTCCGACTCCCAGGTTGATGACGGCCGTTTGCTGGTTTCCTAAACTTTGATCTGACCCCTGGTCGCCCTGCGGAGAGAAACCGAGGCAGCACAACTCAGTGAAGTTTTAAAAGGCAAAAGATGATATTTATTTTACTAGCTCTCGTCCGTGAGTCCAGAACCGTGAGGATTCAGTCATTATGTGGTTACAGCTTCTCCTACAGTGCCTGATGGAATATGTCAGTATTAGCTTGGCACTGTTGAGATTCTGGGCTTTTCTCCCTTTATTCTTTGAGGCAGATTTATTTAAACCTGCTCTTGTATGAGCTTCTCTCCACATGTGTCATGAAGTCAGTGAGTCCATAGACTTTCCACTGTGACTCAACGCTGGGTCGCCCCCAGGAAGTTTCAAACTCCTTTTCTAAAGCCATATTTGTTAATAAGCTTTGGTCGTTATCCTGTTGGACCAAAGATCGCTGCCCCACCTTTTCTTCGGAGGAGTTTTCCTTTTGAGTTCCGGCTTCAGTACGACAAGCCAGCCCAACACAGCCCAGAGAGGTTACTGGCTCATTCCTCACTTCCCTGTTAACTGCATATTCCTGTAAGCAAACGTGACCGTGCGTCTTACCGTCTCGCCCTGCTGTTGAGGACTGGAGGTCGCCGACTGACTCTGCTGTGGGGAGAACTGAGAGAGCTGCTGCTGCTGCAGAGAGTTGAAGATGAGAGGACCAGTGGGGATCTGGGAACGTTAAAAAAAAAAACACACGCAAACGCACACAGAAACAAACAAAAAGTAGGGGAATGACAGGACAATGACGATAAAGGAAGGGTTGGACATGGAGAGAGGGCAAGGAATGATGCACATGTGAGCAAAAGGGGAAAAGAGCAGGGGGGGAAAGGGGAGAGTTAAAAAACCAATCAAACAACACAGGGTAACTACACTATCACTGTTACCACAATATCAAAGCTATAAAGGATATAAAAGGGGATATTTCAAGGCAAAGCTCTTGAAGCAAACTGTGTCTTCAGATTATCTCTATTCTTCTCCTGCTTAGTTCCTCTTTGGCCAAGAGACTCTGCATCTCAGGAGGTGGAGGGTAACTCTAAATCTTGGTTCATGTCCCCCAGCCCCGTCCTTGCATATGGTGGAAAGCACCAGAAATGACATCGTTGTGGCTGGCTGTTCGTGAGCCTCCCAACTCCAACTTGGCATCTCTACAGACGTCTCTGTCACCACTCCTTAATGGGTGCGCACAAATATTCCCAAATGTCCCCTAAAGGGAAAAACGAGGGATTCTGCAGAAATCGAATTTGGGAATTCTCCACGCCAGCTGAAACTGTTGTGTAGTGGAGTGGTTGTATTTTTCATAAGCGGCGACAACCATCTTTTAGAAGAAGACTGCACAGAGTCACCGCGCCTCAAGCCTGAGTAAGAAAGGGAAAGGTCTCATGTTGACGTCCGCGTTGGCGCGTGCAATCAATCCGTCAGGCATATCCGCGCCTTAATGGTGTCAGGGTGAGTGGTTCTATTTCATTCAGGGCACCGTACACTAAAAGAAACAGACCCTTGTGGCTTTGGAATAACTACAACAGTTTTCACTACACTGTGAGCTGCAGGGAAAAGACAAGTGAGGAAATTAAGCCGTGCAGCTGATTCACACGCAGCTCGACACTATTCAAGGTGTCAAACATGTGCTCAGGCAGCAGAGAGTGTCACAGAGCAACTGGTACAGAGTCATACCTGCAGGAGGTTCAGTGGTCTCAACCCGGTGCTGCTGTTCAGGCCAAAGTGACTCCCTGCAAAACCGATCACAAACAAACTCTTAATCTCTTCATTACTCTCTGCAGGTCACAGGGACACAGATTCCTCACATATGATTTTAGTACACATTATGGAATGTGACATTGAAATCTTTTACCACTCTGTGCTGCGGACTGCATGGTGGGCATCAGGCCTCCAGGTGGCAGGATTCCACTCAGGTTAAGGCCTGGACCCAGCATGGGGTTGGAGCCGCTCATCAGGTTCTGAGGACTGCTACAGAGAAAGTAGTGGAGGGTCATGAAAAGTGACTAACAAGTGACAATATGGCATCAGAGATTTTTATTCTCTTACCAGACAGAGCTGACCACGTTGATGAAATTCAGCCCTGTGGGGTTGGCCATGACCTGCGACGGGGTGGTTCCTGTAGTGATGGACGTACCCATGGTGGGCAGGGGAATGGTCATGACGGGCAGCGGCTGGCTTAGAGACAGCTGCTGCTGCGTGAACGGGGCGAGCAGGGCCGGCTGCGACTGGCTCTGAACCAGGGGAGGGTCTGAGGGGGTGGGCGTCACCGAGAGAGGAGCAATGAGGGAGTCGGTGGGATGCGGGGTGGAGCACGGCGTGTTGGTCGGCGTGGGGGTGGATGGCTTTGGGGTTCCCGATCCTTACGGAGGAGAAAGTGCATCAAAACAGACAAGAATCAAGAAGACAGAGAAGGTTACGTTAGCAGGTGAAAGCTACAGTTCAAGAGCTATAAAAAAAAACAGTTCAGTACTTCATTCATCTACAGAAACTTGGGAGAAACTTCCTGAACAACAGCTGAAGAGTTCAGTTTCTGACAATCTGATGCCAGCTGGCTTTAGCCACAATACATAATATCATAAAATACAGAGAAAAGTGTTTGTGGTGATGTAATTTTTTCTGTGTTTGTAAAGTTCCAGTTTCGTCCCAGTAGTTTTATGCTTCCACATTTATTAAGACCAGGATCTTTACCGAGAACACTTTTATAAGTTCTTAAAAAACAAATTTCCAGGAAAACTTGGGAGCTAATGGGAGATATTGCAACTCAGAACTGTAGCTGTGCCCGTTGACCGAAAGCAGCCAAACAGTTTGTCAGACTCGGCTTTACTCACTCTGTGTGGAGCCCATGGGCGAGAGGGAAGCAGGCGACAGCAGGCTCAGCTCCATAGAGTGCTTCCTGTTCAGAGACTGGCTTTTGGATGGAGGGGGAGTAGGACACTTGAGCAGACCACTGGTGGTTTGTGAACTGTATGGATTACCTGAGGGGGAAAAGAAGAGCTGACATAAATACACCATTCTCATGGACAGAAAGTATAAAAACAGATCTTGTCTACTTTGCTTTCTCGTGTTCTACAATTTCCAGATCACCTTTCAACGCCATGACAAAGGACGCAAATTTGTATCTTTCAATCTCAAAATATTTGTAAAAAGATCCCCTTGCCCTTTGGTCTGTATCTGTTTTCTGCCATAGGAATAATGTAGGATCATAAAATATTTGAGTTTCATCGAGATGTACCTGAGGAGCTGCTGCCTGATCCTGAAGGCAGTTTGATGGGAGGGGGTCTGTGCTTTACCCCTTTTCCCAAAACAGACGTCTGGACTAGTGGAGAAATACCATCACCCTGCAGATGACATTCAAACAAAACGTTCCTTAACCCCAGTGCATCACGGAAAGCATAGCTGCTTCCAGACATGCACTGAACTCCTCCAGATAAATTATCCAGAGGGAATGTATGTGAGAACACAAATGTCCTGAAACCAGCTCATCACATAAATCATTTTCTCACAAGTGCCGACTGCAGCATGGTTAATCTTGCAACACAGCTGAGATGTTGGTTGTTTTCAACATTTACAAAATACTTTGAGTTAGTTTCATAAACTTGGAGCCACCTCAAACTTTTCCTACATCCAAGCAAAGACGCCCTTACCTCATCTTTGCTGGGGGAGGGAGGCCCCTGTCCCACGCTGCCTGAGTTATGGGACATCTTGACCTGACACTTCACATCTTTCTCATACACTCCTTTGTACTGAGTAAGAAACCTATCAAACAGATATAACACAGAATTTAAGCCAAGCTCTCAAATAGCATATCCGTGAAAATGATGCATTTGACAGGATTAGCTTCTCAACCAAAGAAAACACGGTGACTCACCGGTCTGCATCGATCTTCGAGCCTATGAGGAATCTGTGAACGAGACAAAAGAGATGAAGAATCAGAGTGGCATTTCAAATTCAGTCACGTACACTGAATTAGTCTAAGAGACGGTCCTTACGGGGGATGTATGAGCTTCAGGTCTGTGCTGTCCTCCTCGGCTTTTGGTTCTTTAGCACAGTAGATTTTCCCGTAAACTAGTGGATCTCCCATCGCCTGGAAGATTGACACCTTGGTCCTCTGTGCTTGGCCCCCCACCTCACACTCGAAAGTGTAGTCATCTATAACTTCCTGTGTAAACACAGAGCACAAAGAAAACTGAGTCAAAGACAAATATGAAGAAAAATGGTTTTAAAACGAGGCGAGAAATGGCAGAAAAAAGGAAAAAAGACAATTCCAAAAAATACTGAACTGCTTTACAGTAAACTTGGTAGAGGGATGGGACATGGGCCAAGAAAGAACCCATTAAATTGTATGGTCCAGACGAGGGAGTAGAAATTTCACTTTCTTTAACGTTGCGGGAAAGAGCGTCAGGCATGTTTATGGGACTAACATCTATGAGTGTGTGCAGTTTGGTTCGGCCTGAAAGAATTTAAGGGGACTGTTGGGCCTTGGCGGAGGTTTGTGTTCTACTAAGTGCCATTCTAGTTTCCTATGGAGCATTACACTTTACACACCACCCACCGCTTATTTCTGACAGCAACCAACATTGATCTATACCCTCAGAGCCTGTTAATGCTGCTGCCACACTTACCTCAGCAGGCCAGATCACAGTAGTGGGCTGAGAATCCTCCAGCTGCAGGGATTTCTCAACCACAGCGTACTTTTCCACCTAAAGCAACACACAAACAAATCCATCTGGTTTGGTACAGCCTGCATTACTCAGGACAGTGAGATCAGTGGGTTTTAAGTGGTGTGTGCTCAAATGTTTACACGTGTTACAGAGGAAACGCTGAGCTACTCACATCAATTTCCTTCGGTACAGTTAGTTGGCAGTTGCTCTGCTTCCACATGTCGACACACTGCAAGGGATGACAGTAAAGATGGTAGAAGAGCCGCAGAGAAAACAAAAGGAGCAAAAACAAGTCAGAGAGCACAATGAAAACAGGCCAATAGTAGGTGAGGAGATTTTCCTCATCAATGGTAAACTGGGAACTTAGAAGTCATGTAAACATGGCTGAAGCCCAAGTTTCATTTATATCTGTTAGTGTCGAGACAGACAAACAGGTGGATACAATGTTTATCATGTGAGAGAAGGTCTATTAAAAAGAAAAAAATGCCTCTGTGAACGTCATCATATCTGAGTATATACACAGTGTAGCTATGGTTGTCCTATTGGATGTATTTTGACTTCCTACATTTCCGATCTTTGAGATCTTCAGGTCTATGACTGGAGCCGGTTTCCTCTCCTTCCTCCTCTGTAGGTAGTCGTAGAGTCGTAGCTGTGGTGGTATGGGCAGGTGGGACAGCTCCTGCTGCCTGTTCAGAGCAGCTCGAGAGTGTCTCTTGAAACACCTACAATGCAGACAAACACAAGAAGTAATACTTTTTCATTTTCACAAGAAAAATATCAGTAAATGTGCATTTCTTCCCCCCTGGCGTTCTAAGTGGACTGACTCTAACCCCGGTGAGTGTCCTCTGTACCGTTTCATGGAGCGAGTGTTCATTTTCTGTTTGTTGTATAGCAGGCGGTTGGCTGTGCAGGTGACAGAAATGGAAGGGTCCAGACACAGAGGCTCAGCTGTGGCCAAAATCAACTGACTCTCCAGCTGCAATTTGTCGTCCTGCAACGAAGAAAAACAGACGCTACAGAAAACACCTGTGCAATGTGCTAATGCTAAAGACACACAAGAAAGAACTGCCTACGATTATGATCAAGTAAACAAACTGTAGATGTAGAATTTGGCTGTAAAACAAATTTAACACTTTCAACAATCAATATATGCTGAAAAAATGCAGTATATTTGTTAAATGTATATGAATAAATACAACAAAATATTTGGGGCGGTGTTGACTGAGATTGTGGGTGTAGACAGAGAGGAGGCGAATCAAGATAATGAAGTGTCAGATGAGGCAGAAGTTAGTGGTTTGTGTGTCTCTCTGAGATAGAAACCATGATGATTTACCTGTGTCCACTTGTGGTGGTCACTAGTCATGGCATGGACATCACAGGTCAGAGTCTGTAGGGCAAAAACACAGATATAACGAGTGTCTTAGTTTATTTGTTTTACAGTTTGAGAGAGTTTTTTTTCTTTTACGTATTCTGATAGATCACCTGCATGGTTGGCCGCAGCAGGATGTGTCTGCTCTGGTAAGTCGGCATTTTGGTATTTCCAGACTGCCTGTAGTCTCTCACCTCTACTATTACACAGCCACAGTGGAAGAAGTTGACCTGAAATACAAAGCAAATGATGGAGGTCAACCACCAGATAAAAAGCTATCCCAGATATCAAAAACTTAAACCCTGCACAGCCTTGCTCTCCATTTAGTAATATATACTTTAGAGTACTTCATTATATCTAAATTAAAAGAATTTATCTACAACATGATGGATGCATATACACACATGCATACAAACCTGGGATTTCTCCAATAGGTCCACCAGAATAGGAGGCAACTCCTCAGCATCTAAGTACTCCAGCAGTTCTCCCTCTTCATATGGCAGACGGATTGTTTCAGAATCTATGAAAGAAGACAGAAGTGAAAAAAATGCAGATGATGGCCATTGTCATAAACATTCAAAAAACAACTGGATGGACTTGGGTAATTGCTGAAGCGGTTTCTCTTACCAGATCCATTTTTGCCCCTGAGCATTAAAGAATAGCCGTCATTCCCAGGGTACAGGTTGACCACCAGACATGACACAGACTCCTGGGACACCAGCTTCTCCAGTAGATTGACATTTCTCCTCAAATTCTTCAGAAAGACAACAAATAAACAAAATGCACATAAGGGACAAAATCTCAGTTCATGTGAACTTGTGTTGTTGCTTTTCATTCAGCAACAACACATGTGTTTTGAATTGAAGCTCTTCAACACAGATTTACTATTCTTTTCTAAAAGAAAACGTAACAGTGAAGCGCTGCCACTTTTTATAAAGTTAAAGATATGACAGGTATTTGTTACTTTACACACACATATAAATATACATACATATATTCTTGCTGCTGATGTAAAGAATCAACAAATTATTATTTGGACGAAATCTTGGTTGATTACATCCACAATGTATCAATCTGACGACATATAGGTCATTTTAGTTGCATATTATGATTCATTAAAACTAAACAAAACAAGGGTTTGACTTGAAACTTTGAAACTTCACTTTGAATTGGGAAAGGACATACTTTTAAAAATGCAGTTTCACAACTAATTACAACCCCAATATGAAACACATTGCTTCTCTTGCATTAGTAGTAATTCATGCACAGCTTAATGTCTCTAAAAGTAATAATGTCCACTCATTCCCTGCAGATTGGAATAAACTGGTTTTATCTGGTAATAACTGAGTGTGAAGTAATACAAACCTTTAACTCTGGCTCTTTCTCACATTCCTCTATGTACAGCTCATAGAGCTTCTGATACAAACTCTTCCTCCCGCCGGATGAAAGTCTTCTTTTGGCTGGCCGCTGTCGAGCACTTTCAACAATGTACTAAATAATGGACAACACACTGCGTTAATGGATGATGGGACAGAGAGAGTGTGAGCAACATTGTCAGTGCATTCAGATGGTGCACAGAGGCCCCGTTCAGACCTGGTATTAACTGCCGTCCTGAGAGATTTGATCACAACTGGAGCGCGCTGAGTACGTGTGTTCCGACCTGACAGTAGTGTCCGTGACCACTTGTGATCGGATCTCAACCCCTAGCTATATGCAAATAAAAAAGTGTGTAATTTTCTGTCTGTAAAGTAAACATTTTGTTGTTTTTACCCAATCTGTATTTGAATAGTGCTCTTCTAGTCTTGATGCCCATTTAAAAAAGGGATTTACGGTACAGTTTTGCCATTCACACATTCATAAAGTGCATCTATGTGCAGCACTTTCTCTACCACACATCACTCACACACTGCCTGCACAGCCATCAGGGGCAATTTGGGGCTCAGTATCTCGGCCGAGGACACTTTCACACATGGAATGGCAGAGACTGGGATCTTACCACCGACCTCCTGGCCACAGCCGTCCCCGCTGTGGTGTGAGTGATCGGATCTCAAGACACATTCAGACCTGCACTAAGTACTGACCCCTTGTGATCAGATCACTCAGAAAGGATGTTAATACCAGAGTACAAGCGGTTTCCTCTTCCTGCAAAGAAGAACATGAAATAATGGCTTTTACCTCGGCTCGATCCAATGCATATTCCAAAACTTGTTGCTAAGGGGGAGGAAAGAAACAGCTTTTTTCACAATGTGAACTCTCGAACAAGGTAGATGCAAACTTATACCAGCGGTGGAATATATTCCATCCGCTACACAACATCCCTGAGGAGGGATGTGTGGAGGACCAGAGGGAGATGAAGCTCACCATTGTGGTCCACCGCCAGCTGCAAGGCGAGGGACGGTAGACGATGCTGTCCTTTCTGCCCCACGCTGTCACCTTCCTATAGTGACCATTCACACCCTACACACACACAGACACAGACACAGAGATGACAGATCAGTACAGACACAGATCCCTCGGGTTGACTGGCAGGTTGTGAACTCAGCTCTGATGCCAAATTGAGGCTCCGCTGCCACTCGACTGGAAGATGCCACACGCGAGCAGCTGCAGCTAAAACTGGCGAGCGGAACTATTTCATCCTCTGGGAAGACTTTGGGGGGGGGGAAACAAACACCGGCGCGATGCGTGTCCGGGCGGATGAACCCGGGCGGCGACGCTTCAGCGAGGGGACCGAGAGCGCAGCCGTGCGGGAGGCTGAGCGGCCGTTGAGGCTAGCGCGGCTAACGCTAGCACGCTAGCCCCGTTCCCAGTGGGTGAGCTGCGAGTTACCCGCTACGCTCGCGGTGTTTCCGCCCGTCGGAGGCGCGGGCCCACGCGGGTGTCGGCGATCGGGGTGCACTTGCCTTCGAGGTTGCATAGCGGCGGGCTGTAGCTCCGGTGCGAGGAAACCAAATGAAATTGAAATATCGGCGTCTTCATTGAAAAAAAGTCGGAGCGGCAGCCATTTTCTTCCAGTGTGACAACAACAGCTAAACTTCCGGTTTGAGCGGCGGTGGGCGGGGCCACCTCACAACGGGGTCTCGATGGAGACAAGTTTCCTCACGAGACAGAAGTTTAGAACCAGCAACGAGCAAATCCACAAAAGACATTTTAATATGAATTATATTAAAGGGATAGTTCACTGAGCAATGAAACTTCACTCATGATCTACTCACCACTGTGCCTATGGAGCTGGTGGGTGAAGTGTTTGAGTCCACAGAACACTGAGTGTCACCCAAGACATTCAGATTAGCTTCATAATCATCTACACCATGTTTTCTGATATCCTCGAATTTGAACGAGTTGAATATATATGAACTGTACTTATACTTGTATGGTATACAGTATTTAAAAATGTAGCTGTTTATAAATATTGATGGAAAAGAGTAAGTCAATTTAAATACTAAAGACGATTAGAGTCTTAAAGGTTCAGTGTGTACGATTTAGGTGAAAGGCATCTATTGACAGAAATCTTATATAAAATAATCCTCGTGATGTTTTCATGAGTTTGTTTCATCTAAATTATACCAATTGTTGGTTTATTTACCCTAGAATGGGCCGTTTATATTGAAATACTTTATATTTATATCAGGAGTGGGTCCTCTCTATGGAGGCCGCCATGTTTCTTGTAGTAACCCAAACTGGACAAACTAAACACCCTTTGAGTTTTTATGAAAACTGAAGGTTACCACAGGTTCCCTTTCATGTTTGGAAGGGGAGGATGAGGTGAGGGGTATTCAGCTGCGACATACAACTATGTCACTAAATTCTACACACTGCAACTTTAAAGGATAAGCAGAATACTGTCAAAAATATTTCACAATATGCAACTCTATGTGGATGACTTATAATTTGATCAGAGAAAACACTGTACAACAATCATTTTACAACTTGAATCTCACAAATTCAAGTTTAAAATGTTGCAGCTGTTCTTTGTGTTCAAACAAACAATTAAGTAAAAATATCAGAGCATTTAACACTTGAGAATCAGTAGTAGTATTGGCCTTTGCATCAGAAGGCCGGATTGTGAAGAGAGTTTTGGAAGCTCTCTTTGTTCAGTGTATTTTCAACTCACTGCTGACGATAAACAGACTGTCAAAAGTGATTCATTGAAAATCATAACTTGGCAGTCAGAGTATGAATCATGATTAATATAATAATAATAAGAGGCTAACTGAACGGCTGACTCCGAATCAAAGAAATCTGATCAAATGCAAAACAAATCAACTGGATTGCAACAACTTTGGCAAAAATAAGATGATGATTGAATAACATTCTGCATCTCAATTCACCCTGAAGTGTAAAAATAACAACAGTAACCTCTGCAAGTTGTATTGATCAATACTGTACATAGACAGGCTGTCAGGTTTAACAGGATCCTATGGAACACAATGTTACACTTCATAGTTGATCTGAAGGAGAGTAATGAATGAAATAAATGATGCATAAACAAAATAAACAAAGGAATAGGTAGTAAAACAATAGAGAAGGAACCTGTAGTGACTGATGGTTGTTGTTGATACTTAAGTGTCCATTTGTGTTTATTGCTCAAGGTCAAAAGGAAATTATTATTATCATTAAACTTTGAAGATACATTTTAAAAGAAGATGAAAACAACTGGTTACAATTTTGAACGTCAGCCCATAGCAGAGGCCGTATAATGTGTATATGTCAGTAGGCTGAAATCCCATAAATGTACAGTAGGGGGAGGAGCAGGATAGCAGATTCATTAGGCTGACTGCCACAGGTGAACAGTCCAACAACAGCTACATAGAACCATACAGTATGTATGTATTTATATATATTCTAATTTCTACTAGAGGTGAGAACAGTTTGTGTCTGTATGTATAGAACAGACGTTTACAGCAGTTTTACAGGAAATTATCTCCACATGTTTCAATAAATGTGAGTAGTAAATGTCTGGGGAGCAGACATATAAACATAACAGACGTATTAAAGTAATAATGCACGTTTAACGGCCTTTTGCTTCCTACCTGTTACTCAGAAACTGTCACTCTCTGACTTCAGTGCAACAAATATAAAAATGTTGGCATTCAGTAAGTTGTCAGTGAAAACCTGCATGATGCTATGTAAGCATGTGGATTTCACTGAGAGGTTATATAAATCTATTGTAGCCATTATTGGTTTAAGCGTGAGTGAGCAGTTTTGTTTATTCTTCAGGCAGTCGGGCTTGAAAAGTCTTCTTTCAACATCAACGTCTCAGCAGAATGAGTGGTTCCTTTATGAGGACGGAAAGGTTCTGGGTGGGGCTCGGTTAGGATTGGCCCTCACCTGCTGCGTGTGAGGGCCCACACACACACACACACACACACACACACACACACACACACACACACACACACACACACACACACACACACACACACACACACACACATATCCTTTCTTTCAGGGCCACATGATAGGGCTTGCTTGGGGTCAGTTACATTTCAAACAAAAAGTTGTTTTTACGTCTTTCTTCTCGACACAAAGGACGTGATTTCACGTGGTCAGAGGTTTAAGTGGGATTTAGCAGGTGGAGCAACACTAAGATCCAGTGACATCACATCAGGTCAGGGGGCCCGTAAAAACATTCTGAATGTTTTAACTGCCTCTTGATGCGGTGACCCACCAAAATTTGTCTGTGTCTTTGTGTTTGATTTCATCATTACCTCTGCCAAGGAGGTTATGTTTTCACTGTTCATTGTTTGTTGGGTATTTGTCAGCAGGATTGTGCAAAAACTACCAAACTGAGTTCCACCGAAGTTGATGGAGGGATGTTACCTAGATTTTGGTGCAGATGTGGATTAAGTAGCAGATCCAGGAATTCATTTTCCCTTTCCTTAACAATGGGGCATTTCTTGTTAATTCTTCTCTGACTCGACAATCATCCGTACGGTTCGGCCTTGGCGGAGGTTTGCCTTCTACTCAGTGCAGTTCTAGTTGGTGCTGCAGTTTTGCTCAAAGCAGCAGTTGGAGCTGAGACACGCTTCAATAATGCCAATAACAGCAACTCCTCTCACAAATTACACTTCAGCAGGAAACCTTCTTCCAACGACAAAAATACACAGAGCCATAAATATTAGCTTACCTCATCCAACATGAATTGAGCACCATGCAGCAGAACAAATCTGTTTCCAGGGGCAGAGCAATGCTTGTGTTTCCCAAAACACTGAAATACCTGTTAGTGCATGCAGCGTGCACATTTTTTTGGTAGACAGTCATATCTACGACACTGTTTTTACCTTAATTTATAAAGCTGCTGCACATTCATGTATCTCATAGCGATGTTCCTGATATCGCAGAATTGATTTGAACGATCAGTTATCGGGTTTTTAAGTTTTCCTTTAAATCTTTGATGGAGTTTGAAGCATGCAGAGCTTGGAGTTGGCCACAATCTTAGATGAGCTGTGTGGGACAGTTGAGAAGAATCTTTGCAGGTTTCCAGTGGTTGATGAGTGAGATACTCTGTTCACATGGTGGAGGACAGAGGCATAACCTGGCTATAGGAGGATGATAAAGGAAACTGGCCTTTTTACAGGGAGAGTCGAGGTCAGAATGACGGCAGCCGTATTCACAAACTTCCTGACTTCTTGACGATGTGATTGGCCGTTGCCTGAAGATCCATCGATGATGTTTAAATGTAAGTTTGAACACACATGTGCTGCTGAGTTTGCAGTGATGTTGTTTCTGGTGTATTGACCAAATTAAAATAGTTTGGATTTCCTCAGCAACGAATACTTCTCCAAAGACTCAAATCCCAGAGGACTAATTGAACACAAATTAGGGATCACTGTTTGTAATATGTTGTGATCGCTGTAATGGGTGATGGAATATTAATAAAGCAATCAAATTAAAACAAGTGGGAAAAAGTGAGTTTCACATTGACACCAGCATCTTTGCCGATTCCTCCCTGACATGGCTTCTATCCAGGATGTTACCAAAGACTCAGGCTGTGGTGTGGATTGCCATATATCCTAATTCATTCTTTATGTCCTCACCACTCAACGATGTAGACACAACGAGGGAAAGCACAATGGAGAAAAGACATGAAACTCCAAGTGGGACCAACATGCATGACAGTATTCCAAAGAATAGTGTCTCCATTCAGTGATGTAGTAATGTAAGTCTTCTCAACTGGATTTGGATCATGTGATGGTCTAGCTGCATGGTTTGCATGATAAACTGAGTCAAAGATGTCTGCCCAAGTTACTGAGACCGTGCATATTATGAATGCAACATTAGAAGTGAGGTTTGATCCAGTTGGATAACGATGATTACAATGATTATTTTGACCTGTCTCCGGTGAGGGGGAATATTTGGCAGGCTGTCCGGAATGCAACAAGCTGGTGCAACGCATCCCACTTCATCTCCTCATCTCTTATGATTTCACTCTGTGTCACTCTTTAACTGTAATTTGCATCCTCATCAAGAACAGAGAAAAATGCAATTTGAGACTTGAAGACCTGTCTCATGCACGTTTGACTTCTTTAACGGAGTTGAAGAAGTCCTGGAGAAATGAACACATTGATGACAACCTTGATATGTGTTAGAGAGCTGCTCTCAGGTCAAAGCCATGTGCTCGAACTTCTTTTTGGTACAGATTCTCGTCTCTTGATAGATTAAAAATGACTTTTGAACAGTTACAAATCCTTGACTGAATCCATGCATTGCCGCCAAGTGCAGAACGGTGCAGGATTTGAGGATTCTGAGTAATCTTCTGCACCAAATTTGGACCTGCAATCAATTACATAGTTTAAAAGCAGCACTGGTAGGTGGCCAGTGCCAGATGACTCGCTGTCTGGGACACCTACATGTAAACAGTGTTTTGATTGCATTGTAAACTTGGTTTTCATGAGTGTCTCCACAGTCAAGACCTCAGGGGACGCGGAACTGTGTATTTGGGTTCCTATGGGCATGTGTAAAAATTAGGAACATTTTCTGCATCACTTTCTTTAACAGAACGAAAATTGGGTGTTTTTCTTCGTAACATTTTCACCATTTCACTGAAAACAGGTTAATTTAGAGGACTGATATCTGTGAGTGTGTGAAATTTGGTGCAGCTTGATTGAATAAAGGGGACTGTTGGGCCCTGGTGGAGGTATGTGCTCTATTGAGAGCCATGTTTTAAATGTGTACCAAATACTGTGTGTCCATTATTTCAAACAAAAGCTCTTGTAGTATGTAGTAGTCTCTCTGATGTTCTAAATGATCCTCATCATAGACTGTATATGAAGATGGATGACAGATCTCCACTTCCTTCCACTATAAATAAAAATATAAAGCCAAAATATCCGCTGCCATCGCTGCCATCTGCCATCTTACACATTTGGAGTCTATGAACTGGACTCATCCAAGTAAAACACCCTAAACTGATGATGAAATCCTTTAAAAATATCAGCTGAACAACTAAAGATGACAATGAAAGATGATGTGTGTTATCTGGATTCTTTTACTTTCCACAATTACATTGTTCCATTTGGGAAACGATTATTATACCATTTAGTGGACAGTCTTTTTTTACTGGACGAGCCGAGAACTTAACAAAAGGTTCTTTATATTTCTCCTCCTGCCAACATCTGCTTCTG
This sequence comes from Hippoglossus stenolepis, assembly GCF_022539355.2. NCBI lineage: Eukaryota > Metazoa > Chordata > Actinopteri > Pleuronectiformes > Pleuronectidae > Hippoglossus > Hippoglossus stenolepis. The sequence goes on from NC_061497.1 coordinate 19,275,503, forward strand.
GTGACTCACAACCACTGCCCTTAAAAATGAAAAATGAAAAATCATAGTTAGGTAATAAGAAACAAACCTAAAGTGAAAAAACAAACTTCTACTTTCCAAATTCCTGACACGTGAAACATCTTTTTAGCACTGGTTGTTGGATGCTGGTTTGAGATGTGATGGATCCCTCACCATTAAAAAAAAAAAAAAGAAGCCTTTTACAATAAGAACCTTGCTGTTTTGTTGAGAGCGTACAGAGGGACTTCCAGATGCTGTCACTGAGCTGCTGGGCCATGAGCTCTGATCGGGTTTTTTCCAGTCCATGAGCACTGAGTGAAACAAGCAAGCACACAGTGTGGAGGGAGAGAGTTATATGGGAGGTGACATAAATGAGACACTGGGATGTGGGAGCGATATAAAGCATGTGCATGTTTGTGAGACCGATAAACATGCATGTCCAATGGGAGTGGGAGAAGTGAATTCTTCACACGGTGTCGACAAGCAGCCGGCATGATCGTTGATACACTGCACCTACTTGCTCTTTTCATCTCCTTCCCTCCGCTCCACGGCCCGTCTCTTCTTCATGCTCCTCTCACCTTGAGGGACGTGGGACCTGGAAACTGTGAGAAGAAGAAGACTTTTCCATCTCGGTCTGTTTTAACAGAGAGACGAGGCCTGCAGCTGTGTGGGAGAGAACAACATCAGCCACGGCCCCGGGTGAAAGGATGTCGTCCAAAAACCGTTGAAAAGCAGATAGTCAGACGAACTAATTCTCCAGAGGACGTCACGTTTCAAAGTGGTGCACAATTACAGTAGTTGGAAATTGGCGATGTGCTCCGTTTTTTTATTTACTGACTGTTTTCTACATTTACACTTGAGTAGACAGAGGCAGAAGTTTAAATTGTAAAACTTTAAAACTATTTTATTTCGATAAACAACATTACACCTTGTGAACGCATGAAGCTCTCATGCAAACCAAAAGAGCCACTGATGAAGGTCATTTAAAATGCCCCCACTAAATTAATTATAACATTTTATTGAGTTGGCAAAAACTACTTTCATCTATCATGCATACTTAATTCCAACATGTAAATGTGGCAGATTTATCCACGCAGGCTGGTTTTCATTTGCGGGTTGATTGTAAAAAACGTATTGTAATTAAAAACACAGAAGTACATCTTGAATCTTGAGACATTTAGCCCCCCCCCCCCTTAAATTCATTCAAGCTGCAGGAAATGTCACACTCTCATAGATATCAGTCCTCTAAATGTGCCTCATTAATTTCATCAAGACACATGACTTATTCCCATTGACCTTTACTGCTTCCATCCTCCAAGTTCCATGGAAATCCATATGGTTGTGTTTGTTTAATCTTGCTTACAATCAAACCAACATATGAACAAGGAAATATATGGAAAAGGGGGGAAAACAGAACCTCCTTGGCTGAGGTAATGACTAATTATCTGATATCGTCATCTCACTTCCTAATGAAGACCTCACAGAGAAAAATGAACTGATTAAAAGTGTGGAAAAAAAAAAAGAAAAAGAGATGTACAGTAAATTGTAAGTCTACGAATGTGGGAAAATATGAACTGAGGGACATCACGTAGGGTCCAGTTGTGGTCTTGGGGGAATTGTTGCATATCTGGACTCTGAGCTTGGGATTCAGCTATTGTAGCAAACAATGAGCTGCTCTGTCACACAGGATTAGACCAATGCAGAAACATCCCATGATTTCACACGGGGGGAGGAGCTAAAGAGCTGCAGAGAGAGTAGCTGCAGTGTTTATGTGTCTGGTATACATTATATTTGCGGTTTGAAAAACAGAACAGCTGCACTTTTGCTATCACTTAGGTTACATTCAATATTTATCAAGTAAGGCAGACACGGGAATAAGCATCAAGTTGTTTGAGAACTCATAGAAGATACGGTGCTGGTACGTTACTGTCGAAATACGCACCGGCAGGAGGAGGTGTTTCGAAAGGCCGTCTTTAATTATACACATGATCTTAGGCACAAAGGCCTCTGTCCTCATGATGGTCTAAAAACGTGCAGAAATGAATTCTCTTGTTGGCAGCAGCAGTGTTTTCTCCCAGTGAGGTCTGAGCCGACCTCGTCCATCACGGACAGGAGGCAGAGCTGAGAGGCAGAGAGCAGGAAGACCAATCTGCTCATTTGCTCAGGTTCATTCTTACACCTCCCCCTGAGACTCAGAGGGATTCCACAATCCTCCGGGGTAAAAACATGTATATTTGTAAAGGGAAGCGTGTCGTTGTCAGGTTTTATAGCCACTGAGATCACAGCTGAATCCGTTTCGTAATATGTGAACGTTTTCTTTTACCATAATTGGGACAATGAAGACCTGTTAGCAGTTTGAAGAGCCGTTAGCAGATGTCACCAGTGTCTGTGTCCAGTGAATCCAAACACACTTCTCCCTTCTTTACTTCAAACGGACAGAAGTCATAAAGCCTTTTGCTACTAGAGTACCGTGTCACTTGAACATAAACAATTGCAGTTTGGAAATCATTTTTTGATATCACTAATACCGTTGTTTTTCAAAGTTCAAGACACTGTCATGAACTTTGTAGCATATTGTTTAATGTTCTCAATAATTGCTGAGATCTCGTGTCACTAAAACATGGGCAGTATGAATATTTCTTGTACTTTCAGGTCCACACAGTTTTCCAGTGCAAGTATGTATTACTCACTTCCAGAGAAGTGGCTTTAGACCTGCAGGATGACTCAGAGCAAATGTCAGATTTGGACATCGTCCCGAAACAGCAGGAACAATCCTGGGAATAAATGCACGGGGAGGTGAGTGTGAGTGACTGATAGGACAGGAGTGTGAGCGCTGAAAGGTGCAAACCAACAGACAGTGCTTGGTTTTGGTGGGTTAGGATGGTGTTAGACGTCCTCCGTGGAGCCATGATAAACAACAGCCGTGATTGATTTAGTCAAGTTAGTTATGAGGTCTTCACTGCAGGCATGTGGTTTCCCCATGTTTGTTTCATTTACCCTGTATTCGTTGTTTGCACTCAAAAGAAATACACTGCCACTTATTATTGTGCTGGTTTTAATTCCTTGCAGAGTTTATGGAAACTTTAGCGCGATATGAACTGCAGATCTCATAATGAAGTAGAGGAGCAGTCAGAACAGTGCATTCCTCCTCCAAGGCCCAGCCTCATAAAACCACAGTTAAATTCACAAGATCTGGGTTTTTATTTATACCTGCACCAAATTGCACACACTCATAAATATCAGATGATTAAACACGCCTGATATTGTTCTATCAAGAACTGTGTGTTAACCCCTGGGGAAACAGTGAACATGTAATAAAACACCCAATCTCACCATGTTGAGGAAAGAAAAAATCCCTGAATCTGATCCGCACCGAAATTTATGGTTCTTCCAGGAACCCGTATCACATGCTTCCACCAAGTTTCATGGAAATCCATTTTCTTTTTAATCCTGCTAACTAACCAACAAAACGAAAATGAAAACCATTGAGGCGGCTGGGTCGGCTGTGCCCCAGAGGGTAGAGCGGGTTGTCCATTAACCAGAGGGTCGGTGGTTCGATCTCCGTCTCACACACTCCAAAAGGGGCAAGATACTGAACCCTGACATCTGCAGTAGATGCAGTGTATCAATGTGTGTGACTGGAAAAACTGTTTTGTAAAGCACTTTGAGTGGTGATCAAGACAAGAAAAACACAATATTAATGTGGACCATAACAGGAAAATTCCTGACATCATCATCATCATCACCACAACATCTTCTTCTGCTTGTGCCACTTCAACAAAATGAAAATTCTCTGGAAGTTAAACCTGCAGACGACCAGATTCACATTTTTCCTCTTCTCTCATTGCTGCTGCCAAGAAAAAAAACCCAGAGCTGTTTATAATCTTTTTCAGTAGTGGGTCATCTTTGAGTTTTCTAAATTTTGCCACTGCTCGCTCTTTTTTTCCACCAACATGTCTTCAGTTGAAACCGAAGACATGTTGTGTTCAGACAGATGGATGCGTGGATGCATGCACAGGCAGGAGCTACCGGTCGCTATCGTTCTCTGTAACTGCATGACTCAATCTTTCTCTCATCTCGGTTGCTGTATATGAAAACAAACTGAGAGACAGGGAGAGAGAGAGAGAGAGAGAGAGAGAGAGAGAGAGAGAGAGAGAGAGAGAGAGAGAGAGAGAGAGAGAGAGAGACCTTATGTTTTCTGTCTCTGAGAAACAGCTGCATGGGCCTCATCCGTCCATTGGCCTCAGACCAGCAGTCTACTGGGAAACCCGTCCCTGGGCCAAGGTTCACGTACACAAATTAAACATCCATGCATGGTGGGAAGCACATGCGTATCCACACACAGACAAACATGAAAGCAGAGGAAGCCATAATAGAAGCTGATGACAATAAAACACTGATGGATGTCACAATATGACTCTCGTGTTACTGACACATCAGTTTGGCTGCTGACGTGATGAAAAATGTCCCCGTAAAGCTCCCGACTGAGGAAATAGTCTGACAGAGGTGAAGCTGGTGATAACAGCAGATTATTAATGTTAGTTTTGCTTTCAATTAAGTGTGGTTTGTAGACATTACTGTATTTTATTCCCCTATTTTCCTTGTTGTAAATTTTATTCCATTTGTATTATTATTACTATTAAGACTTTCTCTATGTACCATTCATTCACATGTATGTCTTACTCTCCCTCTCTTCTAATCAGTGACTGGTGGTTGTTCACAATAATCCAATCAGATTTTGCCATGATCTCAATCAGCCAATCAGGTCATTGGTGCCAAACTGTGAATTTGATCTCCTGTTGTCATCTGTCATTTCAGTGATTCGCTGCGACTCTCCTCCTCAACAATCACCTCCTGTCTCCATAACCAGTGTCCAATCACCACTGAAGTTTGATTTATTGTATAATGACCTTGTGTACATTCATTGTTTCAGCTGATAACAAGTATTGTCATATCGCATGAAACAGTATAATAGTATATAATAAAGTTGATCATTATTATACAGGTCATAAGTTACTGAGAGAGGGTTATTTCATTTAAAAAAAGCCGGACAGAAAAGAAGAATCAAGAGACATTAAAAGGACCATTTTATGAAGTTTACCATCAAATCCGGCTGTGACATCTGTGCCTTTAAAGTTTAAAGCCTCTGTGTCTGTTTCTCTGGGTTTAAGCTTGAATCACTCTGTAAACAGTTTCTGAAACTTTTTATTTAATCTGGTGCCAAGAACCAAAATTGCGGTTTGCGATTAATGCGCTCAGACGTGATAAATAGTTTCATTGTGACAAATTAAAATATAAACCATGAAAACAAAGCGAGCTGCGATAACATCCACCTTTAATAAAGGTATCGTGGAGTGATTTATGAAAGGAATTATACAGCCTAGTAATTGAAGGAGATATAGGCAATACAATCTAGAGTTACAAGTCCAGGCAAATGTTATATATTCACCTTAGAGGGAGTAGATTTAATCGAGTATTCAGAACTGGCTCCGCTGATCTGTCATCCATGGAAGACTGACCTTTCAAATCCTATTACAGAGGAGAGTGTCTGGAGTGGGTCTCAAATGTCTCAGGCACCGATAACATGGATTGTGATGGATTGCAGCTGAGCAGCCGTGCACGCTCTCTGGGAACATGGGGGGAACACCGCACTCAGCAACTTATCTGTGAGTCACTCTGAAGTGAGCGAGACGGCTTTTAATACACAGCGCTGTGCTGGTTTGTTCCCTCCGGTCACTGTTTGTCAGATCAAGTCCCCTGACTCTCACTGACACATGATATGTTTTTACATGATACATATTTTTCTACTTTTTCTATTATTGTAAAAGCTTTTAATTGGGGAATCCAAAACTGATTGCAGCGCTTTGTGGGTAAAACCTTTGACTCTCGTTCAACACATCGGAGCATTTCACATTGAGCTGGAAACAGAACCAAGATGTGAAGATAGTGTGTGTGTGTGTGTGTGTGTGTGTGTGTGTGTGTGTGTGTGTGTGTGTGTGTGTGTGTGTGTGTGTGTGTGTGTGTGTGTGTGTGTGTGTGTGTGTGCGTGTGCGTGTGTGTGCAACAGAGAGCTGGAGAGAGAGAGCCAGGAATCATTTCAGACAGGAACGGCCTGATGGGACAACACAGCATGAGGTCCTGGCCAATGGAAACACGCGGCGAGCCAACGAGTGATCGCATGTGCTCTGTTTTCCAATGCAGTGACAAGTTTACTCCATTACCACTCTGCCCACTTTCCCAGTGCAATTGTCTGAGAGCATTAGCTGGACATACGAGGCACATGCGTGTTCAACAACCGCCTTCAATCCAGCACAATGGAAACTGCTGTCATGTAAATGAAATGGAGACTGCGGGACTGTTATAGAGAGTCTTAAAATAGCGATTACGTGTGTCCAGATCATTATGGGTGAATTTAAAGGAGACATATTATGCTCATATGCTGGTGACCTGTCCAGGGTTGCCATAGCTCCCCCTGTGACCCTTACAGGACAGGCAGGTTAGATCATAGATCGATCAATGGATGGATGGATATTGTGCTCATATTCATAATTTGATTTAAATGCTCTGAAGTTCAGAAAACACATCACTTCCCTCACTCTGCTGCAGCTCCTCTTTTCAGCCTCTGTCTGAAACACTTGGTTTCAACTCCTGTCTCTTTGAGGTCCCGCCTCCTGATGAAGTCCAGTCTGCTCTGATTGGTCAGCTGGCCCAGGAGCTCCCTTTACGTGACTTTGGGCTTTTTAACTTTGCGGGAACTTTTACATACACAAAAAAAACAATAAAACACACCAGAGGAAAGAACATGTGTAAAAGAATTGTATGTCTCCTTTAAGGGTTTTGTGTGTCCATACTAACATTTTTGGCACAATGGCCACTTATCTTGAAGCCTGACAGACATTACGTTTCTCCATGCAGAACATTTACATGTCTGCTGAACCGTATCATGGCACAGATTGTTGAGTTGTGTTTGGCTGATTTGTTACATAATCCATGGCAAGACTGGCAAAAATGATGTGATCTTGGCCAAAGTGCTGTTAGACTAACTGGCTCCATAAAGTCAACTGACACGGGTTTGGCCCCTGAACTCAGGCCTTTGTGAGAGACGTATTCTACTTTTTATTTAAACAGTTTGTTGTGTAAAAATATTTAGATTCCTTGGATTGAGTTGCATGAATTCACAGCACATGAAGTTGCTTAAAATAAGTAATAATGACAGCTACGGATGCTTCAACAATACACACAGTTAAATCCACCAAATCTACGGGAACTGTTTTCTGAAAAATGAAAAATATGTTTAAAAAATATCTAAAAAGCTGAATTAACTCCAAGCAATGATATTTCTTTAATGGTCAAACAAGTGATTCCCCGAGTGTGGGCCTGACCAAATGTCTTAACGTCCGTTTTTAAAATGACAAATTATTGTTTATGCCCAGTAAGACTTCAGATCTCCCATATTTGTATGAACTCAATTGTATTCTATCCTGACCTGCCACCTCCACACCACATCCTGAATCTGCCAGCTCTCATTGTTTGTGTGAAATAAAGCTGACTCAGTCTTACAGTAAGCGACTCATTGAAGTATCAACTTTTTATTATCCTGTCTTCTTTTATTGTGTTGGAAAAGTTTGATCCAACAGTAAAAACATCCCCTGAAGTCAGTGAGGCAGAATTACATTATCTTATTATTCTGAACCCTCCAGTGGGATGTAAATGTTGTTTGCCCTGGTCTTTACGCAACACTCTTACAGAATTCCTTTATTTATTTTTGTTATGTTTGTTTGTCTGTTCAAAGGATCTACAATCCAGATCTATGGCGAATTCCATTGGCTGAGGTATGCGAGTGTCATTCTAATTCTTTCTGCTTACTTTTATTTGCTTTCTTGTTTCAACTTTTGATTGTTGCGGAAATATAAATTATTATTATGATTTATATCTTAAGATGCTGACTATAACTGATGTGACCAACAAGAGTAACACCACGAACCAAAAACCCCTGACCCCGAAACAACCTCCTGCTTCTGTCATCTTTAATTTAGCGTGTAACAGCTTTTTGTCCAAACATTTACATGGATTTATTTTGCATAAACCTTTACATTATTTCACACGTCATTGCGGGGGAGCACGTAGGTTCGAGGTTCGGCGGTCAGGACGGCGTCACCATGATATGAGGATGTTGGTAGGAAGGTTCAGTGCCTGTCAAACATCCAGGCAGCTGGAGGTTGTATTGTTTCCCCCGTCTGTCTGTCGGCCTCAGACATGTACAGTAGGTCAGACCTTGTTGTGAGACTGATCTATGGCTGTTGGAAACTCAGCCCTTCCTCCCACCCAAACCTCATAACTCCTCATAATTTTTTTGTTACCAACATTTCTCCGATGGCCTTGACTGTGCTGGGTGCTCTTCCCTGGGTGACTGAGGTGGAAGCCAGATTGCCGGAGAGGACTTTAAATGTGTTTGACATTGGGGTAAAGTTACATCTTCAACCCCGTTCATCAGATCAATGTCTACTCCCTCAGAGAAAAGTGTTGAAATGACAGGATGACACTTACGCATGCAAGAAAGCCTCCTCACGGCCTGTCCACACAGGCAAATTAAGCCACACTCGTAAACACACAATGAGTTATAGATTGTCCGCTTCCATATATGGAAAGAATTCTCTGTTATTTGGAAAGTGAGCAAGTTTACTGGCGTAAACAAATAATCTTTTAGCACTTGTGTGAAAGAAACACAGAAAGAAGAAAATGGAAAGAGCTTAAAGGGGACATAGCATGCAAATTCCACTTTGTTAGTGCTTCTACAGGTTAATGTGGGTATCTGGCATGTCTACCAACCCAAAAACTCTGGGAAAAAAACACTTGCGTGTTTTGTTATAGTTCCTCTAAGTCAGAAACGTCATGCTTGAGCGACTCGATTGAGCTTCCTGGGTTTTGTGTCGTAACAAGGAACTGGAAGTCTCCCTACATGGTCTTGGCCCACCCCCCACCTCATCCCCCCGTCTGTGGCTCTTCACACGGGACGTGCATTTCTCCGCTGGTCAGCCCCATAGACTGTATATATAAGGTCAGCCCGCGATTCTGCTTTCTCCGCTTGTTGTTGTACCCGTTGAATGTCGGGGTTCGGGGTAAATGATGGTCTTCATAGCCCCCACCCCTCTCTTTCTCTCTCTGTCTGTCTGCTTGTGTGCTTGTAGTGGATGGGCAGAGGGGAGACATTTAAGTATGTGATTGGGAAAATTAAAACTCCAGGACAACAGAAGGGAATACAAAGTATGGGATGCATATTTGATAATTTATATCATATAAAATATGTAATTTATATCGTTTAAAATCATGGGGGAGAGGGGAGGGAGCTGGCTCATTAGCATTTAAAGGAACAGGCACTCAAAACAGGTCACTCTGTGGAGGGCTGTTTTAGACAGGGTAAAAAGGGTGCTGTTTTAAATGATCCTTGTGGTATTTTGACCAAAGTATGTTACAGACATTTCATTAAGACCCCAAGGAACCATATCAACTTGTGGTAAAATGGGCATACAATGTCCCCTTTAAACTGAGATCTTATAGATTACAAGTGTTCTGGATACAGCTCCTCAGACGGGTTACTATGCATACCTCATATACAAATATATAAATGTAGAAATAGTGGATTCAAGACCATATTCTCTGTGTGAATATCACTTTTTTATGTAACTTTATTTTTATAAATAAATATGAGAGCGGTGCCCTTTTTTCCCTTGAGCCCCTACCCCCCAAAAATGTCTGTGCACGGCCCTGCCAGTGAGGAGCCGGAGAAGCTCAGTTGAGTTTCTCTGGTGCTATGACATGTTCATGCTGCTGCCCTGTCTTGCGTAACGTTGTACAATGGGATCCAGAGGGAGAGGTGCCATGAAGAGGCAGCGGGGATGCTCAGTGCAGCGCGGAGCAGCAAGAAAAATAAAGACAAACAAAGCTTTTAGTAATTGAAATGGAAAATTAGGGGTGGTTGGCACTGTCTGTTGCATTACTTTAGATTTTTTGTGGCGCTCCACTAATCCCCCCCCTTCAGGAGAAAGTTGTGTGTTTTGGTCGGGGCCAGATACAGAACAATGCTGGCGAGAGTCACTATCTCGTTTACGGACAGCTTGGCAACACGAATGATTTCTGTCATAACGACTGCAGGTTTCACAAAAAAACACTGTTGGCCTGGATACAAGTGGTTGTAAAGTGTGGAGCAGATAATTCTTATCGAGCCAAAGCTGTGAATTCCAATATTCAACAGTTACGATACAAGTTTTTCTTGTGGGAGCCGCAAAAAAGTAAAGATAATTTGGCAAGAGAGGCGTTATTATCCAACACAGACTTTACCGATACGTCGTCTTTAATTGTCTCCAGAGTTTTCTCCTGGTGCTCGAACTGGAATTCAAGCTTCATGGGAGTTCAGTGAGTTCAAGTCAGGGCTTTTTGAGGTCGCTATCCTCGCCGCCTCACCCTGAATCTTCCCAGTTTCACACGCAGTTGTTACTCATCTGGTTTATGGCGAACAGTTTGTAAAAAAAAAAAAAATAGAAGAAAACGCTAAAGTTTAGCAGAAACACCCTGTGCTATTGAAAGAAGCACTTGATTCACATAATAAAACACAGCTTTAATTTGAGAAACACGTGCTACGACACAGAAATCCTCGGGTTCCTTCTCGCACTCATCTGAACTCTGTGACACTCCGTTAGCTCGACTCTCTCATTCTCTTGTTGCCAAACATAAATCCTCCTCTCAGGTTGGTGTTTGAGAAGCGGACTGGCTCAGACATGAAATTTAACCTGGGGGGTGTCTGCGTCTGTGTTTTCCGACCCATGACAAATTAAAAGTCACACTTGGAAAGCTTTGGTTTGGCCGGTGTGGGGAAAGCTCGTGGAACCATTACTCGTTAGTTTCTCACCACGTGTTTTGATGACAGAGATTTCATTTTGATGAAGGAGAATAGAAAATCTTCAGCTTCAGGCAATAATCAACAGAGTCAAAACAAAAGAAAGAAGTAAAGAAAGCAGCAAACACAGTAAGCTGCTGTTGTGAGTCCCTGTGTGTGTGTGCGTGTGTGTGCGTGTGTGTGTGTTTGTGCCACATCTGTTTACTTTGTGTGTAGCACGGCGCTCACTACATCAAACAGTGAAAACATGCTGTAGTAATGAGACAGCTCTGTTTGCACAGTAAATAAACCTTGAACCCCTCATATTCACGTTACCTCTGCCGTCACATGACCTCACTGGGCAAAAATGTCAGGACACCCCCAGCAACAAAACCTCCAGTGACATGGATGGAGTGTGGATTTCTGGCATGTGCATGTTTGCATGTAAGGATCATAAATGTTTCTGTCATTCTTCTGTGCTGGTTTTAAGTTACGAGATGTTACAGCAAACGCTTGGCACTTCGTAAATGTGAGAAAGTGTTGTGCACAAATTCACCTTTAAAGAGATACTGCAAACTTAAACGTGATTTAAAAAAAACTAAATTATATAACTGTTGTTTAACGAAACATATTATAACTTTTCTGTTTTAATATCGCATTTGTTACCATGTTTATAAAAAAATGTGCATTTATGGGTTGAACATAGCTCATAATGCCACCTAGTGTTTCATCGTCTGTACATCATGACATTTGTATATATATATATATATATATAAACTTGAAACTTTACTTAAACAACCACATCATCTACCATTCAGAGACGTCACTTAAATAACTTTGTGTGTGTAGTTTTTCCAAAAAACAAAAGTCCACATGTAAGCTATTGATGCAGTGGGTGTCCTACCCCCTGCAGAGCATGTATCCTGTAAAAAGGGAAACCTGTCTATAACCTGGTAGCCTACTAACCCTGTAAAAAGAAAATTGTTGTTTTTACACGTAGGTTTTTGTCCAGGTTGTATAAACAGGCTATAAATTGTTTATAAGTGAGTTTTTGTGAGGTTGCTTGGTGAAACGTTTTACCTTTGGAGGGAGCCAGACTAACAGTTTCCTCCATTTTTGTTTGTCTCTATGCTACGTTATGCTAACTGGTTGCAGACAACGCCGCAGTGTGCAGTGCTCATGTAAACTTTCAGTGGAGTAGAGAATATTAGAAGTCAACCTTGTAAATGGAAAACTGAAAATCATCTTTCAGGGAGACCCAGCGCATTGGAAAAGGGATGGAGCCCCCGACCAAGCGTCTGTACGTGACGAGATTTATTTATGATTCCAGTGAAATTACTCTTAAATCAACATTTAAAAGTATAATTTTGGATTAACTTTATGTATTTAGAGTCTCTGGAGTTAATGACTCATTTAAAAGTAATTTATCAGGACAGCTAAATCTGAGCCACATTATTTCTTTGCCGAGATTAGTATTTACACAAAGAAACGTAACCTTTCAATAAATCACTCAAGCTGCGTTAAACCCATGAAGAGCTTTACACAGTTTGTGATACATTTAAAAGTTGTTTGTCTTTTTCCACACACATTTTATGTGGAAATTCTGACCATCTTTGTAACAACACTGAGCTTTTAAACTGAATAGCTAGGCCAGTAATGTGAAAACCGAGAATTCAACACCAGCGCTGGCCACACGCTTTGGTTGTTCTCCACATGTAGACTTATGGTTCCCTGTTCGGCTCCATCATGCACAGTGATTAAGGGGGCCCAGCGGGCGACGGCCGCCCTCGGCCAGTCTCCTCCGGCCTCGTGCGACCCCCTTCCCTTACGTAACGCATCCACAACCGTATTCCGTCGAAGTCTTCCAACGAACAGCTGACACACACATGGGTCTCAGGACGCCGTTGCTCAACACATTCTCAAGAAAAGCAAAATCCAGGAAGGCCACACAGTCTTTTTCCAGGATATCAGCAGGGGGTCCCCACAGTGGCTTGTTTTCTGAAATCGATTCTGACGTCTCTTAGTTTGAAGGAATATGCAGTAGAGAGTAGCTGCCCCCCCCCCCCCAAAAAAAAGGAAAACACATGTTTTGATCAAATGTGTTTTGAGCTAAAGCAACAGCATTTTTTTTAATCTCAGAATAGCAGCTTCAAGATTAGTTTGATGGTACCGTAACTTAGAATATAGGGAAAATGGAGGCATTTTCAAAGCCAGTCAGGGTTGAGACAGGTCCTCGCAAAGATCCGAGCAAGCAAGTCATCAAACTGGCCTAGAGTAGCGCTGGAAACAGGCAGCTCCGGTTGGCCTTGTGGTCCCACACGTGACAGCGCTGGCTTCTCAGGTGTTTCAACAACCAATACAAGGCAGCGATTGTCGTCCTTACAGCCAGGAGCCCGCCTCTCCTCCGTTACGGAGGTGACTATTAACTCACGTTGCTTTACCGCCAGTAAACACAAATGACCCTTTGGCCAAACTCGCACGAGTAATGCAATGCGAATATTCACTTTTCTAGTTTATCAAGTAACTTTTGAAAAAAAGTAAAGAAAAATGGCTAAATCCATAAAGAAACATTTAATCCCTCATTTTATTAGAAAAGAAAATCTAAATTATATTTTCACTTGATGCTATTGAAAAGAACAAAAAAAACAAGCAAACACATACAACAAAATAGAAAATTTACTTTTTGGCAACAAACGCACTGGTTTAGTTTGGTGTGCATTGTCTGATTTGAGTGACACTTTCTATGAACAAACATTTGCAGCTAAATGCATTAAAATGTATAAATGATCGAATACATCACATTAATCATGTTTCTTTTGTAATCATCTCCATCTTGCAGCTGCATGTGGGAATTTTTCAGTCGACTGACTCATGAAAAACAAGCTATGAGCCTCTCATGAGTTATATTATTACAGGAGTTCGAGCTTGTGTGCTGTGTCGGGGGGGGGATCAAACAACCAGACAGTTAAGTTCACACTCTCAGTTCAGCAGAATGTCCCTGAAAAGTAGGAAAATATGAAGGATTTACCAAAGAAATATTAAAAACACAGGCCAGGTCATGTGTTTGGCGTGTCGGCAGCCGTTTTACAGAACATCGAACCTCTGCAGGAAAAACAAGCTGGTACATTCTCTCAGTGCTTCAACAAACACACGAGTCATGGATATAAGAATACGTCTGTCATCGCTGGAGAGGTTTGGCCAGGACCCTTTATTTTGGGTGTAAGACTAATCGTCGTGTGATAAAAGAAACAAATCAGATCTTGGCCTACACCCCAAATACTGTCCGTTGCCCCCAGAGGTTAATTCATCAGCAGTCGATAGCCGATCAGCTCTGATGTTGGGGTAAGAGTAAATAAACAGTGTTGTGTTTAAATGTTATATTATTAATTTTGTATATCTTGCAAAACTTCACCCTGTAACATCCACTTACGTGCAATCAGCAGTTTCCCTTTATAGACGATTACTGAAAATGAAAGGTTTCAACCAGATTTCCTGTAAATCACAAAGAGCGAGATAAAGAAATGGGGGAAATCACACTGGGGGACGTGGCCCTGTTGCTTTTGGACGACGCTAAGTATTCCAACTTCTGCAGGTTTGTGCCAGGGTTGGCTGTTCAGCGTGTGTCATGCACTTCAAACCAGACCTCTGGGAGAACCCTCAGGAGCTGTCAGCCCGTCACTGGTATCGTGAAGCCCGGCTCTGATGACGGGGATTAATAGAGAATTCCTTAACTTTAAACCTCTCAGCAAAACTGTCATTGGACGCTGGAAAAACTGAGAGAGAGGATACATCACAAATGACAGAACAAGGCGCGGGTGTGTGCGCGTGTGTGTTGGTGTCTGTGCTTTAACATCACTGTTAGTGTGTCGATGTCAGATCAGCCCGTCCGCTGACAGACTAATATTCCATATTTCATGCATTGATTTTTTTCGAATTTGTTTGGCTGCAGACTCAGACGGACTGACCACATGACCTGGACTCAGTAATCTGATCGATGCCCGTAAACCTCGGGAAGTCGATGCACAGATGGAGGCCAGTGCAACAGAACAATGGGCCTGTCTACTGCCTGGCTCGCATTCGGAATGAAAGAATGCACCAGTGTTTTTACAGACAAACGATAAATAGTGAGCACTTGCTGAAATGAAATGCCCAGAGGTTAACACAGCCTCGCAGCTGCTGTCAGGGCTTTGACATTGTGTGTTTAGGATGAGAAATTTTCCACTTAGCGACTCGTTTTACATAAAAGGACGTTCATTGACAACTAAAGTAGCGCTTGCCAGGGTAGGAAACATTTCTGTTGCGCTTCTTAGTGATGTTGCTGCAAGTTGTTTCAAGTTGAACCAGAGTGGCTGTGGATAAGATAAGGTGGCGCTTCCTCACTCTGGTGTGTGTTAAGTTAGAAGTCCGGAGTGTCAATCACTGCCTGTAAGAAAGCACATCCCCCTGGAAACACAGAGTCAACACACTGTCTGTCTGCACTATGTCATATTTGCGACATTACAAAATGTGTGAGCATGCATGCATAACAGAAATATATATAGGACATACTTCACACCACAATTTCAACTCCAGACTCAGGGGGGGGGAGCCTGAGTCTGGAGCCTGGGGGATGTGATTCCAGCTTAAACCGATCCTGAGTGGGATTTGACGGTGGGCGAGTGCAGAGGGCCGATAGTGGAGTTTATATTTCTCAGACTGGCTTTGTGTTAAACTACTCAGGGATTTAAATGGCCAGCGTTTTGGGGCGGGGGTTCTACGTTTCTCTAAAATTAAATCAAATCCCAGTGATTCTTTGACAGTCACAAAGTGCCCGGGTACTTCACATGCAATCAGGGTGAGGATGCACACATGTACAAATTCAAATGACATTGGGCGTGCTTGAAAAACGTTAGACTTCCACCTCATCCACACAGGATACGACTGTCTGGAACAGATACAACATGTGGTTCACTGCTTGTAATAAGATTCAGTTCCTCCAAATGATTAAACAGCAGATGTTTATGCAATGGCACCTTTCTGTTAAATGAACACATTGTGTAGGACAATGAATCCCACATCTTGTCTTATTATCATTTTTAAAAATCTTTTTATCAACTGATTTACTGTCAGTTTAGCTTCCTGCAGCCTAACCACTAAACAAAGATGATAGAGATAAGACCATTTACATCTGGAGTATATATCTGATATACTTGATGTCTTGGGACAGATATGATCTTCAGAAACATGTTTTTCCTGCAACAACATCAATTTAAATCAATTTCAACATCATTGAGTGTAGTTTAAACTAAATGTATGTTTTGCCACCTTCACTCTCCAACTGTTTACTTTTACTTTGTAGTCACACAATCAGCCAATAAATGATTTGTTTTTTATTCATAATACCACAATGTCACATAGCTGCCCAGTGGTGGTGGTTGTGTGTGTGTGTGTGTGTGTGTGTGTGTGTGTGTGTGTGTGTGTGTGTGTGTGTGTGTGTGTGTGTGTGTGTGTGTGTGTGTACTTGTTTTTCCAGTTACGGCCTCTGGAAGTCACAGACATGTTTAACATGACCTCATGCAGAACACAGGCTTGGAACACAAATTCCCATTAACACCGGACACCGGCTCGCCTTGTTTGCTTTGTGTCCTAAACGGCTGTTTAAGGAGCTTTAAATCTCATCGTGTATGTCTGTAGTGAACGTATATTATGGTTCTTTTACAATAAATGAAATACAAAGTCTTTCTTCAGGCTGTAGGCACAGGAAGTGGATATCTGGTATCGTTTGATAGGAGTCCAAATCCCCCTCACATACTCCAGGTCGCACTCTGTACAGACTGATCTGCCAGGTCATAAAAACACACTGACACACACACACACACACACACACACACACACACACACACACACACACACACACACACACACACACACACACACACACACACAGCTTATGCAATACATTAAAAAAGAGTGTTATTGGAGGACAAAGATCCTCAACATCCAGAACAGTTGAGAGAAAACACTGAACACACTGTTGTCAGTAGAGTACAACAATGCAACACAGCTCACTGATGAGTACGTTGCATAATGTAAAGTTTATGCTCTGATCAGCTTCGACAGCTGGAGCGCTGCAGAGTTTCAAATTTTGGCCTCCGACATTTTTGCAAAGGACACAGTTAAGTGATTAAAGTGCTTCAACAAAAGTGGAATTTTAGAGAGTGAAAGTTATTCCCGTGTGGGGGTGACGCACGGCAGACTTGCCCTTTCCTCCTCCCGCCCGTGCTCTTTGTTAGCCAGCAACAAAACCTGCTCTGAGCGCTTTCTTTTGAATGGGCTTAGTGGGAGCTGGTTGTCCAGTCCACTCTAGTTTATGTGACTGTTTTGTGAACTTTTGACTCCTCAAGACTTCAAAGCAAATTCACTGGTCCACTCTTATTTAATTTGTCAGTTTTCAGATCTTCATCCTCTTAGATTTCTCGCCAGACTTCAATTTTCAGATCTGTTCTCACAAAAGAAGCTTAAAAGACCATTTAACTGCTGTTCTTCAACTCTAATTCATGTATTATATGTTTTGTGTAAATATTAGTTTGTTGACTCAGATCCTTGTATTTTCTAATGTTGTCTTTTTTCCTAATTACCAAATTAACATTAATTCTGATCATTTTCTATGTATTTCTTTACCACATTAAAACACATGACTTTTCTCATGAATCAGGGTTGAAAACACTGTCAAACAATGTCATACTTTGAGCATTTCAACTATTTTAATCTGGAACTTGTTTCTGTTTGCTCTGATTCAGAGGTTGAGTTGAGAAAACTTACCAAAAAACATGTTAATGGTGTTTACTGCATTTTATATTTAAATCTTTACACCTGCATCAATAAAACAGTTCTAATCCGTTGAATGTACCTGTGTAATAATTCTATCACATTTACCTCAGTCCTTCTGACTTCTAATCGGTTGGTTCTTCCCTCTCCTCAGTCAGTTCTTCCACTTCTGTCCTAAATGAAATCCCTCTGGTATGATCTGTGTTCTGTGTCTGCACTGCGGACGTTGTTTGACAGATGTTGGCCAGTAACAACAATGAGTTTAAACTTTAATTACTCTCTTATAACATGTGGTTTCATAGGCAACTTCCTATAAACAACATAACACAACTCACTCAGAGGTCAGACCTTCCCCCGTGCACGGGACCTGAACCTACGACCAGAGCCACTGTCCAACCTGCGTTTTAACAAAAGCAAATAACCCAATCAGTCCTGGCAATGCATCAGATATCGCCAATCAATCGGCCTGATCCTCAAACCGACTGGTGTGTATGTGCATGCGTGCGTGTGTGTGTGTGTGTGTGTGCGTGTACCATACAGGCGTGCATATGCATGGCCTCTCCAGGGAGCTGTCAGTGCTACACTGACGTTCTCCATGTCCGGAGTGGAAGACAAATTGGAGGTTATGTGTGGAAAAATACCGACTGCTTTCACACGTGCGAGCGCCTGTGCATCCGTGTGCACACGTGCGGAGGTCGGTGAGTCGGCGAGCCGGTGACGAAGATGGCGAAATGCGATGAAATCATAAACCTTGAGGAGGGTTGATCTCTCCCAGATGATTGAATGGACTCGACGGAGCAGAAAGCAAAGCCGAGGTTACAAACTGCTGAACTTCAGATTCATGCTGTGAACGCAGAGGATGTTTTGTGACGATAATATTCCTCGAGGTGTTTTTGTTTTGTGGCTTTTCCGCAGATCTAGATTTCAGACTCATTAATCAAACATGGAGCCGGTCGGTGAAAGAGAAAGCGACGCGGCTCCTGCTCTGTAACCTCCACACTTTACACGAGACTGTAAATGATGCAACACGCTCCATTACTGCGTGGGGTCCTCATGGAAACAGTCCAACAGGCCACACTGTTCACACTTGTTTATATTTGTCATGGTTGTGTTATATGTGTGTCAGGACTCTATGATGGATTGCACCATAGCTTGTTGACTGGGAGAGGCCGGCTTGTTTTCACTGGTCTTCAGTTACTGTTCAGCCGACGAGGAGAAATCTGAGCTCCTGGTAAGAATTTGCGTTGGGAAATTGTGAGGCGACATCATTTTTAATAAACATCTGTTTATTACAGTAATAGTCAGGCTACCTCCTGCAATATGAGGTCTTCTCTGTCATGGTTTCAAATTTTCTAATCAAGTTTATCTGCCTGAGATAATAAATAATGACTGAAAGTTGGGAATCATGTGAGGATTCTCTGGCAAGTCGCGTTGGAAATATGAGGAAGGAAGTTGGTTATTTAAGTTTTAGAAAGTTCATCTCATAATGAAAAAGCTGCCTGACATCAGAGCAGGTTAAAGAGCCACACTAATGTTTTCTGCATGTGTTTGCATGGAATCACTTTCATTTTCCAAAGTGTCCTGCAGGTTTTTTAGATTTCTTTTCCTTTCAGTGCTTTGCAGAGACGTAAAAATCACTCTGGAGTAATTTGTGAACATGCATTCTGTTGCATTTATTATGTTTTTATCGGAGCTACTTAAGGATTATGTGATAATACAGATGTGAATTTGAATGACTGACCTTTTTTGGTATAGTTGTCGATCACAGGCGCCTTCGAAAACTACAGCAACAGCAATTGATTCTGTAGTTCGGGGTTCTGCGTCCTGAGTCGAGCTTCTCGGTGGAGCAGCTTCAGGGTTCAGCAGCAGGTCTGAACTCGCCACGGCTCAATTTCTGCAGCTCACTTTCAGAAAGAAAGCTGCAACCAGCATCACCACAGGAAGACAGGCCGCTCCAAACAGGCAGAGCACTGCACTAGTCATTTAACACCAAATCTATGCAACTATGAAAATCCAACCATGACATTTATCCATTCATCCCTTGTCAGGTTTTTTTTCCAATAATTCAGGCAAAAAGGAGAAGGGCATAAATAATAGTTCTAAAAAATGTTGGCATTTATAAAATAATTGTGTCTATTCTTGGAGTGATTATTGTAAATAACCTACAGTGCAGGTATGGCTCCGATTACATTTATATTTCATGTCATCTGGTTTTGTGTTAAACAACAAATTCATGACGGTTTATAAATGGTCTGTTCGTGTATGACCTGCACGATGTCATCGTATCTTTGTGCTGATGTGGGATGATCCAAAGTGTTTCCATCATAAAACAGGTTCTTCAGTAACTGAAGTTATCCCGTGAGGTGTAATTAAAACAGCAACTAAAACAAAGAGAGGACGAATCAAAGGCTTGGATGGAGTCTGTAATCAGCTGTACATCATCTCACAGAACTCGTCTGTCCTGTAATTCAGACTGGAGAGAAATTAAAGGTCAGTTTGCTTTGACTTTACTTTCATGGGCACACGTGAATAACAAACTATAAGGCCTCCTTTTATCGGTAACAAAACCAAAGTCCCTCTGTACTTCTTGATTTTAAAGGACAAAGACATTTTCAAGAAAGCAAAGCCGTCCGTCACTGAAACACTGAGGGTGCATGTGCAGGAGGTTTTTTCCTGGAGCAGGTTGGCACACGAGAGATGGAAACTTCATCAGGGTGTTTCTTGAATTTGTTTTTTATCGTCTTTATCTGTCAGCTGCCTGATCCGGATACAACACACTGAGATCATAGTCATCAGCATCTCCACCCCAGGGAACAGAGAAGACACACACACACACACACACACACACACACACACACACACACACACACACACACACACACACACACACACACACACACACACACACACACACACACACACACCTTGTCCTTCACCTAACCACAATCCAAATCTTCCCTTTAACCTTAACCAGGAGCTCAGACAGTGTTAATTGTTTCATAAAGTTCAAGCTGCACATTTTTCCACCTGCTGTTGCCAAAGACTTTCCCTCACGCTCTGTGAAACTTCCTCTGTGAAACCTTTGCTTCTCTCAGATTCTCCGATTTCTGCGGAAGTTGCTCTCCATTCTTTACCATCTTTGGAAGATGGATCATTTGGGCTGAATCTCCTCCTGATGTGAAGGCGATTCAGCCCAAAGGGGTAAATCTCTCTCTGCAGTTCCTGGACAGATCGATGTGACACGTGAACGTAATCGTTGATTCAAAAAATATCATTCGACACAACACGATCAACTTATTTGTTAATGCTGTCAAAAGATGGAAAAGAAAACTTTAACTCCAAACGGAAAGTCACTGAATAAACAAACTCCAGGTGAGGGATTTCTTTCTGCTCATTCATTTGTCCATCTGCTCCTATAATCCGAGCACTGTTTGGTTTTGAACCTTCCCATTCATCTTGTGCACGGCTGCAGGGACCCTTGGTGCATGAGTCAGACAGAGTTTCCACACGGCCATTATCCTGTCCAGACCCCTGCTGACAAATGAAAATGGCTTGTGCAGACCGCAACAGAAATAACCCATTTGATATTGTAAAGGCAGATTGTCTTTATGCAGACTCAGGCTGTTACATAAGACACGTGACTCCTGCAGGCTCGGCTGTGAGGGTTTCTGTGTTAATGCTTTTTTGATTGTTTACTTTCACGGTTAATTAGGTCGTAATTCCACGTGAATTATTCGACAGATGCTGATGAGAGTCTGTCAAACATACTGTGTCATCGATTATAATCTGGTGCACAAGGTGTGTTGCCTTCCGTCGTGTCGCTGGAAAGGGAATCGGCTACAGTGCAGCAGGAATCAGCTGTAAAAATAAGGAACTGGAACTATAAAAGCTGATGGGGAGAAGTTTCCTGTGATGTCCGCTAAATGCCGTGGGGGGCAAGTTAAACACCAGTGCACACAAAGTGGTTCTGAGCTATTCATTTATACTTTTAAAGTGTAATTGGCATCCGTCAAAGTTACCTCATATCACCCAAACATCCTGTGCAGAGTTGTCCCTCAATCAGCTCCAGTAAAGTGATAAATCTTATCAAGGGTGTGGAAATTATAGTTATTTCTTCTTGGTGTCTGAGTCATAAGATTTTTACTTTTGCTGTGGAAGATCTTTGACCTTTGCCTGAGACACTGTTTCCTCCTTCAATGAACCACTTGGAAAAAATGGTTTCGGGGGGGGGTTTCATCCTCCTGCATGTTTTTATATGATACAAGGGGAAATCCGTTATTTTTAGTACGCTGTGGTGAAATAGATTTTCCATGGTGACTTGGAAAAACCTAATGTAATTAGCATGGAAGAGGTGGGGAAGAGTAATTCAAACTGGGTGTGACAAGGATGGTGATCTGTGTGTGTGTGTGTGTGTGTGTGTGTGTGTGTGTGTGTGTGTGTGTGTGTGTGTGTGTGTGTGTGTGTGTGTGTGTGTGTGTGTGTCGTATCCTGTGATGCAGGAGGCATCCACGTCAGGCGTTTCTCCTTCCAACACGTCACCTGCACTTTCACTAAGGAAATGTGTATGTTTGAAGTTCATCATGTTTAGAAAAATCCTCTTTTCCCTTTTGTCAATAAAGTTGGAACCAATCCGATATCGATATCAGGGGCCGACACTGACTCACATGCATAAATATGTCAAAATGCTATTTTAAGCCCAAGTCTAAAATGTTGAGGGAATGAGGGAATGTGTAATGGAAAACAATTGTCCCTGGGATTTCATCCTCCTGCAGCTCACTTGCAAGCATGTTTTTTTAAGATGCATGGGGAAAACCTTTATTTTTAGAACGCTGTGGTACTGACTTAACTCAGTTTTTGTATATTGGATCCAGATTACATAGATAGACTGATGTTTATATGAGTCATAAATATGTAAAAATGCAATGCAACGATAAACCAGTAGTCCCCATTTTCTTATTACTTTTGTTCTAAGTTTTCCAAAAGAGCTCTGGTGTTGGTATCAGTGACTAAACCACATTCAGGTGTCAGAATCGGATCTGAAGAAAAGTGGATCGTTGCATCTCTACCTGCCAACGCAAGAAATCAAACTTAGGTTCCATGGAAGAGTGTTTTTAGGTGTGAGTAGACCCACCTGGCGTATGGACGTGTGTTTCTCGTGTCTCTCAACAATTCACAAAAACTGTCTCGACCACTGCTCCTCTGCCAGATCCTCTCATACACTGTGGTATTAACACGTTGACCCACTTTGCCTGGTTTCTTGGAAAAGCCTTTTGAACCTGTGATGCTAATACTCAACAATCCCTCCTCGGAACAACCTTCCTATCACATGTTGGAGGTCACTGTGGGCCAGAGGTTATTTGCCCTCTATCTCTATATGAAGTCTCCAATCACCAGAGGCTGTAAATAGGCAGACATTAGGACCCAGCGGAGAGTGATCAGTGTTCTTTTGAAGGTGAAGGAATGTGGCCCTGCATTGTTTTTACCCTGAGAGAATCTGAGGGAACCAGGAAATGCAAAGAAGCCAGGGAGGACTCCGGGGAAAGGAGAAAAGGGTATTATGAAAACTGACACACACATTATTCAGGTCCTTTTAAATATCAGAGCCAGTGTAGAGACGCTCATTGTTCGCTAAACAAAATCTGCTGCTAGTTATAACACTGGTATAAAAAGAGTTTCCTGGTTGGACACAAGAGAAAAGTTCTGCTTCTCAGGACCTGCAGCTGCTTTACTGGCTTAGTGGCATTACCCCTATAAGATATATACATAAACACTTCCAACAGATTTCCCAGGTGGAGGCCAGTAAGGACCAACTGGTAAGTGACAAACACTTTGTTATGTCATTTCACGCCATGATTTACATTCCATTCCATCAACCAGTGAATATAATCATAATGATTTTATTCTATTAACATTCATTCACTTTCATCAGAGATATCATGTTTTACAGACTTCGTTTTTACAGGCCGAAGAGCAGAAACGATAATATGAGGTGGAGAATTTTTTTTCCTTAATAAAAATCTGTTGCACAAAGAGAAATATGAGTAAGTTCACCCAGGACTTTACACCATGCATGTCATAGTCGTATGGATTAAATAACTTGTCCCTTGGTTGTTCCTCTCCTGCTATAAAACTAATATTTAGGCTGCAAGCAGGAGCGGATCTTTCATCTTAGTGTTTGGGGGGGGGGGGACGATAAACAGAGACATTTCTCAAGAGCAATTCCTGGAGGCTTAACGTACTGTATATATATATATATAAAGTGTCCCCATGATCGTTGCTGTCTCTGGCCCTATCCTCTGTGCTGGCACTCATACTCATCACTACACAGTTCAACACAACAACCACACTAATGTCTTTACATTACAAATACATATACAAGACGGCTTTTACATCATAACCCGGAGACAAAAACTAACAAACTTACCTGAGAGTCTGTGCCTCAGTCAGATTGTCCCTGTCTGTCCTCAGCTCCTCTCTCTAAGTGGCCTTTGCCTGATGACACATTTGTGAAACACTTCCATAAGCACTTCATTACTTTCTTATGTCAACGTGCATTTGATATCACTGGGGTCCTTATACTTACTTGCCATTTTGGTGCAGTATTTTCTTCACAGGTTATTTACGGCAACACCCATTAACCGATCTAAAGCAAATATTATGCAGATTAGATTTAGATTTAGTTTTTCAATTTACAGGCAGTAAGAAAAGATAATGCACTTAGAACCTAATGGTTTTGGGTAAGGTAATCTTAAATATTATATAAATATTACTACATGACAATTGGCAACAGATCACGTATTTTATGTATGAAAACCTTCATTTTCAATGTAACCGAGCGTTCTGTGACATAAATACACATCAGACGTTTGTAACAAAGCAAACGGCTTGAAAATCAGTGGAGAATTCACACAGTTAAGAACATTTTAATTGTGCAGAGACTGAGCTGCACGAACCCAGAGTTAGATTCATGTTTACATCTGGTTAAATGTAAACGTGTTCTATTCCGATAGAATTAAAGCAAAGTGTCTGACAAATCCTTTGTTTTTAGTGAACTGATGAAAAGCTGCTTGATTAGATTTTGGCAGACCCTTTTATCCAAAGCGACCTACAATTAGTGCATTCAACATCTGTGTGGGGCCACTTAGGGGTTCAGTATCTTGCTGAAGGACACTTCGGGATACTGATGGGGAAGACTAAGGATTGAACCCGCCAACCTTTTGGTTGGAGGACGAACCACTCTACCCCTCACCTACTGCGAGGAACTCAGTAAACTCTGAGGACACATTGCTCTAACAGAGAGAGAGAGAGACAGAGAGAGAAAGTGTGTGTGTGTGTGTGTGTGTGTGTGTGTGGAGGGGGGCGTGGTCGTGTGTGATCTTGCAACGCTGTTATCTCACTAGTGCAAAGGGAGTGAGCTGATCTGTGATCAGAGCGGTCAGGAGAGTTCAGAGAGAGTGAGGGGGCATGTTGATGATGTTACTCTCAGTAGGTGAGAACATGTCTGACTTCTCCTGGTGTGTGATGCATGTGAAAGAGCAACTCTAGACCTCCATACTGGACCTGAATCCACAAACATTGTTCAAATGGGTCTTTTTCTTGAATTAAAAACTTTAATTACATCTTCCTGTAATGTTCAAACGATGTACTTAACTTTATTTTAACTGGTGATGGAGTAATTTATAGTGAAATGTTGGTACTTCAAGTATGAAAGTAAAGGACTTGAAAGCTTTACCCTCCACCACTAATCCTCAGAGTGAGGATTCAACATCCTGCCTTCAACTGGCAGCTATATTTGGCAGATCTGGCAACAGGAACCTGGAGTAGAGAAATCAGCAGGTTATAAAATGTGGAGAAAATCACTGCAGCACATAACGAGAAGCAGGATTTATCTTTCTACAGGTTTAATGTGGTATGTGTGAAATTCTGGCTGCTTCAAGTTACCCAAAAGGGACTAATAACCTGGTGAAAGAGGTCAAAAGAGTTTGAACTCAAATATGTAAGGAATCCTTTAGAGAGAATGTCAGTCTGCAGGCAGGCTGAACTACAGCTGCCACTTTTAAAGCATGCGTGTGTGAATTCATTATAATGTGAGCATTTTCATTCAAAACTCACGTTAAAATGCAATTGTTTCTCACTCCTGTATTTTAGGAACCATGCCCCTGTCTCGTGTCTGTGGAATATTTGTTCTCCTCAGCGTGGGTCTGATTTCCTTCACCCCTCCTTGCCACGGAGGGAACATTCTGGTGTTCCCCATTGACGGCAGCTCCTGGATCAACATGAAGCTGCTGCTGGAGGAGCTTCATACCAGAGGACACAGCCTCACTGTGATCCGGGGAAGCAACAGCTGGCACATCCCCGAGGAGTCTCCTCTTTACACATCCATTACAATTCAAATGGATGAGAGTATGGAGAACTTCTTTGAAGTGTACCTGCAGGAACAAATGAGGGTATGCCATCACGGTTGATGTACTGGGCCCCACTGGGTCATTTAATCATTTAAATATTACAATTCATATTTTGGGGATTTTCTTAATACTTATTTTCTTACCATTTTTTTCAGGCGCTGAGAGAAGGGGCGTCATTTCTAACTTCCTTCAAAATCACAAAGGATTTCCTCTCCATGATATTTAAAGCTCATTCTATGTGCTCTGATGCCCTCATTCAAATGTTAGATGATGAAAACACGGTCAAAAGATTAAAGGACGCCCAATACGATCTTGTTCTCACTGACCCGGCCGTACCACCAGGGGTTCTGTTAGCAAAGTATCTCAAACTGCCCCTGGTGCTACATGTTCGTTGGATACCCAGCAGAGACGGACAATTTGCGATCGCCCCCTCCCCACTCTCTTATATTCCAGTGCCAGGATCGGGTTTAACCGACAAAATGAATTTCATGCAGAGGGTCAAGAACCTGTTAATCTACAGCATCATATTGTTTCAGCACAAATTCATGGTCTGGCCAATCTACGATGTTGCCTGCAGTAAACATATCGAGGGTGAATGTGACATCATCTCGATGCTTCAGGACGCAGACATATGGCTGTTCAGGTCAGACTTTGTGTTCGACTTCCCTCGGCCCACGATGCCGAACGTCATCTACATCGGAGGGTTCCAGTGCAAACCGGCCCAGCCTCTGCCAGCGGACCTGGAGCAGTTCGTTCAGAGCGCCGGCAAGCATGGTGTGATCATCATGAGTCTGGGAACTATGATTGAGGCTTTGCCCAAAGAGGCTGCAGATGACATCGCCAGCGCCTTTGCCAAGATGCCTCAGAAGGTAACGTACTCGTTACTAAATGTTAAAAGCTAGAAATGTGCCAGAGAACAATTAATCAACAGCAGATCAAGTAAAAAAGAAAAACAAATATATAGCCTTAGTAGCCTGTTGGGCCTCTAATGAATCGTATTAAAGGGTATGGAAAACAGAGGGAGTGATCTATTGATTTATGATGAAATGTATTGATGTTACCAGATAAATGGTTCCTCTATTATATTTGCCATCTTTGAGTATCTTGTGTATCTCAGGCTGCAGCAGTGGCAACACCATCGTGTTGCTGTAATCACTGAAAACAGATGCTGCTTGTGAATATGTGGAATCTGTAGACGAGGGACTTCTGGCTTCCGTTTTCTATTTTAACCAATCACGTTTGAGCAGGCTTAGGCTGCCTGCAGGTAAACAATCCAGTAAATTCATGTTGATTCTTTTGTTTACTGATCAGGTGATATGGCGACACAAAGGGGAGCGTCCCTCCACTTTGGGGAACAACACGCTCATCGTGGACTGGATGCCGCAGAGGGACCTCCTGGGCCACCCTCAGACCAAAGTCTTTGTAGCTCATGGAGGAACCAACGGAGTCCAGGAGGCTATTTACCACGGGGTGCCCGTGCTCGGCTTACCACTGTTCCTTGACCAGTTTGACAACCTTGTACGTTTGCGGGAGAGAGGAGCTGCCAAGATCATTGAGCTGGGCGACCTTAATGGACAGAGTTTCGAACAAGGTCTTCAGGAAGTGCTCCTGCAGGACAGCTACAGACTGAACATGCAAAGACTATCTAGCTTGCACAGAGATCAGCCAATAGCACCCATGGATCACGCTATCTTCTGGGTGGAGTATGTGATCCGTCACAAAGGGGCAGCACACCTGCGTACGGAGGCTTATAAGATGCCCTGGTACTCGTACTACAGTTTAGATGTTCTGCTAGTGTTGCTGACTGCTGCGGCTGCACTGCTGCTCTTTACTGTGGCTGTTTTCTGGTTCCTGTGCTGCAGAAGTAGAAGGAAGACAAAAACTAAAGCTGAATGAGTTTCAAAATGTTTAGAAATCTGATAGAATGGGCTCTCTAAAGCTCTGTAGACACAAACGTACTGTACATCCTAAGGTATCTCATTTGTGCGTCTTTGTTATATAGGAAGTAAAATGACAACCAGTAGCACCATTAGCTATCAACTGTTTCTTCATGGATTTATATTCGGTTAAAAAATACATCATTGCTGGTTGTTGTGTGGTGGGGATTTTTGGGCTAAAACCAATTCAGATGTGACAAACCTAACTTGTTATATGAATTGTCTCACATTTTATTTTGATTAGGGCAAAGATCAATACGTTTGTATTATTTCAAAGGAAAGTCTCTGTGTCATTATTGCTCCAGAATCAAATATACTGTTCATGTTCCCCCTGTGCAAATCCCAAACAAATGCTGAAGGTGGAATAGAATACAATAGAATAGAATTGAAAAGAATAGAAAACCGTTATTGTCATTGTATAAGAGAAAGCAGTACAGTGAAATTAGAGGTGCTATTTCTGAAAAACAACGCACATTCATACAAAAAAGAACAAAACAAGAAATACTTAATATGCCTGATGTCCTGAAAAGCAAGACTATCACAGCTGATGTTTTCTGGTCAGACTATGAGACCAAATAGAAGGTAAAACAGAGACAACAACACACAAGAACTGTCTCGACCACTGCTCCTTTGCCAGATCATCTTAGACACTGTGGTATTAACACGTTGACCCACTTTGCCTGATTTCTCTTCTGTTTCTTGGAAAAGCCTTTTCAACCTGTTACTGTGATGCTAATATTCAACAAGTGAAACAACCTTCCTATCACATGTTGGGGTCAGTGTGGGCCAGAGGTTATTTCTCCTCTATCTCTATATGAAGTTTCCAATCACCAGAGGCTGTAAATTGGCAGACATTAGGACCCAGCAGAGAGTTCTCAATGTTACTTTGAAGGTAAAGGAATGTGGCCCTGCATTTTATATATCCTGGGAAAATCTGAGGTAACCAGGAAATGCAAAGAAGCCAGAGAAGACTCCAGGAAAGGAGAAAAATGTATTATGAAAAGTGACTCACTCATTTTGCAGGTCATCTTTAAATACTAAGCTCAAAAAGGTTAAGGGAACAACTAATCGTTGCAGTTTAACAAGTCAGTTAAACTTCAGGAATATTTATTTGTCCATTTAGGAAGCACAAGTGATAGTGAATCAATTTCACCTGCTTTGGTGCAAATGAAAGTGACAACAGGTGCATTGGAGGTAAAAGCAAGACAACCCTCGAAAAGGGAGTGGTTCTACATGTGGTGGCCACAGACAGTTGCTCTCTCTTTATCCTTCCTGACTGATTCTTCTCTAGTTTTGTCTTCTGCTTGTGTCCTTGTCACTACTGGTAGCAGGAGGCAGTACCTGCAGCCCAATCAGGTTGCACAGGTAGTTCAGCTCCTCCAGGATGGCACATCCATACGTGCGGTCGCAAGAAGGTTTGCTGTGTCTCTCAGCAAAGTCTCAAGAGCATGGAGGAGACAGCAGGAGACCAAACTAACAAACTAAACAATTGGCTGAATGATGAACAGATTAAGCGAGAATAATCATTAGTTGCAGGCTTATAAAATATTGTAAATTTGCTCCACCTCAAACTACTACAACAATAAAATGCTTCTTACACATGAAGACATCTGTTATCAAAGTGCTTTCAC
Organism: Hippoglossus stenolepis; assembly: GCF_022539355.2. Lineage (NCBI taxonomy): Eukaryota > Metazoa > Chordata > Actinopteri > Pleuronectiformes > Pleuronectidae > Hippoglossus > Hippoglossus stenolepis. The sequence continues at coordinate 19,305,153 of NC_061497.1, forward strand.
ACACAATCTGTGATCTTGCAACGCTGTTATCTCACTAGTGCAAAAGGGATTGAACTGATATGTGATCAGAGCAGTGAGCGAGGGGGCATGTTGATGATGTTACTCTCCCGCCTCCTGCACGCTCTACTCAGCTGCCCCCGAGTATTACCAGTAGGTGAGAATATGTCTGACTTCTCCTGGTGTGTGATGCATGTGTAAGGGCAACTCTAGACCTCCATTCTGGACCTGAATCTACAAACATAGTCCAAATGGGTCTTTTTCTTGAATTAAAAACTTTTACATTTGATCCCTTAAAGTACATCTTCCTGTAATGTTCAAACACTTGTGCTCTAAATTTTTGGTGCAGGAATTTAACTGGCGATGGAGTAATTTATAGTGAAATGTTGGTACTTCAAGTATGAAAGTAAAGGATTTGAAAGCTTTACCGTCCACCACTAATCCTCAGAGTGATATTAGAGGACTTTCCTAGGATCAACAGAGTTCATATCTGAAACCTGCGCCCTACTTTCAACTGGCAGATATATTTGTCAGATCTGGCAACAGGACCATGCATTAGACAAATCAGCAGGTGAAGAAAGCACATAACAAGAAGCAGGATTTATCCAGGAAACCTGTCTTTCTCCGGGTTTAAAAGGATAGTTCAGCCAAAAATGAAAATTCCCTCATTCTCTACTCACCACAATGCCGATGGAGGGGTGGGTGAAGTGTTCGAGTTCAGAGCGCAAACACACCGCACAAGCTCGCGCCTTTATGCTCTCACCAAAAGGGGCACGTGACGACATCAGTGAGAACTTGCCGCCATAACTTCAGCTATGCAGCTTATGCTACTGGAACTAGCGATGCTACCTGAACTAGCGATGCTACCTGAACTAGCGATGCTACCTGAACTAACGATGCTACAGGTACTTATCGTGAGTTCTCGCTGATCTCGTCTCGTTCACACCTTGGGCTCGAACGTGAACGCGCCTCCAGAGGAGGATATCAGAGGACATGAAGACTAAAAACATGGTGTAAATGAAACCGTTTCGAGTCGAACTTGAATGTCTGGGCTTATGGACACTTGGATGACACCACAGGAGCAGTATGGAGGCATTTTATGTTTTTTTTTTCCTGTGGTTTTATTACGTCTAAAGAAGATGTCCCACTGCCTTCAATTGTATTGGATGTGGCTGCAACACTGTTTACCCCTGAAACTCCAAAAGTGTTTTGTGGACTCAAACACTTCACCCACCACCTCCAGCGGCATAGTGGTGAGTAGAGAATGAGTGAATTTTCATTTTTGGGTGAACTATCCCTTTGCCATGTTATGTGTGAAATTACAGAAGGTTCAAGTTACCCAACCTGGACAATAACCATATGAAAGAGGTCACATGTGTTGACATGTGACAGAGAAAAACACTCATGAAACTTCACACAACCACACACACTACTTTGACAACATGATCAGGTTATCAGTGATAAATCTACGATGGCATGTTAAATAAGAAGTAACCACTTTGGTTTTTATTTGCAGAACATTTACTTCAGCATCATAGCTTAGTATGACACACGCATTGTAACTCATTTACTGTTATGGACCAATTATCTGTGGAGTTTGAACTCAAATATGTAAGGAATCCTTTAGAGGGAATATCAGTGTGCAGGCAGGCAGAACTACGGCTGCCACTCTCAAGCATGGGTGAGTGAATTTCAGGAACATGTTCATGCTGTTGATAGTATTATAGTTTTAACTTTATAAACTTGTGAAAACACATTTTAAAATGCAATTGTTTCTCACTCCTGTATTTTAGGAACCATGCCCCTGTCTCGTGTCTGTGGAATATTTGTTCTCCTCAGCGTGGGTCTGATTTCCTTCACCCCTCCTTGCCACGGAGGGAACATTCTGGTGTTCCCCCTTGACGGCAGCCACTGGATCAACATGAAGCTGCTGCTGGAGGAGCTTCATGCCAGAGGACACAGCCTCACTGTGATCCGGGGCAGCAACAGCTGGTACATCCCAGAGGAGTCTCCTCTTTACACATCCATTACAATTAAAATGGATGAGAGTATGGAGAACTTCTTTGATGAGTACCTGCAGGAACAAATGAAGGTATGCCACCATGGTTGATGTACTGGGCCCCACTGGGTCATCTAGTCATTTAAATATTACAATTCATATTTTTGGGATTTTCTTAATACTAATTTTCTTACCATTTTTTTCAGGCGTTGAGAGAAGGGGCGTCATTTCTAACTTCCTTCAAAATGAAAAAGGATTTCCTCTCCATGTTATCTCAGGCTCATTCTATCTGGTATGATGCCATCAGTCAATTGTTAGATGATGAAAACATGGTCAAAAGATTAAAGGACGCCCAATATGATCTTGTTCTCACTGACCCGGCCATAGCACCAGGGGTTCTGTTAGCAAAGTATCTCAAACTGCCCCTGGTGCTAAATGTTCGCTGGATCACCAGCGGAGACGGACAATTTGCGATAGCCCCCTCCCCACTCTCTTATATTCCAGTGCCAGGATCGGGTTTATCCGACAAAATGGATTTCATGCAGAGGATCAAGAACCTGTTAATCTATGGCATCATATTGTTCCAGCAAAAATTCTTGATCGGGCCAATCTACGATGTTGCCTGCAGTAAATATATCGAGGGTGAATGTGACATCATCTCGATGCTTCAGGACGCAGACATATGGCTGTTCAGGTCAGACTTTGTGTTCGACTTCCCTCGGCCCACGATGCCGAACGTCATCTACATCGGAGGGTTCCAGTGCAAACCGGCCCAGCCTCTGCCAGCGGACCTGGAGCAGTTTGTTCAGAGCGCTGGGGAGCATGGTGTGATCATCATGACTCTGGGAACCTTGGTGAACGCTTTGCCCAAAGAGGCTGCAGATGACATCGCCAACGTCTTTGCCAAGATGCCGCAGAAGGTAACGTACTCGTTACTAAATGTTAAAAGCTAGAAATGTGCCACAGAACAATTAATCAACAGCAGATGAAGTAAAAAAAACACCTAACACACCTACAATAAGTATATATGTTTGTGATTTGTTTGGAAAAAAGTTTGACTAGTGTGATGTGTGAAAGAAACTATTTGGAATATCCAAGTGCTAAAAAACAGGTCAACTGGACTTGGTTGAGTTTTTGAAGACGTTTCACCTTCTTTCAGGCTTCTTCAGTTCTAACTGACTGCTGGGACTCCCAGGTATTAGGGACTGCTGGGAGTTGTTAGGAGTCGTTGAGTCTTTCAGGTAACCTCAATGACTCCTAATGACCCTACAAGTTAAATTAGAAAGTTTTTAGCACACCTGGATATACCTTTAAACAGTGTACAGATAATGGAAGATGGAGTCGATTGACCCGGATATCCCTTCACTACACCAGAAGCCTCAATAGATTGGCCTTTGGTCCTAGAGGCTAATTCATCATCAGATGATGGGCTCCCAGATTGTTGTTGCCGTATTGTCTTCCTGCTCATGAACAGAGGTGCAGTAAATTCATGTTGATTCTTTTGTTTACTGATCAGGTGATATGGCGACACAAAGGGGAGCGTCCCTCCACTTTGGGCAACAACACACTCATCGTGGACTGGATGCCGCAGAGGGACCTCCTGGGCCACCCTCAGACCAAAGTCTTTGTAGCTCATGGAGGAACCAACGGAGTCCAAGAGGCTATTTACCACGGGGTGCCCGTGCTCGGCATACCCCTGTTCTTTGACCAGTTTGACAACCTTGTACGTTTGCGGGAGAGAGGAGCTGCCAAGATCATTGAGCTGGGCGACCTTAATGGACAGAGTTTCGAACAAGGTCTTCAGGAAGTGCTCCTGCAGGACAGCTACAGACTGAACATGCAAAGACTATCTAGCTTGCACAGAGATCAGCCAATAGCACCCATGGATCACGCTATCTTCTGGGTGGAGTATGTGATCCGTCACAAAGGGGCAGCACACCTGCGTACGGAGGCTTATAAGATGCCCTGGTACTCGTACTACAGTTTAGATGTTCTGCTAGTGTTGCTGATTGCTGCGGCTGCACTGCTGCTCTTTACTGTGGCTGTTTTCTGGTTCCTGTGCTGCAGAAGCAGAAGGAAGACAAAATCCAAAGCTGAATGAGTCTCGAAATGTTTAGAAATCTGATAGAATGGGTTCTCTAAAGCTCTGTAGACACAAACGTACTGTACATCCTAAGGTATCTCTTTTGTACGTATTTGTTATATAGGCATAAAATGACAACCATATAACTGATTTAGTATATATATATATATAAAATATATAAATATAGCCTTGTAAAAATAGTAGAGCCTCTTTCCTGTTTCAATATTAGCTGTCAACTGTTTCTTCATAGATTAATATTTTGGTTTGAAAATGTATCATTTCTGTCCCATCTAGACGAGTCTTTAAATTTATATCCACTGTAACATTAAAACATATGGAACCAAAACACCAATCACTGTCTCAACTTCATTAATTTCCAACGTGCCAAATCCCAAGATGGTTGTATTTTGGGGCTAAAACCAATTCAGATGTGACAAAGATCAAAGCAGATCAAAGGAATGTCTCTGTGTCATTATTGCTACAAAGTATACTGTTCATGTTACCACTGTTCAAATCCCAAACAAATGCTAAAGGTGTGATAGAATAGAATAGAAAACCATTATTGTCTTTAAATGAGAGTTTATCTCTGCAACCACTGGGTCAATATGAATAGTCTTGGTATCATGTAAAGGCAACACTTTCTGCAGATGTGGTTCGGGTACATTCATTACTCTGTTACAAGAGACAATGCAATATTCTCTCCGTGATGATGTGCTGGTATAGGATTGTGTGAGCTGCAGTGAAGTTAATCACAATATCAGAACCACATGTACCATTTCCAGGACGCCGCCGGCAACCAGTACTCTGTGGAAAACTTAGATCAATTTGGTCTCGCTTGTTATTCTTTATGTTTATATCGATCCATATAAATTACATCAGCCTCTAAAGTAAAGTCAGAGCCACCGAGAAGACAAATCTCAAAAAATTATTCTGGAAAATCCTTTAATTTCAGAAAATAGACCGTTACCACCGTTCCCCCTCTCTCTGGACTCGTCCAAAAAACAGATGCCTTGAAACAATCAGAGCCTGGAGGGGAAATTTCTCTTTGATAAAGCACATGGTTTCCATTTATGAGATGAGTGAGGTTGCAAGTTAAATTACGCACGCACACACACACACACACACACACACACACACACACACACACACACACACACACACACACACACACACACACACACACACACACCCCCCACACACACACACAGTATAGTCACCTGCAATTATCTTGTTATCCGAGAGAATCAAAATAATATGTATTTGGATCAGTAGAAACAATGACCTTGCCATAATCTGCAGTAGTTCAAAAAAACAGATGCTTTGTTACAGATTTCCCCCCAAAAAAAGTAGGATATTACAGAAATAAAGTTTTCACATAGAATTTGTTGCATCTGCATTGTGTCCACACGTCGCTGCTGCTGAAGGATGAAGCTACAGAAGTGGTTTTAAGAGCTTCTCTGAATCCATGAATCACAAACACGAGTTCAAGTTGACCACACCCGCTGTTCTCTGCCAGTGAGGAAAACACAATCTCCTCACAGATATTTTTCTTAAAGCAAAAGAGGGATGTGTGTTGACGCTCACAGGATTTCTGGCGACGTGTGACTTTAGAAATCTGGTGGGCACGGACATAAAACACAGCTTTTGCAAAACGGGTGAATGATTTGCAATCAAAACCCAGTGGATAAATAAAGTGGAAGAATTGATGCGATTGTTTCTTGAGTGTAAAACACATTTTAATGACACGGGGGAACAGTCCAAACCGATAAGTGCAAATTGTGGTGTTTCATTTGAACAAATAACAATCCTGTTTGAGTTCGCCCTCCAACATGATCGAATTTAACAGCCTGTTCCATTCTAGTTTAAATTTAAGTACAAGACAAACAAATGTTTCTTTTCTCTAGAAAATACGATTTTGCGTCACGGTATTACTTTTATCCGTCCTTCATTAATTTTGTACTTTTCTTCTTCCCTACTTATTACACATCTAGTTAAGATACTATACTGGACGAAATAACAACAACCACATGGATGACAAATCATAGTCAGACGGCATCAGAATGAAAGCGGGACGAGGTTATGTCTGTAAATCGAACCCAGGCCTTTTGGGCTGATTCACACCTCCAGACTATCAGAGGGAAAAATTTGCTCTGGGACTTTCCTGATTTTCAACTGTGATTATCTGGGAATGTGAAGGTTTTAACAGATCCAAACGTAAACCTCCCAAACTGCACCGATTACATCAAACAAATTTGACATTCAGAGTTGATTATGATCTATAGGTCAATTAGAAATTGTAGGCAAGTTGAAATAATATGGATCGTCTTAATTTGGTCCATATTCGTTGAAGAGGCGAATATTTTTTTACCTCAAGAGACCATTGACTATAAACTTCCATCCCATGTATCATAACATGTCCTCTAAGAATAAATGTAACCTCAAGGAGGATAAAGCTTAAAGTCAACATCCACTACAACCCTTTACTTGTGTGATAATCCATCTACTTCTAAGTTGCACAGCTTTCACGTGTAGTTCTCCTGATTGCTTTTGCCCTGAGGGACGCCTCGACTCGTCCAGACACAAGGTCAGACGCCCTAACATCTGCAGCAGGAGCAGCCCACTTAAACACACAAAACAGGTGCCGCGCATGTTCCTGTCTCGTCGCTGCAGCCTCCCTCCCTCCCTCCCTCCCTGTGTCCTCCTCCCTCGATCTGTTTTCTCTTTGTGCTTCTCCTCCTCTGCCTCCCCCTCAGACTTTGCACCTCCTTTTTTTCCTTGGAAAATCCTTCCTGTGATCGCGGCTGCCTTTGGATGATGTCACTGTGCATGTTTTGTGTTAGAGGCTTGTCAAGGCTGCGCTGTGACTGCGGGGAGAGGAGAAGCCTTCATAAGATTAAGTACTGCATTTTGAGAGTGGGTGTAGATTCTACAGAATGACGGCAAAATGAAAAACTTGACAACTGCCAAATAATTCGGGAATGAGTCATAACCCTATCTACCGAAAGGCATAGAATTTGTTTTATTTTATTGAATTATCTGAGTTTTATTTTCTTTCAAATGTCTTTTTTAATGATTGTCAACAATGTATTAAAGTATAATTTTGCAGGGAAGCTTCTTTTTGGTTTAAATGATGAACACACACTCACATCACAACACGTCCACAAGCTCAAACATGAACAAGCACACACACAACAACCACAGCTGACTACAGAAGATAAACTAAGGATAAACAAAGCTATAATTACGGGACAAGAAAGAAGAAAAAAGATCTATAATTTATACCTTTATGGTCAGGAAATAATGAGAATAGAAATAAAAATTAATAGAATAAGACTGGGAAAGAAGAGAGGAAAAAGGGCAGAAGAAGAGAAAGGGTACTCAGAAAGGATTGTAGAGTGTTTCTCAGAAAATGTCAGCACCTTGTTAATGTTACTCTCTGATCTCTGGGTAGTATAATAAATGTTATACAGGACATGATGAAGGACGGGACCCTGAATTCTTCCATTTAAGTAAAACAGCTTGACGGGCCTGTAGAGATTTAACAGCTGATACGTTAAGTGTTGCTATTGGAGCAATTCCAAAAAATGTCAGTCAAAGGATTTGGTTCAATTTGGTGGTGAGGGGGGGGTTCTGAAAGACCGAACTTAAATGGACACGACCAGAACATGTGAAGAAGTGAGGCAGGTGCAACTTAACTCAATTTATCACATGAACACACCGGGGATGTATTTCTATGAGCTAACATGGTAAAATATTTTTAGTTTTGAAATTTATTTTGGCTCCCGCACACATGGTGGAGCAACTGGAAATAGAAAATTACAACCAGACCTCCGTCATATGTTTGGATTATATATTGTTTGCACCAAGTCTGAGATATTTTAGGGGGAAAATCACACGTCCTAGACAAAACTAATATTATTATGTATTGATCTCACTGACCAGGATGTTAAGAGACCTCAGTATTTGAGCCTGTGTTACTGCAAAGCAAGATATCGATTGGCTGATACAGAGAAACTACTTGACTACTGCTAAATATATGACAAATGTGAGTGTGTGCATTATTTGTACAGAGTTATACACTGCTCCATACCTCCACTCTTCAAGCAACAAGCAAGCACTTGCAGATTCGAGGTAACTCAACTCAACTCAATACACTCACTCACACACATTCATGCTCTGCGGCGTGTGCTCCCACGAGGCATCTGTCAGCCATGACATCATTCTCTCCACAGTCTCACAGATCACATGAATAAACTTTCTCTACCGGCCAGGAGCACGACTGCATCCACGGCTCCTCACAGGAAGTCGTGGCCGTTTGGCGGCGTCGAGTCTCAGAAATCCTCGCCATGTAAATTCTCCCAGATGGACCACATCATCCGAAATGTGTGGGATCGTGTGGCTGGAAACACGGAAGCACTGTTTGTGACACGGTCTTCATCCGTCTTCTTCCCACCGCTCTCTGTCTTTAGAGGATTACACTTTTATTTCTTACTTTCAGCAGCTCATTAATAACAGTGATATATTCATTTAAAAACATAATACTGATGTTGTAATATAAACACAATGAGAGGGAAAGATTATTTTCTAGAATGAGAGATAATCGTGTTCTGTATAAACTCACCATGTGTACTGATATTTTTACTCTGAGTTTAGGAAATGTATAGTTTCCATAATATTGGGGGCTGTAGCTCAGGAGGTAAAGTGGGTCATCCACTAACCAGAAGGTTCGATCCCCGTCTCCTCAAGAGGCTGGGTTAGAGTAACTGTGTCCTTGGGCTAAAACCCCCCCCAAAACAAATAATTCTTCAATGTCTTTCTGTGATTTCTTAACACTTTCTCCTTCATCTCTCTACATAAATCTGTTTTAAGGACATTTTCTTTCTTGATTTAGAGTAAGTTAACTTCTCTGTCACCATCAGTTGTTTTCTATTTTGATTTACAGAACAGAATCTTCTCCCTGAATCAATTATAACAAAAGCATAGACACATTTTCTTGGACCAGTCAAAGCGACACAGTTAAAGTGGTATGATAATGTTTCTCTGTCACGGAGCATCGATCATAAGACAAATCCTAGATGACACTTTGCTCCATAAGTTTCAGATCCATATGGTTGAATTTACAGCTGGAGGACGGACAACAGAGCTGTCAGAGAACGAGAATGTACAAAGTTACAGCAGAGTTTGTCTTGTCCGGAGTATTTTTTATCGGGGGAAGTAGTTACAGGCACTGCTAGACTCTGAATGTGTCACAAGGTCACACTCAGTCACAAATAATACTATAAAATATGTATATATATAATATAATACATATAATGTCTGTAATAAATGACAGGAGATATATTTTTTTTATCTATATTCTAACATAACACCTCTAAGAGGTCGTGCTTACAGAATAAGAACTGAAATCCTTGTCTCTGAATCTTAAACTTGTGGTAAGGTAATGAAAAATAAACGAATGTGATCTTATTAGATGGGGAATCGTTAAAATGAAGCTAAACGACAAAACACATCACGCAGGAAAGCGATCTGTCACACGGGACGGTTAATATCTGTCGGGTTTTCTGACAAACGAGGAATAAATTAAGCAGAGAAACAAGTATAACTACAGGCTGACAGGTATATATGATTATTTACTGCAACCAACGGACATTCACAAGCCATCTAACAGAGCTGATTTCCATTAGTTTGTGTTTATTTATTGTTATTCACTAATCCTGTACAGGACTGTGAGTTCATACTTGGCCAAGTGGAACATCTGGAACGACATGCACATGATCTAAATCATATCCATGATCCTGGATCAAATGGGTCTTTGTGAGATTCATCCACCGGTTTTATTTATGCAGTTGGCAGAGAGAGAACAGGGCTGTTGTGCCAGGGAATGATTTCAGCTGTGAATCTCCTGCAGCCGGGGAACGGACCAGTCACTGGTCGTGTTGGGGTGGTATCAATCAAAAAAAGTCAAGAGTTTGGAGAAACAAATGTGGCAGCGGCACTTCCAAGACTTATCATCTCAAGCCATTGCTCCAGGAGTGCGGTGGAATTTATTGGACTCCTGCATGAACACAACTAGTGCAGAGCTAGTTTACTATCCTGTTCTCTTGTCATCAGCTTGCTATCTCCCCTCTGTGACGTCAAACCTGCCTCCTTGTGCAAACTTGAACTCCCCTCTGCTGCTGCTGCCGCCCCTGGATCCCTTTTTAACGATACTGCCCAAGAGCGACGCTACACGTGAAGTATTTAATAAATTCTCACTCTCCGTCCCATCTCCGTCTGCTTCTCAGGGGGAACATATAATACACTGCAGGAAAACACGAGTCCAATGGATGCACACGTGCGTAATATTACTGATGCATGTGTTACAGTAAAAAAAAAAAAAGGCATTTATGTAACTGTTATGTAATTCCTCAAATCCGGCCTGTTTTTGTGTACAGTGTTTATGCACATGTTCTCACAGTGCAGAGTTTATCAGATGAAGTTCATTGAGATTCACGTGGCTCATCAGGTTGTGTAAACTCCCCCAGGGTTGGATAAATGTGTAAGTATTCACAAGTGTAAATACGAAGAAGTTGCTCGTCTCTGCTTGACTCACCCTTGTGTTATATATATATATATATATACTAATGTCCATGAAGGTGTGTATTTAAAAAAAAAATCTGTGTTAAATACATAGTAGCCACTAAGTACACAACGAAGAAAGATAAGTACAACTCTGCTTTTACTGGATCTTGTCAGTCTGCACATTCATATCAGAAAAACCTGTAACGACCATGAATGGTGGTTTGTATATTTTAGAGTGAACATTATGCAAATATCTTGAAAATGACATAATGTTAATACTAAAGAATGTGATATATGCAGGAGTGTCTGTAGAAATGGGCTAAACCCTTCATATCTTTTACAATAGAGATGAGAAAATTATTGTTTAGTACTTTAGAACAGGTTGTTTTAAAATGTCACTGAAGCCAAATGAAAATACATTCACCCAGTATCAGCCGTCACTGGATATACGTGAAGATTATTTTTGGAAAAGCTGTTAAACATGGAATAATCTATTCACTTCACAGACTCTGACTCATAAATCCTACAGTGTTTTTTTCTCTATGTTCTATTGATTTAGGATTGAAATAAAACCAAAAGTTAAAGAATGAGGCTGATGGTGCGAATGTGAAACTTTATATTCATCTGCTTTTGTCTTGGTTAATTACATGATGCAGATTTGTGATAGGTTCATCTCACCGAGACACTAATAAAAATTCAATATCATTTATTTCCAAGAAAAACAAATCTCTTTCCAGATTTAAGCAAAGAGTCATATTTTAGGGAATAGAAAGCTCCTGCTCTCATACTCTGTGTTGAGAGCAGGAGGATGAAGATCACTTCTAATGCAGCTTCTTCTGCTTCTTTTAAATTTGTCCATATCAGTGTTGATTGTCAACTGCAGCTACAACCTCAGCATTTGTTTGCGGATTTAGGATTACGCAAAAGCTCGGTGGCAGGATGCAGTGAGGGAATCTGAATTTAAACACTATGAGATGGAGCGTTTTCAACGTTTTCCTTGATTTCCTGGAGAATAATTCAAGGATCTTGATGAAAAAATGAGACATGACCCTTTATGGGATCGGTATTTATGAGTGTGTGCAACTTGGTGCAGATCCAAATAAAAATCTGGATCTAGTGAATTTGAATGTGGTTTCCTGAGGGGAATCATGGGAACTTTACTGAGTCGTGTGTAGATTAAGACAAAGTCAAACCCAGGAAACATTGTGAATTCAGAGGCTGCAAAGAATGATTGAATACTGGATAAAAATTCATCGTGTTTTTTAATCACCATGTGATAATTTACAAAGGTACGATACAGCATCAATGGTAGCAAAACACGGTTTCTTTAAAATGCATCTATTGTACAGAAAGCAAGCACCATATAAAAAAGCATAGACAAATCTTCCCAAGCCAAGTTTAAAAAGTGACATGACTTTAATTAAAAAAAGCAAAAACTCTCTACGGCAGAATATATCTCACCTTACACACCATCTACCCAACGGCACAAACTCATATTTCCCATGCACACTTACATGAAGGGTATTTCTAATGTCACTGCAATGCTATTACACATCATGCCAATCACAAACAGTATGGTCCAGGTGGAACGGTGAACAATCACAAAGCTAGAATGATTCGATGTCTCCCTGTTGGTCCATAGTTTAACCCCCCAGCACTCGACCAGGAGCGCTCGAGGTGCATTCAGTCCCTGCGGTGAGCCCGGCGCTGTTCTGGGATTCACTGCCTCGGCTTGTGGTGACGCCTGACCAGCCTCGCCCTCCTCATTCCAGCTGTGAACAGGGACACGGGGAGTTAACGGACGGAGCCAGAGGGGGCGAGTGAAAACAAAGACGAGAGAGAACATGTGGAGGAGAAAACTCATGGAAGGACTGAAACGGTAGATAATGGAAAATCTGAGGAGTAATCGTGTAGTTTTTGGCAAAAACCTTGGTGTTGAATGTGTCATCAAATAACTGAGCTCTTACCTGGTGGTCTTCTGATGGCCGCTCCTTTACCTCCCGCTGTGAAACGACGAGAACACAGTCAGCCTGCGCACACGTGCACACATGCATGTACTACACAAAGTCTTTCTGCCGTTATGAGTGTTTACCCTTAATGAGTTTGGTAATCCTCTCTGATTCCTCCTGGATCAGACCGGGGTTGCTATGGATGGTGGTGATTTTTGAGAAGTCTGGACCTGAACGTTTCAAAACAAAACCGTTAGATCCAAAATGCCGAGCAGCTTTACCGTCACAAACAAAATCATGAATGGGTTTGCAGTTTTGAAAATGCTTTTTTGAGACCCTACCCTCAATGATATGAGGCTCGTTCACCGTGGTGTGCCTGGCTCCACCTTCAGACCGGCAGCGGAGAAGGGTGTTGAAAGTCATTTAACGACTTAGCAACTGTACTGACTGACAGACGGACAGACTGACAGGTACATTCACCCGGTAAAACACCTCCTCCGCTACCGCACAAGAAGTCAAGCACAGATGTGCAGGATTCATGGACACGCACACAGATGTTGTCACAGGTCACTTTCAGGGACAGTACATATCTTCCATTCCTTTCCTGGAGACTACACGAACCCTAATGCTGCATTTGCACCAAATGTGAGGGGAACTGCTTCTGGACGACAGTGTTACCTGAGGCTGACCAGTTGCCAGTTTGATGACGTGCTATCTCGGGGTCAGTGCCAGGAACTGTCTTTGGTGAATTTCAATCTCACTGCGGAATCTTACGCTTGAGTTTAAATATTTCAACTCGACCGGGTGAAGCGAATGACAGTCGAATGGAATTGGAAGTAAATTTACTTCTTTGCATTGACTTTGTATGTAATCTCATCCCACACAAAATTTGCTTCACGTTAGGTGTGAACGCAGCATAACCCTGACATTGACCTGAAATCACGCTTTTCCCAGTTGAGGACCCCAACTGGACAAGCTGTTCCCACATTAGTGGTCTTTAATCTGACATACGTCCCCAAAGGTGTCCTATAACACACACGCACGCACACACACACACACACACACACACACACACACACACACACACACACACACACACACACACACACACACACACACACACACACACACACACACACACACACACAGACACTCAGGTGTGCAGGGGGCGTTCAGCTCACAGAGAGAGAGAGAGAGTGAATTCCTCTAAAGCCCACTCACAAAGCTGCAAGACACCAGAGATGCAGTTGTAGCTTGAAGCTCACTGCCCCTGCAACCACACTGCAAGCCAGTGGCATTTTGGAGATAGGCAACCTCAAAATGTCACATTACAACTGCACGCTGCTCATGTACACACGAGAGTTATGATAGGCAGAGTAATGCCGGGTTTCCTGAGGGACAGCAGCACCGACAGAGATTAACACAGATGGATGAGTGACGAGATGGACAGACATCCACATCACGGTGCACCATTGTCAGTAGACAGACATTTACAGACACGTGACGGACGGTAGAATTCAACCTCTGTAGCATCATTACTGAACCTGTGTAAACATCATACACCTGAATGTGCTGTAGTGGAGTTTTGAATGTTGACTGGCCAAAGCCTCCCATAATAAACTTAACAATTCTAGTGAACAGCGTATTTAACGATGTCCCCTGTGTGAAACATATACAACTGTCCATTAGCACAGCAAGTTATTATGGGTAACAACAGGAAACAACATAAAAGATTCAACTATTTAACATTATTGTTCTAGGCCTGGTTTCTACACTTCCCTGAGTCGGTCTGTGATGAAAATGTAGGCCACATAAAACTATGACTATTAAAAAAAAGCAGCAGTAAATGTACACAGTTCATAGTGAACCTTTTTTCTTTTGGATAATTTTACAATTCCCTGTCTTATCCTTAACTTGCAAACGTTTACATTTGTAAGTCTGGTCACAAATACCAGGTAATAAAGTTTTGTTTGAGTTAATCTGACTTTGCTTGTTTTCATAATCAGCAGCAATTAGTTTGTGGGTTATATAAGTAGTTTTATTTGATATAATGCCCCTGAAGAACGTTGTTCTTTTTAGTGCGGATAGTTATATAAGTAAATATTGAGTAAAAACCTACGAATAAACACGTACACACATGTTCCTTTAAGGCCAAAATGGTGCACACCATGACAACGATGTGTTTGATGTTTTGAATGATGATCACCGAGGACATGATGCTCACTTAAGATTGATGCATTTGTTAAAAGAGCCGTTAGAGGACACATGAAACCTCTTGGATGCAGCCCGACCAGCTCATGGCAGAAAATGTGTCAAGAGAAACTGACCTGTAATTCCTTTCCCATCAGCATCAAACTCTCCACCTGCGTCGATAAAATAAAATGTACGGTGTGTCATTCAAATCGGTGTCGAAACCTTTGTGAAATCTCATCATCTAACAACAATATGAACGTTGACCTCACCATCAATAACTCTTGTAACCTTGTTAACTCTTGGATCCCCGATTTCGATGATCCTGGTTAGGATGGATGGGTCCCCCTCATCACCCACCGTGGTGACAGTCGGTTCCTTTTCGATGAACCTGGTCACCTTTGTCACATCAGGGACTGTTGAGGCGGAGGAAGAAGAGGGAGACGTGACCATCCCATAATCATGATAATAGAGAGAGGTCATCTTTAAAGCACCCGCATAAGTAGTGTCTCGATTCAGGGGCTGCGTCCTTCAGAGGTTGTGGTCCACCTCGCCATGGAGACTCCTTCAGGTAGACCACACCCTCTGAGGTGTAAAGGGAGATTACACCACATGTATTTTATCATTCATGCACACATTTAATTTGGTTTAAAGAGCTGTAGATCAGAACCACACCTTTAAATTAGAGCCAGTGCCATTTTTTGTTCATGTCAAATATATTGTTTGCTCTGCCAAGATGAACCACTACTTCTTTTCACCCATCACTCACATCCTATACTGTGACTGCACATCACATGGTTTCACAACACTGTTTCTGAATAAAGCCAAAAAAGTAGCAGTAGTAGAAAAACATAATTCACAGTAACTTAACCATTTCCATAAATTTAATAAAGCAAACATGTGTAGAGGGGGCGAGTGAAAACAAAGACGAGAGAGAACATGTGGAGGAGAAAACTCATGAGAAGAATTGTTGGAAGGACTGAAACGGTAGATAATGGAAAATCTGAGGAGTAATCGTGTAGTTTTTGGCAAAAACCTTGGTGTCGAATGTGTCATCAAATAACTGAGCTCTTACCTGGTGGTCTTCTGATGGCCGCTCCTTTACCTCCCGCTGTGAAACGACGAGAACACAGTCAGCCTGCGCACACGTGCACACATGCATGTACTACACAAAGTCTTTCTGCTGTTATGAGTGTTTACCCTTAATGAGTTTGGTAATCCTCTCTGATTCCTCCTGGATCAGACCGGGGTTGCTATGGATGGTGGTGATTTTTGAGAAGTCTGGACCTGAACGTTTCAAAACAAAACCGTTAGATCCAAAATGCCGAGCAGCTTTACCGTCACAAACAAAATCATGAATGAGTTTGCAGTTTTGAAAATGCATTTTTGAGACCCTACCCTCAATGATATGAGGCTCGTTCACCGTGGTGTGCCTGGCTCCACCTTCAGACCGGCAGCGGAGAAGGGTGTTGAAAGTCATTTAACGACTTAGCAACTGTACTGACTGACAGACGGACAGACTGACAGGTACATTCACCCGGTAAAACACCTCCTCCGCTACCGCACAAGAAGTCAAGCACAGATGTGCAGGATTCATGGACACGCACACAGATGTTGTCACAGGTCACTTTCAGGGACAGTACATATCTTCCATTCCTTTCCTGGAGACTACACGAACCCTAATGCTGCATTTGCACCAAATGTGAGGGGAACTGCTTCTGGACGACAGTGTTACCTGAGGCTGACCAGTTGCCAGTTTGATGACGTGCTATCTCGGGGTCAGTGCCAGGAACTGTCTTTGGTGAATTTCAATCTCACTGCGGAATCTTACGCTGAGTTTAAATATTTCAACTCGACCGGGTGAAGCGAATGACAGTCGAATGGAATTGGAAGTAAATTTACTTCTTTGCATTGACTTTGTATGTAATCTCATCCCACACAAAATTTGCTTCACGTTAGGTGTGAACGCAGCATAACCCTGACATTGACCTGAAATCACGCTTTTCCCAGTTGAGGACCCCAACTGGACAAGCTGTTCCCACATTAGTGGTCTTTAATCTGACATACGTCCCCAAAGGTGTCCTATAACACACACGCACGCACACACACACACACACACACACACACACACACACACACACACACACACACACACACACACACACACACACACACACACGCGCACACACACACACACACACACACACACACACACACACAGACACTCAGGTGTGCAGGAGGCGTTCAGCTCACACAGAGAGAGAGAGAGAGTGAATTCCTCTAAAGCCCACTCACAAAGCTGCAAGACACCAGAGATGCAGTTGTAGCTTGAAGCTCACTGCCCCTGCAACCACACTGCAAGCCAGTGGCATTTTGGAGATAGGCAACCTCAAAATGTCACATTACAACTGCACGCTGCTCATGTACACACGAGAGTTATGATAGGCAGAGTAATGCCGGGTTTCCTGAGGGACAGCAGCACCGACAGAGATTAACACAGATGGATGAGTGACGAGATGGACAGACATCCACATCACGGTGCACCATTGTCAGTAGACAGACATTTACAGACACGTGACGGACGGTAGAATTCAACCTCTGTAGCATCATTACTGAACCTGTGTAAACATCATACACCTGAATGTGCTGTAGTGGAGTTTTGAATGTTGACTGGCCAAAGCCTCCCATAATAAACTTAACAATTCTAGTGAACAGCGTATTTAACGATGTCCCCTGTGTGAAACATATACAACTGTCCATTAGCACAGCAAGTTATTATGGGTAACAACAGGAAACAACATAAAAGATTCAACTATTTAACATTATTGTTCTAGACCTGGTTTCTACACTTCCCTGAGTCGGTCTGTGATGAAAATGTAGGCCACATAAAACTATGACTATTAAAAAAAAGCAGCAGTAAATGTACACAGTTCATAGTGAACCGTTTTTCTTTTGGATAATTTTACAATTCCCTGTCTTACCCTTAATTTGCAAGCATTTACTTTTGATGGTCACAAATACCAGGTAATAAAGTTTTGTTTGAGTTAATCTGACTTTGCTTATCTTCATAATCAGCAGCAATTAGTTTGTGGGTTATATAAGTAGTTTTATTTGATATAATGCCCCTGAAGAACGTTGTCCTTTTTAGTGCGGATAGTTATATAAATAAATATTGAGTAAAAATCTATGAATAAAAACGTACACACATGTTCCTTTAAGGCCAAAATGGTGCACACCATGACAACGATGTGTTTGATGTTATGAATGATGATCACCGAGGACATGATGCTCACTTAAGATTGATGCATTTGTTAAAAGAGCCGTTAGAGGACACATGAAACCTCTTGGATGCAGCCCGACCAGCTCATGGCAGAAAATGTGTCAAGAGAAACTGACCTGTAATTCTTTTCCCATCAGCATCAAACTCTCCACCTGCGTCGATAAAATAAAATGTACGGTGTGTCATTCAAATCGGTGTCGAAACCTTTGTGAAATCTCATCATCTAACAACAATATGAACGTTGACCTCACCATCAATAACTCTTGTAACCTTGTTAACTCTTGGATCCCCGATTTCGATGATCCTGGTTAGGATGGATGGGTCCCCTCATCACCCACCGTGGTGACAGTCGGTTCCTTTCGATGAACCTGGTCACCTTTGTCACATCAGGGACTGTTGAGGCGGAGGAAGAAGAGGGAGACGTGACCATCCCATAATCATGATAATAGAGAGAGGTCATCTTTAAAGCACCCGCATAAGTAGTGTCTCGATTCAGGGGCTGCGTCCTTCAGAGGTTGTGGTCCACCTCGTCATGGAGACTCCTTCAGGTAGACCACACCCTCTGAGGTGTAAAGGGAGAATACACCACATGTATTTTATCATTCATGCACAAATTTAATTTGGTTTAAAGAGCTGTAGATCAGAACCACACCTTTAAATTAGAGCCAGTGCCATTTTTTGTTCATGTCAAATATATTGTTTGCTCTGCCAAGATGAACCACTACTTCTTTTCACCCATCACTCACATCCTATACTGTGACTGCACATCACATGGTTTCACAACACTGTTTCTGAATAAAGCCAAAAAAGTAGCAGTAGTAGAAAAACATAATTCACAGTAACTTAATCATTTCCATAAATTTAATAAAGCAAACATGTCTAGCCCCTAAAAATGTAATCTCTCAGCGAGCCGAACCTTCAGCTCTCTGGTCCACTTAATGTGCGTAAGGACCTTTGAGGAATCAGGTCACATCTCTTCTTTGTTATATAATAAATCAAAGCCTGCTTCCGTCCATGTGGACCTGAGTAACTGGAAGAACCAAGAGTCCGCTACGGTCTCTGACCATGTTCTGCTTTGACAGCTTAATTACCTCATCTCTGAAGGAGTTGATTAAATATCCCAAGAGGCCCCAGTGGATTTAAGTAACAGTGAGCGGAACAAAGAAGAGGGTCCAGGGAAGAGGCCAGAACGGAACAATGAAAGTGATGGAACACGCAGGTAGCTGCAGATTGGATTTCACTTGCTCCTTTTTTAAACAAAGAACATCTGTTCGTTTCAAAGCCAGACATGTTTTTCCAATAAACACACTGAGAACAAATCAAATCTCTGATGAAAACTAATTCCTAACTTTCAGTCATGTGGTTAATAACAGTGGTCTCACCTGTTTCAATATAATGAGTGGTGGTGATGGTCCTCTCTGTGAAGTAACACAATAGTTTATGAGTTGCTGCAGACACAATAATGCAGGAATACATTCGTTCAGCGACAGAGACACTTACTGTAGGAAGTGAGTGGGATCTCAGTGTAAGTAAATCCAGGGACATACTAAAGAGAAAAGCAGAATAGGAGGTTTTATAACAGAACATACACAGACGTGAGCTGAACATATTCACATGTGTGAGCTTTCTCTTTCATTACCTTTATCTTGATGTATCTAATCACTTTCTGCAGGATGACCATGAGCTCCTGACGGCCCACAGGAAGGTCTGCAAGTCAGACGCATCATCAGTAAACACCACGTAGCCACGCACACAGGGAACATTTCATGATTTTCTACTAATGCACGTTGTTCCCACCTCCGGGATAGAGAAGATTCTTCACGATATGGACCACGCCATTTGTGGCCATAAGGTCGCTGGCTGGGACTTCCACAGAGTTGACGTGAATAGAGTTGTTAACCTGAGAAAAACAGAGAAACACTGAATGCACGTGTGTTTTTCTAATATCACTAATAAGGCGTAGAATTAATTTGTGAGTTCCATCAGCTTCTGCTTTAAAAACCACTTCACTGAGGCATTCCCTGTATTTTTTTAAATGCACACTTTTTCAAAATGGTTTGACATGAGAGGTTTTCCAGGTGTCGGGGCTTCAATTTCTGATTCCCTGCAATTTAATTGACTCCACAGTTGTGAGTGGAGGTGGACATGGAAGTAAGGGATAGGCTTCCTCTCACCCACATCAACCATTGAGACACATCACTTTCTGTCTGAGTCCACATTTTAAAAACCTCCATTTTAACAGATTGAGGCCTGAATAAGCAGCTCTCCTAACAGCACATTATCCCAAACAAGCTTTTCTCATGTCTGCTCAGTGGGTCCTGTCAGCCTGATGTGACATTTTGGCTGATAACTCGATATTGTTCTAGGAAAGGGGCTGAATTGAAGTAATTGCAGGGAAATTATGACAAAAATGACATTAAGACAGAAAGGAAGAAAAAGAAAAAGAGAAGAAATGGTGGGTGGAGGGGATCAGACCAGGAAATGGGAGTGGATGCTGATGGAAATGACAGGAAGGCAGATTTTATTACTTCTGGCCGTTCTCCAAATATATCCAACTTTGAAATAATAATAAATATGCTCTGACTCTTCAATTCCAATAGTTTAAATGAGAATGTGGGGAAAAGCTGGATTATAGTGAAAATATCTGTGTAGAGCTGTTTCAGACATGACCTGTGGAGGGTCTCCAGAGGATCGGGTCTGGACTTTCTCCACAGTTTGCCTTTTCTTATTTTTTTTAGTTGCAAGTTAAAAGCCTCATCACATTTACCAGATTTCCCATCCCGTTTGTTTGATGGTTGGTTTGTTTCTCAGCAGGATTACGCAAAAACCACTGAGTGGATTTCCAGGAAACTTGGTGGAAGGATGGGACATGGACCAAGAAAGAATCAATTTCTTCAACATTATGAGATATGGTGTTTTTTGACTATATAACCCAAGGACATTATTTAAAATGTAGAAAGATTGAGACCATAAGCCTAATATTTGCTCTAAGGACACGACTCCACACATGAACACAGACCGGTTGTACGTACAGACTTAACTTGCAGGTTGTTGCCCTGCAGCGTTTTGAGCAGATTGGTAACTCCTCCCTCCAGTCCTCCATTAATGAAGATGCCATTACTGAAGTGGTACAGCAGAATGGTTCTCAGGACATTCAGATCACCTGTCGACGAGAACACACGTTAAACATGATATATGTACTGTTAGCATATTTGTATCCCCCTCATTCCTGCGTTGTAGATTTCTAAATCAAAACAAACTAGATGGACAGTATTCCTTCTTTTCGGTGAACGTGTGTTTATTTCACTTACTTCTGAGCAGAGCTAAGTCTTCTCTACTCAGGTCGGCGAACGCTTCGTCAGTTGGTGCAAACATGGTGTAGGAGCCTTCCTGCTTCAGCAGATCAGTCAGATCTGCAGTTTCCATCAGTGACAGGAACATCCTACATTCATTCAAATAAAGTAAGAAATAAGGAAAGCAGAAAGTCATCAATGGGTTAAATCTAGAAACGTGCAAGATGACATTTTGCCTGTAAATCAATAATTCTGATGATGTTTTATAATCAACAAAGGTCGAAATGAAAATCCTGCTTTTTATTTTCATGGTCACTGACGTATTTTTTTCTTATGTCCCATTCCAGCTCTACATCTTTTACACCAGTAACGGCAGCTCCAGCTCTAGTGGTCTGCGACGAGGCTAAACTACATCTCATAATTGCATTGAAAACTGGTAAAATGTGTTTCTCATTTCAGAGAGGTGGGGGGGGGAATTATGGTTGTTGAGGTTGGGATATGTGTGAGACACATGTGCTTCTGTGGGCGCCGCTCATTCACACATCTGCCTCCTCAGTTATTCATCAGCGGGCGCGAGTGTTTGTCACCGAGCCAGAAAATGTGAAATGTGTGGAAAAGCACTAATGTTTGGTAGATTATTGTGTTCTGTCAAATGTGTGGAGTAGCCCACAGCATGGAAAACCACTTAATAGGCTCCAGTAAATTTGAAGGTATAAACAAAGTATTAATCATCCTAATCACCCAAAGCTGGAGTGTGGGATTCTTACATCAATGTCCATTACATTCAATCCTTTGCCAAACGAGTTCATAAAATACAGATTAATCGTATTAGTGCCAAGTAAATCTCTCTGTAGTTTCTAGTTTTAAATGTGTCTGTGGTGACATTCGTACTCCGGCCCAGTGGCAGCGAAGGGTTTTACATCAACCACCAATGATTAGTTTTCCAGAGCTGAGAACTAGAGCAACATTATAGTGACCAAGACAGAGTGGACTATGGCGGCAACACCTAGAGTGTAATTTAATTAATTCAAAATGTAATACTTTGGGGTTAAGACCTCATTTACAATTTAGCCGAGAACAGAAAAGTAAACAACACATTCCAAGAAAACACAAATAAGAAATAATTAGATTTACAAAGTAGCAAAAGTAAAATCCTTACTTGCCTTCACTCATTCATTCATTCACAGATACTTTAAAGACTTTAAACCAATTACAGTCATCTTGGGCGGCGCTAAATCCACGATACAGCAGAGGTGTCCTCTCATAATAGTGTCAGGGCGATTGCTTAGGTGGAAAATGTGCATGATTGGAGGAGATCACCTTCATTAAAAGGTCTGATTTCCCCCATGGGGACTAAAAAAACTGTTTGGTAATATAACTCATGTTTATGAGTTTGATGTCTCGGCTTCGACCGCACGCAAATATCGTTAACCCCCCCGCCAGAGCCTCCAGGTTGACTCAAGTCGACTGCCTGAAGTAGGTCGCAGGCATCGCTCCATTAAAAGATGGATCCTGACAGTGGTTGAACAATTCAAATAGTCCCCATATTTGCCATTTTCAGTATGAAGGTTGCTACAGTTGGGAGGTTGTCGCTGTTTGGTGTGAGACACCAGCTCCTCCCTGCTTATACCTGCTGTCAACATCTGGTCAGACCAGCTGATGAGCAAGGAATTGAGCCAAAAACGAGAAGTAGTTCTTACTTGAACCGCCCGTCAGCAATCAGGAGCTCGTACATCGTCTTCTTGGCCGGTTGGATGAGAGAGTTCATAAGATGGACGGCCCCGTTGCTTCCCTCCTTACCGCCGCGCAGCATGCAGGCATTTTCTATGCACACAGCCTAACAAGAGAGCAGAGTTATCCAGAGAGCAGAGCTTCAGGTATCCATGAAAAGTCTTTGTTCAAATCTGTTAAGCATTTGGATTTAAAGGAAGCCGGCTGCCACATTATCGTGTTTGCGTAAATCAAACAGGACATTTCAATCCTGTGACGAAATAAACCAGCTGACTCTAATATCTGAGCTACCAGAGCAGAAAGGCATTTAATTTGCCAAGAGCGCTGGACAAACCCGCTGCTTTATTGTGTTTGTTTATATCTCAAAGACAAAAAAAATCATGTTAGCACTTGATAAGGTTCCCGGGAATGGAAGCCAACTCTCTCTGTTATCTTTCCATCATCTCTTCCTGTTCTTTAATGGACTGTGTTGGACTCACAGTGCGGTAAATGAAGACCCGGAGGAACTGCCCAGCCAGTGTTTCCAGCAGCTGTCCGTTGTAGAGCTCACTCAGTGTGACCTTCAGCTTCAGGATGTGGTTTTCCAAGATGTACCTCAGCAGATTTTGATCTGTTGACATCACCTCATCTGACAAACACAGACAAGTTGCAGTTTTAAAAACGACACAGGTTATGTTATACATTATGTCTTATTGCCTTGGAGGTTATGTTTGTACTGGTGTTTGTTTTTCGTAGGGTTACACAGGAACTACTGGACAGATTAGCAAGGAACCTAGTGGAGGGATGCGGTATGGGTTAGGGAAGAACCAATCAAATTTTGATGCGGATTGGGGGGGTCCAGTATTTTTCACTTTCAGGGGTTGGTATTGATGAGTGTGTGCAATTCTGGGCATGTCCACATAAAAAGCTGGAGCTAGTGGGTTTACATGTTGTTTCATTGGGCTGTAGGCTTTAGTTTTACAGCCGCTGTATCGTAACATACAGGGTTAGAAACATGTAACTACCACCGATGTGTTGCTGAGATATGATTTAATTTAAGGAGAGGTATAAATGCCATTGAGTGCAATTCTAGTGTCTCTAATGTGCTCCTTAAAAAAGTTAAATAAAGTGTGAGATGTCTTTCAAGGACAAAATGTTAGTTTTCCATCACATTGTGCAAAGCATTGTAATGTCGAGGTCACTGTGAAAACCAGACTGGAGATCAACTCACTGGTGAAGGCTCCGTTGACTGGAGCAAGAAGCGTGTATTCTGTCTGCGGACGCATGGCGGCGGCTAATCCCAGTTCGGACACCATGTCGGTGAACACGCTCTGTGTGTCTCCCATCAGCTCCATCACTTCCTTGGCTGGTGTGAATCACATGAACATGACATGTTGCTGATCACAGAACGATATCGCTAAATGATTTGAACATATGTTAGTGTTGACGTTTATTTTTTTACCTGAGTCCGGGATGAGCACCTGGTCGATGAGGTGGATGACGCCGTTGGTGGTCACAATGTCCTTCTTCAGCACCATCTTGATGCCGTTCACCGTCAGACTGTCCCCGTCGCAGCCGATCTCTATGCTGCTGCCTTCTACCGTCTCATACACCGATCCGGCCGTGATCGCCTCTGAACACTGGACAGTCTTCAGCAGGTGGTAGTTCACCAGGGCTGATGGGAAAAAGACGAAAGAGTTTAGAGGAAAGTTTGTGAGAAAGAGAGGTTGAGAATTTCAAACATGTACCTGATCAGATTTTGCACTTTTATAGCCTCTGTGGGTTGTCTGTGGTTATTTTTGTAATCTGGCTACACTCACATATTTGTTCAGCTCTTTTGGAAATACTTGGGTAATTCTATCAACATTCAGATATGGAGTTACCCCTCGACTGAGTCCAACTGTCAAACTGAGCAAGAAAACCTGGCCTGCAAAACACACTGCACTTACAACATGGGAATCTGTTCCAAACCCACAGAAATTCAAATGAACTGTAGAAACAAGGCACAAGGATCCATGTTATCTTTACTTTGGTGGAAGTTCTAAGATGGTTGGTCAGTAAAGCCTGTTTGCCAAGAGTCTGAGAATGAATCTGAGGTTATATCGCGCTCCCAGAGGAAGCCACTTACCGGCTTCATGTTTATAGACATTCCCGACCAGTGATTCAACAAATAAGCAGATAAGCTGCCACTGTGGAGACACGAGTTTCCTGATTTCATTGCACAGTGTGTGGATGAACTTGTGTGTGAGGGGGCGTCTACTTCTGTTTTCCTGGGAAATTGACAGGTGTGTAAGTTTAGATAAAATGAGCTTTTAATGATGCTATGCTACTGTAGATAAAGAATCAAGGAGGTATGTACGTCTGAAGCAGATTTTGTGTGAATCCATTCGGTGTTGATCATTTTACTGAAAAAGCGTCAACCTCACATTGGCACTAAGAGCAAAGTCGTGGTATCTGTAAACTCTAGGATAATCTATAGATCTATAATCTAAAAGATTAAAATATCTTTATCCTCATCACACTCAGAAAGGAAATGAAATCGAAAGAGGCTTCTCTCTCCCAGATATTTATAAAAATGTGTATAAATATAGAAAACTCTAAATTACATGAATGTATGCACAAAATCGATTTCACTGGTATTTTTTTAAAACTCAAATCAGCAAGTGGTGTAAAAAGAGACACCAAAGCTAGTAGGGTTCATTCTCTGGGGACCATGAATGTCTGAACAAAAATTCACAGCAAACACATTTCAGTCTGGACTACTGCTAGATCCCTTCTAACTAACCAACCCTTGAATAGCCAATATTTATATCACCTGCAATAACATCCTTGTTGCCCATGATACGCTCCAGGTAGCCTGCGTTCAATTTGTCAAAGGCTGCGTTGGTGGGTGCAAACAGGGTGAACTGTCCCGGCTGGTCCAGCTTGTCCATCATACCAGAAGCCAACGCCGCAGCCTGGGAAACGAGACACGTCAAAGGGTCTCATAACCGAAGGAAACCTTTTTGTCATTGGTTCTTTTCTTGACTCTTTACTCTTCACTTCCATGAATAAAATGTTAACTTTGAAACCCATTGTATTTAGCGCGCTGTGCGTTTTACATACGTTGAAGGAGGAGAGGTCCTCGTCGACGTCCAGGACATCCTTGATGGTGCTGCCCACGGCGCTGATGACCCTATCGATCACATGCACCACGCCGTTTGTGGCCACCTGGTTACCGTGGATGATTCTGGCACAGTTCACTGTCACAACCTTAACAAGGGGGGGAATCTTATGTTAAGCCAAGTCAGTAAATGGGGTTAGAAGTCATGTATTGTTCTTTACACTGTGGATAAACTGACCCCATTTGAATAGTGGTTGATGTGGAGCCCCAGGTCATGGTACATGGAATTTACAGTCATGCCGTCCTTCATCCCTTTTGTCAGAAGACGTCGGTTCACCATGTGGTAGTGGAGAGCGTTGTACAGCTCGATGTTCACGTTGCTCACCAGTGCAGACCGCACAGACTGGGGAAATCACACCATCGGTCAAACGTCCCTAACTTTCTATTCTTCACTTCTTACTGTATTTATTTGTTTTCTCTTTAAACCTCAGTTCCACTCACAGGGTCAAGCAGGTCCCAGGCTTCATTGCTCGGTGCAAACAGGGTGAAGGAGCCTTGGCCTTCAATTTCCTCTCTCAGCTTGGAAATGTCAGCGTACTGCTGTGTGGTTGTAGCCTTTACGAGCCCCAACGTACCATACACATGGTCGATGGGAGCCACTGAAAGGAAGCAGACGGATTGTTCATGCACAGAAACATGAGGCGACTGTACAGGACCTATGTGCTGGACGTCTGTAGTTGGCGCCACCTACCTGCAGGGCATCCTTTCATACCCTCCAGCTTCATGTACCCAGGACAGCACTCATATACGGCCGTCCTGCCCAAAAAAACACATACATATAAGACTTGTAAGTGATTAAAAAGACATTAATTAACTTTATCCATGTGAAAAATTTATAAAATGTCCAGAGAGCTCTATACACAACAACGAAATGAAAAACAAAACTGTGCAAAATGCAATATAATATATGTAATGCAATACATTAAAGGAATTCCTTAGGCATTATTAAGCAGGACTGACTGACGAGAACTTGGACTCAGAGAGGTGAAGACATGTGAGACAGACTGAGAGCGAGGCTGCAGAAAGAGGAGGGACTTCACTCACCAAAATATAAACCCATAATTGGGCAAAGTACATTTGAAAGTTGGAAGAGAAGAAGAAGTCGAGCTTGTCGAGGAGAATAAGAGCACATAAGAAAAACACCACTAACATGAAAGAGGTTCACAATGGAGACTGGCAGAGGGCCGACAAGTCTCCGTAGACCAATCAAAGAGAAAGAACTAAGAAAGAAAGAGCGAGTGAGCGAGCCGACATCGTTTCCAATATCTCATGCAACAACAACAAACCCGCCCAACGAACGGGATCAAAAACAAGAGAGGAAGAATATTAATAACACTGACAAGCTGTGCATCACCGATATCAAAGAGCAAAGAGATGAGGGATCAAACCTCTGCAGCTTTTCCCTGACTTCAAAATGATAATTGAATAAAATATGTAGAGAAGAACGTCTGTGGGCCGTCACATTAAAACAACTCAACAGCATGAGCTCTACGGGAATCAGAGCTTTACATTGTACTGTATATATAATCACATACAGCAGTGTAGGTGTATGTGTTCATTTTCTCTTAAAGTTAATGCTCCAGAGCGACGTTATTAGTTTCGTAATTAACGTAATTATTCTTTGTCATTAGTGAGTGCACAGTGAAGATAGAGAACCTTGTCGTACTCCGTGGCAGAGGTACGACACATTTCTGTTTGTTCAAGTTTTTGTACGTTAGCTTTTCCGTCATCACGTCCGTAAGGTTGATCGCTGTTTATAGTTTAGTGTAATATGCTGTCACATATGTACAAAATTGACTTGACAGGATTTTGTGTTTGCCTCCTTTAGTCAGAATAAAGGGAGATCACCTCCTTTCCATCCTTTAAACACCACACCACAGACAATACTAGACTCCACCGGGCACTTTATATTCATCAGGAAAAAAAAACAGACAGTCGTATCCGTCTGATTTCATCTAATTCCCAAAGAAGTCTAAGAAAAAACTAAAGCTTGATACACAATCGACTTCTTGTGTCAATTTGAAAGATTTAGGGGGCGGAAGGAACAGCTTAGGAAAATATGTGAAAGTAGTAGAAACATCCTGGCAGGAAGCTGAGAGGACCTCCCGACACGAGCTGCACGTCTGACCCTCCTCCGACTGTGAGAAGACCTGACACTTTGAGCCATAAGTCAATATTCCATCAAATTTAGGTTAAATTGAGGAGCAAATTGTGTTTTTCCGAGCAGATTCTCATTGAGGAATAATACAGAGCAGACGTTTGTTTGGGCCTCGTCCCAAGTTAACGCACTTCGTTCAAAGGTTCCAACAGAACGAGCAGTGAGTCACCATCAACGATTCGCCAGAGAACGAGTCACGGAGTCCCCGAACGCCGGAATAAATTTAATTGGGGTTTAACTCGAAGCCGCTCAAAGGTTCCAGCTTCCAGGGGGTTTGCTAAAGAGACGGGGACACTGTTAGAGTTTGTTGCTTTCTGTTTTTTTTTCCCCCCATGGAAATACTGTGTGCTTCCCCTGCAGGATTCATATTCAAAACAAATAACTGTTTGGTTATGCAAGAGCAAGTCACTCCCTTCGTAACCACTGTAAACATGCAGTGCACAAACATTAAAAAAACACAACTCACTTTCTCCAGTTAACTCCCTGAGATGATTCACACGTTTAAAGTGAACCTCTTCTAATCCACTTCAACCAGTGTGTGTGTGTGTGTGTGTGTGTGTGTGTGTGTGTGTGTGTGTGTGTGTGTGTGTGTGTGTGTGTGTGTGTGTGTGTGTGTAAATGTTTGCAGTGACACCGAATCTGTGAATCTGCTACTGTTGCTCGACAGAGAAATCCCTGTATGCTCTGACACTGATTGATATCATGCAAAACATGCACACACACTCACACACACACACACACACACACACACACACACACACACACACACACACACACACACACACACACACACACACACACAAACACAAACACACACAGGAAGGTATGAAGTCATTGCTCCCCAGCTGCACACTGACAGGATAATGGAGGCAGAATAGACCAGTAACAGAACTGGCCAACGCACTGGAACCAGGCCTCTGGCAGTGTCGCTGCACGAAGCAGCTTAACAGGGCTTCACACAAACACACACACAGACACTGTACACTCACACACACACACACACACACACACACACACACACACACACACACACACACACACACACACACACACACACACACACACACACACACGCACACACACACACAAGAAGAAGACATGTCTGGCATCAGCTTAAAACATTACAGTTTTTTCCCATAATGCAATCAGTAATAATCTGGTTTTCTTGCGTCCTGCCGACTTTGCCAAAATGACTCTACTTTATACATAACAACCACTCACTGTAAAGAAGACACCACACTGTGACTTCTTACACGCCTCATCCATCAGTGACATTATTACTGTAACCACAAATCAACCTGATTCTAAGCGTTTGTCCTCCGCAGCCCCCGGGGCACCGTGTCCGTCCGCAGCATCACATCAGCACACCCAGATAATTGCTTCCACCTGAATCTCCACTTCAACCGCTCAACCCCCGGGTATCACTTAACTCCAGGGTGGATAATTGGAAGAGTTAAAGGTTGAATTCACATCATTTGTTCTTTGAAACGGTTTCTCAGCGGTTGGGTCAAGGTCTGTTGCTTCAGATGCTGCATACAGGCCCTCGACTCCCTCTGCTATTCACTCATCGACACCAGATCCGGCTCAGACACAACCACAGCTGGGTGGATTTCCTGCAGCGCTGCCAGACGATGTCCTCACTGTGGCCACAGAGTGAGGCAACTTCTCTGGCTCTGGACAAGTGTGGTTCAGTTCGGTCACATTTTCTTCTTTACTTTGTTAGTTCAGACATTTAAATGTGGTTTTGTCCCTTTTTTAATCCATACAATCATAAAATTCATATATTGCACTTGACTGATTTGTTTTGATGCCTGCACGATAAAGTGCAGAACATGGAGATATAATCCTGTGTCATTTTATTTCAGTTTTTTAAATTTAGTTATATAATTTATATTTAATATAAAGTTCGTTTTTTATTTATTTCTATCGAAACTTTTAGGTAATGGAAATTGTTTTACACCTGATTATATAACTTAGTAAATGAGATTTACAGAGTGAAAATTCATACTTGATTAATTTGTATTTGTGCATTAACGATTAAGTAATGTGAAATGTAATCACATGTCAAAAGAAAAAAAATCCACATTACGTCTTTCTTTATTTCTTTAAAATCTTTCTTTAAAATTTTGATTTTAATTCTAGTTTATTAAATCTTTACTTTAGTTCCAAACATGTTTGATATAAAACCCTCATCACTTTCCTTCTGTGGCCTCACCTCTTCTTTTAATAGTTCCTGGTGGCTGCATGTAGTTTCCTATCTTCTCTTTAGAATCTACAAGTACTGATTCACTCTTCTCCGCACTCTCCCTCTCATCACCTCACTTTCATGCTAATCCTAGTTCCATTACAAATGATTGTATGACTAAGAGAAGGGGTGTGTGTGTGTGTGTGTGTGTGTGTGTGTGTGTGTGCGTGTGTGTGTGTGTGTGCGTGTGTGTTCTTGTATGTGCGTGTCTGTGAAAGATTGAGAGTCAGTGAGGAAGAGAGCAGCTCCAGCCGAGCCTTACACTCCATCAACACATCAGCAGCGGTGTTCCACATATTTCACCCTCACGTCTTCTCATCTCATATCACAAGGAAATACTATTCTGACATAAATCCATCAGCTACGTGCATCTATGCAGTTCATCACATTTTTTTGGTAATTTCCTGTAGTTTGGCATTTTGAAACGAAACAAATAAAAATAATAATTTTCATATTTTTATCACTGAATTCTAAAACGCGTATCACTCCCACCGAGGGACACAAAACTCAATGCAATCAAAACGTCACTAAAGTAGTTTCACAATCAGAAAAACATGATCCACGCAGGAGAGCTACACTTTCTTATGTTTCCTCAGTTCAGAGAGAGCAAGTAAATGAGTAAAAAAAGTTAAAACTACTGTAAAATATGCATAATTATCACAATAAATACTAGTGAATAGAAATATGTACAAAATAATGCACATAAAAATGGAAACATGCCAAGTAGAATTACAGCATTTTAACAGAAAACTAATGTGCAAAGGTAAAATGAAGGAAAAGTGTATCGTGTCCATCACACACACACACACACACACACACACACACACACACACACACACACACACACACACAACACACACACACACACACACACACACACACACACACACACACACACACACACACACACACACAAAGAGCATATAGACAGAATTCTTCCTGAACACCTGAAATGTATCTGAGGGGAAGTGGAGCGTCAATCACTGCTGAGCAGAGTTTACAACATCAGCAGGTCGACAATAGAGTGAACTCGCCCGCAGGCTACAAAACAGGCCCATACACAAGGAGGGGGATTTAGTGTGAGGGCTGTGGGGGTGAGGATCATGAGTTATATATATGTTGAGCATCATGAAAAACAAAAAAATGATATGTTGTAGCTTGGGTCCTCTCGTTCCACTTTTAAGAAAACTCAAATTTGCCAATAAGACGTGTATAAAACGTTGAAAAGTGAAATGTACGTGTGTGTGAAGGTTCAGAGAGGAACATGAGACATGCAGCTACACGCTCAGGCTGCAGGAGACGGACTGAGCCTGAGCGTCCACACAGCTGGACTCATAGAGACATGACCTCGGCCATTTGAACCACAGTAAAAAAAAACAGGTGAGCAGGTAAAAGGTGAATGCAATCTGTGAAATCTATCAATGTCAAGTACGTCGTGTTTATCTGATTCATTGGAAAAGTCTGACATCATTTTTCACACCCCACCTATATCAGAGGTATCATTTTAAGAGTTGTTACTATAATGTGCAGGATGTGTGGTTTGCACTTTGAGTTAAGACCAGCTGGGCTCCGTGCAAACACATTTTAATTCCATCCATTGAGTCCCTCTGTAAAGACTTACGCCTTCTTGCCACAGATGGAGCGTTTGTACCAGTTCCTGCACGTGCTGAAGTATTTCTTCTGGGTGCCCAGGACCTGCTGCATTGCGCACACGTTGGGCCTGAGAGGGGAGGGGAGGGATGGGGGGAGGAAGATGATGAGAGGGGGGAGAAGTGAGGAGAAGTGAGGAGGAGGAGGAGGAGGAGGAGAAGGAAGGTGAGACGGGATGTGGGAGCATGGGAGGGGAGAGAGACGGGTAAGAAGAAAGGAGGATGAGATGAGAGGAGGAGGTGAGGGTTGTTGAGTGAGGGTATGAAACAGGGAGGGGTGCAGACAGGTTGAGAAAAGAACAAGTCATTTATACATGCAAGTGCAGTGTTTTTTTTAACAATGCAAACTTTAATTTAGTTTTTAATCTTCACTTTTCTTTTCTTTTCTTACAATAAATTCATTCAAAAACTTTCTCAAACCTAAATGTAAAAAGTTCACTGCAGAATCATTTTCAAACGCTAAATCGGGGACTTATATATTTATAGAAGAGGAGAAAATGAATGTGAGAGACAATATTGAATTTTCCATTATGGCTTGAATCGATATTCTCATCAATGTGGCCGACCTGCTTCTGAAGTAATCACACAATTTATGTTCATTTATCTGCAGTTAAATGGAAAAATAATGGATCAGGGTTGTTAATATCAGCAAAAATCTGCTGAATTAAAAAGTAAAATCTGCAATAACTTTTGTGATGAAAGTTTATTTTTTCCCCTCCCCCCTCGCCCCCCCCGGTCCCGTCTCCTTACCCTTCACTCCGGGCCCGTATGCGACTGTGGGTGACGATCTTGTCGTAGGCTGAAGAATCCACGCTCCCCAGACAGCAGAGCGCCACCAGCGCTGAGGTCACGGCGAGCAGCTGATGCATCCTGGGATGTTATCAGTCCTCTGTATACTTGCAAATGGCTAAAACACACACACACGCTCACACACACACAACTGGGGTCCCCCCCAACACAACAAATACACTGGAGATACAGGAGAGTGAGAGAGAGAGCTTTTATACCAACAGGTCTCTCTCTCTCTCTCTCTCTAGCACACACCCATACCCACCCACTCCTTAAAAAAAAATACTCCCTCACTGTCCTCACTTTCCATACCATTATATCCTGCTCTCACCCACACACACACACTGAGTCAGAATCCTCCCTGCAGCTCTGGAGCCTATTGTCTCCCCCTCCCCTCACGGTGTTTCACGCGACTCTCTCCACCTCCATCACATCCCAGAGCACCGAGGACGCCCTGTGACTCAAACTCCACATCGGCTGTGTGCACGGTGCTGCGACAGCTCGCGGATTATCCTGTTAAATGATATGAGACTACTGTGTAACGCAGAGGTTTCTCACCCACGCCTTAAAGATTGATGGGACGTTTTAAGAGGGGAGCTGTGGCCACAACTCTAATATCTGTCCCGTGTAAATAACCTTGATTTAGCTGTTTTTAATGCGCTGGGACAGAGGGCTGTAAATCCAACAGCCCTGTGGTGATGAATCTATGTAGACGATGACATTTTACACTTTTCTTGACAGAAGCCTGACTGTGTTTTCTTATCATCCATCCCCTGGGACACCCCTCTCCTCCCCATCGATTTTGAGATGTGGATTTATCCTTTCCTCCCCTGACCTCCCTTCTGTGCTGCAGCTGCTCCCCCCCCCCTTCCTCCTCCCTCCATGCTGTCATGCTCCATCGTTCATCAGCTCTTCTTCTTCAGGCCTAACTTCTCTCCACAGTCGCCTCCGTCTCTGGCAGGTTGAAGCCATATCTGATTCAGCTTCAAAGGAAGAATTCATCGTGAAACAGGCATCAAACAGGCTCCCACCCGGACGTCCTCATGTACGGTCGTGTCTTGAAAAGGGAGACCGGAGACGTGCAGGTCTGGAATCTCTTATCAGGTCCTTGAATTAAGAAAACAATCTTTTGATTTCCTCCACAAAGAGAGATCAGGGAGATTACCTTCAGGTTTTCCTCTTAAATATTTATATTTTCCCCGAAATATGCCTGATCTTTTTCGTCAAGATCCATGAATTATTCCCTGGGGAATCTGCTAACATCATGCAAGGTTTACGAAAGTTGAATGGCTTCTTTCCTGACCCACGCTGCATCCTTCCACTAAACCTCATCGTAATCCGTGCAGCAGTTTTGGCGTAATCGTGTTCACAGCCAACTCCTTGGCTTAATCATTCGTGCCCAGCAGAATATACTCAGCATGTTTTGTTTTGTTAATAATTAAACTGAAACTAATCACATCACACTTAATGCCCCCGCAGCGCAGCACAGATTAACTCGCTCTTTATGAACTCGCATGACCTCCGTGATCCCAGGGTGAGCAGCAGCTCGCAGGAAGCCGACCCTCCTCCGACAGGGGCTCCTCCCTTTGGAAACAACTTCCTGTCCATGACGTTATCTCAGTGTGAGGAAAGAAAATATAAAGTTTACACACTGAGATCACACATTCACACTTAAACGCACAAATTCAAACCAAGTCTGCAATTTAAAACTTGATTTCTTTTTTTATTTCCTGTGTAATGACTTTAATTACATCTAACTCTAAATAAAGTGCCCTTCTTTTATTTTCCTCTTCTGACAGAACCTGGTGTCAGCACCACCCTCTGCTGCCTGCAGGTGACCATCTTAAATCTAAAGATCATGCAGAGATTGGAAGAGAGGAAGAGGAACTGAGGAACTTC
The DNA here is from genome assembly GCF_022539355.2 of Hippoglossus stenolepis. Taxonomy (NCBI): domain Eukaryota; kingdom Metazoa; phylum Chordata; class Actinopteri; order Pleuronectiformes; family Pleuronectidae; genus Hippoglossus; species Hippoglossus stenolepis. The sequence goes on from NC_061497.1 coordinate 19,340,118, forward strand.
ATCCTGTAATGCCAGCACCCCCAGGTGGGAAAGACGTGTCAGTACAGTCATGTGTTTCTGCCCCTTTGCTTCGGACAATAAGGAAAACCACCTTGTGCTTGTGTACATCCACTGACCAAGTTGCTCTTTATATCCATGTCTGTCCATTCTCATATAATATATATGATAAAGAATTTGTAGATATTAGATTTATATTTGTATATTTCAATGTCTTGTATATGTTTCATTTTCTGTATTTGTCAATTGCGACAGGGTCAGCATCTGTATAAAAGGTCTGCATTAATTTCATTTGTGCGTGTGTGTGTGTGTGTGTGTGTGTGTGTGTGTGTGTGTGTGTGTGTGTGTGTGTGTGCGTGTGTGTCCGTGTGTGTCTGTGTGTCTGTGTGTGTGTGTGTGTGTGTGTGTGTGCGTGTGTGTGTGTGTGTGTGTGTGTGCGTGTGTGTGTGTCCGTGTGTGTGTGTTCGTGCAGCGAGTCTTCATATGTCCTGAAATATAATAAATCTGTTTGGAATTGTGAACCCTGTTTGTCTCTAATCGTGTACAGAGCTGAGTCATGTGTGGAACACCAGTGTGCGACTGTATCAAACTGTGCATGTGTGGGTCTGTTTGTGTTGTTATTGTTACAGTTGCTGCTGGAGTTTTCGGCACAAGTTCTTAATTTCTGTGCCTTTTGATGCAAAATAAAAGAACTCAGCATCTCTTTAAATGAAGACGACTAAAATACAAACACCAATGTGTGAAGTTGTTTTCGTTTTTCAGCTTTTTGTAAATTCCGAATCCTTCCGGGGATTCCAGAGCATTAAGGGCAAGAACATTTTTAAATGGAAAGAAAATAAATAAGTTCATCCCAGCGCAACTTGATCATGAATTCACAAATCTAAGTTCAATCTACTCCTTTAATTAAATACAGGATTTTTTATGGATATTATGCACCGTGAGTGAATTTCAATGATTTATGTATTTGAGGGAAAATACACATTGATATTTAGGTGTTGAATTTAAATGTGGAGTTTCAGAAATAATCCATTTAGCCATAATTTAAAGCCACTCGCTGTACTTACAGTATTTAGCATTACATAATGCTACTATTACTGAATAAAACAGCATTTTAATATTCTAAATACGAGTGTAAACACGTAAGTTTGAGCTCTTTGTATTCATGTGTCCCTGCATCAGTGACAGTTCAGTCCTGTTGGAACCTCAGGAGCATTTCAGCCTTTTGATCTCACGCTGAGCAGTTTCATCATCCGCTGAATATTTCATCTCTTTTTCACTTGCATGGCCAATTGACGGCTGAAAGAAAATGATAAACCACCAAGAAGGACAAGCAGGAAAGTGATGGAATGTGACGTAAAAGATTCAGAGTCAAGAGAAAACTAAAGAAGTCCAGTGTGTGTAATTATTAACGATGGGGTTTGGTGGTTTCCCAGTTAAATATAAAATACTAACTGTTGAACACATTCAGCTGCTTCATCATCCTGCTGATGGCACTGGAAGGTTTTTCTGGGTCAGGACAGGACCATGTGCTGAAGTGGTGAAAATCTGCTTTGTTGCAAAAATATTCCTGTTGTGCGGCTACTGTGGACCAGGCTTGTCGCTGATTGGTCGGACACACTGTCAGTCTTTAAAATGGGAAGAAAACACAAACAGGATGTGTTTTTGTTTTTTTATTAGGCTTATTTGTAGTTGTGTTTTATGATTTGCACTTGTACCTTTAAGAAATGAGTAATTAAAAGACAACAAAAGAAGCCTTGGAGATGCCGTCTGTCTTCGTCCCAACAGGAAAACGTCATATCGTGTTTGAAGCAACAAAGAAAAAGCAGAATAAATAGTGAACTTTTCGGTTATTTCGGTTTTGTTTCAGTCTCTAGAACATCCGTCGTACGAACTAACATTACATCTAAAAGGAACCTTTTTTAGAAAACAGCTAAACTTTTCAAAAGAACTGGTAGATTTTCTGTAGGAGTGATAAAACATGAATAATATGCTGCTTTTAATGGTTGATAGCCTGTGTTCATATTGATATTATCTCCCATTACCGTTCCACCAGCAGCCGACCACACTCGACCACTGTCAAACCCTCGTCCTCGTCACCCTCCCTGGGATTCTTTGCATAGAAAAACATCGACAGAGCTGTTGCATGGTCGGAGCTCGACACACTGTTCGCCAGAGTAAAGTGTGTAAAGTGCAGAAACAGACAGAATAAGGCAGAGAGTCGGGTGAAGAAGTGAACATATCTATTGCTCCGGCGAGATAAAGGAGGGGAAGAGATGAAGCGGGCGTAGAGATAAACAGGAGAGGAGAAGAGGTAGAGAGAGAGAGATGAAGGAGAGAGTGCTCGTACAGTGAATGATGGAATGACGGACACATGTCGGGGAAGGGTAAGGGAGAGAGAGGAGGTCAAAGAAAACAGGACATCTTCAGTTTCAGGAAAGAATTACTTTCTAATTAGGGAAGAGATAAGATGAAATGACTTTATCCTGAAATCTAAATCCTCGCAAACGCTTCATTTACCTTCGCTGCCGATTTAACGGCGTTTTAAAACTCTGAAACCAAAGGCCTCCCTGAGTCTCCATAGATCAAAGCTGATCATTAGTGTGGTGATTACTGGAAAAGTTAGACTCGTTGCGAGTATCACGCACGTTTCTGAACCAGCGCTCGTCACTTAAAGCTCACATTGATTGTCAGTCTCACTCCAGTCCATCGTAACGTGGCCTGTTATAATGTTCCTGTCAAACATCCCTCAGCTACCGGGTCGATGAAGGATCAACCGTCTTTATCTCAATTCATTTTTCCTTGTCTTCCTCCGAGCCGTACTTGGTATTTGAGACCTCGCCATCCTCGATGTCTGCCGCTGTCACCGCAGCCTCCTCCGCCATTTCTCCCCCTGAGAGCTTTGTCTCCTCCTCGCCTCCGGCCGTTCGCTCTTTGTCCCGCTCCTCTGCGTCCGAGCCCCCAGACTCCCCTGCTTCCTCTGATAAAGAGTACATCTTCCTGGAAGTCTCTTCTGCGCCCGATGTGGCTTCGTTGCGGTGGCGTTTCTGAAACAAGCCAAAGTCGGTGATATCTTTGGGGAAGTTCCTCCTCTGGCCTGACTTGTCACCGGGGCTCTCATCGGGCTCCAGGGGCAGGAGTCCGTTAGGCAGACCGTTGAAGACCTCTGGCGGCCGGGGTGACGCTGTGGAGCTGCCCATCTTGAGGATGGAGGCGGTGATCTTGAATCTGTTGCTTTTGCTTTTGGCCTGGCTGCTCTGAGGGCCGGGGGAAACCTTGAGCGAGGAGTTAGGGTAAGCGAGGCTGGATTCCACCGAGCTGCCGCTGGCCTTCGCCCCCTGCAGGGCGGGCTTCCCCGTCTTCATCATGCCCATCACCTCGTAACGGAAGCTTGAGATATCTTGTTTCAGCTCCTGAGAGAACAAAGCAAAGCGTGAGCTCCCCCTGGTAAATTAACTAATGCTTTTCATTTAACCATTAGTCCCAATCAATCTCTGCAGTGGGAACCTGCGGAGCGCTGCAGAGAGTGTTGATTCAGTTTACCTCAGTCAGTACTAAGTGGACAAAGTGTAATCCATGAAATTATTATATAGTGATAGCACAACTTTTCTTACAAAGCTTAAAAGAACAGTGTAACATTTTTTAAGCAATTACATTTCTTCAAAGATCTAAATCAAAGCCAATAAATAACAGACAACATGCCTACACTGCTACATGATCATTTCTCATTATCATTTATAAATGTAACTTTATGTAAGAATAATGTCCCATCCACACTAGTTCGGACATTTTGAAAAAGAAGCTTTCTCCTCTACGTTTGAGCCTCTAGAAAATGGCATTTTTTGTCATATATCAGCACTTTGGGCAGAAAGGCCAACAGATGTCAAATAACTATATAAGGAAAATTAACTACTATTGTTTTGGCTAAGTGACTGCCGCTAACTTCACAGTGTTCTCCTCTGGATCGTTTGACATGCTTGTAGGAGCCTTTGCAGTAGTTTTTGCAAAATAAAGGTCGTGTGAGCTGAGATTTCTTTTTTAAAACAGAGGGTAAAATATATCTGCATTAGTGAAGAGACGGCCTTAATATCACAAGTCATTCATCACTAATTGATTTGTTTAGTTACCTAAGCACAATAGAATGGAAACAGGCTGTACACACAACAGCAATTCTTTTAAGTGTATATAGAGAACCTGTTGGTCCTCAGTTACTTATTTACACGTCCAGCGGACACAGAGCAATAATGGTTCTTTCTGAGAGTCACTTGTGTCCGACGTTAGCCCAAATACTGAGGCAGCTGTTTGGACCCCCAGCTCAGAAAGCAGGGAAATATTTGTCTTTTAAATATGAACTGCTCCACTACGTTCACCAGCTAGTTGTTAAGCTTTTTTGTTTCCCTGAACCAACCTTGAAGTTCTCCTCAGTCAGGCCTTCCTCTGTCTTAGCGTCTCGGATCATTGCGGCCACGTAACGTTTCACCAAATTCCTCAGCACCTCCTGAAACAGTGGAGAAAAACAGCCATTGAATTCTTATATTGAATAAAAGTGCTGTTAGAAAACTTCCGAGTCAAAAATAAGATGACAGTAAAGTATTCTAAGCTACAACTCCCATAAGAAGCAGAAGAACAACCCCCTGCAGATGTGGACAAATGGGAAATCCTCGTCTCACTGAGTGTAATTGTTTGGCCTATTGTTGCATGAATTTTCTATTGACAGAGACAGAATGGAAGCGGAGAAAAGCAGAAGAGCAGAATGTGTGATCTGTCACAGTACGCACACACACACACACACACACACACACACACACACACACACACACACACACACACACACACACACACACACACACACACACACACTAACCTGATATTGATGGTTTATCCTCAGATTCTCCGCTGCTCGCCTCTGCAGGGACATCACATGCAAAAACAAAAGCGAGTTAGAATCACTTCGACTCTTTAGGGGCAACAAAGTATTATTTTCTTTACTGATTTTCTCTGTTAATTGATTAATTGATTTGTCTACAAAATGCAGAGTAAAAAACTGTAAAGATTTTCCAAAGTTGGCATCATGAAATTACTTGTTTTATCTCATCATCAGTCCAAAACCAAAGACATGTTGCTTATTATTATATAAAATGAATAAAAACAGCAAATCCTGACGTTTGATAAGTTGAGGAATTATAATAACACCATAAAAAAATATAATGGTGCAGGATTAAGAAACATAAGCCATTTGTGTCTGGTTGACAACAAGCAACGCTTTAATCTTGGATTTAAAACAACTGTATAATTCTTTAGAACAAATGTTTTTTCCCTCCAACAGACTATGTTCTTTCCATCACTGTGAAATGTTGTTTTAAATGACGGCCGACTTACTCCGAGAGATCCAAAGGTGTCGGGCCGCTTGGAGTTGGTCCTCTTGCACACTTGCCTCTTAATCCAACATATGAGGTACAGGAAGGACTTGGGGCTGGGGATGATGTTGAACGGGGCCGGCAGCGTGGCCCCTTCCTCAAAGTAGCTCATCCACAGCTTCGTCCTGGCGAACTTCCACTCAATGTCTGCGTGGTCCTGAAATCCAGTTCAGAGCATATTCAGAACAGAAAGCAGGTTTGTATCGCATTGTGCTTTCAGTATTGGTTTGTGTGTGTGCTCACAGCGATGTGCTGATAGGAGTTGTTCATCATGGCGATGAGCATGTTGAGGAGCACCACCAGTGAAATGATGTTGTAGGTTCCAAACATGGTGGCGCCGACAAACTCGGTGAACTGGTGGTCGGCGTCCACGTTGGTGACGTAGAGGCTGATCAGGCCGAAGATCGACCAGAAGAGAGACTGCAGGGTCTCAAACAACCTGCAGGGAAAACACTCCCGTTACTCAAAAATCATGTTGAGAAAATCTTTCATCATCTGAAAAAGTTTTCATAAACCTGGAGAAAGAAATCCCTTCACCCTTGTGTTTATGAAATTCTGCTGAAACATCAGTTTCTCTTTGCAACTGGAAACTTTTCACACATTTCCAAAATGCGCTATTCACAGGCACACACCTCTCTGTTTCTTTGCCACTCAGTTTCACAACATCACACATCTACGCTGAACACGCAGGCAAAGATTAGATTCATGTGAACTCACGTGGAGAAAGCGTTATTCTGCTCCACACAGCGGATGCCCTTACATTTCCCCTTCTCGTCCGAAGCCTTGGTCTCGTAGTAAAAGTAGAGCTGGTTCAGCCCGTTAGCAAAGGCCAGCAGGACCTGCAGAGAGACGGGGTTTGCATGAGCCAATCAACGCCTCTCAGTCATATTCAATGTGTTGATGTTGATGTGCGAGCATTTGCGTGTTTACCAGACAGTAGATGAAGAGGAACTTCAGGATGTCCAGTAGCATTCTCCCCAGAGAGATCTGCAGCGGCCCCAGATGAGAGTTGGCTGTGAACAGCGAGATCAGGCGCAGGGAGCTGAAGATGTTAGCGATGGCAAACACCGCCTCAGCTACAAGCGTCGGGTGCCACATCTCCCACTGGTTCCTGGGTTTACTGCCGCTGTACTGTACGGGGAACACAGTGAGATACAGTGAGGACACATCACACCTGATAGTTCTGCTGCTGTTCAGAGGTCAGTCATTACCTTAGTGTAGGCTACAATCTTGAGGGAGATGGTGGCCAGGTATAGAGAGTTCATGACAAAGTCCATCAGGTTCCACCAGTCGTGGACATAGTCTTGGAAACCACCATCCCACATTTGCTTGATCTCGGCCCAGATGAATCCTAGAAATAGAGATTTTCTCATCATCTCTTCAGATCAGTACTTGTTTCTGGCGGCTGCCGTGTGAAAATGTGCAAATCTGCTCCTTTTCTGCAGAAACAACTTTAGGTCAGTGGGAGTTGAAGCTCGGATTGGCAGTGAAACGCTCCCCGACTGAATCACCACCACCAAAGATCAGAATATGCATTAAAGCATGTCTGATTATTCTGAGATCAGGAATAAGAGTCAGCAGATCTGTGAGGCTGAACTTAGATACAAGTGTCTCAATATCCGGCGGTAAGGAGGCGGGCTCCGTAGCCTGGGTAGGCCTCATCCTCTGAAGATTACAGGCCCTGAACTGAGCGGTGATTGAAGTTGCATGCTAACATCAGCATGCTAACATAAGGTCCAAATGATTCAGCAAACGTGTTGAAGTTTATCACGTATGTTTGTAATAGTCATCACCTTAGTTTAAGGAAAGCAAATATTAGCAGGTTAGCACTAAATTCAACGTATAACAATCCAATCACAAAGCAAAGTCCAGTCAGAGGACATGTGTTGATGCAGTTACCGAAATGTGTTGTAGATTTTCAAGATGGAGGACAGCGAGGTCACCGGCAAATAAGGTCATGGTGACATTTTTATGACCTACGTGCCCATTCTCAACAGACTCTAACAGAACCATTGGACTCAAATTTCCAACCGTTGTCAAATCAGATTCATGTGTAAGGACAGAATTCGTACTTATAACTGTAAAAATTGAAAAATCCTCTTGAACCCATAGAAATGTTCTGGATTTGCCACAGCTCTGAATATGATCGCTGAGAAGTGAAGCTTGGTAAAACTGAAAAAATGTAAAATTTAACTTTAAAAAAAGGTGGTGACAAGTCGACCATGGTGTCATTTCCGAACCCACTTCCACTGTCCTCACCCACATTACTCACCCAGCACCCAGGGCAGGATCATCCACTCCACGGTGGTGGGTGCCGGGCCCTGCCTGTCCTGCCTGTCCTGCTCTGTGGTGACGATGTGCTGGGAGGCGAGGAGCAGCAGGAAGAGGAAGGTCAGGTAGGACGCCGTGTGGCAGATGAACTTGATGAAGGGCTTGCGGATGAAGAGGCCGTAGCGACTCTTCGGAGCGATGAGGTAGCAGAGCGCGAACCCGGGGTAGAGGAGGCCGATGAAGACGCAGGTGAAGAACTTCCCAGCCCACTGTCGCCGCCTCCAGCCGGGGAACTCGTCGTACCAGCGCGACGCCAACAGCTGCTGGCAGTTTGGCTGAGCTACAAACTTAGAACATAAGACAAGGGAGGAAAGAGTTAGACTTCTCATCTGTTTGATCCACAGAGTTAAGAGCGACCGGAGGGATTCCTCATACACTAATGTGAGCTGTGATTGCAGCATGTGAGCCTGTTGGGAGTCAGCGTCCTCAACTCGAGGCTATTTTACAGTTCTACACAGAACATAACGCTCTGGTGACTTAGCACCTGCGGCAAGTTCCAGTTGAGAGCGCAGGAATAGACTGTGTGGTGATCGTCGACTCACATGATGTATCAGAAGGAAATCAGGTAACGGAACGAAGGGGAAGTGAAAAAGAATCCACATGTTGTCGAGAAAGGAGAAGATCATGTTTTCAGATGAGTCTATTGAATTTCCTGTTGATTTTCCACGAGATAATAACACAGTTCTCCAGCCTCAGACGTCCGAGTGTGATTGGAACGTGATCCAAATCAAACACGACAGGAAGGAATCAAAATGTTTCAGACGTAAACCAACACATGGGAAATGTTTTGTCTTCCTCTCTGTTGTTTGGCTAGTTTGATTTCTGGCGATGCTGAGGGATTGATACCGTATGTGACTGCAAAAATGAAATTAGAACATGATAGGAAGTTCTGTCCAAGTTGATGCCGTGTTTGTTTGGTAACTAAGTGCAGGTTTAAAAAAAGACCAGCAAAGCCAAAATATCAACGGAACTGCAGCTGTGTCTCTGTGAAATGGACCAGAGCTACGTACGTCAACAGCCCGCGGTGATAATCTAGAAGTAACTGATTGTCGATTGTATTTCGTAAATTGTATAAAAACAATATAACAGTGTGCACATGCGAACATATTTGCAGGAAGAATCAGAATCGGAAATGCTTGATTGATCCCCGGGGGAGAAATGTGGTTTTGTTAGAGTCACTCCAGCCAAGAATAGAAATATATATAGACCAAGATATTAACAATACATAGAAAGAGAGAATAAAATAAAAGTTTGTAAAAAAAAAAAAATTCATTACAATACAATATATAAAAAGAAGCTGGAATAAGAACAACAGAAGACAACTGCTATTATGAAAATTCACATATTTTAGTTATATCAAAGCCAATGTGATGACTGGCTCCAGCGGCAGCCAATTCCCAAAACTCTGCAGCTTGTTACCATGGGAACCACGGAGATCCCTATGTGCGTCGGGGGTCTGGAGCTGAGCGGTGAGGAAGACAATACATTTTCTTTCTCCAAACGAGAGGAAGAGTGAGACAGAGAGAGCACTAAGACAACGAGGAGGATCAATGATGACGCTTCAAATCTCCTCTATCGCTGACGATGGAAGAATAAAGGGGCAAAGTGAACAGGTTGAGAAAAGCTCCTGCTGATCTTTCTCTTTTCATACGACTCCTTTGAGGACGAACCTTATTTATAGAGAAAAATGGCCGAGCTCATTAGGTTGCACCCAAAGTCTGAGGCAGAACCGCGGGTGCAGGATCAGTCTCATAATGAAGTACTTCAGCCCAGAAAATAATGAAATAAAAAGAACATATAAAAAAACACATAGTTAAATGCTACAGCAGCTACAGAGAGATTTATTCTGTCCACTTAATGAAAGCTTTGATCATTTCATCACAACTCTTCTGTACAACGGAGGATGTGGAAGTGAGAGGCCCGTTCATACAGCAGCTTTCATCTCGCTCGTCTGAACATTACGTGTAATTAATGACAGTAAACTGTACTTGAGCCGCCTAATCACTTACCTTAATCAGCCCCACGCAGTAAAACCTGACAGAGTTATAATTAGGAAATGGAGTCTTTTCATTGGCCAAAATCTGATCGGATTAACTCTTGTAAAAGGGGAATATGGGCTTTTTGTTTATTTTATTTTACAGACAACACATTTTAATCATTTTGGTAAGAAAGTGTAGCAAATTAAAAAACTGGAGACATGCTGGGTCTTCTTATGGACACTGTGGAGTAGGTTGTGAATCACCAGCCTGCGCCTGTAGGCCTCTGTCAACCAGTGCAGCTTCAGTCTATAAACATTTTCAAGGCAATTTTCAAGAATTTCTTTACATACACGGGCATTAATGGAAGATGAAAGTGAGAGAGGATAATTATTTAACTGCATCACATCTTCTATTCTATATTTTATTTCATCATCTTAACTTCCATTCTCTCCTATCCTAAAACTTTTCTTCCAGTCCTTCACCTCTGTTATGGCACCTTCCCTTTGTCACACTAACTTATACTCAGTGGTAGTGTGTGTGTGTGTGTGTGTGTGTGTGTGTGTGTGTGTGTGTGTGTGTGTGTGTGTGTGTGTGTGTGTGTGTGTGTGTGCGTGATGGCTGCCTCACACAGTTCAGACTGAATCCCTGTGGGTTCTGTTAGGATAGAAAGTGTCTCTCCACCTCCACTGCCTGTCTCCAGAGCAGGAAAGTGTTTGACACTGTGTGAGTGGACAAGTGGGTCCACTCTGTAGCTCTGAGAAGATGTCCCCCCTGCAGCTTCACCGACATGAAGGGTCTGAAACACACACACACACACACACACACACACACACACACACACACACACACACACACACACTGACATGGACACAACCTGCAGCTGTTTATGTTGAGCTTTAGTTTGAGTTCAAGATTCAAATATTTTTCAAAGTGACAATAAACTCAATAAATATTTCACACTTTGAATTATTCAAAAGCCAATGATTTATATTTGTGGTCACATGTGGTAGGATCCTTTTTCTAATCATCTTAGCCTGGAAAGGATATCGCTTCTGAGAGTATCAGAGTTCCCAATGTGTAAAATCGTGATTTGCATTTCAATCAGTGGAGTCACTCAGTAGAGCTCACACGCCATGGCCGAGCAGTCACCTTTAATTAGTTAAATTCAATTAAGCTGCAGCAAATTACACAGACTCATAGAAATCAGTTTTTTTTAAATCAAGATTTATGAATTATTCCCAGAGAAACTGGTGAAAATGTCAATAATGTTAACGAAAGTAATAAAACAAAAAATTCCTGGATTTTTGTGGAAGTTTAATGGAAATCTGTTATTGTATAATTGTGCTGACAAACCAACAAATCAATGGACAGGAGCATAGATATAATATAACACATTTTTTTGCAAGCCACACATTGAAGATCTGTCACCTTTCTGTCTGTCTGTCTGATTTAAACTGATTACAGGAGAAACAATCCGATTGAAGCAAGAACTAATCCTTAAGAGCACAAAAAGCAACAGTATGAGATTATTTTATCTGCTCTAAATATAAATAACCAGGTATCCTTTGAATATTTGAAACCAAACATTGCTGAACATTGGAGACGCTCTCGTGATGACAGGCCAGATATTTCCTGCAGGTTACTGCCGAAATGACTGAGTGCTGATGGCACTTATTCCTGTGTACTGTGATTTTATCTGCGTTTAATGGAGACACTAAACACATCTGAAATACTGAATTGCAGTTTTTACGAGATATCACAAGGGGGCAACGTCAAACTACAGCATGTCAAATTAATAGCTTTTCCCGTTGGCGCCTTTAAAAAATTTCAAATATTAAAGAGACAGTCTGCTCCAGCTCTCGGCGCGACTCTCCGGCGTGCTCACCTGCCGTGCGGGTGCACGAGTACAAACGAGGGGTAATCCAGTGTTTGAAGCCTCGGGATGTTACAGGGGGATAAACGGCTACTTGAATGTGTTCTGTGCTCCTGATCATATTTATCTGATTTGACCTCCCACTGCATCAAAGTGCCGGCTGCTCCGTTAGCTAAGCTCTTTAGAAAGGAGGCCTGTGGAGATTTCTCTTCAGACCATTTTTAAATTGCCTTTCTAAACCCTGGGAGCACAGCAGCAGCAATGCAAGAAAACACACACACACGTAGGGATGAATGTCCAAAAAACACAAATGAGCGCACATACACACACACACAACGTGGTAAAGAGGAGAAGGGATCAGCGTTTTGTTCCCAGGCTCCCAATGACTCACTGGAACACTCACCATAAAAAAAACACATTCAGGCTTGTGGTTCACACCAATTATAAGAGCCCGAGTGTTTGTCTGCTGAATCAGTGAAAGAGATGAGGGGCGATCGCACCACAGACAAAATGTGCTGGAGGTAATGGCGGCTCCCGGGAACAGCCGAGCCGTTCCAGACCCGTTAAGTGTCCACTTGACCCTTCGGAGCGCCGCAGGGGCCACAACCCACGTCTGGCTTAAAAGATCATCCGCCACATCTGCACAAAGCCATCGCTGTAACTGCCTCGGTGCATTTACACCTTCACCACCGTCAGGAGGCTGCGGTAAACAAGGCTGTTTATATCACCGCTGCTCCACGGAAAATATTTTAAACTGCATAAATCATCTTTTGACGTCACTGGCAGAAACTTGCAATAACAAAGGAACGACATGATGGCTCTCTAAAAGTGAAGCCAAGGTGTCTGGACCGCCGCCTGGTGGCTGGCTGCAGTAAAGGCCATAAACCCTGCCTACTCCATGTTAGTGGATGGGACACGCCAAATTTCGTTTTTACCTCAAAGATGGTTTCTTTTATTTTTAGGTATCTTATCACACTGATGTACGATCGGGTGTTAATTTATCTGGTAAGTTTGATGTTAGTGGAAGCTGGACACGCCAAATTTCGTTTTTACCTCAAAGATGGTTTCTTTTATTTTTAGGTATCTTATCACACTGATGTACGATCGGGTGTTAATTTATCTGGTAAGTTTGATTTTTAATGAATTAGTTGATGCTATATAAATGGGTTAGGGTTAGGGGGTTAGGGGGTTCATGAGCCGGACCTTGATATCACAGCTTCATTCTCCCGATTGCATTGTCATTGGTGCAAAATGGCAGCTTTCATGTCTGGTATATTTTGGCTTCATTTCTTGATGGTGGGAGAAAGTGGAGACGCGTCCTCCATCTTTATATACAGTCTATGGTCTGAGCTTACCCTGGTGTGTGGATCAATAAAGTTTTATCTTATCTTATGCACACCTCTGCACATGCTCAAAACAACAGCTAAGACTGCATTATTAAGTGCTCCACACAAAAACTTGTAATTTATTCTTCTCTGTATGAAAAATCAATCTTCCAATGCAGTAAGATTATTTAGCTATTTTTTTTAATCAAAATAAACTGGTTTACAGATGAGGATTGTGAAACAATAAAAAAAATAGAGCAGGTTGCTTCATTAGAGCTTTAATAAATGTAATTAGATTTTCGAGCCTACTTGAGACAAATTTGATTTATTTCTTCTGTGGCGGATTTTTCTTTTGTTTTAGGGAAAATAAATCTTAAAGGATTCAATGACAAAGAGCAACAGATTTCATTAGAGAGAGATTTTACATCAATCACACTACAACACTGCTTATTAATTACACACACACAGGCGCACACACACCGACAGAATGATGATTTACAGCAGAATAACTTTACCTTTAAACGACTGCTAACCAGTCCAGCTAACTGGGACATGTATCATGTGGAAAGGGCAGCTGGGTGGATTGGTACCCACATCATGAGACACTGTCCTCCATCAAGGTGCCGGGGCGATCAATGGGTGTTATAGATAGGATTCAGGAGAAGGGCATGCTGGGACATCAACTGGATAATTTAAACACTCCTGGGGAGAGGAGAGCTGGAGGAGGGGACGTTTGATGTCTGTGCACAATGAAAGATTTACTTTATTCACAACAACAAAGCAATTGAAGATGATGGCGGTGCTGTCCACCTCTGCACTTAACCTGTTTCCAACAGCCGAGCTAATGAAGGAGGAAACTGCTGCATAACAAACCAAGAGTTCCACAAAAGAGTCCAACCAGACAGAGCTGCCTGCATCAGATGACAGAATGGAGTAATGTGTCTGCTTCACCTTAGTATTCAGCAGCACAGTTGTGTGGTGGAATATCACTTTAATGCCGTTCTGCTTCCCTGAGGAGCCTTTAAAGTATCCCACAACTTAGTAAATCAACTCAAACCAGGCTTTCCACATTCTGCAACCAAGAAAAACAACATAGCTCATGCATTTGTATGCATCTAGTAGCCTTTGTTTTCGATTCTCCCACAGCACTTATTCTTCAAACAGTTAATATATGGTAACAAATGTGAAGTGATTGCAGCTATAACTCAATGGAGTGCATTTCTCTGCCAAGGCTAAACAATCCAACACATGATTGTCTAGTTCTTAGAGTAGAAATCCATCCATCCATCCATCCATCATCTACCACTTATCCTCCGCAGGGGGGGCTGGAGCCAGAGTGAAGTGTGCACCCTGGACAAGTCATTACCACATAGGGACGGTTAAGTCTCCAATCAATCCAACCCCAGTTTGCATGTGTTTGGACTGTGGGAGGACGTGAAGAACATACAAACTCCACACAGAAACCTTCTATGCTTCCGTGCCTACTACCGCTGTATAGTATATAGAAATATAAAAGATAAATAAATCCTCAATTGGCCGCATAATTTGCATCCGCACCAAAATGCCAGGTCTAAGGCCCCATCCTTGAAGTTTGGTGGTAATCAGTTTAGTAATTTTTGTGTAATCCTGCGAACAAATGAACAAAGAAACGCACAAATAAACCAACAAACAGACAAAGGTGTTAACTAGATGCAAATACCTAAAAAAACATTTTCCTTTACTCTTCAGTTATAATTATGGTAGAATTTGAAGGGAGAATGTTACATAATTCAGTCACATCTCTATTGATCATGTGAGGCACTGAGGGTTTATATCGCACGAGCACACATTTGATTCCACACTTCAGAGGAATGAAAATGCACCTTTAAACCAGCCTATTTGCATACTAATCGTTCGTGGCTCCCCTCACTGGCAAAGCATTTATCAGCAGCAGAAACAAAAACATTAAATTACTGGACTGCAAAGCTGAATATGTTTCTTGAGTTATCAGGCTCGTACCATTACCCGCATAATTATTCAAATATGCTTCGAATGCAATTCAGGTCCTGCAAAGCTGCTGAATAAAACAATTTGCTAACTGTCGGAAAATAAAACTGGACTGTGAAAGTTATCCGTGCCTGATCGCCAAATGTTTTCCATGAGCTGTAAAAATAGATGCGCTGCACATGTTCCACATTCGAGAGGATTAAAGAGCATAAATGTTTAAAGGAGACATTTTTAGTTTTTCTTTCCCCTCGTGTGCTATATAGGTTTTTGGTGAATTTAAAAGTTCTGCAAACCTTCTTCCAAACCTGTGTGTGTGTGTGTGTAGATTACAGTAGACATCCCATCCCAATGTACAGCTACAAATTTTTATATGAAATCAATTATTACCTTGCAGCTCCCCCCCATGCCTGTCTATCTGTCATCTGCGTGAGCTGCCAAAGTGAAACCAGATCAAATACAACGAGGAACAGCCTCTGGCAACATGAGAAAAGATGCTGATGCTAATCTAACATCATTACACTGAATCATGTTGGCTGGCAGTGACACCTGTGTGTGCTGTTGGCAGTCGTCCCCAGGCCACATGCAGTGAAGGGGTCCTGCGGCATGTGGCCAGGAAATCTAACAACAACAAGGCAAAGGAGAGACTAGAGAAATCAAGGAAACAAATTGAAAGAAACAAACATGGTGTCTTTTATGTTACACATTTAAATAATGATAAAACTGGGATATTGCATTCTGGGATGACACCCCTGCACCTAATCCATTACTGCAGCCTCTAAAATGAAGAACTAAGAAGAGTTTCTGTGTCATTCTTCTTTTGTCGTTCATACACGACAGCATGCACCTGTTTTAACGTGCGATATAATGACAAGATGTGCATATTTACCCCAGAATTTAAACAATACGGTAGAAAGAGAGGAAGTCATGGAGCCCGATAAGCAAAAATTTGCCGATATGAGTCTTTCCCCACATATCAGAATCAATATGTGCAGGTATGAAAACTTT
Organism: Hippoglossus stenolepis; assembly: GCF_022539355.2. Taxonomy (NCBI): domain Eukaryota; kingdom Metazoa; phylum Chordata; class Actinopteri; order Pleuronectiformes; family Pleuronectidae; genus Hippoglossus; species Hippoglossus stenolepis. The sequence continues at coordinate 19,356,028 of NC_061497.1, forward strand.
TAATTTACAAACTAAACAATGCAGAAAATGTAATGTTGGGTTGTGTTTTGTTTTTATCTACAGTTATTCATAAAACACTAATGGTCAAAGTGGTTATGGTAACTTTAAATAAAAAGAAAATACAGCCAATCATATATCGGATATATCAGCTTCCAATATCCATATGGGCTCTAGAAAGCACATCTGATAAATCACCAGTGTTGAGGCACTAACATATGCTTGTACCTCTTTTTGATGATACTTGATAGCTAGTTTGAGTCTCGCCAGGTCGTTGTTGTTCTCCTCCTCCAACAGGTTGATGTCGTCTCTGTAGTTGAGGATCATCTCCAGCTCCCTGGAGCTCCTGGTCTGGTCCAGCAGGTCCTTGGCAAACTGTTTGCACTGCTGGGACAGCTCCTCGTACTCGGATTTGAACTCATTCTCCACCTGAAAGACACGGGCGGGCGGAGTGAATGCAGAGCACAGGGGCCTCTAAACATCAGGGCGTCCTGAAGGAACCTGGCAGCTGAAATCAATTCATTAAGGTAAATCTTAGAGTGCAGGTTTGTCTAGAAAGTGGAGTTTCTAAATGAAACCTCGCCTCTGGCTGTTTTCTGTCAAGAAGCTGTTTTAAACTTGTTTACTTATTGAATCCACCACCTCTGTAAACCATGTTGTCAAGTGTTTTTCCCTCTTATATATGAAATATGTATTGAATATAACTAAAAGGCATTTACTGGAGTTAGTGTCAGATAAGGAGACCTGCAGAGTTAAAGAAGGAGCATCTATTTTTTATTATTTCTGTTTTGATTCTGATCTCTATTGGCAACTCAGCTTTACTACAAATTAAATGATAAACTTTGGGTTTTGTGATATAGTAGCTGGACATTTTCTGAACTAAAACATGCAAGTATCCAGGTTTTGAGATTATTTTATTTCCACAGCTGAGCCTGGTGAAATTGCATTTACAAAGAGTAATTTATATAAATGTTTTAAATTAAAGCTTGTCCAGTTTACAAACCATTAAATGTCACATGATTCTGTTATAAAACAGTACATACACACATCTTACATAATTAATGCAACACACAGTAAATATTTCATTTCTTCTGATATGAAATCCTGATGTTGCGGCTCCACCATCAGCTGCCCGGCTGCCTCGTCCTCACCTTGCTGAGCTCCTGCAGCTCCCAGCTGAGCCTGAACGCAGTGAGGAAGGGGTCCTCGCTGGAGAGAGCGATCAGGGAGGGACTCGACAGCGCCCTGTAGATGTTGAGCCGAGAGCGCGAGTGACGCAAGCTGTCCACGTCCGAGCTGGACACGCACTCCACGCAGTTGCAGCGCACCTGCAATGACAAACATGGGAAACATGTTATTGAAACTTTTCATGTGTTTGGAAATCTCTGACTGAAACTTACTCTAACAACCCTGAGGATCCTGCAAAGCTGCTCTTTAACCAAGCTGCACACACGACTTTGTCTATTCCCTCAGCAGTTGTTGACATTTTGGATACATGTGGTTTTTAAAGCTGATGATAACATCAAAATACAAACAGAGAACCCTTAGGAGACGTGTGGTTTACCGACCTCATGCGGCTGCGGCATTGAAACGCCTTTCTGCACCAGGAGCTTGATAATTTCATAGTTGTTGGTGTGCGCCGCAAGTATGATGGGAGTGATGTCGGGGGTGAAGTCGGAGAACTGCTTGTCCAATAAGATGGGAGGAACCTGTCGGGGGAGAAAAATAACTTTAAATATATACTTTGTATGTTAATTAAAGTTCTCTCTATGCACCACATTCTGCCTTCAGTTTACAGACCTCAGTCCCCCCCCCTTCAGTCAGGTTGAAATGACTTGCTCAGAGCACAGTAGGCTGTAAGTAATTGGTTTGGTTAAGCACCGGAGGCTGGAAGACCGCCTGTTCACCTCAGTGCAGTTCGGAGGGGCTTTACACTGAAGGTAAACTGAAGGAGCACGATCAAGAGAGCAGTCATTAGGGGTCGGAGCAGAGAAAGAACCGGGGAGAAATTATCAAAGTGGCGGCAAAAATGTCACCCACACGAAGGCTTGCAGTAAAGGGTGCGGGTCACCGTGCAGTGAAAAGCATCAACATTTCACACGTTTCAGAGGGAATCATTATGCTCAGAGAGAAACTCATTCCACCCAGCGCTCTTATCGCCCACTCCAGCTCGGCCCGCTTGTACTATTCCCATGTCACTCAGCAGCAATACAAGGCCGCGGGCGAAGGAATGAGCCGGACCTTTTCACTTCTTTTAATTGAACACCTATTATCTGATTCTGTGGCGAGGGGAGCAGGGGAGGGACGGTCAGAGAAGGGTTGGAGGATAAGAAAAGCAAAAGGTAAGGGCCGATTTAGCAAAGAGACGCTAAAGCCTTTGCAGCCCACTCTGGCTGATTAGAACCAGACAGGCTGAAAACAGGTGGAACTATGGTGGGACTTTACAATTTAACATCAATAAGAATAAGGGCAGTGAGATGTCAGCCAAACCGGATTTGTCCACACCCACCTAGTCCTGAGGTCTAATAAGAAAACCGCAGTGTGGGTGGACGACAGGAGGAACTCTCCGTAACTACACATCTAGGGAAGTAAAAAAAAAATACAATCTGAAGCTTCAAGGTTATTTAGTAGATTTAATTTACAACATCAGTAGTCTTGGCTTTGTGAGGCAGCTACACAGACATATACATGTATACTGTAAAAGTGTCATTACTTCCTAATCAATACCTTCTCAGTGATCGTTCTGACCAAAACCCTTCGAATAGCATAAAATTTAAAAAAAGCCAAGGGATAAACAAAGTCATTGGGGTTCATCCTCTGGAGACCAAGAACCTCTGTACAAAACTTCCTTGTGATCTTTACGATAGTTTAATCGCTGTTGAGACGTTTCATGCTACCTTCACACAGAACTTAGTGAGCTCATGGTTACGATGTAGGAAGTCGTGTACACGTCTATGTTTGGCATTCAAGCAATAAAGTCGAGACAACGCAGCTGCTAGCCAACGGCCATATGGTGGCTAATATTAGCATTAATGTTGTGTCTATAAAGAAGCTACAGAGGCTAAGGATTTAGAAAACTAGCAGTCAGGTAAGGTATAAAAGGAAAAGGGGTGCATTATGAAATTCTGTATATAAAAACCTCTATGTAGCTAAGATTACGAGATATTAACTTATCATCATTATAGAAATGATCTTAACAACAAAATTCAGAGGAAGGAAGTTCTGAATACACAAGGGGAGGGGGGGGGGTTCATATGTACGCTTCTAGTGAACATGATAGACATGGCATCGTTTGAAGGCAGCATCAGGTTGGACCAAAGTGAAGGAGTGACTGAAAAGTCATCTGAGAACCAGGCAGCATCACAGACTGTAAATAAAGATGGACGACCTGTCTCCACTCATGAGATACAAAGCTAAAATATCTGCCATCTTCCGCATTGGGAGCCAGAGTCAGAGCAGGAGTTATCATGAAGTGGAGCCACAATTCAAATAACTAATCAAAAACTTTCCAGAAAAATGAACCCTAGTGAACGTCAGTGTGATAAGAACTGACTGAACTAAGCAGTTCTTCTTTGAGAAAACAATTATTCGATGTATTGACTTTTTAGTTTGTTCCAACCATTAATACGGATGAGGTGAGATGTATGATCGATACTGCAGCCAGCCACCAGGTGGCGATTGAGACTCTGTGGCTTCACTTTTGCTGAGCTGCCTTGTCGTCCATCTTTAACAGTCTATGGGCTTATTACAAAGCTCAATATTTAGATTTGATTTAATTCAGTCATTTGCTTTATAAAACACAAAATACATATGAGACCTCAGCTGTGAAAGCACATTTCAGACGAGATCTGAGATCCACTGTCCTGTTCTAAAAATGCTTCTCTTTACAGTCGTCTATTAAAAGCACAAACATAAATAGTATCAGTGAAGCTCTGGCACCACTTCACTCTCAAAGGAACAATGAAGAACTGCTATCTAAAGGGCCGTGGTTCATTTTCTCAAAATGTTTCATCAGCTATATTTATTGCAGCCCAAAGTCATTTCATCACGCGGACATTAGTTCCTCGTGTCGTGTACTCGGTGCATCACGGAGCAGCAGCGGCGGCGGCAACATCAACAAGAAGTGGTCGGAGAGCAATGTCGGAGAGTTGTCATGTTTTGCAGAGGAGGGCGATCTAATAAGCTCTATACTCTGTTCTCTGTGTGGGAGGAGGAGGGACATCAAATAATCTACATCAAACAGCCATGGCCTGTGACCAAGCTTGGAGCAAGAGCAGGCTGCGAGATGTGAAGCGATGATAGTAGCGGAGAAGAGAAACCACATCGTAGCCCACTTGTCCGCGTGGTGCACGTCTGTAACTCATATTAGAACGACGCATCCACCGCCAGCGTATTGATTAAAAATGCAACACTATAGCATCTGCAGGGTGTTAGACTTCACAGTGTGCCTTTGTTTTCACTGTGCTCTTGCCCCCTGTTGGTTTTCACCTGTCAGCGCGCGACATCACAAACATTTAGATGAAGCCGCAGTAAAATGGGACACCGTGCGGTTTTGTGTTTTTGAATGACAGTGCGAAAAATAAGCTCAGGTCTTTGCGGGATCCACTGCAGACGCGATAATGCTTCCTACCCACCGGGCTCTGTGTTGTGTGTGGGAAGACGAGGGATTCCCTTACATAACGGCCTTCATGTGCATATGGTATGTGGGCTGCACAGTCACCGAAAAAACTCTGAGCAAAATGTGCTCTATATAAAAAGACTGGAAGGGATTAAAAAAAGAAGCAAACACAAAAGCACCCACGGGCTCTTTTAATTGAGAAAAAGCGCGAGCGGCAGTGTTTGTGCCACCGACAGATGCATATCTACGCTCAGAGGATAAGCTATTTAAAAAATGCCAAGGCGCTTCACGCTGGAAAACAAACAAGCCCCAACTTTCAAGATTCTTACAAACACATCATTCAAGCTGCCTGCAAAAGAGAAAGACGAAGGCACACAGCTCCGGCAGAGCTTGAAATGCATTCAAAACTTCATGGATGACACCGGTAATGGATACGATGCACTTTACCCAGACAGCTTTTTAACACGATCAATGAGCTTCTCTCAGGGAGATTTGAAAGCTCCAGACTGATCTATTTTCACAATCTACTCATGTGATAGGAAGAGACACTATCTTACCAAGGCATTAAGGTAAAGAGGCAATGCAGCGGCTGATAGACGTCACAACTAAGGGGTTCGGACCACCGCACATTCTGGGCCCGTGTATCTCAGTCCGCTACCACATCCATTTCACAAACAAGCCGGAGCTATCCCCTGTGCTCGTGCTCCATTTTGTGCCCTAATGTGTTTTTTCCTTTTCCGTTCATTTCCCCCTCATTTCGCTCACAGGACGCGACAGGAAGAGCAATAATATCTCCACCACAGTTGATCAATGAAGCCAAAAACATTTGTGCTTTATGGTGCATTACTGCTGATAGGGCGAGGGGACATAGAAACGTGTGTGTGTGTGCGTGTGTGTGTGTGTGTGTGTACATGTGTGGCTGGTAAATGAAAAGAAAACTCTCCTTGAGTGAAGAGTAATCAGTGCAAAGGAGCAGCGATCTGAAATAAATTAGACTATTTAGTTTGGATTACAGTAATTAAAGCAGTAAAACAGGCCCTTCTCATCAACTACAAAATGAAGTTTGTTTACACCACTGTTGTAATTCCTGAAACTAATCTAGATCCTTTCAAGACTGAAATATAAATATAAGGAAAATTATTTCTCTTGGTGGACACACTTCAATAAATATGAAATTTTGTTAAGAATGTTTTATTTTCTGAACTTTTTTGAAGAACAAAATGTGCTTGAACGTTTTTTATTTATATTTTGAAAAAATATATTCAATAATCTGTGGCTTTGCTCAAAGCTACAGAGCTAAAAGTGAGATAAGAATGAGTTTAATGTTTACCTTACTGAATCAGGAATTGTGTGTGTGTAAATTGTGGCCCCTTTATGGCCCCCAATTCAGAAAAATCCTAGATACGCCACTGCCTGTACCTTTTCCAAAAGACGTTTTTGGATGCACCAAAATTCTCAAAGCAAATCAGAACCAAATATTTTACTGACCTGCACCCTATCATCCACTTAGATCCAAAACTTAATTTATACATTTTATGATAAACAATAATTGTGTAGTGAGTTGTTCATCAGTGCGTCTGTGCAATGAAAAATAATTCAGGACCTGCCCTTTTATGAAAGTTTAATGGAAATCAGTTTGGTAGTTTTTGCTGAGAAACAAACAAACAGGGTGAAAACATAACCTCCTTGGCAGCACTAAAACATGACAATACAACATGGTGGCAAGTGTAAGGAATCATATCTCTATCGTGGTTTCTCTCAGACCCGTCAGACCCGTCCTCACCTGCATGCCGCCACTGGGCTTCTTGTGATTTAGCAGCAGCTCCACAGCTCCCACCACTTCCTTGCGGATGGCGTGCAGCAGGGCATCGCCGACGTAGACGCTGAAGCTCAGCAAGAGCTCGATGATCTCGAGGTTCTCGTTCTCGATGGCGATCAGCAGAGCCGTGCGGCCGAGAGGGTCGATGCAGTTGATGTTGATCTTAAAGTAGATCTCTGCCTCCTGACAAAACAAAATACGGATGTGATTGGAAGTCAGGGTTTGTTTTAAAAGCCACTCGGGGTTTGTTCAGTGATTAGAAGGGAAATGACCCACTGGCATAGATTACACGTTGATTTCTGAAAGGAAACACTTACACGCCTTTAGAATCTGACTCAGCAGCTCAAAGTATAGTGATTTTTGCTTTGTTGCTTTGTGTGAAAGAGCGATGACCACACAACCTTCTGATATCAATAGTAATTGTTGGAGAATACGACCAATTTAACACAATTTACTGTGTTTATAGGTCTAAGGGAGAATCACGGCTTAGGTGAAAAAAGCTATATGAGTCATACTAAGGGGAAGTGGAGCCCACTCCTTATCTCTGCTTGAGGCAGACAGTTCAAGGTTATTTTATCCACCTCTAATACACCACAGCTGAATCTTCAACAGATCTGTCTGCAGTTGTATTGTGGGTAATGTGGGTGTCAGATATGGATGAGGGAGAAAAATGTGTTGAATCAGTGAGAAAATATCTCTGGGTTCTGCTGCATCGATTTCGATCCCGATTCTAAAACTGTCCATCATGAGTTGAGGAATGAAATGTCAGATTATTGAAGTGTAGCTTTGATGGTCGTCTGTGATTATACGTCCAAGTAATGTTTTCTACAGCTGTGCATAGATCATCATTTTAAAAATAAACTAGACTATCTGGATACAGGTGCCCCATCTGGCACTTTTGACACAAGTTGTATCCAAAACAATTTACAGCCAAACTTATCAGACAAATGAATAATGATTTGAGCTACCCAGAATGACAGAAACCATATTTGGGGAAATCTTTGACTTTTCAGTTTGGTCCATGTCCGATCCACTAACATGGAGGAGGTAGTATTTATGACCTATACTGCAGCCGACCAGCAGGTGGTGATCTTTTATCTCTATGACCAAAGCTGAGCATCTAAGTTTAAATTCAATCACAAAGCTTCTTTTCCCATTGTCAGATGACACTGTGACAAAACGCAGTTTGATTTTTCTCAGCTGTTTCTATTCTATTTTTGTTATTTTTGTTAAGTTTGGCTTTACCGCATTGTGATGTTAATATCATTTCATACACGGTTAAAGATTCATCATTTTGGGCAGCTCAGTTACTCAGTATTTTCTGTTAACTCAAGGTAAATTAAAGGCCTCAGATGTTATTAGCAGATCATCACAGCTGCACATGTTCCCAGTAAATCTTCCAATCTTTTTTTTAAATCAATCCAATTACAGTCAGGATTTAATATCCACCCATTTGTCCATCCATAATTTAGTGGTTCACCGGCCGTAATCACTCATTTATCCACTAATCAAATCATCTTTTCTACCATATATTTATACTCTCTCTCTCACACACCTCCAGAGCGTGTTTGACACTCGCATAGTCGCCCTTCTCCACAGCTCCGAGGTAGGCTTTCTCCAGAGGCGACAGCTCCGACTCGGCCCGCACGATCCTCAGCGGGATGCGGTCCCGGTACGAGGAGCTGTCAGTCCGCCGATAGTAGAGCTGTGACATCTCCCTGGGCTTCAGCTCACCAGCGGGCTGCTGACACTGCTACAGCTGCGGCCAGGCGGGGGAGTTCACACTGGAGGGGACAGGGGCAAAGATGTTAGAGGGAGAAGCCACCTGTTGTTGTTGGTGATGATTTTTACAAGATATAAAGGACGAGTAAAAGAAGAAGGAGGTGAAAGGGTTACACAGACAGAGATGACATTACATCCATTCAACAATCCATCCATGCATTTCTTGTAGGAAAGTTGCCATACAAATAAAGTTTATTATTATTATGCTGCTAATCCTTTGAAGGTAGCTTGGTGAGCTGTTCCTGAAACACTTTTGATCTTATTTGTTGAAATCCTCGTCAGGTCGTTATAGCCGTCGATACAGAAAGTCGCCTGAAAATAAGAAAAGCTGGTGTCTGTGGCGCTCACAGGATTGTAACTAAACCTGGGAATGACCGAATGAGTCTTCAGCAGGAGAGTCAAACGCTGCTGAAACAGAGACAGGAGCCAGAAGTCAGGAAAGGTCGGCCTCGGACAGTTCATGTGTTTTGGGGGCGCAGCTTTGAGGACTGATAGTCGGGGGTGACATGTGTCGGATGCATTGTTTCATATTGTAGCCTGCTCCTGCTAACTTTTCCACGATCAACAACCCAAGCTTAAGGGTTGAAGCGTTGGGACGGAGGCTGGATCTGATCCCAGCTGACATTTGGCCAGAGGGCGGATACATCCGGTTGCCTGTCCCAGACTCACATTAGCTACATGATCCCTGACCAACATGATTTAATTATCCAAGCATCACTTTATGTTATTATGTCTTCACCTGCAGTCGGAGTAAAATCAGATTTGTAAGTTGGATATAAGTCTAAAATGTACATTTACTGCAGCGGAGTCCCCTCGAGACTTTTCTGTGTCACTCTATACTGACTTTTTTTGCAGTGAGATAAATATTGACATCGACCTCGGAGCATTTAGTGCACTGCTATTGATCTGCACAAGTCTTCTCAGAATTGCTTTATTGTTACAAGCATCAAGAAGAAAGAAGAAGTGTTAACCTCCGGGCACAGAAACATCTCACATCACTTCACTGTTTACTCTGTTCAATCCAAACTGAAGCAGAAAAATATCAAACCCGTCAGCTCCTGCTCGACCTCTTACACCGGAGAGAAACATGTCCATCATGCAGCTGGAATGGAAGGTAAGACGTTTAATTCACCAGCTTCTAATCGCTTAAGTTAATATCATTAGTGAAGCTTTACTAATTGATTGAGAGCGGTTGACTCGGCGGTTGCCTGGTGACAGCGACATGGCGCCTCCAGCACTTTTGTATACGCGTCACTTCTCAAAATAAAAACCTCCGGAGTGACGCGGTGACACTGCACAGCCATCGGCTCCTAACAAGGCAATGTCCAAGATCTCCAGGTTCTCTGGAATCTGGCAGCGCCGGGATTTGGCCGTTTATCAGGTAGAGCTCGCTAAAAATAATGCAGTGTGTGATACAGCAGTCACTGCACAAACTACATGCTCCAACATCACACCACTGAATTAACATCATAAATGTCACTGAGGCAGGATTTGTTGCTGGACTGTTGTCGTAGTGCTGCATTAGTTTTCCTTGAGTGTACCTAATAAACTGAGTGTTGTATTTGTTATTGATCAGACTCTTGTTCTAACTCATAATTTTCTTACTGGGTTTTATCTACATCTTATTTCCCATACATTTTCTGTGAACTGTTTTTATTCTCATTGTGTGTTTTCATGTCTTTTATGTACATTCATTGTTGTAAAGCACTTTGAGCTGCATTTCATACATGAAAGTTATAATAATATAATATAATATGATCATAATTATTATTATAATTCACAGAATCAGTGTTAATAGGAAGTTAACCATCACCATGTGAATATAAACTCCCTTTCTAATGTCCTTGATATGTAGAATATGTAACTTTTATGTAACTTTTACAATATGTGAAGTTTTGACAAAGTCCCTGAAGCAGCGTGGGATCACGGGAGTTGTTGTCTTCACCACCATTGCAGATGAAATCACGTTAAGGGATCAGATCAGATAATGTATCAGATAATGTATTAAAGCTTTATTCCCGTTACGGCAAAGAATAATGAAAACATTGGTAAAGTAGATATGACAAAATTAAAAGTCGACGAAAAGGAAACGCCCCTTTACCTTAACTAAAATTGGGGATTCATGTCTGAACATTGACACTTTACTGAAGAATTGTCACGTAATGTATCTTAAAAACCTGAGAGGACGAGAAAACGAGGGGAGGATGAGACGTCGAGGGTGAAGAATAAGAAGAGGCGTGTAAAAACACACACAACGAGATAGAGTGTAAAAGTTTATGTGTTTCTAATTATACAAAGGGAGGCAGTTGAAGTAGCTGTAGTGTTTAATGCTCCCCCCCGTCTCTTAGCACCGTCTCAGGAGAACTCATTACTGCTCCGTTTCACTCTCCCCGAAATAATGAGTGGATTAACAAACACATGGCAGACAGATTAGTTCATAACAACGAGGGCAATATTCTTTATAAAAACATACATATATATAAAGTTAAATATTTGCTTTCTTGCGTAGAGAAAAATAAACAACTGATAAACTGATAATAAATCATCATGTGTTTGCTTAGCTTGGCACCAAGAGCAGAAACAGAAAGTAGCTGTATTGAAAGGCCCGAACATTGTGCACTAATTAACATGTTTTATCTTGTTAGTTTAATCTGCATAAAAGCGGACGAGTGAAAACAACACGCTGTGGTTTAAAGTGGTTTTCTGCTTGATTATTTCTTGGCCAGCAACAGACGTCATTATCCTCATGGCTGCCGACTTCAGAGAGAAATAATCACACTCTTATCAAGACTGAATTTATACTTTTAATCTATCTAATCTTTTCTGTCAGTCTGTGGCTCGCATATCTCGAAAGCCGTTAAACTTCCCAGCTTCAACTTGGCACGTGTGTTGTTAAGGTTCCGATGAAGTGCAGTGGTGGACGTGTAATACATTCAATATTAATAAACTTTCCATAAACAGATGACCAGCGCTGTGTAGCAGCAGCGGCTGGGACTCATCGACAGAAGTGGCATTGTCGATCAAGACACAACTGCTTCTCCAGTTCGAATAAAGAGGTGAACTGCTCTTTGTGCCACAGCGGTGGAGCAGCTTCATGGTTCTGTGGACAGAGTCTTCAGTTCAGGTACTGCAGGTCAGGACAGTTTGAGAAATATAACTGCAACCAGCGTCACCACAGGTCAAGAGAAGAGCCCATTCCAGAGAGACAGGTTTAGAACTGCACTGCACCGATAAAATAAATTGCACGGCCGACTGCAAAACCACAACAGGGTGTTTTGAAGCTTTGTTTTTGTTTGCACTGATTCAGCGAACAAGATACCAGCTTGTTACTAAGCAAACTGTTTCCCTGAGCTTCCACTCTCTGGTCTCAGTTAAGCTCCAACCAGCGGCAGCTTCACATTTGCTCCACAGATAAGAGAGTGGTATCAAACGTTTCATCCAAAGCTCAGCCAGAGAGCAAATATGCACATTTCCCCAAAATCACAAACTAATCCTCCGATTAAATGAACATGACTTTTGCAGTTTAGCTTTTCAGCTTCAAGTGTGAGCACTTCCTTTCTGCATTAATGTGATTGTCCAGGTTTTGAATGAGGAGGACCAGGAATGTAAAATGGCTGACACGCAGGTAATGACACCAAAAGTGGAGGATATTTAAGGATCTAAGCTACTTTGCCTTCGCCGGATGTCGCCCATCATCTCCTCTTGTAGTCAAAGTGCCACTTTGCTGCTGAGGAGATGCTCTAAGAGCCGTTTAACTTCACTCCACTGACAAATACAACTTCAGACATCATCATAAAAAGAAAGATTTGCTCTGAGGAGTGGAGAGCCTTCAGATAAATCTGATATGTCCCTTTGTGCAACAGTTTAACACAGGGACCCTGCAGTGGCTGCCACTGAATGACAGGAGTGAACATCATGCACTGTGCAGAGAGAGTCCATTGGAACACTCAGTGGAAGTGAATCTTGGTGTCAATACATTTGAATTTAAACTCACACCAAAGTGATGCAGCCCGCAGAGAGATAACATGTCTTTAATAAACAGTGTTTGACGTTTTCTAAACAAAAAACATAAAATTAACTAAATGTGTATGAAAGTAATACTATGAAATACCTTTCCCACCCACCCAGGTTGCTGTATGTGTATCTTTTTTAACAGGATTGAAAGTGTTGACGGTTACTTGCCAAGTTGCTCATTACCCACAATGGAAAAACAACTTTACAGCTTCTCTAAAGTTTGTTTTCCACGTTCTCTTAAAGTCAATTTGACTTTTATGTGTGTCACGGTTGTGATTCATGAACTTCTCATAAGGGAGGGAGGGAGGGACATAAAGGTTGAGACTGAAGTATGTAAACGCTAATTTGACACATTTTAATATATCAGGTCACATCAGTACTGCATCATGTCACCTCGGTCGAGCACAGGCCTGTGATTTATTCTTTTCTTGTAATGTTCTTAAATACACACTCAGCTGATTGTTGATGGTAAACTTTGGAAAGAATACCAGATGCCAGCAAGCCAACAAGCAGACACACAAGTATAAGAGGATGAAAAACACACACACACACACACACACACACACACACACACACACACACACACACACACACACACAGAGGATCAATACATGGTTTGGAGAGCACAGATGAGCTCTCCATGCTGCACTGTGTGCGTATTTATACACTGAGAGTCAAACAGTCATAAAAACGTCAGTGATCACTCATGAATAACAGACAGCAGGTCTGTGTAAATTAACACAGGGCGAATGGCGCCTGTGGGAACTCACAACTGAGATTCTGACATTTTCATTTCTGTGTTTGTGGGCGAGAGAAATGTTCCAGGGAAGCGCAGGGATAAAAATAAAAAATGGTTGTGGAGATACTAGGACTCGTGTCTGAGTCAGAGGCTGAGGTCCCTCGTCAGTCAGAGGCTGAGGTCCCTCGTCAGTCAGAGGCTGAGGACCCTCGTCAGTCAGAGGCTGAGGACCCTCACGGTGCCCAGATACAACATTTATCACCCAGATCCACTGTGAAAAAGCCCCAAAATACAACATTTCAAAAGCAATGGAGCAGAAACTAACCTTTGGTCTGATGGACATTAGAAGTTCGCTCGGGGAGATCAGTGTTGTTCCTTTGGGAAATATCCAGAGACAACATGAGGGCGAATGAAATAAAGCGTAAAGCTTTATCCAACCACTGAACCCAAACTTCTGGAAGTCAGCATCATCCAGATGTGTGACTGCAGTGTGGATGTGCGCAGGGACTCTGCTGCTTAATGCGCCTTTTGATGCAAGTCCATCTTCCTCGTGGTTGTTCTACTCTAGTCTCATTTCTGGACACTTCTCCTACTGTAGATCCACAGTCGCTCAGTTCTGATCACGACTTCCATCCGGTCTTATTTGGGGAAGATCCAAAAATAAATAAAAAAGCGCAGACCGGTCCACACCGCATTCAGCTCACCAGCAACAAATCCTGGACAGGAAAAACAAATGAAGTTTCCCCGGTGGATCGCACCCTGGTTCCGCAGCGCATCCAGTTTCCCCCCGGGGAGTGTTTTCCATCGATACCCGCTCGACCTATCCACCTGTTGGGGGGGGCGACTGCGGGAGAGATGAACGCAGAGCAGCCAGATGCGCGGCAGGAGGTCTGCGGAGCGCTGCGCTGCTGCAGACTGCTCGTGCGCATTTGGAGACGCATTGAACACGGTGGCTCTGCACGAGGGGGGGACAGCCGTCTGGAGCGCAAACTCAGCCCAGACACGCAGGACTCACTCTTATCGTTTTTTACACCGTTCCACTGTTCTCATCCAGTTTTACTCGTCTGCAGAGATGTATGAATAAAAGGTGTAACTGTGCATTTTAAGTGCATCACAAACGACTTGAGCCTTTTTCAAATTTATGAAGTTATTCTAAAAATCTTCACATATCTTTGGTCATTTATTTTAATCATGTAGCCCAGAAGACAATTCTGCATGCAACCTCTGTGCAAAAGCGTTTTAATTTCATTTTATTTGATGCTCATCCAGTGAAAACACATATTCAGATATTCAAAAGGTTCCTGTTATTTTGATATTTCAGAATCTCACGACCTTAAACAACAGGCTTCATTCTCTGCAGCCAGAAATCTGCCATCATGAATGTCATTGTATAGAATGTGATGTATACACAGCTCAAAATCTGCATCTGTATGTATGGCAGCAATTTCATTCCAGTGTCTCTTGAATTTGGGAGAAACTCACCTATAAATAATATAAACCAGTGAAAGTGATAATTTTGAGCCGTAGGTCTTATGTTTATTAATTAACAAGACTAAAATCATGTCCATTGAAGTTATACTGAGGGCTGATGATCCTTTCTCACTTATTTATCAGTTGACTGTGGTCAAACTGGTTCCACATTCATTTCCTCCAATGGTCCACTGATCAGAGGTCAAATCCAAATACCAACATTACTCTCTCTCTCTCTCTCTCTCTCTCTCTCTCTCTCTCTCTCTCTCTCTCTCTCTCTGTCAATGTCTCTCACTCTTCCTCTTTGTGTTTGTCTGACATATAGGGCTGTTGATGTTGTAAATTCCTCCTAATAGTGTGTAATGCTGTTGAATATCACTGACATGTTTATAGAGTCTCCATGGCCAGACTCGTTCCTCCCGTCTGCCTTGTGTGTGTGTGTGTGTGTGTGTGTGTGTGTGTGTGTGTGTGAGTGTGTGTGTGTGTGTGTGTGTGTGTGTGTGTGTGTGTGTGTGTGTGTGTGTGTGTGTGTGTGTGTGTGTGTGTGTGTGTGTGTGTGTGTGTGTGTGTGTGTGTGTGTGTGTGTGTGTGTGTGTGTGAGTTTATATTGGCAGCGCTTGCATTTAAACTCCAGGTCCAGTTCCACATATTTGGACCCACACAGCCTTTGATGACTCAGGGTTTGCATTCGTGAGGATGTAGATTATTTAACGGACATTATGAGCTTGTGTGCATTGGACAGATGATGGACGGGTTTGAACTGTTTAACCATTGTCTGATTGTACTTATTTGCACATAATCATTCCGACCTTTTTATTCACTTTAGCCCCACTCATAGTATATATATATATATGTATACACACTATCTGTTCCACGTCTGTCTTTGCACTTTCACTTCCTCTTGAGGCGTCTCCTAATTAAAAATAATTTGAAGCATTACGTCTCTGGAGCTGCTCGCTTCTTTGATGTCGTCTATAGATTTAAATGAAATGGCCACACCCCTGGGAAAACAGGGTTCCCTTAACGTACGACTTCCAATCAGAATCATATATTCTAATAGCAAAGGCCACCTCTTTGTCATCCGCATGTTCATCTACCATTTCATGGATCAATGACTACATTAGTTCATCCCGTCAAACTGATTTAAGAACACACACACACTCGCAGACACGCACAGCAGCAGAGGATTCATCACGACCAGCGGGTGGGAAATTGAATTAGGTTGAAATGAATGGGATAAATTAGAGCTGGTTTTATTCATCCTGTTCCAAGATTTGATAATCAATGGTCAGTTAAGGTTTTATATCAGCTTATCCTTTATGTTTCAGCTTTTTTATAATAATAATAATCTCTATTTATACAGCAAATAAAGGCTCAACTAAATTTGAGTGTATGTAAAGTGCATTGAAATGATTTTGAGTCTGCAGAAAACTCTGAAAACAGAAGATACGATTTATTCTAAAAGTATAAGCCTGAAGCTAATTCTCCTCCCGTGTAAAGGTGGGATTGAAACTGACATTTTTTACAGCATCTGATGCAACATGCAGGGGGGGGGGGGTAAGCAAAACAAGTCGAGTCTACTTCTTCACTTACTCTGATTTCTTCATCTTTTTAAAAGCTTACTCACGACAGCACACAGGCCCTTTGTTGGAACGACGGCAGAGTTTCTCGGATAAAGTTTTTGCCTGCAGGGGAAGCACAGTACGACTTCTGCAGCAGAGGGATGCAGGAGCACGACGCTCCTTTTACCTCACAGCTGCTTCATGATGGTGAATCAGAAACTATTGTTTCACCTGTTTACAGCATATTCCAGAGTGAGCATAAAGATATAAAGTGTTACAGATGTGCATGTTGATGAGAATTTATTTGCTGCTGCTCTTGGGATGTTGATTAATCTCTCTCGGCGCGATGCATTGTAGCGCATTAACTTTTCGCACAGTAAAATGGAAATTTTGTTCATTTCGCAGATGTCCATTTATGAACTACTGGTGAGCAGCCTTGTCCTTCAGAGTTCCCTGAGTTTCACCAGATGGTGCGGTTGTCATCACGGTAAGAGGAGACTCCAGAGAATACAAGCGACAGGCTGTTTAGTGCAGCTGCAAAGCAAACAGGCGCCCTCTCCATCTGTGACATGCAACGTGCCCACTATTCCAGGATGAACATCCAGTTGGCAGTGACATCTCTCTGTCTCTGGCCTTTCCTCCTCTTCTTCTCATCCACTACCTCACGCAGCCGCAGGTTAAACCCACTTTTGCTGAAACCTCGACAAAGAGTTGGACTTCTCTCTCCATCACAGAGTTATGTGTGTGTGTGTGTGTGTCTGTTCCCTGAAATCTAAACTTGTGTTGTAACCCATGAGTTTATCTTTTATCTCCATGGAAACGCAGCGCTGTCCTCATCCTCGCTTCTGAGCTTCTGAGAACAGTCGACCTGTCGTGAAGTTACACCAACGCCATGTATAGAGTCGGTTTTAAAAGGCAGAACATCAGTCGACACGTTGAAATAACTCACAGCTTTTCAAACCTCCCTCTCTTCTCATCTTGCTCTCGGTGCGTCCGTGGGCGTCGCGCTGCCTTTTTCGTGTCTGTGGCTCTTTGGGTTTCCTGAGGTTAGTGTGGCCACCTCAGCTGTTTAAATCCCCATTACTCTCATGCTCTCCGTGAGGCTGCAGGGTAATTAAAATTGATCTACGTCTGTTTCTCCCCGGAGACGCGCGGAGGCTGAGACTGTGGCTCCCAGACACACGGTTCATATCTGGTGCCGGAAGCAGAGATCAGCATAAAGAGGGAGAACATCGTCTGAGCAGTGCAGATTTAGTTTGACTAAATGGTGTTAAGACTCCCTGGAGCAGCTGGATATCTGTGTATTCCATAAATGTATTTCCTGTCACTTCCTTTTTGCCAAAGACACATAGACTAAACACAAAATAGGTAGTTAATTTATATACATGCAAATAGATACACATATATACACTAATCAGGTTTTAGGGACGATCTGTTATTAATGATTGAGAATAAAATGACAGATGTTCTCACTGACCATTTCCAGGCATGTTGAATCTGACCGTTTTGTTGCTATATGGATTATACCTCTAATGTGGGCAGGATCACAGACAGTTATACGTGTGGAGAGCGGCCAATTCTTCCATGATGTGATGACGCACACGTGGAATACATATGGTAGTTTTTTTAATTTGTTCAAAATTAAGGACACGTCACTGATACTAGTCATGGCAAAGGATGTAATATTCTAATAACTACATGTATGAAATTACACATAATGCACTACTTCATGTTTAAGTATGTCCCACAAAAACAGATGCCCCGAGTTTAACGCTAAAATTCCATTATAATACGTATTTAAGTATAAGATGTATGTTTTTGGGGACATTTTCAGGCAGAATAAAGTTAAGCTACAGAGGCTAGTGTGCATTACAGTGAAAATCAAGGTTTTAAACGTGTTAGCATGTCCCTCGTGTCCCATTTATATGATTAAAGTCATATTTTGGACGAAATAAGCAGCCATGGCACAGATTGAGCTGCGAAGATGGGGATATAAGGAACATGGTCAGGGCGTAGATTTTCATTTAAGCCATTTTAAGGCCATAAGGGATTTTTTTTAATGACCGACCTTTGTAAAATGTCATTTTTAAGGAACGTAAAAAAAGGTTTAGGGGGAGTAATAAGCTACTGGAGTGCAAGTTAGGTTATAACATTTGGGTAAACCCCAGTGACCCTTTGTCATACTTTACTTTAATGTGAAATCATGTCTAGAGTCTCCATTTATACTCTTCTTGAATATAAATACAGTCGTGAGTTCATTCTTTTCATGTTTAATGCTGAAACCCCTGTAGCTACTTACACACCTTATGGCTGCGTAGTTCATCCTGAGACACCACAGGTTGCAGCAGCAGAAATAGCTGCTGGGTTTTCCCCCCCGTCCAGACTCCATGAGAATAAACAGACTGTGTCACACACATCCTGAAGCTCTGAGCTCCTCTGCAGGAGCTTCCCCAGCACTGAGCCTTATGAAGAAAGGAGCCTTGACTCCGCCGCAGTGATTTGTCAAGGACGTGTCAGTTATCTGCCGTTATCTTTGGCTTATGTAACACTCTCGATTTATTTCTCCTTTACTTGTGCGTTTTCAGAGATTTCATGTTTTTGTTTATTTCTACTTGAAGACCACCACTGAGTTTTATTTAGGTGATTAGACTGTCTGATCGTTGATGTCACACATTTAAAAGAAATGAACGATCATCTTTACATCTCATTCCGCTTGTGTTTTGCATTAGCGATGCCATTATCATCAGAAGACAAATGAGGGTAGTTGCACATTGAAATCTAATTTTCAAAACATAATACGATACACACACATATATATATATATATATATATATATATGTGCCCACTTTCCCTTTCTCGGTCACCCTCGGGTGTACCTCTGACAGAGTGGAATGGCCTGCTGCTAAATTGAACCTGTGCTTTCTGCTTTTTAAAACTCATTTCACTTCACACAGTGATGTGCGGCAGAGTGCATCACATTCACATCCCCAAGAAACTAGTGTGGTTGTTTATAGAAGATGAACCAGTGTAAGACTATAACCAGAGTGTTTATTCATTTACCTGTATCTTCCTCAGGACTCTTTTACTAACACGGCATAGGCTTGTTTCAAGTTATTTCTTTATTCTCATTTTCTCATGCACAACTGACAATGAAACAAGAAAAAACGTTCCTCCTCTACAACAGTTTTACACGAATAAGAAGAGAATCTAACTATAAAAGAGAATCTAACTAAACAGCTTTAAGACAAAAACACCCAATGCAAGCATTGTAAATGTACTGTAGGGTTCCTTATAACATTTAGGGATAGCATCATAGTCTTCTAGATAAACAAGATGTTGTTAAGATGCAGCCAGTGTTGTACAGTATATTGTAACACATCCGATTTCAGCTTTTTCATTTTTCGTTTATCTCAGACAAGGATGTTATGTTTCTCCCTCCCGTCCGCAGGATTACACAGAAACTACTGGACGGATTCGGTGGAATGATGAGACACGGGCCAGTGAAAACAGGCTCATCAATCGAAGGCTAATAAAACAAAGCCTGGTTCTGAAGAAATTACTCAGAATTTGGCATCAACAGCAGGAATCCATGGCCCTGCCTTGTGTCCACCGTGCAGGCTGCTGCTGCTGGTCTCGTGGTGTGGGGAATGTGTTCTTGGCTCACGTCAGGCACCAATCAATCATGTTTTGAATGCCACAGCCAGCCTGAGTCTTGTTGCCGACCATGTGCATTCATTCATTGCCACTAGTGGGTACATCAGGCATGACAATGCACAAAGTCACAAACCAAGACCAAAAGCCAGGGTTACACAGGATTTTGTGACACTTTATTTATCTAGTCCAATGATCATTTGACATCCTGACCGGCTGATACGTCCTGGCGTTTAATCCTTGGGAGGATTCATGACAGTTCCCATAATGCATCTTGATAGTTAATGTCCAAGCCTCCATTTTTACGGGGTTTGTGACCAACTCACTTTCTCCACCTTTATTTACAACTTCAGAAGCTGTGTCTGGGTCGATGTCGTTCCCATTTGAAAACTGTCAGCATTTCTTTGGCAACAGTCACTCCTGCGAAAGCTTCCAAATGCTGCCGGTGTTTGGACAAAACAGGAAGTGACATTAGATTTATTTCTCTGGTGGCACAAACCTCTGCCCTGGGTTTTTCTGTGCTTTCATATCTGTGTTGCAGCCCCAGTATTGAAGCGCCTCAGCACGGCCAGCAGTGTGACCACGAGGGCGACGCAATCACCCCAACTCAGTGTTAAACATCAGTCAAACTTTCCACTTTTCTAACTACTTTTTTTTTTTTAAAGACCCCTGTTGGCTCTGCTGCAATTCAAGAGTCAATAAAGTTGTTTGCCACAGTGTATTTATAGTTTTTAATCAATATTCAGGTAGAAATCGTTTGACCAAAGTGCTGTACGATAAAATAACTCAAAGAGGAGGAAAATATCATATCATGGTAATAGCTGACAGAATGCAATTCATATTGGGGCCAAAATCCTGTCTTTTCATTGCAGCTCAAATAACTGCAGCAGATGAGCAGCTCCTGTTTCACATTTTTTTTGTTTACGTTATTTTGGCTAAAAACACAATCCAAGCAGGTGTGCTTCCTATTTCCCTCGGCTGTTCCTCTGCTGTTCCCCCACCTCATCTCAAACACATGCAAATCAGCAGGGCTGGAAGCTTGGAAAGCTCTCATCTGTAATTGTCTGTATTCCTTCCCAGTTTTCCAGCCACTGTGACGGAGATTCAAGGTCAAAACGGATAAAGGGACGTCTTTGAAATTTTCAAAGCAGGGAAATATCTTCTAAAAGCAATATCGGCAAAGCAGAAAAAGACTGAAGATACAACTTGAGGAGTATAAATGTAGAAATCTGTGTAAAAAATATAACATCTTGAATTGACTGGAAACTGTTCTACTCTCGACTGTTGTGTCATCTGTTAGTGACAGGGAGAGGATGTCAAATCGAGGGGAGGAGTAACTGGTGTGACTCCTGTTGCTAAGGCTACCGTTCGTCCTTCCAGATGCAGCGTAGTGTGTCCATATGTGCACCTTAAGCATAAGTGTGTGTGTGTGTGTGTGTGTGTGTGTGTGTGTGTGTGTGTGTGTGTGTGTGTGTGTGTGTGTGTGTGTGTGTGTGTGTGTGTGTGTGTGCATTTGATTTGATGACAGATCTTCTCAATTCCACTGAATCAATGTGTGAGCCCCCCCGTTCCCCCCGGGGGGGAGCTGTTGGAGAACCAGGTGTTGCCGGGCGACTGACCTCCTCCATCAAAGACGGGGACACCAGAGGAAGAGTCTAAAGGCCTTTTGCAGAGGAAAGATTAAAGAATACTTCTGAGCGATGTCCTGGAGCCACTCGACACGCACACAGACACGACAAAGAGCGAGAGCGTTGACAAGACTGAGGTGGAAGTGAAGGAGTCTTTCTATTTCTGTATTGTGCAACTTGTCACCTCCTTCCAGCCAGAACTACAAATATTGATTTATACCACTGCACTCTTCCATCCCTGCTTTAAATCTCACTGTCACTGGACACTCACTCACTCCAATCCCACACCAGGATGATCAATTCCACGCGCCTCAGAAAGCAGGTGATTTGAACGGTGTTGTCTTTGTGTATTTGCTTCTGATTTGACTTTGTTGATTGGCTGTTAGGAGATCGATCACTAGGTGTGTTGCACCCAGCAGGAAATAGAGTAGAGGCGAGTTTAGCTTGCAAGGTTCCACTGAGGCAAAGTGATGCTTGAAGCTAAATGCTAATGTCAACATGCAACATGTTTACAATCACTAACTGTATTAATGTCATTAGATTTTAGCCATACAGGACAAATTCAACTAGAATAGCACCCAGTGGAGCAGATCCCTTGAAAAAAAATCGGATTAATCAAATCCACTCCAAATGTAAACAGGTTCTTCCTTCGCACACGTCGCACCCTTCTACCAGGTTTCAAGTAAATTGGTTCAGAACTTTTTGTGTAATTTTGATTTCAGGCAAACAAAGAAGAATAAAAAGACATCCCCTCCCCTTTGTGTTGGAAGCATCTTGAAATACAAATTCTTACTCAAATCTTTCTGAAGCAGGTTTTCTGTGATTTAGGTGGAGAATCGGAAACTGCTCACATTTAGTCATTTTCCTCTGCATTGCTTTTGCGGTAGTTTTACATTTTTTAAATTTAAAAACACAAGGTTTACATGACATTTCCACGCTGGAGACAGACGACAACACTAAAGGAGGAAATGAGAATATAAATCAGTTGGTTCTAATTACTTGTGACTGTCAGGAGTACATTTTAATTTCCTATTGCAGAAATGCAATAAGTGGTTTACACAACAT
Source organism: Hippoglossus stenolepis (assembly GCF_022539355.2). Lineage (NCBI taxonomy): Eukaryota > Metazoa > Chordata > Actinopteri > Pleuronectiformes > Pleuronectidae > Hippoglossus > Hippoglossus stenolepis. The sequence goes on from NC_061497.1 coordinate 19,378,373, forward strand.
GTTGCAGCTGCTCTGTCTGTGTGACTCACAACGCAAACATCTCTTCAGGCTCTAGTTTACTGTTGAGATTTCCCTACATAAAGACTTTCAACTATCCCTTGTTGAGCAGGATGATGGACTAACAACTCCTCGGTAATGTGACTCTACTTCTGTTGTTTTTTAGCAAATACAGCTTTCGAGCAGTCGCTGCCAAAATGTTCTAATTATATGTGCATCTGCTGCACGCGGTGAAGTGGAGGCTTATGAAAGCTGCTTTCAAGAAAGTGACAACAGTGCTCGGGTGGCATTTGTGGAGAGGCAGTGATTTAAAGTTTCAGTTTTTAGTGCGTTTTTTTCTCAACTTTTCCCAACGTTTTTACGTCAGGGACACATTAAGTCTGATATTTTAATTAATGTAGAATTCTGGTTGAATAATTTCCCTTGATTTCAGCACTAAAATCACCTCCATAAGCTTTTTAGTCATTAGGCTTTAGGACATATAAAACAGTAGGTGTGTTCTTGCATGTAAATGCGTCTCACACTCACACAGAGGTTTCAGCGGCGGCTACACACATCACACTGGACTCAGCTTTAATGGCGTGAAATGGAAAAAAACCTGAAAGGAATATTTCCATAAGTTTTTCTCTCCTGCACTTGAGCTGCTTGAGAGTTTTGTGCAAATGCATTTGTCGTCCACGTCCGTCACAGCTCCGTCGTCCATGAAGCTCCCTGAAATGCTGCTGCCACATATTTTGGATAAAACAATGTGTGTGAGATTCAGTGAGGCCAACGGGCAGTGGAGGAGCGGACTGTGCATCAGGGGTGGTTTTAGTTCCTGTTAATCTTTTGGCACTTTCTCACATCGTCACTAAAAATCCCTTTGACACATCTTGGCTGGTGTGACTCTCTTTTGCTTTGTGGATCAATCACCAACAAAACCCTGCTTACTGTCAAACTCGCAACAATTTTAAAATATTGCAACGTTTCAGTGCCAGACCTTCATCAGAGAAACCATCATAAAGAGATAGAGGCATCCCGCCCCACGTGCGTGAAACAGACACATGGGGAAAATGTAATATACTTGACACACTGACATTCAATTGAAGCTCATCTTCGCATTTCACTCTGGGTGAGATTCCTTTAAACCTCACTTAGATCCCCCTGAATGTCGCAGATTTTTATAAATGTGAAACCCAGACTAGAATATCGATTTTTTTTTTTCAGTCTTGTGCAGGTTCAATACAGACGCGTTTTAAAGCTGTGACCGTGACACCAGGATTTCTCTCCAAGGCATAATAAAGAAATACTGAGGTGAAGGTCAGATTACGTTTGAGCTGAAACTGCTTCATCACTGGCACCAAAGCCATAAAGTCCTAAAAACACTTTCTTCTTTGCCTTGTTTCATTTACTTGGAAACTGTGACAGTTTTTAACATCATCATCAGCACATGTGGTGATACTAAAAACCTACAAACAGTCAAAACTAATCAGAAGAAGAAGCTTTAGTCGTTTTCTTTCTTCCTCGTCTTCATCTTCTCCTTTCACTTACTTTTATTATTCTGCCAGTGTACAGCGATGTGATTACTTTTTAAAACCAGAACGGCACAAAACTTCCTTAATCCGCACCTAAATGTGATGGGTTCTTTCCAGAAGAAGTTTGGTGGAAATCAGTTTGATAGTTTCACGCCGGGGCACAGAGTGAAAGGATCATCTTGCACAGTTAGTAATCCCACTTGAGATCTGTTACTTCTACAATTTGAAGGCTTGGTTTTCCTTAATTGCTAATGTAAGCTGGCAGTCGGAGCTAAGTGACTTCCAGACTGTGGGCTGGCTGCTTGTGAAACCATCATGTTTGATTTGTTGTTTTTATACATACAATGACTTGAGTTGTGCTAAGGTACAATTCAAGTATTAAAATAATGCAATTACTTTTCCAATGTGTAATAAAAAATTTAAAAAATACTTTACTCATATCATTTATGTTGGACTGTACCTGTCCTAGATTTGTGGAGTTGCTCATCACTTATAATATAATAATAAACCATAACAAATTATAATAAACTTTATTTATTTAGTACTTTTCTTAATAATGTTGGAAGCACAAAGCAAGAAGAAATCAAACCAAAGAATTAAAAACTAGACAAGGCAGTTAACTACAAGTACATTGGCCACATAAGATAAAATATATATAAACATTATGAATACATAAATGCAAATCAAACATTCCTCACATCTTCCTTCAGAATTCATCATTACATTAAGCCTCTTGATTGTGGGTGTGATTGGGATCTGTCTGTCAAACACACGCACACGCACGCACGCACGCACGCACGCACGCACGCACGCACGCACACACACACTTACTTAGAGCCCTCTCCATCTCCTGTACTAATACCTCGGGAGGCTCATGGTAATTACCCTTATCGACCTCTGAGAGTCAGGGGTTATCAGAGAAGGAATCCAATCACAATGCATATCGAGGTAAGTTGAGCAGACGGATGGGAGTCATGTCTCACGTTTTACTCCTTCACCCTCTTGCCTCAGGTGAAAAAAAAAGGAAACAGAGAAATCTAATTATTAGCTCAAACTGCATTGATTGTGTCTCCCAGTAGCGTGTTAAGAAAAACCAGAGGGAAAAGACCGGCAGCGTCTAAACCACAAAATAATGTTGTGTTCTGAGGAGGCAGAGGGAAGGACGTCTATGTAACAACACAAAGTGGACAAGGGCTTTGTCCCCCAATCAGACGTCCTCTATTCACCAACGTTTCGCTGGATCCACGGCTTTGATCATCATTCAACATCTGAACCTGTCGTGCAATTATATCTGCCACATGTAAAGAGTGTGTGCACAACACATCACATGCTTTTATGTGCTACATGCTATGTATTCATCTGTGTGCGTCTATGGACAGAGAGCAAGAGTCCACGTACGTGCAAAATGCCATAGACTGTAACTATAAAGATAGAAATAAATATGAACGTCGACCAAAGGTCAGTGTGATGAGAACCTAAAATGACGAAAACCATATTTGAGAAAATGTCATTTGACGTCCATGTCCCATCCGCTAACATGAAGGAGGCAGGTTTTACGACCTATACAGCAATCCATGGTTTATGGTCAGTCTATGGCCCATATGTGGTATATGCCTGTATATTGTGTTGACATATGTCAGGTGTATTACTGCTTTATTATTGCCCCCCATAGTGCTGAAAAGACGACTGTGTTCAGAAGACAGGGGTCGACACTGTGGGAATATGGAACATGGTGACACACGTAACGTTTAAAGTTATGAGTTTCCCTCTTAAGATGATGAATTATGCAGCAGAGAGAGGAGTCCTGGGCTAAGTGAACGGAAAAATAAACACACATTTCAGATCTTGCAGGTCTGTACTCTGAGTGTGAGAGCATACGGCAAACCAGTCAGTAAATACTAATCATCCCTGTGCGTCGAAGAAAAACGTCTGTAACCGTTTGACAATCTGTTATCTGTCCGTCAGTTAGATACTGTATTTAATGTACTGTTTAGATTTAGGCTTCACCTGTTCATCATTAAATCAACAGACTTAACGGAAATGTAAAATATAATTAAGGTGAGAACATCGGGGTAGTTGATTTATTTAGAAGAAGTAAAATATTTTTGGGGGGTTTATAAATTTAAACCTAGATTATTGGTGTCCTCAACACAGAGTCTAGATCTCACAGACTTGTTAGGTTGTGTCAGGCGTTGAGCGGTTTGCTTGACAGCCATTAATTGGTGTGGGAGAGGAGAGGAGGATTAAACAAAGAGGAACAAGAAGGAAGTCCTGGCTTATTCCACAAGTACAAGCGATTCAAATTTATGGTGTGTGGCTATGGGGCAATATGGGGCCAAGTACGTGTGTGTGTGGAGAATTGTGTAACTGTATCTCAAATAACACAAGTTTCTTACCCATGAATTGTTCAAGGAAACTTTTTTTAAAAAAACAAAACAAATGAAAAATATCGGCTTCACTTGTCATAAGGTTAAACAAATAATTGTGGATTCGCACAAATCTCAAAGTGTAAAAATGTAAAATGACAAAAGTGCTCAAGTTGTAACTGATGACTTGTGTCGAGTACAAATCTTAATACGCTTCAAGATGTTTTACACATTTACAAATTTGATTACACACACGAGAGAGAAACAGTTACACAAATTTCCACACACAGATAATAATGCTGCAGTATTGACCTCATATCTTGCATCACACTTTTAGATGAGCTGATACGCAGCATAGCAATATTCAACAACATCACATTATAGAAAACATTTCAAGTAAGAAGTGCAGTACTGTGGAATTCTCTTCTCATTTATTTAATTACAAAGACAATCTCCTGACTTCATGCTGCTCTGTTGATTCAGCCAGACATTTTGTTACCATCTAAATAAAACACACAATTGAGTTTCTTACATTTCATCTTGTCTGATTGTTTCCTGCTTTCACTGTGTTATCACTGCAGATGCTTATGAAACAACGGCACAATGTTCAAAAAGTGTAATTTAGAGAGAGAAGCCGCTGAAATGACACCATCACCATGGTAATGCCAAAAATAGTCCGTCCAGTGTGATTATAGGTGTAGAAACATGTGGACTATAATTTATTTGTCACTGTGTTTATCTCTTTGCAGGGGCTCAGTGTAAAAGAAATAAAACATATGTATATGTATTTTTGAATATCCGCAGAAGAGCTTTGCAAGAATAACACAAACATGAGAGAATAAGAGGAAAACAAGGCGGATGTGATTATGTGAATCTTCTATAGCTTCTTATTGTGTAACATTAATTATACATTGAAGACCTCATTAAGCACAAAGCCTTGTATACTTGTTGTTTGCATAATTTCTGCGGTAATTATGGATCTGCCTTTCTTCTGCAGCTACTGGGGACATTTATCAACAGCAACTTTCTTTATGCACCAGATGTATTTCCTCTAGAAACACATTACATCTTGAGTAACGTTTTTTTTGTGACTTTGCTTTTACAGGTTGATGTTACAGCTCTGTCTTTTAAAAATATATTTCCCAAAAGTAAAATGTCAGCCACACCTGTAGGGACTGTCTCTATTCTGGAGGACGACTTCAAGCACTATGTCCCGAATTCCACAATCCCAGTATCACCAGAAAATGATCCACGCTGTCAACAATGCCAGTGATAATGTTTGTGAAGGAATCAATCGGATGAAAATCACGCTGTTAGATAAAAGAGACCGTCGTCGCCGTGACAATGAGAAATGATTGCAGATGATGAAGGAGTGCGTTTTCTGCCTCTTTGAAGATAATTGCTGTGTTTATTGTTTGAAGTGTCACGACCAGTGTTCGGATTATTTATTCAACGTGCATTTTGCTCCACGTGAATATGGCTGCTTATAGAGGAGTAAAGCATTTAACCTGAATTCTGTATCAGTCCAGGGTTTTCCTATTTTACGCAAGTAAGTACACAATAATAGACATTTTTCTACAAACATAAGCAGTATTGACTGTTATCACCCTGTGCAGTGAGGCTTGACTTGTATTACAGGGGATCCTCTGCTCCTCAGGCAATAACTAAAAGGTCATTCTTACACTAAAGATATAAAGATGTTAGCAACTTTTAAAAAGATGCTTCAATTGCTAACACACAAAGCCATTGGGTTTATTTAAGTTCAAGTTATATTAACACAATTGATGACTTTAATTAAAAAAAAACATAATTAATTTGTGTTTTACCAATCAAGGTTGGTTGTTAGAATTTAATAACTGCATACACAAACTGAATGGAGGTAATTACAAGAACAAACCAGCATGTTTGGAATTAATTTTGACTGTTAAGAAACTGTATATGTTGTTTTTTTTGTTTCAGGACAGAATAATAATCATCAACAGAGGATGTTGGACTACAATAATAAATGCGTCATCGGAAATGTAATGGAAATGATGCTGATGGAAAAAAATTGGTGATTAGGACACGACACTGATGTGATTATTGGTCTCCGAGGCCGAACTGGAACATGCAGCAGCAGTTTCACTCCACTCTGCAATTAGCATCACGTCAATGGACCGGCCTGGAGGACACAAGGGGAGTGGGACAAGAGGGGACAAAGGAAAGTGACAGTGAAAAGACACCAGCTGAGTGAGGTCAGACTAAATGTCGACAAAGCTCTTATTTCTTCAGCTTTAAGATCGGAAAAGATCTCTTAAGCCCACGGGGAGCTTAGCCAGTGAATGTCACAGCATTTAGCTACACACACACACACACACACACGCACACACACGCACACACACGCACACACACGCACACACACACACACACACACACACACACACACACACACACACACACACACACACACACACACACACACACACACACACACACACACACACACACTGTTCAATACCCCCCATCCTTTTATATACTGTCTGGTTTGTAAAGGAAAGGGTCAAATTTCAGTCAGTTTGTAGAAATGGAAAGAGGAAACAGAAAGGTGAATGTGGGGTGATTGAGTTGCTAATAAAAGCTCTGATGCTAATTGTCATGTTACGGTAGTTACCTCTGCCAAGAAGGTTATGTTTGTCTACTGGTTAGCAGGAATACGCAAAAACTACTGGAAGGATTATCACAAATAAAGGTAAATAAACTAAAGAGAGAAAGACAAGTTCTTGTAAGAGAGAGAGAACTTGCATTGATGCTCTGCGTGGACAGTAAAAACTTTATGGATGATAGGGCAAGCAAGTAGTGCTTCAAACAGCGCACACAGCTACACCAAGTTAGCAACCTCTCATGTTATAATGAGAAGTGTGAAAATTATTTGTGAGAATATGTTGGACAGCCACAGTCTAGATAATTAATGGGAACCACGGCTGTGACGTGGGTAGAGAGGACATTTGCCTCGGTGGAGGTGTGTGCTCTCAGAGCGCTGTTCTATTCCAATATGTTCTGATTTCTATTTCCATTTTATCTTCATATTCATTCTTTCACTTCAGCTGCCACATTAGCGGGAGGTGTTACCTCAGTGTGCTGCGCCCGCGGAGCTCACTGAACCACACGGGACCCGGTCAAGTTAAATGGAACACGAGACATTAAGTGTGCAACATAATGGACTTTCACGGATTCAGTGATGTTTCAGCATATAAGGGCAAATGGTTGGTGTTGATAAAAAAATGTATATGAACTAAGATACAGTATGAATCTGGTACCAAAGGATGAAATGTAGAAGTTATAAACAGCTTAGATGGAAGGAGAAGTAATTAAGATAAGAGAGAAGAATAACTATAGTGAGTGTTTGTTATCTTTAATTAAAATGACCTCACAAGCGAAAAAGGGGATTTTTCTGTAGGATGTAAAATATCTCGGTAAAACACACATAGACACTCACACAACCTCAATCATGTGCTTTCATGTTGTGTTTCAAACTCATGTACATATGGTTATATATATATAGATAGGGATGTTATATAGAGATATAACATATAGACACGCAGAGAGAGAGAGAGAGAGAGAGAGAGAGAGAGAGAGAGAGAGAGGAGGAGAGAGAGAGAGAGAGAGAGAGAGAGAGAGAGAGAGAGAGAGAGAGAGAAGACAGTTCACAGCTTTGTTAGATCATTAAAGCCAAAAGCCTTTCAATCAAGTGACTAAATAAATCACCACAGGGAATCTGTGACAAAGACAACAGCCACTTCAAAAATATGAAAATGAATATTCTGTCATTCCCTCATGAGGAATTTACTCCTCATTTAAAACAAACAGGGCAAACAAACAGAGCAGGGCTGTGTGACTGTTGCTGCCTTTTGTGAATGTTAAGTGATGATCACAGTTACCTGGTTGTGCCTCCAGACACTGAGTGGAGATGTTTGGAATCACAATGATAGAAAACGATGAATTTATTGTGTTTGTAGCTGTTTCTACTCTTCATCTCAGAATATGAGTCACACTCATCCATCCATTCACACACGCATTCATACGGAGCTTCTATATATTATATATTGCGCTTTTCTATCCACTATAGATTCACACAATAATGGCACAGCCATCAGGGGCAGGTGAAGGTTCATTATGTTGCCCAAGGACACTTGGAGATGGAGCTGGAGGTCGAACCTCTGACCTTTCAGTTTGTGAATGACTCGTTCTACCTCTTGAGTTTTACAGCACTTAATCTGACGACTGGCTGTGGGGCTTCAACTGAATCCCGACTTTAATACAACACAAACAGCCTCCTGTAGAACAGCCGTCATAAAACCATATCCTCCTGATGTTTCTGTACGTGATGAATGTCACACTGGACATTGTAATTCAATATTCTACCAGTTTCCATATGTGCAAATCCTCTTTTGCTGCTGGATTGTGAAAACAGAATATTTTATTTCAAGAGGATGCAATAAAGGTGTTGAGTAGCACAATGTACTTGGGGTTTTAAAATCTTGTGATATCTCATATGCTTGACAATCAGGTGACACTTTGCAGCTTTTTATATGACAGCTTCAAATCTTTAATCTCAGTTTATTTGATGCTGCACATTCAAACACTGAATATTAACCGTTTAAACCCCAGTACTGCAAATTTACAATTGCTCCATGTTAAGATTTTCTTGACTTACTCATGACTTGTAGCTGTTTTTCATATATCCACCTATCCCTACAGTGAAGGAGATGGTTACTCTGTATTTTAATTGGGTGGAAAAAGAAATCATCCAGATCCACGGGGTCATACATAAATATAAACATAAATCATAAATATCAGTATTTCCATGATCATGAATGATTTGCATATCTCAGCTCTTAAAGGTCGGCGGTATCGAGCAGTGGCTGAAGCAGAGGCTCGGGGTTGATAATACCTTGTTATTGACATTTTTACTCAGTGAGCCATTTTTCTCCTCTCGTCACTCGGGTCTCTCTGCGTGTTGGCTAATGGCAAAGCGACATTAGCCCGCTCTTGCACAGGCCTTCTATCTAATTGTCGAGGCCATTGTTTTTCGAAGTGCCTTCAAATTCGGTTTGTGTGGCAGCGCACTGCGACTCTGCGGCGCGTCATGTCCGCTGACTCTTACTGCACAATGAATCACAGCCTGTGTGGCACCACATATCAAGCCTTAAAGTCTAATAGAGAAATATGTGTGAAAATATCCATCTTTCATGTATCAAGGCAAAAATGAAACTGAACTTTACTTGGAGAAATTCACATTTTGTCCATGAGATGTTTACTTTCAAGGGGAAATGAAAATAACGAGACAAAGCATTGACGGCTCTACACAGCACCGTCCTCTCTCAGAACAGACGATCAATAGGTCAGCTGATGGAGAAAAGGATGTGGCTCCACACAGACCTCGACCTGTCTGGTCCAGGCTTCACCCAGAGCCTCACATGAGTGATTTAATACCTCACAGCCTTGCTGCGGCAGTAACGTCTCCCCTCCTGAGCAGCATGAACAGGTCTCCATACACACACAGTCATTAGAGTCTAACCGAAGTGTACTCAATCATATTGTCTGCATTTATTTATTAACTTCTTTTATCCAACATTTGATCAATACTGGATCCTCTTGATGAATACTGCATCCTCGGGCTTCTCCATCACTGCCCACAGTTGATAAAGCCGTCATGGTTTCCAGTTACGATGTTTTCTATTATACCATCAAAACGCTACAATGGAACAAAAGAATCAATTACCCAACTACAATGGCGGCCAAGCGCATATCTCCACCAAGGCCAAACAATCCTACACGATTGTCTAGTAGAAATATAAAAGAAAAAAGGTGGTTTGATAACTTCAATGACTTTCTTTTCATACAACAAAAATTATCATCAGAATTGAGGCTCAGGCCCAATCCCTTCGACCAGTTAGGTGGAAATCGGTTCCGTAATTTTTCCGTAATCCCGCTAACAAGCAAACAAACCACTAAACAGTCCAGGGTGAAAAGTTTAATCTCGTTGAAGGTATTCGAGTCATTTTGTCCAGAGCCATCTTAGTTTTTTTAAAACCAAAAGTTACCGTATTTGAAGTTCTGTTCAGTAAATTCTTGAATTTGTATTTTATTGTTTATTTTGACTCATTTTTATTTGAGTACATGCTGCATAACATCAGGAGAACACGCCCCCTACTCACTCAGAAGGTGGCGCAGGTTCTGGTCCAGTCCCTGGTCATCTCACGCCTAGACTTAAAATAATAGTAAAAATAAAGTTTTTATCTGTCTGTCTTTATGTAACTTGCATATCCTATGAACCGTTCATCTTATCAGCTTCTCACTTTGTTAAGTTAAGCGCTCCAAGAAAGTGCAGTTTAGAATTGATTTGAACATTGAAAACATTAAATATTTATAAACTTTAAATAAACAGGCGAGCAGCACTCTGCAGCAGCAGCGACTGGGCCTCATCAACGTGAGCGATTGAAGATGTGTGGGAACAAAGTGAAAGAGATCTGCAGAGTGAAGAGAAGCCTTTAGAGAAAGAAAATCAAAGGTCTGTCTTCTCAAGCTGCAAAGACCAGTCAGTGTCGGAGCGTATCTGCTGTAACTGATGAAGCTCTACAGCTGCAGTAAGATTTCAAAGTTAATGGCTGCGGTTTTTGAAAAAGCTAAACGAGGGTTTAGGCCAATCGCCTGATCTCTCCTGTTGTGTTGTCTAACATCGTTATGTCATTACAAATGTGTGTAACTTGAGTCCGGCCATTTGAGAAAAACCTCTTGAGGAAGTAATGGAATGAATTAGATTTGCTCTGCATCCGGCCGCGTCATCTTTTAACTAAACACCGCTGAAGCACTATTGTTTCGAAACGGCAGGAAATCAATATCACCATTAACTTTTACAGGAGATCGTTGTGTTTTCTGTGTTTTTAGTTGTGAGATGCAAATATCTCCATTTACACAGATCACGTCTTCATAGTGCAGCAGAAACCTCTCGCTCTCCATTCAAACACGTGTCAAATCAGAACATATAGTAAGTTTTATATTCATGAGGTTCCAGTCCCACTAAATCACTCTAAATACTCGGAGCCACAATACTTTAAAGCTTTTCCCGGTGTCGGTAATTGCTTTAGAAAGTACCCATAATTTGAAATACGCTCTGCATTACCGAGGATGCATTCAGCTCAGCCATACTGACAGTGCATGCAGCACGAGTCAGGGGAAGTGTCAGGCAGCCACTAATTGGTTTACTCTCTGTGCACAAGTGAAAATGAATCACTGCTGTATAAAAGTTGAGGGATAAACTTTCTAAACCCCGTAAAGAAAGTGCAACTTTTCTTGATGAATCAGGGGAGTTCTTTAAGTTCCATTTTCATCTTTGACTTTCTACATAGACAACAATATTCAGATTTTACCTGATTAATAGTCAGGTTCAGGTCTGAATAAGATCCTGTTAGGTCAATTTTCTGATTAACCTGAATAAGGTCATAACCAGAAAGAGCAATAATCAAATTAAGACAAGTGGAGAACTGACTTTAGTCGTATTATTACATCTATATCGCATTTCAATGTTCAACTGAAATTTTCACAGCATTTTGCAAGAGCGACATGTCCGGAAGTTGCCTGCTTTACATCATAATAAGGTCCATCCATCCATCCATCCATCCATCCATCCATCCATCCATCCATCCATCCATCCATCCATCCATCCATCCATCCGTCCATCGTATTCTGCTTATTCGGTCTCGGGTCGCAGAGGTAGCACACCAAGTACCACGTCCCTCTCGCCAGCCACACTTTCCAGCTCCAGCCTGGGGGGATCATGTGTTTTTTTCCAGGGGGTTAACCCTTCCAGGAAGTTCTGGGTCTAGCCCTGGGGTCTCCTCCTGGTTGGGTATGCTCGGTAATCCTCCAACATAAAGGCGCCCAGATCCTAATTAGATGCCCGAGCCACTACAACTGTTCTTTTTTCTACGTGGAGGAGCAGAGGTTCAACTCCAAGCTCCCTACAGATGTCTGAACTCCTCACCCTCTCTTCTGTCGAGCCCAGCCACCCGACAGAGAAAGCGGAGATGGAGAATAAGGTCAGTAGTTGGAATATTATAAACATAACCACCACTATTGTCTTTCATTAGAAGCTCTAGAGATCAAATGCAGAAAACCCTTGTTACAGATCCAAATTATAGTCTAAACATTTTCTCCAACACTTACTCTTTGTAAATTCTGAGTTAGCAGACGACTGTACAGCTTTATGAATGTATTTAGCAGCTACAGGGGACAAAATGTATTAAAAAGCTCTGTCTGCTAATAAATAGACGGTGGTTTTGTTTTATCTGACAGTCCAGCATCCAGATTAGTGCCTGTGTGCTCATGCATAGCCCCACAGTGCTGCTGTGGTGTGCTATCAAAACTTTTCCTTTGTGAGACATAAAGTTATTTTAACTTTTGCTTCCACTCTAGTATCATTCTAATCAATGTCTACTTTAAACTCCTCAAGCATGCCTTCCCCTGCCGGCCCTGATGCACCACTGGCAGGTCAATTTTCAACTGTAACTTGTTAAACAACTGTAACTTTCGATGTTGCAGGTTCACGCTGTAGCCCTGCAGACGGTGGCCTTTCATAAAGTCTTTTTATTAAACGTCAACTGAGCTCGGTGGAAGACTGATGGTGTATTTTACTCGAGAGGGAGTTTTTGAAATGTCCTGCGCTCATAAATATTCAGCCGCTGACATTTCATAGCTGATGCCAGTTACCCGAAAATACATTCTATTATGTGGCCGACTCCAAAACAATTCGACCGAACCAATCATTGCTCGGTATAACGGTGAGTTAATGCAAACGACCCAGGATGGAGAGATGTGCTCTGGTTGTTATGAAAGAGACAAATAAGGGGGAGAGGTTGTGATTTGCTTCACACTCTTAACTTTCTTTATTCTGAAGCAGTGGACGTTTTATTCTGAAGGACCTGCAGTGAACGGGTGTGAGCTTTGATAATCACGTTCATCTGTGAAGTCCCTGACGTGAGGAATGAAATTAAGAATGAAACGAGGCCTCCTCATGTTCCCTTCTGTTGTTTGCCACCGTTTGACCACATCGAGGATAATGTGGTTTGCAGCAACACAACACAAAGGAACCACAATGCAGTTCAGCAACGCACAAGTTCCCCCCATTCAAAGTGAATGAGCAACATTTCCAGTGATGCCTCCAAGGTATAATTGTGAGACTAGTGTTATGGATGTAGGACATTTTGTTTCTCACAACTGCAGAGGGCTGTTTGAGGGTTAAGATCTGGTTTAATGGTTAATATTAGAATTATGTTTATGGTTTGTATAGAGCATTATATAAATGAGTGTCTTAACAAAAATAGCAGTACGAGGTTTAGGGTTGTGATTGTGTATGCATGAGTGTAATAATTGCACAGTAGATGGGAAGTACATTCAAAGCAAACCTCTCTATTTCAACAATCTGAATGTAAATGTCAGTGTCCTCAAGCTGCTCAGTCATTCAGTGCCATCGGATGAGAGCAGACGAAGAGCAGCATCAGTTCTATCAGAGCAGAAAATGAAAATCACTGCAGCCATCAGGGGCAGTGACACTTTTTTACATCCTCTTTGATACATCAAAGTGGTCGTTTAAGAGAAATGGTGAAAATTCAGGGGCTGCAATGACTCCGAAACTGAGCATGAAACCATCCTGCAAATGTCTATAATGCCGCATTGCAGTTTAGGTTGTTGTTGTTGTTGTTGTTGTTGTTGGTCATAATCCTGCGACAATGACGTCATCACCGGCGAAGAGACAATGTGCAGAGAAGTGTCAAAGGTGTTTTTTTTCTTTTCCGGATGAGCTCACTGTCTAGTGCTTTATAAAACAGAGCACTATATAGTGAAGTAGGGGAAAGTGAGTGAGTGAGTGAGTGAGTGAGTGAGTGAGTGATTTCGGACACGTTCTCCGACTCACTGGACACGTCACTGGTTCCAGTGGGGGAGTAGATGGAGTGGATTGATTTGGTTTTACAGCTCAGAACCTTTGCTCTGCCTCCCACCTCCAATCTCCTGCTGGGAAAGTAGCTTCATGGGTGTTAAGGATTCTCCGGAAACGTGTGAAATGAATCAGATGAGGTGAATCCAAACTCAAATCACATACTTCTCATCTGTTTTATTTGCATCCATATGTATCATCTATATACAGAGACATGTGTATATTAGAACCATCAAAATATCAAAATTATAACAATTATCGTGGTCAAAAGGTTTCAAATTCATCTATAACTTTATTAATTGTACGTTTGTGTGCTTCTTTTTTTTGCAAATTGATTTAATTCAAAGTACTAATACCTACTATAGAATGTGAATCAGATAGTTGTATACAGAATGTTATCATGTGTGATATAAATATTGGATTTCTTATATTTCATGGCTATTGTAAATGCCCGTATAACATGACACCTCTGGTATACAGACATGCAGCCTAGAATACTACATGTACTAGATCTAAGTCATGAATCCCTTTATATGAGTTTTTAAATGTCAGCACATCCTGTTCTGAAATGTTGACCATGTGGAAACATAATGAAAACGTTTTTATAGGATTCTTGGAGTAAATTACATTTTCTCTCACAAGCATTTTTTCTTTAGTTGACATTTACTTTTAATAAACTACTTTCTTTCAATCAATCAATCAATCAAGTTTTATTTGTATAGCCCATATTCACAAATCACAATTTGTCTCATAGGGCTTTAACATGGTGTGACATCCTCTGCCCTTAACCCTCAACAAGAGTAAGGAAAAACTACCTAAAAACCCTTTTAACAGGGAAAAAAGAACGTAGAAACCTCAGAGAGAGCCACATGTGAGGGATCCCTCTCCCAGGACGGACAGAAGTGCAATGGATGTCAAGTGTAAAGGAGAACATCAAGATAAAGGATAAAAGCAGAAAAAAACTGAAAATTGCAAGACGGTGGCACTCGGATATTTTGTCTTGGTCAGCAGGAGCGAGTGCAGATGTGTCGTCCAGCACGGTTCCAGTATTTTCTGTACTTTTCAAAAGAGATTATCCTGCCTCATTTTGTCTTCCCCTCCTCTCTCTTCCCGCTCCCTGATCTCGTTCATCCCCTCATTATCCTGCCCTCAGACAACCAGCCAAAACCTCGTCTCCATGGTTACCAGGTGTGCAACAGATAAGTACCCAGCTGGAGTCTAATTTCAGGTGGGCCTTTTTCACCGCGAACATTTTGACAAATCACTGGTTTCAATAATTTAATTAATCAGCGGTTCTCTTGATTTTAACAGAGTCATCGTTAATGTTATCGGAGCCGTCGTTGCAATGACTCGTCAAAATATCGTCTGAGAACGCAGCTTGTGGCGAGATGCGTGTCTGTGTCTGCCACACGGGGCGCAGTGGTGCAGGCGCTCGGCGTTGCAGTGTTTAAGATCGACCGGGTCTGACCTCTCTACAGCGCAGCCGTGCGTATCGGCTATATGATGAATTATTACTTTATGGAGACGATGATGAAGAGAGTCTGTCTATATGTGATTAAAGATGGTAAATGAGCTTTGTTCATAATCCATACTGCCCCGTGTATCTCTCTCTATCACACACACACACACACACACACACACACACACACACACACACACACACACACACACACACACACACACACACACACACACACACACACACAAACACACTTTCTCCAGAGGTTATTAGTCTTCCCACTGGGCACACGACATATAGAGGCACCATCAGACATATTTTTGTGCATTGAAAAAGGGACAAACACTGAACTCGGCCGCCGTCACACCGTGAACAAAAAGCCCGAAGGCCTCAGGGCATTAGGAATCTCTCAAGCTTTTGTTGTTGTCACAGCCGCTGCATGTGGCTTTCCACCAGCACTATGGTAAACAGGTGGGAGGAGAGGCCATGCACAAACATGCAGAACTCAAATAAACAGTGTATTGCCTCAAAAAACCCAGTAGATTGAACTTAAGGACACTGAGAATTGTCGAAAACAATCAGCAGAACTGAATATTAACCAAACAAGCCATGAAACAAGTGTGGCCTCAAACATCCTACTGTGCTGATTAGTGCTGTCACTTTTTATTTGAAAGCACAGACAGGTGGAGAAATGTCAAGTGTTCATCTTCATCTGAATTGTGCAGGGGGGGGGTATTTGAATCTATCAAAATGAATTACGCGCCATGACAAATTTGTTCAGACTTGATTTTTAGGAAGAGTGACAGCCTCAGTGCTGATCGTGCATCTTAGGACATTGACAGCAGCTGGAAGGCCACTTAGAGCCCAAACATCTGCCAAGGCTAGATCCAGATTTGTTATTTGGATCTGCACCAAATTCTACACACACTCATAACCATCAGTCTCCTTCACAAACGCCTGATATTTTTTCCCATCAAGATCCATGAATTATTCTCTGTGAGATCAATGTTTAAGAAAGTGAAACATAAATTCCTGCATCGCCCCCATGATCTGGATCCACATCAAAATTGAATGGGTTCTTCCCTGAGTTGTACTTCATCCATCCACCAAATTCCGTGGTAATCCAGTAGTTTTTGCAGTAATCCTGCCAACTAACATACATAACAAGCAACAAAATAAAAGTGCAAAATAATGTGAGTGACTCGCGGTGAGAGAAGCGCACAGACGGCTCTTTAATCTCCAGCAGCAGCACAACGTTGTGACTCATCGTACCGGAACTGACAGCTAAAATTAGATCGGCCACAATTTCCCATTGAGAACAAAACACCTCTCGTCTTCGCCGCCTGATGAAGTTAATAACGTAATCCAATATTGACTTAACCAGTTTAGCGCAGCCTTCCCCCCGTATCCCCGCTCACGCACAAGAGGAGGGATTTGTCATAATGACGACCACATTATTGTGATAATTGACTGTAGCTTTCAGCGATTGAGTTTGTTAATAAGCCAGCTGGAAGGGGGGGTTAATTTAATGATAACAAATTCTGTTATGGTGCAAATGTTGTAAATGAAAATGCAGTTTGTTTTTTCTATCTCTAAAAACTGACAAATTGGACCCATTTAAAACGTGTTATCTGTTAATTCAAGGTACTGCAGGTAGCCTGTTGCATTATTCATTATTCATATTACCTCATAAAAACTCACTTTCTATTCCCTCTATGGGATCTTTACTTGTGCATCATGTTGGAGAAAAGCACTACATGGTTTTTGGTGCTTTCATGGCAGAGGCTGGATTATATAGAATGAAAACATTCACAGACGTTTTGCATCAAAGTTTCCTTTTCTCCGTCACTGGGGTGCGTTTAAAATTAAAGATCTCACCACCAGCGGAAACTGAAATCCTCGTGTTCGCTAAACGGAAACAACACCACAGGCTCAAATACGACGTCTAAAAATTAAATTACATTTAGGGTGTTAGGGATGGGACAGGGTAACGCGTTCGTTTGCTGAGTTTCTCTGCTGCTCGGGGAGCAGAGTAAGAAATGGTTTGTTTATCCCACAGCCAAACAGACGCAGTGGTGGAGCCCAGTGACAGCAACAGGAGCAGAGTGTGTAACAACCACAGGACGCTGCCACCTTCACTATCTCTGCACTATATGCAACACTGTCCATGGTTTATTGGTGATCAACTGTTTTTACTTTAGAACTGACAGAACATAAACAACAGATAATAGACAAATAAAGCAGCGAGACACAGTAGCAATAATAAGTTTGTGTTTTAATTTAGTATTTTTAAAGAAATTAGCTCTTTAGCTCTTTCATGGCGTTTAATTGTGTTATTGTTGAAGTGGATGTTTGTCAGTGCGTGTCTGTATCTTGTTTTTAGTTCTTTTAATTGCCTTCAGTCCAATTTGTTTCAGGATTATTAAAGTTGTATTATATTGTAATTAAGAGGCACACATTCTAATGCAAAGGGCAAATAACCGAGGACTGAAAGTGAAAAACAAAATCCTCAGAGTCCAAACACCCGTCTCCACTGATATCCTGATATTATGGGCGTTGAGGAGTGTGGGAGGGGAACATGGTGCATGGTGAGAGTTGATGAGTTTCATTCACACAACCCTGCCGAGTACATCACTTTTAATTTCTTGCTTAAAGGCCATGTCGATATCCAGTTTGAGGATCCGAGTACATGCGTTACAAGCCAAAGCCATGAACATGCACAGACTTTGAACTCCGCTTGAGTCTTGATGAGTAGGTGGGCGTAGCAAACACGAATCGTAGCCAATTGATCAAAACGTTGTGTGAAACCAACACAAAATTGAACTTTTAGCAAAGCAAAATGTGGCCACGCACCCGCTGCCGTGAAAAACCCGACTCCCAGTTGTCCCTGACAGATCACACTTTCCTCTGGCGACCGAGGCCATTTGAAATCCCACCACCTCTCTGTGTGCAAGCCTGCATACGTCTGTGTGTGTGTGTGTGTGTGTGTGTGTGTGTGTGTGTGTGTGTGTGTGTGTGTGTGTGTGTGTGTGTGTGTGTGTGTGTGTGTGTGTGTGTGAGAGAGAAAGGCACATTGCGGAGTTAGACCTCCATTACTTCGGTAGCGCCTGCAGTTTCGCAGCCATCCAACCATTAAGCCTGTGATTGCTGAAGGAGGCCCTGGGTACACTCTGTACCGACACCCTGGTGCCAAACACAGCAGGCTGATCTTCACCAGCCTCGCAGCCTTAACTGTTTTTCACTCTCTTGCCATCTCGTGCTCTCTCTTACTAACATGGTTAAGTTTGAGCACGAGAATGTATTCAATCTCCTCCTGCGTCAGCTCCGGCCTTGTTATGCACCTGAGGGATGCACCAGGCAAGTGCAACGCATTGAAAGTAAAGTAACTAATGTTAAGGCTGTTTGCTTGCTCAGCACTTATACGTTGACAAGGTGAATGAGACCCATTAGGTTTGGAGAAGCAGTATTAGGAACTTTGTTTTAACTTGAACCTTTGTTAGATATTTAATTAATGACCAGGAAATACAATTTACATTTAGTTGTCTGTGGTAATGCATTTCAAATAGAGCCGCTTTCGATGCACACTTTCTGCCTCCTGTTAAAAACATGCATATATTTCTTCGAAACAAGAAAAGCAGGAAACAACTGTCAAGTATCGTGTCGTTGTGGAAGAAGCAGCTGAAAGGTTACTCACCTGTAACGTCAGTGCTGTGCTGCTGCCGTCCTGTTGCACCGCTGCCACGACACCGACGCTGACCTTTATCTCCTGTTCGACACAGAAACACTCTTCCCTCTGCAACATCCTCAACCTCCACTGAATCACGTCTACACCTCTCAAAGCTCTTATCCCTGCTCTGGCTGAAAAGGAAACACGGGAGAGTAGAGTGGCACTTCAGAGCACATATCTCCGCCAGGGACCAACCGTCACCTTAAATCCAATGGCACTTCCCCAAAGTGCACTCAGAGATATCAGTCCTCCCAATATTTCAGATTTCTTTTCATCCAGATCCAACCTTTGTTCCTAGATATTTTATAAAAACCTTTCTTACGATGTCAAAATCTGTCGAGCAGTTTATTCATAATGCTGCTGGCAAACAAACATCAGCAGAGGTAACGAGGGAACCTGGAACTTATCTCTGATGAATGAATAGTTTTAGTTTGGGGGAAGACGTGCAGCAAAGTCCCGGGTCAGAACCGAACCTGCAGGACGACTCAATCCTCCGTCTGCCTGACTGAGTCGTGAACAAGCCGACAGCTGATTCTGATTTGTTCTCAACCTTTCTACCTCAGAGCATAAAGTGGCTGAACCTGGAATTCAAATTTACACTTACACTCCTGGAATAAGAGCTGTCTCCTCTGAAATATTTTCATTTTAGGGTGAATTAAAGCACCATTTCATCTTCTTTCTTTGTGAGTGACCTACAGCTTTCACAGTTTGATGCTCTTGATGCTTTGTGTCACTTCAGTAACAATGTTCACCAACAGGTTTTGATGTGCACTTTATGCCTCGTGCCTGACCCTCCCTTTCATCTCCATTTAATCCTCTGGAAAACAGGAGCTTTTAGTGAAGCTATTATTAGTTTCTAATTCTGCCCGTTAAATTAAAATTCATCGTGGATACACCTGAAGTGTCATTGCTGGATTCACAATGAAAGCAAAGCCACTGGGCGGTCGGACGACACCCCTCCTCTTCTCTCCGTCTGTCCAGAGCATCACAGTGGATCTGACAGGACTTCAATCTCAGCTCAGCTAGAAACATGCAGCTCTGCCTCATGTTAACTGCTGTCAAGTGTTACATCCGATGACAAGTCCCGTCCCCCGTTTATCAATTCCTGTGTCTCTGAGATCCCTCCTCACTGGTGCAGGAACATATTAATCAACCACATCACAGCACGCACTGAAAGAGAGGAAGGAATACACAGTAATGAAATATATAACAGGCGGCGCACGTTGCATATTCATTCGATATTCAATATGTGCATGTGGCCACTATATGGTGTAATACAGCTGCAGTAGGTAAACAACCAACAGGAACAGGAGGGTTAACTGAAGGGAAATGACATCCATGAAATTGATTATGAGCATGACAGCAACATAGCAATGATTTGTGTGTGTGTGTGTGTGTGTGTGTGTGTGTGTGTGTGTGTGTGTGTGTGTGTGTGTGTGTGTGTGTGTGTGTGTGTGTGTGTGTGTGTGTGTGTGTGTGTGTGTGTGTGTGTGTGTGTGTGTGTGACACTGGCCATCTGCAATGACCAGCTAGTGTTTACATGCCAGTAGATGGAGAGACATTCCTGCCAGACACATTAGAGCTAAACACAGCTCCTCAGCCATAAGTCAGTCATCAGTCCACCATCATCAATCTGTCTGACAAACAGACCGTGAGCAACTGGACATCATTTCTCCCATTTACGACACGACTCACGAAGCATTTCATTCCTATTTGTGATGGACATTCTTAGATCTATTTTGGTAATTTTCTTTTATTCTTTTTCACTCGTATTGTCTTATTTATGGGCCGCGCTAATCCAGGATGACGGTTAATCAGAGGAAGATTATCCAATTTCACGATTTGTGTTATAATACCGAGTCCCCATAGGACCCAAGGGTTCAGTGAGGAAGATAGGAAGATAGGAAACAGCTGGAGGAAGGTGCAGATAATCTCTGCGAGAGGAGACTCTGACTTTCCTGGAGACAGAAATAGAGGAAACTAGAATGGGAGCTTAGAGAGATGATAATACTCCTTTTTGCAAAAACAGCTTAAATCTGGCAAAACGATGGTTAACGTGTTGACTTTACTTCAGCCTGGTCCCCCTGATGCATCCGGTATTGAGAAAAAGTGCTTGAGACATCATCTGTCTCCAGAATAAAAAGTAAAGGCTGGTTTATAGTCGCCGTATTAGTGTCGCCGGCGTGAAGTCGTGCGCCAGAAATGACGTTTCATGACGAAATGCCAGTTCACGTGGTAAAGACGAGGCCTTTAGCTGCCAAGTCTGGAAGAACATGAGAGATCGCTTTGTTAAAGCCAAAAAAAGGTATTCTGGGTCTTCTGGTGACCCAGGGAGAAACAAAGGGGTCTTTCCAGTTCTGTTGGAGCTGGGATGGCATCAAGAGACTGAAAACATGTTTGAGTTGATGATAAGCAACAGTTAAAAATTCTCGTGCACAAATGCAATGTTTGGCTGTGTTTGCTATATTTGCCCGGCAGCCTACTTTTATTCATTTTGTTTTCTTTGTACGCCCACTAGAGGTCTCGGGGCATATTGCAATGTGCAACACGTTGACCACAATGCCTTTGTGCATGCTTGTAGTTTGCACACGATCACACGCCCGGTGTCTCACAAGGCTCAACTTCTTAAACCTTCATGATTTGTCTAATTTACAAACTGATGAATAAATCTATCATTATGAATTTGTGCACATATTCATCGTACATCAACTCTAAATATTGTTATTGTTACAGTTAATGTAGATTCACATGCCTGAACAACTTTCTGCAGGTTCCTCTAAGAGAATTATCTGCATTATCCACGTTTCCTCTGAATGTGTAGCTCTCCTCACTGCTAGTTGCATGTTATCATATAAATTTGGAAGGCATCTCTGAACCCAAAAGGATTTTGATAGTAAATAACAGTGCAATGTTTACTTGTCGGATTATTTTGGGTAGAGTATTATTAACAACACACAGTGTTCCCCACAAACAGCAGTATGTGTCCTCCAGTCTGAATCAGTTCTCAGCCCTGCATGGATGGTTGAGCTTGCAAACTAATACACAGTAAATATACACAGGCTGCAGTTTCATTAAATCGACGACATGAACAAACTCAATATGCACGACACAGAAGAGTTTAAACGACCACAGTGTAAATCCTATTGCATTCTTATCTAAGTGTAATAATAATCCTCAATGACATTAAGTGTATCTTTGGAAATAGCAGAGTTTTAGCTGTTTATCCTCTTTATATGTTCTATTCATCAAATGATTCGACAAAGTTACTGTTTGGATGAATAAAATTGTTCTGGCAAGTTGGAAGAAGAAGATTTATTACAGGAGCTGAGTGTGTTAATCAATCTATTTCCACTGGTCTTTTAAAAGTTAGTCATTTAATTATTCCGCAGAGCGTATTTGGCAGGTTCGGCTACATCGATGTCTGTTGCCAGTAAACTGTGCACAACTTAGTTTTCACTCATTAGACTGAGCCGTCTTAAGCACACAACCTGAAAAGGTCTGTGCAGCCTAATAACGAAAGTGTTAAGCAGGTTAGTATTGACTTCACAACCTCTCTAATTAATCTGCTCCGATGGGTCAAGTGAGGACAAAACCATCGCTGGTGCAAAGTCTGCATCTCCTCCTCCTGTGTGGACGCCTTTTTAAAAACATAGCATATAAAACGTCCAAATTCACAGCTCAGGCTTCTAAATAACTACTAACCCTTGTTTGAGATGCCAATCATGCCCCTTCCACACTATTTGTGTTGCAGCGTTTTCTTCCAGAAACAGATTATTTTCTCTATTCAACACACTGTAGTTGGTTGAGCCTGGAAGCGTGAGTGTGATGAGAAGAAGGGGACGGAGCTGTAATCATAGACGCTCTAATTGGTGCTTTAGGCCTCGTCTTCAGTGGCGTAGGCAGCTGAGACACAAATAGGTGCACTGCTCATGCTTCCACACACACACACACACACACACACACACACACACACACACACACACACACACACACACACACACACACACACACACACACACACACACACACACACACACACACACACACACACACTCACACACACACGTATTATCTGTTCATACTATTTGTTGGAATAACCATGAGGCGTAGACAGCTGCACAAACCTGCTGGAGGAGTGATACTTTATATGGTTGTTAATGACAACGCTGCTTGTGGGAAACCTCTGAGCAACCTGCCGCATATAATGGTCTTACTGGTATTGATCCTGCAGGTGCTGCTGCTTCAGGTTTGACCTTTGGAGAGTTTGAGGAGGAGGGAGACATCAGCATAGAGCCACCTTAATCCCATTATGGCTACTCAACTGTAGACGGGACATGACAAATTGGATGCAGAGTTCTGAGGACGAGCGGAGAGAGGGGGGGGATTGTGGTGCTGAATGGAGGAAGCCGTGAATGAAGAGATGTTTTAAAAAGGCTCATTACAGAAGGAAGGGAGAAGAGGAAGAGCTGAAAAGGAAAAGGACTAAAAATTCAACATTGAGAATGTTCCAACTTTTCTGCAAACATAGTGTTTGTGTTACTATACGATCAAATTAAACTTACGCCCAAAACAAACAGCTAAGATCTGCATGAAAGTGTTAATAAACATTTTACACTTTTGTGATTTTAACACCTTTTACATATCGTGTAAAAACAAAAACATACTGTGATCAGGCTGAAATGGAGGCTGCTGCTAATTATCTGTCCGACGTGTTGGTCGGTCACCAGGATGACACACACACACACGCACACACACACACACACACACACACACACACACACACACACACACACACACACACACACACACACACACACACACACACACACACACACACACACACACACACACACACACTCTCAGACTAGGACTTTGCATTGTCTACATTACTTATATTACTTTGAGACTGACATCTTAACGTTGGCTATTACTCAGCATTTTTTTATTCCAGCTTGAGGGGAAGCTGGTGAAACTCAGGAATCTTTGAGTTACATCCTGAATCTGACACTGAGGGTTTTGTGATGCATTTGTACACTAAGCATTTATTTTAATTTTAAATGACCCTAACTCTAACCTTCATAACCACAATTCACATCTCATCTAGAAATGTTTGTAATATATGTAAATCAAGAAATGAAGTTGTGCCTCATTAGGACGAGGCTTTGTTCCCAATGAGGTCCTGACAAGATAAGTATTTATGCTGGAAAAAGTCCTAAAGAGGTGACATGACACACACACACACACACACACACACACACACACACACACACACACACACACACACACACACACACACACACACACACACACACACACACACTTCACAGATCACTGCTGTCTATTTCGTCTTGTCTATCTTCTCTCCTCACACATTGTTCTCCATCAGTCGTCTCCTTACTCCCATGTATTCGTGCATCCTTTTGTTCCACATTCAGCAGCTCCTGTTAGTCACCTCCGCTCCAGCCTGAATGAAGCATGTAATTAAAATCCCAGCCTGTCTGCTCGTCTCTCCGCTGTTGCCCTTAAATGTGCTTCTATCTCGACATGATCTTGACGCCTCTTTACTCACCTGAACCTGAGCGCCGGTCTGCTGAGCACACGCTGCTGCTGCTGCTGATGCTATCATGACGAGTATGATTATAGAAATACATTATTTACTTTGAAGAACTAACCATCAAGGAGAATAAGGTGGATTCCTTATGTAAAATGATGTTTGAAGACAAATATTAAAACACAAACATGTGTTTTTGCTCCAGTTGCTTTATTTATTTCCTAAACCCACAGAGCAGGCAACCAACTAAATTATTCTGTCATGCATCATTAGATGGTGGTAACTGTTTGTGTTTGTTTGAATAGTGATTTATTCCGTTTGGGCTCACTGCTCCACCAGGATAATGACTCGTCTCCTGAGGAGCATCTTGGGAATGCATTAAGATGGATCCATCAATAATATTCATGCCGCTACGAGGCGACGGAGCAGAGTTCTTTACAGTATCAGCATATTGTTGCTTTGCATACGCGTCGTGATGCAACTGTGTCATTGCACAACGTTTCCCTGAGTAACATTTCAACTGTTTGGAAAAGCTCCTTTGCTTATCGTGCCCTCTCTCCGTGTTAACACAGCGCGGGCAACTTACTCCCCAGCTCAAATTTAATTACAACTCAGTGTGCCGGGGATTATGCAAAGTAAGTAAACCTGGTAACAGTGACACACAGGGGTCGACTCCCGAGGTCTCTCCGCAACAGTTTTCACAGATTGTTATTCATCATCATGGTTTGTAAAAGATTAAGGACTTTTTCCACTCAGCAATTATCAGGGTGACACTTTAGGGTTATGACTCTTTGCTATAAAAAGGTTTATTTACAGATATATTTATTACAAACCAACAGTCTCAAGTTTAATATTTTCTTAATTGTCTTAATGACAAGAGGACATATCTACTAAATCTGTCATTTCATTTGGACATAGGAATTTTTATTTACATCTGCACCAAATTGCACACACTCACAGAAATCAGTCCCCTAAAGGGTTTACATGGCATTGTGCATTTAACTATTTCAGGTTGGTGTTTTCACATTTTGGATAAATGTTGCACGTGTGACATATTGGACGCAACTTTGAGTCATAATCATAATCAGACTTTGCTCTATAACAGGTAAACAAAGAATATAGATGGAATATTCTATTGGCAGCTCAGGATGACATCACTATCGGCACAATGTCTAAATCAGAATAATCTGATTATTGGTGTCCATGTAAATGTAGTCAATAATATACTGTATCTGTCAGGGCTGGTACACAGCGCTCAACGCAATCAGCTGGGTAACATGTGTTGAGTAGAAATACACACACACACACACACACACACACACACACACACACACACACACACGTCAAGTCAAACAGGTTGGGAGTAAAAAGGATTTGTAAAGATTAACAGCATGTCTACCATATCAATAAAGAAGGATGTGTGTGTCTAAGTGTTTTTCAATAGCGGCTGTAGACAATGAATTGAATTTACACACTGTTCACTTTAATACTCATGTTGCTTTGTTTGTTTTACTGGGTCACAGTGATGTTTATGTCTGTTCCTGAAGGTGAGCGTCTGTAGTCGTGTTAATATTAATACTAATCCAGTGAAAACATAATACACATGGTTCATCAGTGGCCTTTTCTACCATGATGGCTGTTGTATGCACACAAGCACATGTATTATCCATGTACTGCGCACCTACTGTATATTTGCATGTGTGTGAGTGTGTGTGAGTGTGTGTGAGTGTGTGCTGCCGCCTGTATAAGCAGCAGTATTAGCATTGATTACTCTTATATCTCTGCAGGTAATTGCCATTTTTCTCCGTCTACCCACGAGACCTAGTGTTGGTATGTTAATAAACTCTGTCAGTGGAGGCTGCAGAGTGAACGCAGCGCCTGTGTTTTGCATTTTGAACACAGTCTCAGGCCTCCAGCACGAGGTCTGAGAGTAAAAATAAAGGCAATGTCGTATTTTCAACTCTAATTTCAGCTTCAAAACTAATATTTCTCCTACGCCACAGTCAGTGGAAAAACAGTCGGTCCCTTTATTACCGAACCTCCTCGCAATTATCTAATTCTCTTTTGGAGAATGAGATCAGGCAAGAAACTTCAATTATTAAACAGTGTGCTGTGTCCTGAATACGCAGAAGGAAGTCACCATCTTTGTGCCAATTGTATAATGTTTAAAAGAAAAATGCCTCGTCTGCTTTTCTTTTATGTCTAGACTTATTAAAATATCTATAAAATACTTCAATAGGAAGAGACATCCTGCACAGTATATTTTCTCCACGCTGCCTTTGTTGCATATGCCTCTATATAGGTCTCCTTCTTTTGTTCTTTCCCCAGCGTTACCACAGCCTCCTCTGCGTCTGTACTCCGTTCTGGAGAGGACCCATCACTAAAATCCCCTGAGGTGTGTGCCTGAGCGTCTGGATTGTAACTCTGAGTCATCATAATACGTCTGCTCCCATTCTGTTTGCTGTGTGTCATTCCACTGTCGACACTGCACATCCACCTCTTTCCCTGTGTCTCACTACAAGTGGTGCAGCAGCAGCAGGAGGTGAACTGGCATGAAAAAACATGAGCTTCAACTCACATCTTAATATTCATGTGTGATTTGTCGTATTTTCACAGCTGTAACTTTTCCCACTGTTGTTACATGAGGAGTCAGTGTGTCACTTAAATGTGAATTAACAGTTTATTTGAGGCAGAACAAAAAAGTGGACATTAGAAAACATGACAAACATATTTGCTCTTGTGAATCCAATTCATCGATGAGACTATTTGATAAAATGACGAAGAACAACCAACATCCCCCAAAAAACCTGACTGGGATTAGATCTGATCAAGTATCTACACACACGGTCTCTTTTAAACTTCCTGTCAGCTGCAGAACTCGCTCCTTCCCATCCGTCACCAACTGTTCACACGTGTAATCATCCAAAATCATAATAAACCTGAACGAGGCCTGGATCTGGTTCATATTTCTGGTTTGGTTCCATGAAAACAATGAGCAGCCTGATGTGTGTAACTTTGATATTCAGGATTTTCATAGTTTAATGATTAATTAACTAGGCTCAAATACTTGGTTCGGTAGCTTGTTGTGCAAATGGTCAATGCAAACAGAGACATGCCCCTTTGCTACAAGTTACATCACCCTGGATACACAGAGATATGGAATAAAATTATGATTTTACACTTTCAGCTCTTTCAATTGACTATTTGGACTTTTAATTTTAATCATGGCCACAAATACCCTCCATACAATCTGATATATAATCGTTTTTAATGCCAAATCTAACATGGCAGACATCTGACTGATTCCTGATAACCAAACAAACAATATTAAACTGTGGAGAAAATGTAAAGTTCACCAGTGACTTCATTAAAAAGACTGATGTGATGTCTTAGTGGAAAAGTTCTTAACTTTTCTACATGACATTCAGGGTTAAATGACCGAGTGGCAACATGTTGTGTCCAAAACAAACAAACAAACAAACAAACAAACAGGTTCAAATTGATTTACTCTAAGAGTCTAATAACACATGAAGCCGGTAGGAAGGAACATTTAACATTTATAATACTATTTAATTGGGGAAAAAGTTTGAAGCTTGAAGTTATAAATGTGCAATTTGATCTATGAGATCTATCTCCATTCATTTGAATAGGCGCTCAATGTGCGTGCGCTTTACCGCTGACATTTACGGTAAATCTTAGTCGTCTAGTGTGATGCCTGTCAATTATTACTACAAACTATAGCTTCTTTTTTATTCTAACACGTACATTTAAAAGATTGAAGATTTATAACAATGCTAAAAATATTTCAATACACATAAAACCAGCACATAGATTATTAAATATGTGTTTAAAAACCACTAACGGGATGACGTGTGTGTCGTGGGTCCTTCGGACTTCCGGGTGTGTGTAAACAGGCTGCTGACTGAATCGCCTCTTAAACAAAAATGTGAGTTTTCTTCCCGCTCCGAGTGAAAATGTCTCCGAACATGTTCCACATTGAAATGACCCAACATGGCGCTGATGCTAACTGTGGTTTCCTTCCGCCCTCAGGTCTAAAGTCACGTTTAAAATCACCCTGACGTCGGATCCTCGGCTGCCGTACAAAGTGTGAGTGTTTCACTGACAGCTCAACAAACACCTTTTATCTGTTACCTCCTAAATCCTTCGTTTCCATGTTACCGCTAAACAACGTGTCTCCTTGTTGCTAATGTGGAAGCTAACCGGCTTTTCAACGAGAGCTACGTGCACTGTGGTCAATAGAGAACAGCTGTTTCCATTCACTGTTTACTTCCCCTCTGATTAGATGTTTTCTATTAATGACACGTGGTCATAATGATGTCACTTGGATGTGTGACCCTACACGTGGTGTTCCCAGGTTGTCATAGATGTGTGTTTAATGGATCTTTAACTCATGCATCTGTGTGGTAACCTCACATTTTCATCTCTAAAATGTGACAATGCATTTTTATTTTATCCTTCTTCACAAAACAAGCTGCTGAATTGGATTTGTTGAATCAGCAGGAAGGAGCCGAGCAACAGAAACATTCCCCACATGTGGCAGAAAGTAATAATAATGTAAATTCATATTCAAACTCATCAAACCATTCAGTTACCATCTCTCAGGGGTAAACAGCGTTGCAGCCAAATCCAATACAATTAAAGTAAATGAGGATCAATTCTTCAAACGTTAAAAGACTGCAGAATAAACTAAATGCTTCCCTAACAGCGACATTCAGGCTAAAAACACGGTGTAAATGACACTTTTTCGTGGGTCAAATTTGAATGTCGGGGCCTACGGACACTGGGAAACTGATCCCCAGTTACTTCAATTATGTTGGATTTGGCTGCAAAAACATTTACCCACTTAAACCCACCCCTCAGCATAGTGGTAAATAAATAAAGAGTGAATATTGTTTTTTCTGTGAACTATCCCTTTAAGTAATACAATTCACTATATATACTGTTTTGGAAGCAGATTTGATTCGTCTGCTACTGTTTTCCACAAATGTTATTAGGAAGATTTTCAATCAATCAGTCCAATTCTGTTCGTATCGCCCATATTCACAAATTGTAATTTATCTCATAGGGCTTAACAAGGTGCAACATCCTCTGTCGTTAACCCTCAACAAGAGTGAGGAAAAACTACCAAAAACCAACCTATTACCAGAGGAAAACACATAGAAACCTCAGAGAAAGACACATGTGAGGGATCCCTCTCCCTTGATTAGAAGAAACAGTTTGTAACATAATGGAAAAGTGTGTTTAAAGTATTTGTACATAAGAAAATGCCTGATAGAGACGAAGGGAGCAGCAATGACACATGACTTGATGAGTTGTTGTCAGTAATGGTAGAGTGTGAGTGAGTAGTCGTATTGTAGAATCAGCTGCGTGTGTTTCTCAATAGTCCAGATACGACCTGACTCAAACCAACAAAACCATAGAAGAGGTAGATTTTCCCAGTGATATACTCAGCAGACCATTCGATTGAGTACCAAGGATACACTGGTGGAATTCTTTTAATGAATTTACATTGTGGACGAACAGGGGCTGAATCCCTCATGTGCAAATCAAACTGTTCATCTACCATCGGTCAAACATAGATGATGAAATCAGGCACAATAATGTTAGTTAAACTTCAGAATGTATTTTTTGTAACATTTCCTTTATTTTTACTAAATGCATTTTAAGTTTTCCCAACGTAGCTTCACTTCGAATTTTGATCTGTGCAACTGCAAAGTAAAGCAGCTGAAAAAAATCAGTGAAGGTCAAATCTGTAATGAGTTGAGAGTCTGTGCTGCTGCTACTGTCTCAGCACAAATAAAGGGATGATGGTGAAAGTAAATGAGGCGACGTGTTAAATCTGGAATAGAGATGAACTCTAGCTCATTGTCCGTCTGTTCAGATAAAGAAGTTCCCCCTCACTCTCTCAGGTGAGACCGTGGGATGGGTTCTGTTAACACTCAGCTCAAGCTGCAGCTCATGTTCGGCTCCTCTCTCAGCTACTTGCTGTTCTGACTGTGTCCATTGATTTTTTGCCCTCCACCACCTCGGCTCCCTCCATGTTGCTTTATTTAGGGATCGTATCACTTGGCTTCTTTTTTTATCGCACATCTCGGCAAAATATATCTCTTGGATTTTTGTTTTTGTTGTTGTTGTTGCCCTCGGGGGTTCTTTGCTCCCAGCTGAAAACTGCACAAGTCACTGGAGAAGCAACCGACTTAAAGTGTCAGCTACAGATTTCCACTGGAGATTAGTTGTAGTTGTGAATCCCTCGAGCAGAAAGCAAAGCAGGTGTTTGTCGATCAAAGATATGATATTTAAATTAAGAAGTCCTCCTTTAAAAAAAAAGTTACAAATCCAAACATGCTGGATTTTATGGTGTTTTAAAAATCCTTATTTTGTTTTTAAATACAGACTGAGTGTTCCAGACAGCACGCCATTCACTGCAGTTTTGAAGTTTGCAGCTGAGGAGGTAAGCTTTTTTTTTTTGTTCTTCTAAACTATACTATAAATATACAATATAATTACCAAGTATAACTCTTCCAACTCTTTAGTACTGAGATCTCATGGGAATTAAGGCTCAACATATTGCAGATGAATATGGATGTACATATGGTCGAGGCTGTGTAAACATGTTTGAGATCATCTGTAGTGTCACCATCGCACAGCTTTGTTCCTCAGAGTGCGTTTGTTTTTGTTCTTGCCATCTGCTCCATACATATGTTGGTCACAATTATTTTATTTATTTATTTATGATTCACTGCATATACAAATATTAATAATTAACATCAGAATATCTTCACAGCAAGATTCAGAAACAAACAAATAAGTCGTTACCAAATTTGTTTCTAAAGCAAATTTAAGGGATTGTCATCAAGGATGTTTTATATTTTCATGATGAGACATAAATATAAACCAATAAATCCTTTTCTCTTTTGTTTTGGTGTCAACTGTTAAATGATGATACCCAGTATTTATCAGGCTCTAATCTCAGTCTGACCTACAAAGCTTGATAATTGTGCAAATTTGGTGTCAGCAATTACACATGACCTTTTCTAAACTGAAATTAAGTCCCAGAGCTGTGAGTGGTTCAGACACAGGAAGTCTTTCAACAAGGTTTTTCACTCATCTTTCTCAATTGGCTTGTATTTTAATCAATGCAGTTGTCTGTGCAGGTCGTGTAATGTCCCACATGTCACATACTTTAACCCACCGACTCTTTTTAGGCTCTGCTTTCTTCCATTTTACCAACATAAACACATCAGCATCACTGTGGCTGATGCTGCTGACGTGCTGCTTTTATAATGTGCAGACAGGGTGTTGACGAGCTGCTGTTGAAAACCAGGACACTGATGAAGCATCCTTTTCACATTTCATACCTGGCCTTGTGTGGTCTCCTGATGGAGGCTCCATTAACCCAATAGAGGCCGTTGAGTCAGAGCATCTGTATTACTCTAATCAAAGCACTGGGTTGCAGCTTTTTCTCTGTAAGAACCTCACTTGTCAGAGTGGTTTGTAATGTTAAATGTGATTTAGCCTTTTATTCAACAGGTGTTTATCTTAATCCCATGTTGATCGATATAAGAGCCTGATTGATTTATAGGTTAACCAATAAAAACGTCAGATATGAGCCTTTCACAGACAAAACGGTATCAGAGTTTACTTTTATTTTATAGATTAAACAATGCAGAAAAGATGTAAATTTATCTTATTAAAAATATATTTATTTTCTTAATTTAAGTTCTATGTATTTGGTTGTATTTGTATTTTCTTTTTAATTATATTCTTTTTTTATAATAAAGCTTATGATTAAACTGTAGAAAATCAAACCACAATTAGACATCTTAAGAATCATTAACATTAATAGTTTATTGGTAGTATATACAAGATAATAATAATAATACTAGTAATGCATCAATATCTGTCTGGCACTAGTCATTATAACAGAAACAGAGAAAACTTATAGATTTACAAATAACAGAAACGTTATCACCTGAAAGACGTAACTGAAAATGTAAATGATTTATATTCAGAAATCAGCAGCTCAGGATTCAGAACACTTCGATGATTCTTTTTTACTTAAACCATTTCCAAACTATCTTTTATCCGCCGGTTTTATGTGACATCAAACAAAGCTCCGTCCACATGTGTCCCTGTTTGATCCAACGTGTTTCTCCTGTGTGCTGCCTGTGGTACCTGGCAGCAGTTTGCTGAGCCGCACTCTGCTAACCCTATCTCCCTGGCGACAAACTGATCCCTCCATCTTCTTTTTTTTTTTTCAACAAATCCCAGCAGCCCTCATACCCCTTGCATGAACACTGAAGTAGGATGTATTGTGACCAGGCTGAGTGATTTTCTTCCAGAATTTCAAGCGTGGCTATCTTTCCCTCAGGCTGTCTCCCTTTCTTCCTCTCTATATATATAAATATATATGTGTGTGTGTGTGTGTGTGTGTCTGACAAGCGTCAAAGTTGGCAGACAAAAGATTCAAAACAAAACACACTACACAGCAGTTTCTTTTCCCTTTCTTTATCTTCACAGACTTAAATTTTTTTTCTGAAGACGTCATAACAGCAGCTCCTGTTTTCTGAAGCTGTCACCGAACAAAGTGTGTGTATCTCTTTGCGCTGACTCAGTGGATGAAGCTTCTCGCCTTGATGATTTATTCACACCTTGTTTCAGCCCAAGTGAAGTTGGGTTGCAACGTGTTGCAAAATATTTTGAGTGCTGCTAAAATGTGCGAAATGTCAAAGAGTAGCTTCTGTTTCTTTAAGTTGAGTTTGATCATTGATCTTTGATTGTTTTTTCCCTTTCACAGTTCAAAGTGCCATCAGCAACCAGTGCAATAATAACAAATGGTGAGTCAATGCTTTTTTTTAAGGTGTCTTTGGCAAACTAACTGCAAAAGTGAGACGTTTACTAGACGTGTCTTACACCAGAGACAGACCCTCGTTCTCCAGACAGAGATGTTTGGAAACCCAGATAAGATTTAAAACCTCAGCACCGAGCTGGAAGGATTTGACGGCGCTCTAACAAAATCATGGGGAGCTTACGACAAGTCTTTGAACTGCAGAGTGATGCTGAAGTAAGGTGATGAAGTAAAGACTGTGGAGTCAGATCATGAATCAGTGAAAGATCCTCCAGCAAACCTGCAAATTGTCACTTCAACATAGTCATCTGTTTTTATTGTACATGTTTTTATTACAACCTAAAGCCTAAAGGATTTATTGAAAGAATATATTTGTTTATTAAGAAGAGAACATGTATTGTTGCCTTGCTGTTTTCTCAAATTTAGATTTGGACATATTCCCTAAAATTCCCATTAATTGTGCAGTTTACATAGCTTTTTGAAGTCTTTTCTGCCATTTTACATTGACAGACTCCTTTTTCTCAAAGAGGGGATATGAGTTACTGATCATATATGAAAGACATATGGATTTAGAATGACTCTCAGTAGAGCGTATAGCACCAAGGCCCAACAATCCCATTAAATTTAATCAAGCTGCACCAAATTTCATTCAGGCATCTGTTCTCTTAATTTGCCAGATTTCTTTTTTTTATCAAGATGCATGAATTATTCCCTGGATCCATCCCCTGGTCTAGATCTACACAAAAATGTATTTGGTTCTATCCTGACCCATATCCACAAGTTTCATGGAAATCTGTCCAGTAGTTTTTACATAATCTTTCTTACTATTAAACCAGACAGGATTCCCTGTCTCTTTACTTCTAGAGGCAGTTTTCACCATCAGCGTCTCAGAGTACGAGTATTACTCATTACTGCTTTTAATTCTGCTCCACCTCTATTGATCTGTATCGGCTACCAGCTGGAGCTGTGAAAGTGCTGACGCCACTTATCTCAGCCCCCGAATCCCATTGTGTTTGCTCATTAGAGACGAGTCAGCTCGGAATTGGTCCTAAATTAAAGATTTACGATGCTGATGTTGAAAAAAACTCTTATTTACTTGATTTACTGCTACTGGTGTTTATTTTTAATCCAGTTGAAATGTGATGATTTGACTCAATTTCACTCCAAAGTACTGAAGCTAAAATATAAACTAAATTCAAGCTGTTTGGGATCTGGGAGTTTCTATCAAGTACCAAACAGACGCATGTCTTAAATTACCCGAGCCTTTAAAATGTTCAGGTACCGAACTCCTGAAGCCACAAGTAAATTATCACAGGAACAAATCACAGTGAATTGTGGCTGTTAGATGGAAACATGTTTAATTCATTAAACTGTGAAGCACAATGTCTGTTTACGTCCTGTGTCAACATGTCCAACGTGTTTCCTCATGTTGTGTAGAGGTGAGTCATAAAGTGTGGAACCATATTGGACATTGGATTTGTATTTAAATGGCTTTTTTAGTTCTCCAGTCACAGAATTAATAAGTGGTCTGTTATTATTCCAAATGGAATTGCCTGCTGCTGAGGCACGCGCCCCTTTTTGTTGCCTCGCGCAACATCATTATGGATAAACTGATGATATTGTAAATAGTCTTCATTTCTGCGCTGCTCATTTGCATCACAATCTCTTCCTTTTACACTGCTGTTGTTTTCTCTCTCTGTTGTCTCGCAGACGGAATAGGAATCAACCCTGCCCAGACAGCAGGTGAGTTGTTGGTTTGGAGCCTCAGATAATCTTCAAGAAAAGCTGCTGTTTCTCAACATTTTATTTGTGCTGTCACAAAAAAAGCCTCTCGGGATGCTGTAAGAGGTTTTAATTCTTCTGTTCAGTTGTTTTTTTTTTAAGGTTCTTTGAAGTAACCTCAGCCAATAAAGAACTAAAATAAAGCTTCTTTCACGGTACACTTTGGTAATGCTGGTGGCAATGCATTTATAATAGAATTAATAAGATCACTTTGATAAGGCTGCGAGAGGCAGTGACATGTGGGTGGTTCCACGAAGGAATGGTAAGAAATTTAAGGATTAACACAGAAATCCTCACTCACGGCAACGTCACAAATCAGTGTGGGATGTGGATCAAGGTTATTTAAGTCGGGTTTGAAACATAAACTTAACATAAAGATGGAGGATGAAACGCAAAAGAGTTAAGGAATTATTAAATTTGCTGAAGCTGAAGCAAAGCACAATAAGCCAGAGTATAGACTTGTTTGATTAAGTTTCTGTTCTGATCTAACTGGAGTTTAATGAAATCTGCTTTGTACAACTGAATTCTCTAAACATGAGCTTTAAACTGTGTTTGAGTCTCAGAGTTGTTTATATGAAACTGGTGTTAACTGAGTCATGAATTTACATGCTGAGCCCCGAGAGGTTGTATTTAATGTTAAACGTAATTAAAAAGTGACCTCTGACTGGAGGCGAACTAGACACACCCGGCTGTTTAGTCAGAAATAACTTTGACTTGAGATTCCCACAATATTGCTGAGCCTCAGTGAATCACTTTTTCTCCGTGTCAGCCTCCGGTGTGTTTCCCTGAGGTTCATAATCAAAGTGTAGCCCACCTCTCCTTATGTAAGTCCTCAACAACGCCAGTTAACACATGACTGGGTTTTCTGCATGCAGCAGGATAAGGTAATGTCTGCTTTGACCAAAGGCAAGATTGGGTTTTCAATGCTCAGAAAGGAAATGAGTGGTTGGCATTCACAGCGGCTTTTTTATCTGTACAACATCCATGCTGTGTGCTGCCAAGAATAAGCCTGAGCTCAGACACCTCTGTCTCGTTGCCTTTTTTCACCCGGCCGCCTCATGTTCATGGGACTGAGGACACGCTGGAAACGGACGCGGTGTAATTTTACAACCATTTTCTCTTCACACGTCTTTATTAAAGGTCGACATCACACGTGTCCAGTGGAATAACAGAGGTGCACTTACACTGATGGTCCCGGGAATGAGTTATGTATGACCTGTCAGTGTGATTCCTGACTGGGAGAGTGAATAAATGAATTGGATTGCTTTGGGTCCAAACTGCAGTATTATACATTATTTATTCACTTCTTAATAAATTGATGCTGGAGACCGTAGATGCTGTAGATGGACAAATGGGCCCCAGAAAAATTGTTTTATTTTTCACTTTAGAAATCTGTCTGACCTCATTTCTGAAATCGTAAATTAAACTAAACGGATTTGTAACCAACTATGTAAACAAATCTATTAATCCTTGTATCAACTTTTAAAGCAACACTATGCAACCTTTGGCCCAACAGAGTTCATCACCACCTGTGGCTGCAGAGGGCGCTGTTGCTCAGTAAAAGTTACATATTTTTGCT
This sequence comes from Hippoglossus stenolepis, assembly GCF_022539355.2. NCBI lineage: Eukaryota > Metazoa > Chordata > Actinopteri > Pleuronectiformes > Pleuronectidae > Hippoglossus > Hippoglossus stenolepis. Next base: position 19,415,190 of record NC_061497.1, read on the forward strand.
TTAAATTTATTTATTGTAGATTTAACACAGATTTAAAAAAAGAATCATCAGCATTTTCATATCATATCACAACAAGATTCAATATTCGTCATCTAAAAGATGAAATCTTAACAGAAATAGGTGAAATTAATAAACAATGGAGGAAGAAATACAGCTTTATTCAATGAATCTGAGTAATGATAACCAAATTTGAGTTTTCCCAATGTTTCCCCTGTTTTAAATGAATCATCATTTCTGATAGAGAAATTGTATCTTTTGAGGAAAAGTGCGTTCCACCAACTGTGATCTTTATGTGCTGCTCTGTCCTGTGTTGCAGGAAATGTGTTTCTAAAACACGGCTCGGAGCTTCGCATCATTCCCAGAGACAGAGTGGGAGGACAAGTAGACTGATGCTGCGTTTCCTCGTTGACGGCGTAATGACTCATCCGGCAGAATCATCTAACACTTGACACCCGGGAAACTCCTCAGCGTGTGTCGTAATTATTTCTCTGGCCCACAACTGACAGTGACTCACATGAGAATATATATATATATTTAAACTTGACGATGACTTACACTCACACTTGCATGGTCCCTGCTTCTTCAGTCATTTTATCTCCATCCGTAAGTGTTGTTCCATCAGAAGATTGGAATCATTACCCAGAATTCCCAGAGATACCATGTCATCATTATAGACCAGGGGTATTCAACTAAAATTTAAAGAGGTCCAGTTAGAGAAAATTTCTTGAAGCAAAGGTCCGGAAGATCATAATGTCTAACTATTTAGTGTGATATATATTTAAGTAGCCTCGTAGTTGTATCAACATCTGCATGTACTAAATACCTGACTGTCAAATCAAATGAATTCAGTACGATTCAAAAACTTTGACAATATTTATTGTCACGTAACAAAGAACTGAACATATATGTATGATTGCAGATATATATAATGTTCTCTCATTAACTAAATAAAAGTAGGGCTGCATTTCAAAATAAGAGAAAATAAATAAAATGTGAAAATTGTGCATGTTCAAATAAAGGGCTTAACTTCAGAAAAATTAAATAAAGGGAGCAAAAGCTTGAATTTCCCTTTTTCTGTTTCACATCTTGACTCAAAAGTCTCAACCAATTTTACAGATAATAAATCTCAACACATCTTAACAGTTTTAGAATCACTTTCTTCCCCTCTTATATCCCACTCCCCCACTTTGTTCGTCTGTTTCTCTCCCTTTCTCCGTCTCACTCCTGTTTCTCCACTTTCTCCGTCTCACTCCTCTGTATCTCTCCCTTTGTTTTCTCTACCTGTATCTCTATCTTTCTTTTTCTTTCTACCGTCTTCTCATGTGTAACTTGCCTCTAACTCTCATCTGTCTGCACTGTAGAGTTGCAATGTTTACCGCCTGGAATGCACAGACTTGATTGGCTGAGTATTATCACGTGGGATGGCTTAACTCGCATGCAATTGGTCTGTGCGTTTCTCATCCGCTAAACCACTACCGTAAAGACTACAAATGTCCGTACGGGACGGCTTCTGGGTCCGGACCCGGACCGCGGTCCGCCTGTTAGTGACCTCTGTTATAGACGAACACAGCAGATGCATCCTGGGAAACACTTTAGCAAAGATCAAGAAACGACTGAGTCAACAGTAGTTTTTCTACCTTTGTAAATGACAATAAACATGACTAACAGTACGTCCCTGTTTTGCAATGTCTATTTTTCTTTTTAATAGCATTGTTAATATATTAATGTTAATGTATTAATGTAAAAGATAAAGTTTAACATGCTTTTAACAACCATTTTATTGGATGTTGGTAAAAATGTCTGTTCACATTATTGTTTTTGTTGTCAGGCACCTGTTGACAAAGATAATTTAATTTCATCATCCATAACTAGAGGAGTGTAAATACAGAGGAGAAGAAAATATACCGGTTAATGTAAAGGACGTGTCTGTTGAGCTGTGTCTGTGTCTGACGCGTGGATCTTTGCTGCCCTCTGCCAGGTTACATTCTAACATCAGCTTGTCCTCCGCCCACATGCGCTGCCTCTGCATCTAAAACCATGAGTCGTGTCCCGTCGTCACACAGTCAATTACCCGGAGTGACATCAAACTTTTTAATATGCTCTGCTAGATTCATTAGGGAGCCGAGGAGCAGGTGGCCGAGAAAACAAGGCAGTGAATTTAAAAACGCTTCAATTAAAATCCACTGAATGTGTCTTGAGAAGTTCTGGCACCGGAATCTTCCGGGGAAATAAACAAAGTGTCTGATTCCGTCTTTTAGTCGCGTGTTTGTTCTTTTTGGCTCGATTCAAATCATGGAATCGAGCAGAAAAATATACTTTCACGTTACGTTTCTCCGTTCAAACAAAAGCATGAGTAATGGTTGGAGCAGCAGGTTGTTTTATTGTTCCTCTGACTGATTCATGAAGCAAGGCAGATTATTATCCCCCTCCACATTCATCACTATCATCTGAGAAGGTCTGAGTCATTTGTGAACTTGGTGGCAAAAACAAAAATACATTTCATACCTTGGCAAGAGAGAACAATGGAGCATGTGAGCTGAGAAAACACACCTTTGTGTCCCAGCTTCCATTACGATGCAGGCTCAGATGGGGGGGCAGGCGTCCCTTCACAAATGGATTTTCTCATTTATTTTAATCAAAGTCACCGTGAGACTCATTCACCTGAAGTCTGAAATGACTAAAGACCACAGAGAGCCCTGAAAGTGTTTTGGCCTCGCTGCTCTGAAAAGGGCTGTTTGTGAAATAACATGAATCTAAAGAAAATAAGTTCAGTTTAAATCTTTAAAATCTGAATGTTTGTTCCCATGGCAGCACAAATATTACATTTTTTTCACATGCAGACAAAGGATAACAAGGTTTCATTTAATAAAAAAAAAAAAAGGAATCAGCTCATTCCATCAACCTCTGATTTTGTGCCCTTTCAGGCATGAAATTAAAAATGTCGCTCTTAAACAAAGATGGTGCCTCCGTTTAATCTTTATAAGCAACGATGTAGAAAGATGCTTTATAATCAGATTTCAGGTTGAGCTCTGAGTCAGGATGAGCTGCTGCACCGTGGATCCCTGTGCCGCCTGGACCAGGAAGAAATAAAGTCCTCTGATCCACTTCTGTATCAGCACCGGCACTTTTCTGTCACGGCTCCGGGGGGGGGAATCATGTCAAGCGGGGAAACTCCACATGAGACAAATGATGCAGCAAACATGCAGACTGTCGGCTCTATGGGGAGAGAGGCTCAGGGCAGGTGTCACGTTAGAGGGTGATGAGGCTGAGAGTCACTGGTCGGGCCTGAGAGGAGAGGAGAAGCAAAGAATGATCATGGAGGAGGGGGTGTGGTCTCCTTACTTTCTGTAATGACTGTTATCATGTGGTTGACACTTCCTCAGGCCTCTAACCTCTGACCTGTCCAGCTCAGTTGACTCGGTTGTAGCTCCCCACACCGGTTTCTCCTCTTTTAGGGAGAGTCTGTTTCCTCCTCGGCCTCTTGCACCTGTCTGAATTTAGACGGACATATCTGGAAATGTTCATCTGTTTTTCCTAAATAAACCACAATACAAATCTGTCAAAACCATAGATTATAGATTATATAGATAAACCACATGAAAGCTCCCAGAAGTGAAGACAAATTGTCTCAATGGCCCCCTGGTGACTTGCTGTTGTAAAGGTTACAAACCCCACCGCCTCCATGTTAGCAAATGGGACATGGACCAAATTAAAAAGCTCACATTAAATATGTGAAAAATATTGTTTGTTTGTTTTTATAACCGGGGGGGTGAATCTATTCAGTTAAAATTTTCCACCCTCGCTTCCATATGACCTGAGTGTGTTCTTTATTGTTTCATGTCGACTGTAAAATTTGTAATTGATTTTTAACTGGACCGCCACAGTTTTACTTGCCATTACAGACTTCGGTCACAAGGTGGCGACATTGAGTAATGTTATCCTCACTTAGCAAAGTGCATTATGGTCCTTACTTCCTGTTTTACATGTGTACAACTCTGATTCATCTCTTTGATCTTTTCGCGACACGGAAACAACAGCGTGTTAAGTTGTGACAGTTTCAAAACGTCCCACGTGAGTTTGGAGGAACTGTGTTTTTGTTTTGTCGTGTTTGTTCTTGACAAATATTCAGTGAAAACATGCCACAGATCGTAAAGCTGCGTTTTCTCACGTCTAAATAGAAAACCATATATATTAAGTAGGGGCTAGTGGATTAGTGGGTGATTTCGGACACAGCCTCTTTCTCCAAATTAGGTCCTCGGCACAAGATGGCGGCGTTTGTATCTGGGATATTTTGGCTTCATTTCTGGACAATGAGAGGAAGTGGAGAGTCGCCTGTAGTTGAGACAAATGCTGGAGTGCATCTCGGTGCAGGCATGTGCCAAATATATTGTTTTTGCAAGTTGTGTCTCAGAGAACAGTGAAATAATAAATGATCCTTTGTCGGGACTTTAATGAGAATTCTCAAATGTCACAGAGACCGAGGTTGTTATATTCATTGATCGGTCTGTGTTGTGATTCATGATCTGAGCTGGTGACGGGTTCAAAGTGTCCCACGGGGTTTTTGAGTGTCTCAGTCTGAAGATGGTTGACAGGCGGAGGAACACGATGCTGACACAGGGACGACACGTTTATATGAGCTGATCACACGAATCTCTCCCACTGACTCCTCCATTTTCTCCTCCCCTGGTCCTTTGTGCCCCCCCGCTGGTTTATAAATGACAACGTCGAGTGTGCTCCCCCGGCCTCCCATTAAAGGCAGCCAATCTAAAATGAGATCTGATGGCCCTCCGCAGACGCCAGTGGAGATAAGACCAGCAGCACTGTGGCCACAGGTCAGTGAGCCGTGTGGAGAAATGAACGAACCAGCGAACCCCCGACAACCCATTCTCACACATCTGTCGCTCACACACACACACACGTGGCATGGTGCAGGTGTGTGTCTTCCATCACCACACAAACACAGCCAGGTGGTGTAGCTCTGCAGGGATATTGATAAAAAGCCATGGGAGGCTCCACGTCAAGATTATTTATTTATATTAATGACCTAATTCTGCCCCCTTCTGTCTTAAAATAAGTACAGCAGCTGGAGGGAAAATCCCACAGAGGAGCACACAGGCGCTGTTCGGCTCTTCCTCTGCAGAATGACGCCTGATTAATCTTGATGGAGTTCAGATATTTAGGCAAGAGTATGGACATTTGTAGACGTGCTGCTATTGTCTGTGATTCAGAAATGAGACGAGACACGAGGAAGATTCGTGTTTCTCACAGATCAGAGAATTGGAAAATCCTTTGGGATCAATGAAAAGTGGATAATTAGTGTGGATGCAAAGCAAGGCTGCATGTTTTGGTTTTGAAAACTATCCCATTTGTATTTTAAAATCATGTTTTTCTACTTTGATATTTAACTTTGCTTTTGTATTTCTCTTCTCGCAGACAAATTGAGTTGTCACTGATGTGAGTTTTGATATTAAACCAATGTGTTGTAAAGAAAAATAAACCTGCCAGCATTTCTAAGACATCTTGTATAGAAAGAGCTCCCCACACACACACACACACACACACACACGCTCCTCAGATGCAAAATGATCCGTTTATTCCATCTCCAAAAACTGACTCATCAAATAGTAGGTTGTTGAGTTATTGGAAAATACCGTCTGCCTCTTCCCTCTGCTCCTCTTCTATTTGCTTTCCCGTTAAAAACTCTAGAATAATACATCGGATAAAACTGACAAATGTTTGTCCTTCATTTTCACAGTTATTTAACACAATGTCACTTCTTCAATATGAAATGAATTAATCCTCTTTGCGTCTGAAGGGCCTGTGAAGGACGGAGCTGGGAGGCAGGAGGAGTTTATATTTTGAACATCAGGGATTTATTTTCTGAAAAATGAATAGAAAATAAACAGAGAATAAATACAGTTCAGGGCCTTAAGTCAAATCAACACAAGTAAACTCAGGGTCTGAAAATAAAGTAATTTAACGTCCTCACTGATGTGAAGAAAAGTAAACTGACCTGACAAACACAAAGAAAAGAGGACACACAATCAGACCATCTACATACAAAGAGGATGACGTAAATACTTAACACAACAACCAAGTAGAAAAGAAACAAAGCAGGACCATTGATTAGTCTATGAATTGAAACAAACTTCACATTAATCAAAGCAAAAAGTATCGAACAAACTTAAATCTAATGAAAAACGCAAAATATTCCAACCAAATGAGTTCAGACATGATGAGAACTTGTTAAAGCCTTTTCTGTGTTTAGGACCAATGCTTCCCGGGGCCCATTCTTTAGCCACATGACCCTGACAACTTATTGTAATGTAGAATACAAATATTTAATTATAAATGTGCGCAACATATAGAATACATCCTAAAAACATTAAATTAAACTCAAGTATCCATTCATAAGCTACACCGTTTTGTTCTTTGAGGGTTGCAGGTCGGCCTGGAGCCAAACCCGGCTGCCAGGCGGTGTTCACCCTGGACGGGTCACCTGCGAACCACAGGGCCGACATACAGAGACAAACCACCATTCAAGACCTTGCTGTGAGGCGACAGTGCTGCCCACTGTACCACCGTGCCACTATTAGAGTGTTTTCAAAAGCACAAAGCTTTTCATGCTTTGAACATTTATATTGTTTGTTGCACCGTCTCACTCCTGTGGCCTCCTGGATCAGACGTGAACTACGAAACTTGTGGAACTAAACGTATCTACAAAATAGTTTAATTGATAATAACTCAATTTGTGTGAGATCACTGTATTATTGTTTCACTGCATTCGTCATAGTAAAAGAGTCACAAAACAGTTGAGACGACAACATTCACACAAAACGTTCAATGCTGTATTGTGGTTCCTATTCAGCGACAACAACAGGCTGTGATTTTACACCATCTCTACTGTTTCTGTGTTTAAAAACATTTTTCAAAAAAGTCGTCTCACTTCTTTAAGTTACAGTGAATGGTCTCTTAAATCTGTGGAGGCAGTCCCACAGCTAATCTTTTATAATCCCCTTCTCTCTTTGTGTTCTCTTCTCCCTCTGCACCGACGTGTGTGCGACAGGCTTGTGGGAGTGTTAATAAAGCGCTCGGAGAGTGTGTTTTAAGGACACAACAGCCACAGGCGTGCTTAGCTTGTTTGCGGTTTACCCGTGAAGCTTTGGTCAGAACGGAGAGAGGGAATTCTGAGCCCGTCTGCTTTTCCAGCAGCAGCTTATTCAGTCAGAGTGATGGCACTTAGTGCATGATGCTGCTGAGGGTGCAGAGACATAGGCCGCTTATAACTGCACAACTACTTTTCTATATCTCTGTGTTGTTCTGATCTTTTTAGACACGCCGGCAGCAGCGCAGCTCGGTGGATGTCACTGTCGGGTCTGAAATGTCTCAACAGTAATTGGATTCCACATTCGAGGTCCCCAAACTGCGAGTCGGGCCCCTGACATTTCATGTAGCGTAAACTTTAGATTTACTTTTTTTTGTTTTTAGTTGAATGTCTTGAAACTCAGATGCAGATATTCACAGTTACCGTGATTATATGAGTTTGACGATCCCCTGACTTTCCCTCGTTGTTTCTGGTTATAACATCTTGGATGCATTGCACCATGAGATTCGGTGCACGTTCATGTTCCCCTCAGGATGAACTAAATCACCAGGGCAACTTTGTTTATGACCAAATATCTGCAGAACTAATGACGTTCCCATCAGCTTCAGTCAAATCCAGTGTTTAATGCTTAGATTAATATGCTATAGAAACGGGTGGTAATGGGATGAAGAGAATGCTGAAGAAGAGAGAACAGATTTTAAAGGTTCAGTGTGCAGAATTTAGTGACATCTAGTGGTGAAGTTGCATGTTGCAGCTGAATACCCCTCACCTCAGCCTCCCGTTCCAAACATGAAAGAGAACCTGTGGAAACCTTCAGTTGTCATAAAAACTCAAAAGGTTTAGTTTGTCCAGTTTGGGCTACTGTAAAAACATGGCGGCCTCCATAGAGATGAGCCAATTCTGATGTAAATATGAAGTATTTAAATCTAAAGGCTCCATGCTATGGTGAAGAAAATAACAATTCGTACAATTTAGATGAAACACACTCGTGAAAACATCACAAGGATTATTTTATATTTAATTTCTGCCAATAGATCTGAATCTTACGCATCGAACCTTTAAGTTCCACAACAACAACACCATTGGCTGATTGGACGAAGCAGGAAGAGAGAGAAAGAGAATTGTGAATGAGTGTGTCCTCTTTGTGTGTGTGTGTGTGTGTGTGTGTGTGTGTGTGTGTGTGTGTGTGTGTGTGTGTGTGTGTGAGAACAGCTGACTGGAACAAAGCAGATCTGGAGTAGAGGGAAAAGGTGTCATGGAAAATGCTGTTAACTTTGAAACCAGCTGCACCGTCTGCTCCGACTCTCGAGTCAGACGAGTAAGTAAGACTTCAAACTTTGTCATTAGTCACTCGGACTCTCTCTCTCTTTTCTTTTACAGACGCCTTTTAAGCACTGCTGCTCTCACACAGTTCCTGAGCAGCATTTATCTGCAAGGTGGAAGACAAACCCAGACGACGCCTGAGACCAACGTCTCGCTGGGATGTGATGGAAAATGTAACAAGGATGAACTTAAAGAGGCTTTGGTGCCTTGAGCCGGCAACACTTTAATATCTGTGTCGAGATCTGTGGAAATAATTTGGTGTAACAACTCTGGGATGCCTGTGAGAATTAGCAAAGACGATTTTAAGCTCTGATTCTTAACCTATTGTTGCATTGGCCTCATTTGACAATGAAAATGAAGGTTTTCTGTTCTATTGAGTTTTAAATCAGGGGGGCAGATGTAGACATTTTCATTTTATTGCCAGGCAGGGATTTTTTTTATTTTCCAGAGAATAATTCATGGATCTTGATGAAATAAAAAAAATCAGGCGTCTTTAGGGCCTTACGGGTGTGAACAATATGATGCAGATCCACATAAAAAATGTTGTAAGCAGGATAATTCAACAGCTGAAGTTAGGACTTTTTTTTTTACATGGATCCAGATCAGGAGATGGATAGAGGATTTATTTTTCCGTTTCCTTAACATTGTGAGATAGGTGTGATTTTATTTTCTCATTTTCACCAACTTCCCAGGGAATAAGTCACGGATCTTGATGATAAACATCAGGAACGTTTAGTGGACTGATATCTTTGGTGCAGCATGATTGAATTGACGTGGCCTGTCGGGCCGTAGCTGAGGTTTGAGCTCTTCTAGTAAACGTTGATTGTTTGATAAGCTGCAGCACTTTACTCCTGAGCTGCTGCTGCTGCTGCTCTTTGCCACCAGAGAGCAGCAGTCTGATAAAGAAATAACATCATTTATTTCCCGGATTATTCAGATTTAAATCATTACTCAATTTAATTGATTTATTTGCCTTGTTCAAGTAATTATTTTTATTTAGTTAATAAGATAGAAGTTATGAGAAGACATTTATCCGGCCTTAGTTGCATCTACAGTGTAAATAATTGTAGTAAGTAAATAATGTTTAGTCTCAGGAGGAATATGAGCAGTTTAATTTGTTCTTCTCTCTGGGCCTCGTTTCCTCATCTTTACGTAAGCTCCAAGAGGTTTGGGTAAAAATAGAAAAAAATGGAAGCACAACAGGAAGTTCTATTAGTTTAAAAACTCCTCTTCCTCTGCTCTTCCTCTCCTCTTCCTCCTCTCTTCTCCTCTTCCTCCCCTCGTCCTCTGCTCTTCCTTCCGTCTTCCTCTTCCGCCCGTCTTCCTCTGCTCTTCCTCGTCCTCCCCTCTTCCTCTGCTCTTCCTCTCCTTTTCCTCGTCCTCCCCTCTTCCTCTGCTCTTCCTCCCATCTTCCTCTTCCACCCCTCTTCCTCTGCTCTTCCTCTCCTCTTCCCCTGCTCTTTCTCCCGTCTTCCTCTCCTCTTCCTCTCCATTCCTCTGCTCTTCCTCTGCTCTTCCTCTACTCTTCCTCTCCTCTCCTCTCTTCTCCTCTTCCTCTCCTCTCCTATCCGCTTCCTCTCCTCTTTCTCTCCTCTCTTCTTCCTCTCTTCTCCTCCTCTCCTCTTCCTCTCCTACTGTAAAAGTACTGTAACAAACATTCACCTCAGATGTGCTTCGAGAGCCGAACAGCAACCTAATCCCGGTGAACTGGCTCTGCCTGCCGGGCTGAGGGCTGAGGGCTCTGTCTTACGCCTGCTGGAGTGTGCCAGCCTGGTCCCTTATTAGTCTCGTCACCTCGGTGGAATCACGTGAAATGGAGAGAATATGCTCTGCAGGGGGGGAAATGTCACGTTGCCAACCAGCTGGAAACAAATATATCACATGTGAGCAGTAAACAAGTCATTAAAACCTGACAGATCCGTACAGGGGCTGTTCTGCAAAACACCAGTGATTATCAGCGTGGGACACAGAACTGCAGGAACTGCTTGTCCTGAGTGAAATGGATGCAGAGTGTTTGGAAAAGTGTCTTTTTCTCACAGTTTTGTCAGAAATGGAATCCATGAGAAGATTCCCTCTTAGCCACACCAGATATTTACCCAATTCTCGATAATTAACCTTGCTCCTCTCACTGAAAGTCGGAGGCCTGCTGGAGCATTGTCATCTGTGCTGTAAATGAGTGTGTGGAGACGCAGGAACAGACTGGCGGTTTCACCAGACGGTAAACGTTGGGCAGGATGGCACTTTGTGTAAACTCACATGCTCATTGTGTCGGTGATTACAGAGCAGCGGCGGCTCTGAGAGGCCTGTTCGCAGCAAAGAGTTCCTGGTGCGAGCTCTGAATGCCGACGTTTTCACGACTGTAACATGGGAACAAAGATGGACCAGATGTGAGTGTGTATGCTTTGTGTGAACGTGTGTGTTTGTGTGCAGGGGGGGTATAACTTCCCTTTACACTTTCAGCTGACCCAGACACAAAACAACAAGTAATTGCAGACTGGATCTGCAAAAAAATCATCGGTTTTACCCGTGGAGCCGTAGATTTGAATGCGTGGGACTCCTCAAGACGCAACAGGTCCCAGGTCGCAGGCATGGAGGCGGTGAGGAGGCGGCAGTGAGTGACAGGAGGCCCGCGCCTCTCATTCCTGTGTAGTGTTGAAAGCATGAGAGTAACAGTTGAAAGCATGAGAGTAACAGCTGTGTGATCAAAAATAAAGGTGCTTATTACGCTGCACGGCGCCTTCAACGGACTTCTATGACTTTAATGGGTTATTGATCACGTTGCATGTATATGTACAGAACATCTAACTGGGTTTTTTTCTAGCTGAGAAAGATTTGTAGTTATTTTATATCCTGTTGTGCAGTTTAAAGTAAAATAACGCATCAAATTTTACAGTCTGATCAAATATTTAACTCTCTTCCTTTTGTGTGGATCCAGGAAGTTTTGATTCCCTTCTTTAAACATTCATTTTCCTCGATTATTATTCCTCGAGGAACTAGTGGATTTAAATGTGGTTTCATGAGGGGGTGGGACTTGTTTAGCCGCTGCACTGTAACAGATAGAGCTATAGAAACCTGTAACTACCACCATTGTGTAGCTGAGATAATGTGGATTCAGGGTAATCAACAATTTTTATCTTCTATAGTTTTATATCTATGTTAGGACATTAAGCTCTAGTGAATTTAAGCGTGCTTCACAAGGGGGCTGTTGGGCCTTGGCCTTGAATATCTGTCTATGTTTTAGTGTGGGGAGGCTTGGTGGTGCAGTGGGAAGCCACAGTGTGAACACTGGTTTGGCCTGGGGTCCTTCTCTCTGCAGTTTGCATGTTCTCCTCGGGTCTGTGTGGGTTTTCTGCAGCTTCCTGCCACAGTCAAAGACATGCAGGGTTAGTGTGAAGTTAACTGGAGACTCTAAATTGACCGTAGGAGTGAATGTGAGAGTGAATGGCTGCTGCTCTCTACACTTTGTGATACGCTGGCGACTTGTCCAGGTTGTACCCTCCCTCTCACCCAATGTCCTGCCCCCTCCGTGACCCGATTTGAATAAAGTAGAATAAAAAATTCCCTTACTTCCACGTGAAATACAGTGAAGAAGTAAGTGTTAATCCAAATGTACTTGTTTTATTCCCACTCATGTATGCATATATTTCCTGTGCCTATAGATTCTCTGTATGAATAAATTTAACACAATGAACATTATTCTTTCTGGGTCATTTATTTTATGTTTATTAAAATGCAACAAGGAATAAAAGTAAAAATCCTGTTTACGGCTTTGTCTCAGCACCGGAGAACAGAAACCTCCTGCTCCTCCAGTCACATTTCGGTGGCTCCATCTTCTGCAAACAAGATAAAGTAATTTTCTTTATATTTAAAGGCAACACTAATCTTTGGCAATTAACACTGAGAGAAAAATGTATTTAGATGAATGAGCCCCTGCTTTGCAATAATCCTGTGTGTTGCATTGGTGAACATTCCTTTGACTTTAAATGGCGACTGTGGGCTCATCACACAATGTCTATTCAAATAAATTTGTCTTTATGGTAAGCAGGGAACGACAGATTTTTTTGAATATGCAAATGCTCCAAATCTGATGGGTTCCTCACCCTCGTACTGTCTCATTACTTGTCAGGTTTGAATCTCTCTCGTTGGCTCAAACACCAGAAATCACCACGTGCAGCCTTATCACAGCCCAGCAGCTGCTGTGAGGAAGGAACCCAACGCTGCACTGTACTCCATGAATATGTCATAAATCTGAGGCCGGACTTTCCAAAAAAAAAAGTTTTTCAAAGTGCTGCAGTTTGGGTGCAAATTAGTCAAATGGGATGTGAGCAAATGTTTGTGAAGCAACCAGACGTCCAGGGAGCCAAAATAATAGACATGAGTTATAACCAGCTGTTTGTCATATGGAATCCCTCATGTGTTTATCTATAGGAAGTATTTTCATGGGAAAAAAACACTGCAGATTCACGCTCCAGGTGAATAAAGTCTCTAATCTTCAGCCGGATAATAATAATTCATACATCCGTCTTTTCTTCCTTATCTCTCCCTCTGTGTCTCATCAGACTTTCAGTATTCAGTCCAATCTGTGTGGATGTGCTCGCTCCTCGCAGAGCACATCCAGCGGGCTCACGTACCCGAGTGGCGTCTCTCATGTGAAGGCACAGGCAGAATCCTCCAGCTCGTGTAAAGAGTGCGACAGCTGGAAAAGCTGGGGGTGCCATGTACTTTGAAATAACAAGGCACCAGAAACCCTCTAATCACCTGGCATTTTAAACGTGGGTGGTGAAGAGTCGAGGACAAAATGTAGTCATGAGCAGCACTTCTAACGCTCAGCATTTTTTAAAATTCAAGGCTGTCGGGCTCCTGAGAACAGTTTTTCAAATATTCATGTTTGAAACCTGGTCCTGATAATTTCTCTGCTTGTATCCAGACTCATAGTGATTTATAGAAAGCGTTTAAATGAATTTGACTCAGACAGGCAGCAGGATGTGTTATCACTTCTATCACATATTCACATTTTCCCACTTCATTATAATAATACTGATAAACTTTATTCATACAGCACATTTCAAAACACAAGTACAAGGTGCTGTACAAGTTAAGAATGAGAAACTGAAGGAAAACAATGGGAAACTAATTCATTTGTTTTGATGGAAGATCACACAGCAGAAGAGCACAGTAAACAAAATCTAAGATGTTACAGATGGGAAAACAAGATCAAATAAAACATTATGAAATTATTGTTAGGATTGTAAAGCTGTAATTTGTGTAGATTGTGTCGTGTTGGGTCGAGTCTAAGAATGACACGTAAACTTATAAGTGTCAAGTTAAGACAAAGTCAAGATGGAGCTTCTTCTTCTCAACACACAACACATGTAGCAGTAACATACCAACATGTGTAAATTCCTGAAAAGTGTGACACGTTTCTCAGTCATCACACAACTTTCATTTTCATTATAAAATAAATATATTTTTCTGCACAAATTTCTGACTGGTTCATATTTGATTCATCATCCAAATGCCAATGCCACCGCACAGCCCTCACCACCGACGCTCAACATCAAATAATAAGTATTCAGCAAAAAAATGTAAAAATGGCAGCAAGCTGATCACATCAGAAACAGCCTGTTGGCAGAGCGGGGGGAGGGAGCGGGGGTGGGGGGTGTTATTCTCTCATGACTTCGCTTTGACAGATGTTTCAACTTGCTGAACAAATTCCCCCCCAGGACCTGGGAGATCTGGCAGGATGGATTTTCTCCAGTCTTAAGAAACTATTTGCATCGATATATTTTTTTTTCCCATGTCCATGACAACTGAATGTGTATTTCATATCCCTGTACTGCTGCTTAGAGCAATATTTTGGATTGTCTCTCTCTGCATCAAGTGCAGTTTACTCAGCCGCACTGACAAGGCCGGGGTCGCTCTGGCTGCACGGCCTCCTGGGTAATTAGAGGTCTTACATGGCTCCTTTGTCTCGCTGCTGCGAAGGTCAACGTGTTTCAGAGGACGACCTCCACCTGCTTACTCACCACAAAGTAAAGGTCAATACATAGATTAGAAAATAGCTATATACTATCTCACTTTTATCAATATGTGTGATTGTTATTATTTTGTCAGGGGTGTTTCGGGGAAGTTAAGCCAACAATGAGCATAGTGTCTTTCTAGAGGATGATGCCAAAAGGATTGTAAAAGTTTATTTCATCAGGAGCCAATCACATATTGTGGCAGTGCCTTGTTTCACTTATATTCACCTTTAGTATTATCTAGTACTCAAAGTTTGTAAAACTAATTCTACTGTGATCAAGGCTGTTTTTTAAAGAATATACACAAGAAATACCAAAATGTGCAAAATACACTGTAGTTACTGCATTTTGTTTTTTACATACTTAATTATGAATGAACATTAACACGTGCTACTGCAGAAATGATCTGAATTCCTGTGTGAGAAACACACTTTGTTAATATTTGCTGTTATAAGAGTTACTTTATGTTTTGCATTGATCCAATTCTTCATATATTTATCAAATCAGTGAAGTTATAGTTACATTATCTGGCTTTTCTATAATTTCACATCTTATATTTTGTTTTCTGAATTATATTATTATTGTCGTCATTAGTATTGGAGTTGTCTAACTATTTCTCTCTCTCTCTATTATGGAAAGTGTTGATAATCCTTTCAGCCATGGGGTTACAGTTTTATGATAATGATAATGTGATTATGTTTCTCTCCAGGGCCACATTATATTATCACATCCTCTAGGAATCGTCCCCGCTCGGTGATGAATGAATCACATCTGTGTGGCTCAGCTCGGTCCCTGCCTCCTGTGTGAATGTCAGCCGCGCCACCTATAGCGGACGAGGCTGAGGCGCGCAGCCCCGAGAATCCTCCAATATGCGCAGAGATGGGCGGTGGCGCTTTTACGCAGCCTCTCAAGTGTCACAACTTAAAACTCCTGCGCGCTCTTCTCGCGGAGAGTGTGCAGGGTCCGGGCGCACGCACCGTGTCGACATCCAGCCCAGCTCCCATGCAGCACTTGGGGATTTTTTTAACCTTACCGCGTAACAGACACCGGAGCGTGTTTTTTCTTTCTCCGCACCGCCTTGGCACAGGGACTGTTTTCGGATGCTTTGGATGGGATCCGCCGCCGCGATGCCGCTCCACACACTTCTCCTCCTGTGCGTCTCACTCACAGGTTTCGCCTCCGCGCAGCCGGACAGCTCCGGGTTGTTTTACGCGCTGAGGTCCGAGCTGTCCGAGGACGCGATCCTGGTGGCCAACAACGGAGTACGCGTACCTTTCGGGAGATCCGTGTTCATCGACCCCATCAACGATTTGGTGATCCAGACTCAGCCGGGGGATCGGTGCAGCATCACGGTCCTGGACAACGACCCGCTCTCGCAGAGACCCGGGCATCTCTCCCCCAAAAAGTTTCTGTGTGATTTCGGTCCCAACGACGTGACGTACTCCCACTACGGCTCCAGGAGTCCGGCCAAAGACAGAGTGCGGCTGCAGCTCAGGTATGACGCGCCCACGGAGACCGTTATCATCCCCTTCATGATGGAGGTGGAAGTAGTTTTTACGCAGCTAGAGTTACTCACCAAAAACATGCCTCTCACTGTTGATAACCTGAGGGGCATCAGCCACCCCATTGATAAAAAGACTCTCGAGTTCACCTATGACAGGGAATCTCATAAATGTGAGGTGGCCTCCCTGTCCAGTGGCAGCCATCTGCCCAGATATGGACGACTCATCGACGGGGGGAAACTTTCCAAAATGATGGACTGTGATGAATTCACACAGGCGGACATCCGCTACGAGCACACGTTTGAGCGCCAGTCCCCCAACAGGGATTATGTGCCCATGGTGGTGGAGCTGCACGATAAAGAGGGCAACCTGGAGAAGCAGGAGTATTTCCATCTCATGATACGCATCAAACAAGGGGAGGAGAACACCCCCCCCAAGCCTAGCTTTGTGTCCATGATGATGATGGAGGTGAGTCAGTTTGTCATGACCGCCCTCACCCCTGATATGCTCGCCGCCGACGATGCAGAGTCGGACCCTGATGAGCTTATTTTCAACATCACCTCCCCGTTATCGTATGAGGAGGGCTACATAGTCAGCACCGATGACAGAAACCTCCCCATCACCTCCTTCTACCAGAGGGACCTGCGTGATCTGAAAATTGCCTACAAGCCCCCATCCCTGGACTCGGAGACGGAGAGGATTTTCCAGCTTGAGTTCGAGGTGGTGGACACAGACGGGGCCGTGTCGGACCCCTTCGCGTTCATGATCGTGGTGAAGCCCATGAATTCCTTGGCCCCCGTCGTGACACGCAACACGGGCCAGCTGCTGTACGAGGGCCAGTCTCGGGCCCTCTTCACCACCCACAACTTGGAGATCAGCGACGAGGACGACCTGGACGCGGTCACCATCACCGTGGTGGACGGGCTGCGGCACGGAGACCTCACGGTGCTGGGCTCTCACAGAAAGTTCTTCACCCCCGCTGACCTCACCACGGGAGTTGTCATGTACCAGCACGACGGGAGCGACACGTACAGCGACAACATTGTCTTCAAGATGACGGACGGGAAAAACGAGGTAGAATTTCTTTTCCCCATCACAGTCGTTCCCACTGATGACGAGCCACCGATTATAAATGCCAACACGGGCCTGGTGCTCTTCAAAAACCAGATGATGCTGATATCTCCCCTCATGCTCAGTGCGGCTGATATTGACTCTGAGGACTCAACTATTAAGTTCACCATCGTCCCTCCCTTCTCCACAATCGGCACAGTGTTCCTCAGACAGTCTGACGCCCCCGAGGATCCCTCGTCCTGGAAGTTCAACGCTGAAGATGAAGTTTACGAAAAGGAGGTGACAGAGTGGCTCCAGAAAGACATAACCGACGGGAAGTTGTTCTACAAGCACACAGGCCCTCACAACACAGACACCATCATGGATCAGTTTGTGTTCACAGTGCAGGATGACAACGACCCCCCTAATGAGTCAGGAGAAAATGTTTTTATGATCCGAGTGTTGCCCATCGATGACGTTCCCCCGGTGCTGTTCCCCGGCACCACCCTGCAGATGACGGTTCAGGAGTACAAGCTCACTCACTTCAGCAAAGAAGTTTTGCGCTACACCGATTTAGACTCTAAGGACCGTGACCTGAAATACACAGTTATCCAGCCGCCGACAGACACAGACGAAAATAACCCTGTTGTGTTCGGTTCTCTGGTTCTGACGGACAGCCCAGACACCGAAGTCACAGAGTTCACGCAAGCTCAACTTAATCATCACAAGATGTCCTACGGCCCGCCGGATGTGGAGCTCGGGATCACAGCTCACGTGGTGCAGTTCCGTTACACTGTTGAAGACACAGCCGGGAACAGCGTCGAGGGGGCGTTCACTATCTACCTGCAGCCCGTCAACAATAAACCCCCTGAGATCACAAACACGGGCTTCACTGTGTTTGAAGGTGGCATGCACATCATCACCATCGCCGAGCTGGATGCCACAGACCTGGACACAGAGAGCAAACAGATTACCTTCACTCTCAGCCAGCTGCCCAAACACGGCCAGGTCCAGGTTGCATTCACCGACTTAGAGAAAAAAGGGCTGTTCAGACTTGAGGATGTCTCAGAGGGGAAGATATCATACGTTCACGGCGGGGAGGAGACGATGAGCGATGACTTTCAGCTGGACGTAAGCGACGGGTTCCATGTTCTAACCGTGACGGTCAAAGTTAATGTGAGGCCCGTCGATGATGAAACTCCCACCATCAGTCTGCCCGCAGGAACAATCGGGTCTCACATGGACGTGCTGGAAAACGGAGCCACGGAAATCACGACTAACGTCATTCAAGGCCACGATGACGACACAGATGACCTCGAGCTGACGTTTATCGTGGAGGATCCTCCACTGATGGGCGATGTATTAGTTAAAGGAGTGCCTGCCACCAGGTTTACACAGGCTGACATTATTAACGGTGTGGTGGTGTACGCACACACCAGCGGGGAGATAGGCCTCGCCTCTCAGCAGGACGGCTTCAATCTGACACTCACAGACATGTCTGATGATTGGACGGTGGGTGGGAATAAGGTCAACGGGGTCCATGTTCGAGTTACTATTCTTCCCGTTGACAGCCAGGCCCCTGAGGTCGGAGTTGGGATTCAATTTAGTGTCCTCGAAGGGGAGAAATATGCCATCGGCCCCCAGCACTTGGATGCTGACGATAATGACACTCCGACAGATGATATCCTTTGCACCATCATCGTCCAGCCGACTACTGGCTATGTGGAAAATATATCACCGGCCCCAGGCTCAGAAAAATCCAGATCAGGGACTGCCATCAGTGCTTTCACCATCAGAGATATCAGAGAGAGGAACGTCTACTATGTGCAGAGTATCCACAAAGGAGTCGAGCCGGTGGAGGATAGGTTCACGTTCAGGTGCTCTGATGGCATCAATTTCTCAGAGAATCACTTCTTCCCTATAGTTATCATCCCTGCAAATGATGAGAAGCCAGAGATTTATCTGAGAGAAATAGTCGTCATGGAGGGAATGAACATCATCATCGATACTCCGATTCTGAACGGCGCAGATGCCGATATTCCACCTGAGGAGCTGATGTTCATCATCTCCAAACAGCCCAAACACGGCGTCATTTTGAACCAGCTCCCCACGGGCCCGGTCCTGGTGACTAATTTCACTTTAGAGCAGATCAGGGAGGCATCAAGCATTATTTATGAGCACGATGACTCAGAGACAACAGAGGACAGCTTTGATGTGACTCTGACGGACGGCAAGTACTCTGTGCAGAAAACAGCCATGGTCATGATTATTGCAGTCGATGACGAGACGCCCAGAATGCTCATTAACGACGGCCTGGAGGTGGAGATCGGTGAAACAAAAGAGATCAACAACAAAGCGCTGAAAGCGACAGATTTGGACTCAGATGACAGTTCACTCGCATACATCATCAGGTTCGGGCCTGGTCAGGGTCTCCTGCAGAGGAAAACTCCCTCTGGGGCTTTAGAGAACATCACACTGGGGATGAACTTCACACAAGCTGATCTCGATGCCGGGCTCTTAATTTACACCCACAACGGACAGGAGGGCATCCGAGACCTGGTCAAGTTTGACGTCACAGACGGAATGAACCCGCTAATCGACCGTTACTTCTACATCACTGTGGGCAGCATCGACATGGTGTTCCCTGATGTTGTCAGTAAAGGTGTGTCCCTGAGGGAAGGTGGCAGAGTGACTTTGACCACAGATCTTCTCAGCACCACCGACCTCAACAGCCCCGATGAGCACCTGGTATTCACGGTGACGAGGGCCCCTGTGAGGGGCCACCTGGAGTGCACAGACACTCCCGGGATGCCCATTGTGTCTTTCACTCAACTGCAACTGGCCGGCAGTAAGGTCTACTACATCCACACCTCAGACGACGAGGTGAAGATGGACAGCTTTGAGTTTGAAGTCACCGACGGCTACAATCCTATCTTCAGAACATTCAGAATCTCCATCGTGGATGTTGACAATAAGAAACCTGTCGTGACTGTAAATAATCTATTTGTCACAGAGGGGCAGGTTAAGCTGATTACACCGTTTGAGCTCACGGCTGAGGACCAGGACACATCTGAGAAGATGCTGAGATTCACCGTCACCCAGCTGCCTGTTCACGGTAAACTCCTCTACAACCAGTCCATGCCCGTCACCAGCTTCACAAAACAAAACCTGAACGAAAACCTCATCAGCTACAAACACGACGGCACGGAATCATCAGAGGACTCCTTCTCCTTCACTGTCACCGACGGCACGCACACTGACTTTTATGTTTTCCCCGACACTGTCTTCGAGACTCGGCACCCTCAAATGATGAAGATCACCATTGTGTCGCTAGACAACGGCGTCCCTCAGATCGTGGTGAATAAAGGCGCCCCCACTTTGAAGATCTTGACCACGGGTCACCTGGGGTTCCCCATCAGCTCCAAAGTGCTGAGGGCAGAGGACAGAGACAGCAGCCCGGTGTCCCTGGTGTTCCATGTCACCACCGCGCCCAAACACGGTTACATCATCAACCTGGGACATGGGAACAACTCCATCAACACGTTTACTCAAGGTGAGATCATCCGCATTGCTACATATTGACCACTGTATGAATAATACATGCTGATGTCATAATCAAATGACAAAAAGTAAAAGATATATATATATATATATATTTAATCTGCCATATTTGGGAAACGAAATAATACAAAACACAAGATTACACATATTTTCAGATATTTAAACTTTTGAAAAGTGTGATTAATGTTCTTATTTGGCGTTTTTAAACATCAAATATTTCTGATCCCTTAATAAGTGATGTCATGCTCTTCAGAGAAGAACTGTTTAAGTGAAAAAAATCTGTAAGTTTTGATTATTTTTCTTCACACCAAGATTTTAATTTATGGGGTAATAATTATGTATATGTGTGACAAGTGCTGGCTTGGGAATTTCAATAGTTAATCTGTGGGCCTGATTTAGACGTGCCTCGCTCATCAAATCGTAATTAGCAGACCAAAGTTAGGGGCTGATGTTTTCCGCGCAAATGTCTTGTAGATGGTTTGAGATGAATAATTTATTATTTCTCCGTCTCTGGGGGAAATGTTCACATCGGATGTTCTCCACCGCGGTGTGTTAAATGAAGCAGGACAGGAGTAGAGGATCGTGTGAAAAGGTCAGAGCAGTCGTTCCAGTGGCGGTTGAGGTGCAGATTTGCTGATTTTGACGGTTTCATCAGGTCCGAGCATCTCAAAGCGATTTGTTGCAGTTTGAATAAAAAACAAAACATCACATGGAGCAAACTCGCCCTCCCTGAGCCATGAATCTGTAAACCTCCTTGTGCATCTGTGCATGTCTGTTTATTGATACTGGAGACGGAATCAAGACAACAATGCCACTGATTGAGGTTTAAAGCGACGCAATCAATGCAGTATTTCATATCACGCTGAGGCAATTATGCAAACAGGTTAGGAAATTCATCTGCTCATGCCACAAGCTTGGCACAAGCAACGACGGCAGCTGAGAACACAGAGGAGAGAAAACGAGCTCTTGAGTCTGCAGGAGACGGACACTTCTGTCCACCGCTGTGCCGCTGCAGCCTTTGAAAAAAAAAAGAAAAAGAAAAGGGACGGGGGCACACACACACGGATGAGACAAGAGTGCAGAGAGAACAGGAGGCAAAGGGGACGGAGAGGGGGCAGAGAGAGCAACTAAAGTAGAAGATCGAGTGGAGAGCGGGGGGTGCAGGTGGCATGAGAGAAATAAAGAATGAGGGAAGGGTCGTGAGAGAGAGAGAGAGAGAGAGAGAGAGAGAGAGAGAGAGAGAGAGAGAGAGAGAGAGAGAACAGGCTCGTCAGAAGAATCAGTCAGGGGAAAGAGACAATCCCTCGCTTTTTATTTACTCATCCTATTTCCAGGGCACATCCCATGAGGCGCTCTCTTTAAATATTTGATGAACAGTGTGGCCCTGGTTCGCAGCCTCGACTTTATCTTTGCAAGGTCCTTGGGTTCAAGGCTGCAACACAACTCCTGCTGTTCACACTCGACAATGCAACTTAAATGTTCCTTGTACATGCGTTTTTTCCCGTCCGTGCTTCCGTGTTGAGGGGGAAGCAGGAGAGTCGGTTAATGACAGGAAGTCACCGAAGAGCTTCCCAGTCGGTCAGGAGTCAGGGGTTTACACTTTTATGAACCTCCTTCCTCTCACATCTATTATTGACGGAGGTGTTTCGCAGGGGCCAAATCCTTTCACGCTCTTGATGATTTTTCTGCACTGTAATAGACGTTTGTGCAGAATGGGGCTGAAAAATATGCAGACCCTGTAATTCTGAATTCGCTGGGAAAACAGCTGTGGAAAGCGTCGGTGCCCGCGTGCAATCCTGTTCTTAACATTCCTGCCCCTCGTCTGTCATTAAACGTCCACTGTTACCCGGCCGGGTCGGTGACTCAAACGCCCTCCTGCAGGTTTGAGCTTTGAGCGAGCTGTCTCAGATACGAGGTGGTGGCCTTTATCGTCCTGGATTACAAATGCATGACTTTCAGAACGCTTTCTCTGGTACAAACCCGCTCATGCTGAGTGCAGATAAGGAAGAGAATCGGTGTGATACTCGAGACCTGCTGTTCCTGCTGCTGATACGGCGCCGAAGCAGGACAGCCTCCATCTTTGAACAATTATTTGACAGAGAGTGTTTTCAACAATCCAATGGTCATAGGGACTTCAAAGTGTGTTTGAGGCTGTGTCTGCGTCCAGCATCAAACATCACATTTTATTTAATCTAAAAAGAATATCTCACATATTTACATATTTTTTTTAAACCTTTGTAAGGACAAATATCTTTGATGCATAAATTATGATTTAACCTCTCGAGCAGGGTGGTTTTTATTGTTCATCATGTGACATTGACGTGACAGTGAAACACTTCTGTTCAGAACGCAGAATGCACCGACTCTCATTTGCATTCGCTCGCTAATTACATCAAAATATTTGTTGTTGTTTACTCGTCTGCTCTGTTCCTCTCGGTTTGCAGGTGACACAGTATTTATCATTTGCACAAATGTCATCCCGTGCGTGTTTGTGACACACGAGCAAACAAACTGAACTCAAGATGCTTGTGTGTTGCAGCTGATGTTGACGACCTGAACATCTGCTACGTGTTGCGGAACGAAGAAAACACCACATCCGATCTCTTCCATTTCTCTGTTGAGGACAACGGTAAGATTTTAAAAATGTTTACAATGATTGTGATTGAGCAGAAAGAGGTTTTTCAAATGATGCTTCAACAAAAGTGTTGGTGGATTCGAAGCGGCTGAGGTGAAGTTTTGTTTTTGTTTGTGGTCCCTAACCTCTAGACTCACTGGTTTCTCGTCTCTCCGGGTGAATGTGTGAGTCTGCTCTCTTCTGTTGTCAGGGTTCACAGAATCACTCATTACACTCACGCTCGTGATTGTGATGGACCCGCGAGTCAACTGTCAGGCATCGTGTTCCAGCTCGTCGTGCGTTTGATTCTGAAAATCGCTCCCTGCAGATTTAACAAACAGATCAGTGATTTCTTTTTACATTTCTGCTGCGTTCATTCATATTCATTGTGCTAAACGCCGGCCTCCCCTCTGTCAGCTTCAGATGCGCGAGGTGGCTGATATTTGCCCTTCATTTGATTCAAGAAAATAAATCTGCATAGGCCAACAGAGGCCCAGCGTCTGCAACTGTAAACTACAAATGATGCTCCGTCTTATTAGCTCAGCGGTGAACTGAGGCTTCCACTTCTGTTAAAGACAGGAAACTCTTTCTGAGGCGCTGGGATTGACTTGTGTCATTTTCACAGTCCGTTGATTTAATGAGACGGCCTGGCTAATTTGTGAATATATGACTGCGGGATATGTCAAGCAGAGTTACTGTGTATCTGGTCCTGTCGTGATTTATTAGTCAGTGTAGTTATTATAATGCAAACAACATGCATTTAATATACAAGATATATGAGACAATATGACAACATGCTTTCATGTTTCCCCATATTTGTCGTGCACATTTTGACGTGCATTGTACCTGACATTGCAGAAACAGAGAAATTATCCATTTGATATCTGCTCCTTATATTTGGTCAATTCTTTTGATATTTGTGTTTGCGAATTAATTTGCTTCTTTTTACTGAAGCAGCAGTGTTTTACCTCTTTCACACTAAAATGAATAGGTATACAGAGGTTATTTAAACATGGGTAACCCCACTTTAAAATGGTGGTTGACCCCTTTCCCATTGCCAGTAAAGGAGTTGGCCTTCCACTTTTTTGTTTTTCCTAGGGCGTTATGTTTGACATCACGAATGCAACAAAAACTAAAGCGCTCTCACACCTCCCTGTCTGGCCAAATTAGTGCACTCACCCAGGTTTCACGTTTCCATCATTGCTGATCAGGGCCGGAGCTGCGGTGGCCATGACGTCTCACATAAGCATTAACCGGAAAACACAGAAATGCAAAAGCCACAACAAGAACGGAAAAAACACAGTGAAAACACAATCACAGTGGAAGTGAGTGACAGCAGATGTTCACTGACACGAGCAGAGTTAATTAACTGTGGCTAAATGACCCAATCGTTCGTGAAAACCCGGTTAGTAAATTGGATGCTTGTCTATTTAATTATTATTTGTACTTTTGCCTTCGTGTGACACACCTCGGCCGCCACGTGGAGCCGTTTAAAACCTGCGTCTACCGCAGAGTCTTTTAACCCGGGAGTGAATTCAGATTGTATCCATCTCATCAAAGGCTCAAGAGCATCGTTGGGTTTGTTCAAGATCGGCAAGCTGAAGAAGAAAAACCTGAATGTTTCCGATACTGAACGGAAATGATCGTTAATGACATAATTACATTTCGAGGCGTTTACCGAAGCTGCAATCAAATTCAAACTGTGAAAATGACTTAAGTATTTAAATCAGTGGGCAGATGAATGAAACGAAGAGGAGAAGCACAAAAGCACAACATGTGGTGTTGGACGTATCATGCAAAGACCAGAAGAATGGTTTCATGTCTTAGCCCTGTCTCTTTATGTTTGGTCCTGGGGGGGGGCCACCGTAGCCAATGGAAATAACAGTCATTCTTTAAAGAAAGGTTTGTAAGTTATGAAATAAACAAACGTGACATGAAATGACATAAAAATCTGTACATAATTCTAAAGCCTGAAGGTTCATCCACCAACCAGAAGGTTTCATTGTTGTCGATGCCTGACCTCCTGGTTAGTGGCTGTCCTTGGGCAACATACAGAACCCATGACTGCTGTTCCGGCAGTGTGTGTGAATGGTATGTTCTTGTAAGAGAGCTGCACATAGATGCGTTGTACGAATGGGTGAACGTGACTTGAACTGTGAAGCTCTCTGACTGGTCGATAAAAGTGGAGAAAGTGCTTTGTAAACGCAGCCCATCCGCCGTTTAACAGCAGAAGTTACAGAACCCGTTAACACTCTTATTTCTGTTCATTTGTCTTCTGTACGATCGGATGTGACTTTGCTACATGGACTTAATTCTCAGACTCACTTTCAGTAGCACAATTCTTCTCAGTGACTCACATGACTGCAAGACTTCCCATCACTGAGTGTCGGATTAACACATAACGGCGACGTCACGATTCACTTCTCAAGGTTATTTTCTTCATCACCACTGCTGCCTTTCTTCTGCAGTTACAAAAGGACACAATAGTTGAGATAGTGACTCTGTCCCTCAGTTTCAAAACTACTCTCAAGTCTTAACCAGCGACGCCAAGTAAATTAAAAGTGTTTTCCAAAATTACACAGGAAGAAAAACCGTGTAGGCTGTTTCACACTTTCTGTCTAAAAACATGAACTAATGGTTTGGTGAATTAGCCCCAGACCCACTTTTCAGAAGTGCCTTTCATTTTGTAGTGCTAATGCACTTAGAGGGAAATGCTAATGTGCAGAAGACTAACAGTTTCTTTATGCACATGAAAGGAGAAACATTGACTAATTGATTGTCCATGCTCCTGTAAAGTTCTTAGATTTTTTTCCTCTTTTCCCTGCTCCTGGCAATAGTCTGGTTTAGATAAAAAGGCCAGAGGCTTTTACAGGGAATTTGTGCTCTACACAAGTTTAGGCTATTGTCAATCCATAACTTACTGGATATACTTAAGCTTCCTTTTTTCGTTTTTTTGGAGACTTGGTGTTACTGCAAACCGGTTCCAGATAAAGACTTTGCAAAGGAAGGACATGTTAAATGGCAGCAGTACAGTGAATTACAGTGTGTGGTGCAACAAAGTCTGAAGCATCATCCTCAGCCTCCCCAAAAATCCCCCAAAGCAACTCCTCCACGTCCACACGATTTTACATGAAGCACCTGGTTTGTTCTTGTAAAACATGAGTGTACATATGAACAGGTACAGATATATATTTATTGGTACATGCATATATATATAATTCACATGTGCACTGGCACACATTCACTCACACATTCCCACATATGCATGCACAGCAGAGGATGGAGGGGTAGCCGAGGGCTAAGGGGCGGTCAAGCCTCCAGCACAAAGAAAGAAGTGTTTGATATTTAAGAGCACCGGCATCATTGTGGCTAATGAGAGCCCTGCAGCGTGTGAGCTGGGCAGAGCTGCGAGGCAACCACTGGTAATTACACAGCTCTATTACAGGCTCATCTATGGGGAAAGAGCGGCAGGAAGCTCCTTCTGTCACAGGTTAAGACCAGCTGCGATCACTATGGTTCACCGCAGTGGGCTGGAACACGACTCGTTTCCCAGGCTTCTCTTCGACCACGGGATGTTCAGGGAGTTTGAATGAAGATGCACGTAACAACACCGATTACACTGAAAACGAAAGACTGAAGTAGAGCTGCAACAAACAGTGATGCTCACTATTGATTAGTCTGAGAATTATTTGCTTCGTTAAACTGAGAAATCATTCGGTCTCTGAGATGAGTCAACGTGTCTTTAAACGTCTTATTTTGTCTTTACAAAAGTAAAAAAAAAAGGATCAGCACAAATTGCACATATATCATTCCCAAACAAATAAATAAACAAACAAACAAACAAACAAACAAACAGTGGGCAGTGATGAAAACATAACGTGCTCGGTAACAAACTAAAGAAAAGCAGCAAACCCTCATATTTGAGAAGCTGGACCTAGAAAATGTTTGGTGTCCATGAATTATCACAATAGTTGATAATTGTAATTGACCAATTAACAAATTATTTCCGTTCTACTTAAAAGATTAATTTGCCTAAATTACTAAATAAACCCGTCTAAATCTTTCTTGTCATCCCGTCTTTTTTCTGTTACTTTCTTCTCCCACTGCGAATGGGATTGATCATCACAATATACTCAGAATCCTTCCCCCCCCCCGTCCTCACCCCTCTGTGACCCCCGGCTTCACTGCACACAGTACACTTGACATGTGTTTCTCTGTCATCACCAAGTTGACTTGAATAAAACATGATTCTCATCGGTGGCGATGAAGACTAACTATCACCACAGATTACAGTGCGAGGGCACCGCTTTCTTTAATGTTTTTGTGTGACGCGTGTGAATCCGTGGTACCGTGGTGACTCGTCCTCTTCAAAAGAGCTTTTTTCTCAGCAGTAATGACAACATGGTCAAATTACCTCGCCGAGGTTCCTTTTTTCTTTGAAACCGCTTCTGAGTCATGAGTCGTGAGTCGTTAACTTTTAAACTCCGCTTCAACTCTACAGTAGAACGAGAAGGGAACTGAATGGAGCTCGTATGAAATCACATTTAAATTCTCTACACTCAGATTTTTATTTGGATCTACTCCTAATTACACACACTTAAATATAATAGATACATATCAGTGCCCTAAACTTTCTATTCATCATGATCCATGAATTATCCTCCAAGAAATCAATGAAAATGTTGTAAAATTAATTGATATAACATCGTAGGAATCATGCAAACAGTTTTTTAATATATACATGGACAAATATATCGCTATCAGAAATGTCTTACTCACTAATACTGGTATCGCTATTGGTCCCCAAATATCTGGTCAGGCTCTAATCATTATAACAGAGGCTGAAGTGATGGACAAAGAAATAGGGAAAACTCTAATTGTGAAGAATGGAAGCTTTATTACCTGAAACAGTAAAAAACCATGATGCTGCTCAGTGGAGTTTAAACTGCTTCCAACAGTCCACTTAGATTCAATCAAGCTGCCCCTGATTTCACACACTCAAACATATCACTTCGATAAATGTGCTTCGTTCTATTTTTTTCATCAAGGGCCATGAAAATAAAATAAGTCACATGAACACAGTCTCAGTCATAATGTTACATTCCGATTTTTTTATTTGTTTGCTGAATTTGTATTATCATTGCTTCAATCCTTTTTTAATCTATCTCACCTTCATTGGAAGTTAAGTTTTCACATTAAAGTGCCTCGAAAAATAAACTATTACAGCTTTAAACCGGCTGTCACCATGGCCACAAATCGGCTGACCTTTTATTTTTTATTTTTGCAAACATTGAGTACACACACACACACACACACACACACACACACACGCACACACACACACACACACACCCTAACGCGGCTTTAAAAGAGGATTCTCTTTATCAACCTCCATTCAGGAGTTTACTGTCATCCACTTCTCCCACATCTCAACTCTTCCATCTCTTATCCTCTTCATCCCGTCATCATGACACTCGTAGATCTCTAAATTCTAAATTCTAAATTAATCCTCCATCCTTTTCCTCCGCTCAACAATCTGTGTTCATTACACCTTTTGTTCTTCAATCTTCTTCCTACGCCGCTTATCAACGTCTCCTTTTTCCTTTCCAGGTACAGCCTTGATATTTCGCCCTCCCACCTTGTTGAGCTTAATCTCAAAGACTGTCGCCGTTTATTGTCCCGAATGTCAACTCTAGTCTCAGGCATCGGGTTTTACTGTCACACCCTCGCTGTCTTTATTCTTTCCTGCAGCCTGACGTGTTTGTCTGTCAGCGTTGGTGCTGATGGATGTCTTTGTTGGAGGATTACAGCACACTCCGCAGTCGTGAATGTCGCACGGCGTTGATCTGCATCTCATTAGAGCACCGGGACGATAGCGTGAGACTTGTTGAGGGATGTGAAGGGGAATTTTTCATCGCGTTAATCATCTTTGATTCTCGGCTTCTCTAAGCTTGACAAGCCATCCACTACATAAACAGGACCAAACACACTCTAATCTCAAGAACAAACAAGAAATGGATCTTTTCAACGTTCATTTCGCCACTGAAATGTGGTGATTTGCAGTTTTTGAATATATGGTTAGATTTCTCCAAATTATTGGCTTATTATTGCTTTTTCTGTGGCACCTTTTGCCACATTCACTTATCATAAGGTTCAATGTTTATTTCTCCGTACAAAATGAAACTTGGGAAGCGACAATTCCAGCTCACACTCTATTTTACTGCCTTCGCATGTGTCATCTTAATGGAACTTTAATTTATATTTAAAATCATACAACCATTACAATATATCACAAAAATTACACTTTTTCTCTTCACATTGCAACGATGCACGGCACCGGGGAGCAGTTCCGAGCTCTGCTGCGCTGTGAAAATAATAAAAACCATACATCTGAAAGTATAGTGAGCCGCTGAAGTAAGAAATGAACATTTGTGGCTAACTAAAAAAATGTTGTTCTAAGGAGTTGGATGAGATAATGGAGGGAAATGAGAGCAGAGGAGTGGCAAAGGAAAAAAGCAGAGATTTAAGTACCTAGTTTATCATCTCCACGCTCAGACACAGTTTGCTCTCAGGAGCAGCAGTAACCGTCCTGAGATACATTAAACCCATCCCTCTGTTAAATATTATATCGGTGGCATGGGGGGGACTTGTGCTGATGTGGAAGTTGACAGGCGGCGCCGCACAAAATAATCCAGCAGGACGACAAATGCTTTTAGGTTCTATGATTCATCTGACACTCAAGACATGCAAGGCGCTGACATTTCTGTGTACACACACACATGCACAACTGCACAAAAGCAGACACACACTCATACACACCTTAAGAGAGCCCCCGTTTCTTCGTCCCCGAGCCTTTTTCCCTGAAGCCGTGCCCGGGGTCGTATGCGGCTCTCTCTGTAGACATCAGTGAAAAACCTCACAGTATTAAGTGCAGCACAAGAACTTCAAAGCAGCGAGGTTTCTCTGCCCTAGATGTCAGGTTTTTTTTATGGCTTCATGTGCAAGGTTGCTTCAGGTGTTTCTGCACCCCACTCGTGGCTGGTGGCTATTGACTGTAGGAAGGAAACAATGCATTATTCCGTCACATGCAACTTTCATTTCTTAAGGGTTGGACGGCTGATGGGGGATTTAATTGTAGGTGCACTTCACTTCCCCTTGTTGCCACCAGGCAGGAGCTACATGCACAATCACATATAATAATCCCTGATATAAACAGCAGCAGCGTTCGTCCTCACATTTGGTTTGAAGTTGTGCGAAGCGACTGATCAAACGCACAAACTTGCGGAGATAATTACCAGTACACAGGTAGAAGCAGGAGGTCTGGACAGCCACGATGTATTTGAAGCTGGTAAATTAACAACAAAGAAACATTGTGCTTATTAGCATCATTTACCCTCAAGCTGAGCAGCATTTGAAATACATGTGTTTGCCCAGGGCCAGGAAGACAGGGTCAGTCTACTTACATCTCAATACACCTCAGGAGATATCCACCGTCGTGCTGCTCGCCCTGGGCAGAGTGCAAATGTAGTGGGAGACACAAATACACTGCACACACACACAGACACCAGGTTATGGTGCTAATAGAAGACCTGTTAAATGACCTGATTGTGTGCGGCCACACAAACACAAACACACACACAGTTGCGTCTCCATGACTTCAGGTGGCATTACATTGACTTACACTGATTTCCTGATGACTTACTCTAACCTTAACCACAATAACTTCTTGCGTAACCCTTACCTTAAACCTAACCTTCACCTAAACCTAACCTTAAAACAAGTCTTCCCCTTGAAACTTTATCATTTAAGTTATTTGGACTTGCATCTTGTCAACATCAGGAAGACAAATCTCCATCAAGTGACGTGTACACAGATTCAGGTCCCCACATCATAAGATAAACCCGGACCACACACACTGTTGAAGAACAAAGGAACAGCTGAGTGCAGAACCCGTCACAGCTCCTGCGATCGTCTCTCTCCCACCAGTTGCACGAACGCCGAGGCCCAACCGACGCTGCCGCGGTGACTGACACACACCTGACAGGGAACATTCAAAGAAACATCCTGAGGGGGAGTGAGATGCTTGTGTTTTGTCAACCATCAAAGTCCGTGTGGAGTGCCACTCCTGTCAGATGAATGGTGCGTGGGCTCCTATCACTACAGAAATATCAATGCCAGTGTATTTCTAACAGAAAGAGTGTCAAAGTGCTTCACATGCCAGCTGAGTAAATAGCAGATTTAGTGATTACATCCTGGTCCAATGTTTCTCAAATGATGAGCAAAAATCATTTGGTGTGTTGCCTGCATACAGCTGTTTGGTTGCCAATTGCACTGGGAGTCGGGGACTTGTATATAAATGAGTACACAGATGTAGCAGTGAGGGGAAGCCGCAGAGTGAATTTCATTTGATTCTGGTGGTGAAGACTCAGAGATGTTTACAAAACACTGAGCTGAAACTCAATACAGGGAAGTCTGGAGTTTTTAGGAGTGAAGCTAAAAGTTTAAGAATTGTAGTTAAAGAAAATCGTGTAAAAACCAAGTTTCATGTCTTTGTTACATCTGATCTGGTTAATTTTGGTTTCACATTGTAATTTAAGGAGCGCACTATTACGCACTATGTGAGCTGGTATCAACTTATACTTGACGTTGATTAGTTTGTAGTCGGGCATGCGTCAGATGTCAGTTGTGAATTTGACGGGTAGTTGTCTTTCCATTTGGACGGAGAAATTGAGTAAACTGGTTAATTTTGTTCACCGTTTTGTTAATCGTTGCCACTGTGATATCGTTTTGGTGTTTCTACCAGCATCACCAACCTCATTAGGAGGAATATACACTTTGCACTTAATGAACATACTCAGCTATCAAACGTTATATCATCAGAGACGAAGACAGCAAGTATAATCCTGTGAGCTGCTTCTTTGTGTTTTTAAACTTCTTGGAATCGGTCCGACAGTCGGAATTCTCCAAAAAACTGTTTTCACACTGAAAAGGAACCAAACCACTGTGATCTGAGGTCCCTTTGATCGTTAATGTGGTTCTGACTAAACTGAAAGAGTCCGTAGGTACAGACCAAACAAGGTGGGGGTGAAAGCCTCCACTTTAATATGCAGCGCTGGCAGTTACAGTTTAATTCATGATAGGCTCCCTCTCCCTCTACACACACATTCAGAGGACATAACATTGAGTTACATTCATTAACCGTAACTTTAACATAAACCTCGCCTAACCTCACACTAACATTAAAACACATCTTCACCTTAAAAATGTAATGATTCACATTATGTAGACTTTCTTTTTGTCCCCAGAAGGTGGCTGTGAGAACGGATTTAGGTCCCCACAACATGAGGAATACCTACATTTTACACACACACCCCCCCACACACACCTCACACAACCCCCCAAAACCAGTAAATGATAATTCCACTTTTTATGTGTGTGATTTCCACATAAATGTGAGTTATGTTTATTGGGCAAACACGAGTCTGTGGCGGAGTGAGAGAGAGCTTGAGAGTTGTTTTCACAGAATCTGATCTGAATATTTAATGTGACAATTCGGAGATCACGCTCTCTGGCAAGTGCTCAGTTTCGTATTCACTGACAATATCAGCGTAATAAATTATTATTATTGTCCCTAGAAGGAACATACGGCAATTGTGTGAAATGGTGACGTGTAACATGCAGCATGAAATAGAGTGAACACTTAGTTGACCACAATCAATGCAGAGCTACAAATGCCAGTATAATGGTTGTAATGGTTGGTTGGTGTAATGACTGTGGTTAAGGCCTTGTGTTGAGATAAACTTGAATTTGCACTCACCTGGCTTTTATACAGTACTTCATCAATATATACTATATACTTTATGTGTATATATATATATATATATATATATATATATACACATGCACTTTCAGCACCCAGCTGATGTTAACTTTATCTCCTTGTTCAATGTTTTATTTTTCTCTCACTAGCTTATTTAAACTGAACATGAATGGAAGCTCCATGGTCTTAAAGATGATATATATAACAATTATTAATTCAAGTGTGTAAAAACAACTAGACCTATGTTATGTTTTATATTATATTGATGATTTGTGTACTTACATTGTGCAAAAATGTTTCCAGCAATGTTCAAACCCAGAGAAATCCACAACTTTATTCCAACTATTTCATTTGAATCGCCTTTAAATTGCGTCTTATCTGCTTTATACCCGTGACTTTGTCCGTCTCTGCTACAACTTCTGGGGCAAATGACATATGACAAAACAAAATTCACTGCCAAGCCAGTCAGCTGAACAAATCATTAATTAATTGCTGTTTGCTGCTTTGCTGTTTTTTTGATTCATAGACCCCTAGCAGCTGAAGTTACATGTTTACATCACACGATTTTTAAATGGCAGATTCTACTTTTTACTGATATATCTAAACCACTTATCCCTGGACAGGTCATCAGCGTATAGGGCCACCATAAAGACACAGGGTTCGAACGGGGGATCCTTCTTGCTGGGAAGTGACAGAGCTAACCACTGCACTACCTCTAGTAGTTTCTGAAAAACGTAAAAAAAACCCATCTTCCTTGGACTTTAAGACTAACGTGCCTGGTTTTTTTACACCGCCTCATGTTTTATGACATGAAAGACTCAATCCTCTCAGCGAGCACCACAGTGTGAGAATCTCTCAGCAGCATATTCAGAAACAGAGCAGACACTCAGACCTCGCTGAAGGTCAGCAACTCTTGTTTTGATGTGCTCTTGACTGATTCTACCTTAATCACAGGTTCCTCACTCCGCTCGCCGACTGAACGCATCTTCAGCTCGAGGAGGGAGTGGTGAAAAGCAGCAGCTGCAACACATTTGATAAGAGCATTACAAACTGTAGACCTACAATAAAGACGTTCTTACTGTGGATTAAGGTTTGATACCTTTTTTTTTGTTTAACCCTTTTGTGGATAAAAAAACAAAAAAAGTACTCTTATCCGACTGGACAGCTGTCTGTGATCATTCCATGAAGTAGATCCTAGATCACAAGCCAGCATGAAAACTGTAGCATCAAAGTTTCTCTCTGCAGAGTTCTCGGAGTGCCCTGATCCTTGAAATCTGCTGTTCGAAAACTATGATCCCTAATTGGTAAAAAAAAAACTCTTGTGGTCAGTTTTTGTTAGGGAAGCCTTTGAAAGACGCTGTAAAGTGAATTTATCTCTATTGAGGATGATTTCAAAGCTGCTTTTTTGTATGGTCAGCACATGTGAGAGGTCTTTTATCTTCTTGAAAGGCTGGAGGAACGAGACCGTCTGAACCCTACTGATTCAGATCCCTATTGTCCGTGCTCATGCTCCTCACTTTCAGGGGGAGATCACACAGAAGGACCGACACACACACATGCGCACACACTGAAGATTTCAGGCAGCTTGATGCCGTATTTACCGTCAGGAACGCCAGGATGAAAGTCAAGGGTGCAGTGAAGTTGGAAAGAAGAAGGGATGTGTGTGTGTGTTTGTGTGCAACTTCATATTTGCGCGCTAAGCGAAGCCTAAACTTGGCCCACAGGCTTCTTGGAGGATACACGAGTTGTGGTTGTACGAGCTGTCTCCCCCCCCCAGCCTGTTGTTGTTATGTGTGCCAAGCTGGAAAGTGCTGAACTTTTCACCTCTGCTGCCTTTTGAGCACCACGCCGGTATCACGACGCAGCTTTATTCATACACAGAACTCTATGTGTGTCTAGATGTAGAGTTGGAGCTTTATGGTAATACTTATGAGTTTCCTACTGATCAGGGTTGGGGAATACTCTTATTTTATCCATTTTTCAGAGCATCCCAACGCAGGATTAGCCACAGAATAGCACTTTTACTGGTTCGATACTGCCCCGCTGCCATTTACGACCTCGATGATGGCGGCGGTAGAGTGCTATGCTGTGTGTTCTTCTGACAGCCATACTGCTTCAGTCTTTAAGAGGCATAAGCGTTAGGGTTAGCTTTGAAGCAAATAGCTTTGAAATTGTCCTCAATGGAACTAAATGAGATTTCCTTTCTGACAGCCTACACATAACATTTGCACAAACAGTCCGCCACCTCTGCATTTCCCTGCAAGGAAAACACACACACACACACACACACACACACACACACACACACACACACACACACACACACACACACACACACACACACACACACACACACACACACACACACACACACACACACACACACACACACACCCTCATGCAGGCATTCAGCTTTGCTCCCATAGTCAAACACTCTTTATCAGAGAAAGAAAATATCCCACCTCCACCTATTTCCTTGTAGTTTTACGTTTTCTCATTATTTCCATTCATTATTGCAAACCTCCGTCCTCCTCCCCCGGCAGTAGGTTGGCAAATTAGCCGCACAAAACATCTCTCCTTTCTGCCCGCCTGTTGAAGTGGCAGCTATTAAGTTCTATAAGCCTTTGCACTAACACGAGCATTTACTCTGCCAACCCCTCGCTTTATAGCACTGATTGGCTGGCACGCTGAAACACTCGGGATGATATGCTATTTTTGCCGAAGCGAGGAGGGAAAAAAAAGGGAAAAAACGCAGTTCATCAAAGGTGGATGTGCGTTTAAATCATGGAAAGATTGAGTAGAAGATTGTGTTGTTTGTTTGTTTTTTAAGCAGAAAATGTTCTGCAGCAGATGTTTTGCAGGACTTCACTTTGAAAGTAATGAATGTACTTTTTCACCATTATGGTTTTACAATCATTTCTCCCTCCGGTCACAGAATCTCGCCTTTTAGTTTCCTTTCCAATTTTTGCATAAAACCCAATGCCAAGTATTTGGTAGTTATCATTAGAAGTTAATAGACACAGACCCACAATGGCTCATGAGGTATTTCCACAGAGATTCTAGATAATAAACTGTATGCTCACACTTTAAATGAACTAAAAGTTAAAGTGAGTTAACACAATGTTCTTGTGTATTTGGTCCAGGTGGTAACAAGCTGAAGGGACAGAAGTTTCGTCTGGACTGGTCCTGGGTCTCTCTGGAGAGAGAGTACTACGTGGTGGACGAGGAGGACAAGTATCTGGAGGTGGTGCTCAGACGGAGAGGCTCCCTGGGAGAGACGTCGTTCATCGGTGAGTGTGTTTGTCTCTCTTCCTTTCTGAGGACATACGTTGTGTTTCAGCCACATTTCAGTTGTTGGTTCTATGTATAACGATGTCGGCCTGTTGGTGGGTCACTGTAAGTTCACCACTTCATCCCGAACTGAAATGTCACCACAACTAACACGTGGTTTGTCACATCTCTAAATGTTAGCTTAAAATTCTAAAAACGGTAATTACTACACCTGCTAAACATCACAAAGCTAGCAAAGCATTAGAATTGTTTTCATGAGTATGTTATCGTGCTGACAAGTTAAAAAAAATAGTGAACATGGTAATCATTAGACCTGCTAAACATCACATTAGCCAAGGACATTGGCAGCATGTTATATATGCTGAGGTTTTAGCACTTAGTACAGCCTCACAAAGCTGTTAGCGTGACCGTGGCCCTACTGGAATCAAGTATGCATTGCATTAGTGCTTGATGGTGGTTGGTCGGACGCTTGGTGCCGCCATGATCGTCATAACAACAATCACATTCTCGGGACACCCACATACCGAAAATATAATCCACAACAAACAGTTAATTTAAAGATTCATTACTTGTTATTGTCATTAATGTTTCTGTGCATAACAAGCATAGAACAAAACTGTAGCCCATGTCAAAATGCTGTGGAATTCAGGAAATAATACAAATCCTCAGCCTCATTTTTCAACATTTTTGCTTGAATGCTTGACAAGTAATCACAAGTTTGTAATTTTCTTGCTGCAGAGCTGTGAACATAATTTTCATCCCAATACTTTTACTGAAGTTGAAGCCCAATTTCACTTTCCTCCTCAGGGTTTCACCAGTTCCATCCCCTCTGCCTGGGTCATTTACTTTGGCTTTAAGTCATCCTAGAGTTTCCAAAGTATTTTTTGGCATGAATTCTAGGAAACTAAATATACAGCCGTAAGGATGGTGCAGTGCCCAGAGCACAATGCCACTTTTTATTTCCCAACACATGCAGGGGAACAATGTCAAGAAAAGAGTTTTACGTCTGCTACAAGTGAAAGCAACATGCTGTTTTTCTTGATATTCAAAGTTCTACTTAATTTCTCCCAGACGGGCAAGTGATTTCTCAGCATGTCACAGTGAGGACCTGAAATAGGCATCTAAATAAATACATGTCAAAAGGCAATAGGAATGCATCACATTGAGCTGTGGCTATGACACAATCCTGAGAGAACGAGCCGACAGAATAGATAATGGTGACATTACCAAGGTTAAGGCCTTGTTTACACTTCTGATATTTTCCCCTCTGCTTTTAAAAAAAAATCTCCATTCACACGACCTTCGATTTACAAAATATCTCTGTCTAGACAAGAACATGAAAATGAGTACAAACGCACAAACAAGTACACTGGGCCAGCAGGTGGCGATAACGTCTACATCGACGATTCGTCCATCGTTAATTTAGTCTCCTGTCAACCGATATATAGCCACCACTGCTGGTAGAAGTCAGTGATAAAAGAAAACATCATGTTACCATCACAATAGAATTGTCATAATCTCCTTATCGGTATAAATTAATGTTCTCCGTTTGTATTTGTTCCATATGACAATTTAATCAGAATCAGAATGGTTTAAAAAGGTTTATTTAAAGGTCTTTAAATAATTAGAAGTAGAAATATAATCCTTGTATTGTTGTGCCGTGTGTAATGCGACTCTCCAGAGTAGACAGGAGCCAAAGTGAGTGTTAGTCGCTCTTTGACAAGTTGTTTTATGTGCGTGGGTTTGATGCGTCAGTGCCCTAAACGGCAGCATAAAAGAAAGAGGTAGGAGATTGAAATGACATTAAGATCAGACTAAATACAAAACTATACGTGCTGACAATTGCATGTAAAGTGACTTGATGTACTTTTTTTCTTTGTGAAACGTGCTTTTCTTCTTGGAAATTGTTTTTGGATGCTGAGATGGAAAGAGCTGCTGTTATATTTTGTTCCCAATTAGACCTTAACATTAAGTTTGACATCAATCTAAAGTAGTTCTGCTCACTGGCCTTAGGTAGCATTTTGCCTCAGGTCGTCTTTTATCCATATTAGGCTTTAAAATGTCTTGTCACAGCAGACAACACTGACACTGGGAACATGTCGCCCCTGTCTGAAGGTCTTAGGATAAGTGAATCTTCAGCAAGCTTAAGAATAAAATGCGGAGAACACACTGCTGACTCTCAACTCTTAAATCCAGCTGACGACACAAACATCAATGACAGAGTTTTTTTCATAAGCTCTCCGACCAGCAGATGGAGGTTATTTGGGGTTGGAAACAAAAGTCCAACTTGGTTCCGTGCTTATGTCGGAGTGTTTGTTCAGGTTCAAAGGTTAAAAGGATGATGATGATGTTGTCCCTGAACGCTCCCCTCAACCCTGACTTTATCACGCTTCAGCGACTTCGCTCTGTGAGAGTCACCGGCTGTAAGCGGCTTTTACCGTCTCCCACCTCTCAACATCATCCTGATCCCCTGTTCATAGCTTCGTCTGGTCGCATCATCACAGTTGCAGTTTATGTACACTTTAAGACTTGTGTACCTGTGCGTATGCATGTGGTGTGTGTGTGTGTGTGTGTGTGTGTGTGTGTGTGTGTGTGTGTGTGTGTGTGTGTGTGTGTGTGTGTGTGTGTGATGCCTCTCTGGAAAAGGTTGTGAGTGGATCTCTTGGGCACACATGAGAGCTCGCGGTGTAACCTGCGTCTCTTTGCACAGTTGGTGAGCGAGCATCTGGTTATCTATGATGACACACACACACACACCTACACATACACACACACACACCTACACACACACGCACACACGTCCTGCTTTTACAACATGGTGCTAGGAAGCGACAATGTGACAGTGTCCTCCATCCGGGCCGATGTAGCTGCAGTATGTTGAGTAGAGTCGTTTTTTATTCATAAGTTGGTTTGGAGGAAGATTCAGAGAATAAATATTTACTTGTAATCCCAAAGGTCATATATCGAATATTTTGACGAGTAACATAGCAGCCAGCAACTATTTTTGGCCACACTTAATTTAACAGTTCACTAAAAAGACAATATTTTGTATCAAATATGAAAAATAAGTAGAAATACTATGTTTTTAACAGACAGTAAACTTAATGAAAATTAGAGTATGTATTATATTATAACGAACCACATTCAAGTCCATATCAGATCCAAAATCTATTATATAGGTAAACAATATTTTACTCCTCTGGTGTCTAATTAGGGTGTGAATGTGTTTGTTTGCTGTTCTACTAAAGAACGTGTTATTTCTAGTATTTGATAGTAAATGTGGCTTGTTACTTATTATATTATTATATTATATATTACTTACAATTAAGAGCAACAGATTTGCACACTCATACGTCTGCTTATACTTTATTTTCTATGCATTTTTGTATTTGTAATTAACCCAGAATGGTCCAGTCCCGGCACAGATGATGAAATATGGTCCAGTTTATGACAACCCAGAGTAAAAAACAGCAACTGATCAAAGCCTAATAACTTTCATAGATTTCAATTTGCTGGGCCGGTGAACAGAAGAATGGAGCCAATGAAACAATAATAGAGTGGCAACGCTCGGAATGGACAAAATAGCAGGAACACCATTCGATGTAATTCAATCCAATACCATACTGACACGGTAATGGGACCTCTGATTGATCCCCGCTGTCGACTGAACTCAGTTTTAAGGCTGTAGTTTGTGTTGTTGTCAAGCAAATATCTCATTAGGAGTCGGTGTTAGTGAGGCGCCGCTCATGTTCCCCTTTGCTAATTCGGCTTTCAGGTGTTTGGCTCGAGCCTTAATGATTTTTGAGAGTGTTCTCGTGCCACAGGAGAACATTCCAGTGAGTTTGATGAATTTGTTCAGCTGGTGTCTTGATATTGGCGGTTGTCAGTTTGCTACTGAAGCTGACACGTACTGCTGATGATATGCAAATCATCAAGTTTCTGTTACCTGATAATTAACCTGTTATATCTAAATTGGGAGAGGGTCGTCCTCAAGTGAGTCATGTTGCCCTGCCATATTTCTACAGTGGCTCTGATAGGACAAACCAAACACTGCCTCTTTAGATGGACTTTTGCATTTTTATTTTAAAACTGATGTTAATGACAGTCATAAAGTATTATGAAAGTTATACTAGATTTGAAATGAAACAAGTATGAGGTCAAAGTGTCCATGGTCTGCTCACCTTTCAAGGATTTCTACTTTATATACACATCAGATAAACAGTGCAGGAACTACAGCAGTGTTTGCACAAACCTTATAACCCACTTTTCAGGATAGAAAATAATTGAACAATGACAAACATCAACAGTCACCTTTAATCACATTTTAAATTCAGTTGCAAATCTGCTGTTGCTCGTGAGTATCAGACAGTATCCGAAGACACGTCTTGCTTGCTGATGTCCTGCGGGACCGGCGCTGCACTTTGAAACACATCACCACAGTTGGACCGAACGCAGTTAACTGACATTTGTAAAATGCCAGCACTATTCCGCAGAGCCCGATGTGACATAATTGATTGTTTTTTCCTGACCACAGTTTAAAATAAAAAAAAATATCGGATTTACGATGATAGGAAGCAGAGGAAGGAAGAAAACCTTCACCTTCGCAAGGCAGGAACCAGCAACTCCTGGCATTTATGCTTGAAAAAGACTGTCAGAGCTGTTGCCAATTAATTTCCTGTTCATTAATTAATGAATCCATGAATTGTTTGAGCTCTAAAAAGGGCAATGAGTCCTGCGCTGTTGAGCACTTTCAAACCCCCTCAAAACCTCCAAATTATTGTTTAATTTCAAGGGAAAATTGCTGTAAATTGTTGAACCCAAAACAATTAGAAAACATGCAGAGACATGGTGTGCAAAAAAATCGAGCGCATATAAAAAGCAAAGGAAAGGAAGGAAAGTATAAAAAGCAACATAGGATTTAGTGATTAAAGTAGATAGTGTGTGTGCAGATGGATTAGATAGATTAGATGCAGAGTGTCGGGGATGGCGACGCGGGGAGAGAGACACCCAGCAATGTTGACAGAGGCTTTGCTGAGGAAA
This sequence comes from Hippoglossus stenolepis, assembly GCF_022539355.2. Classification (NCBI taxonomy): domain Eukaryota; kingdom Metazoa; phylum Chordata; class Actinopteri; order Pleuronectiformes; family Pleuronectidae; genus Hippoglossus; species Hippoglossus stenolepis. The sequence goes on from NC_061497.1 coordinate 19,456,516, forward strand.
GCTGGTGTGGTGCCAGGCGGCGGTGGAGGGAAGCTGTTCCGCATGCTCCATCACAACAGGGCATGTATAGGTAGAGAGGATCAGTGGAGGAGGAATGCAGAGACGAGATCAAGGTTCAAAGATGCCCCCGCCAAGCAGGGCTCAGCCACAACGGGGCTGGACAGGAGCCTGGGGATCACGCCGGATTCTTCTACCTCTTGTCTTCAAGCTCACAAAGTCTAGCTCTGCTTTCTTTCTTCTTGCGGAGAAAAAAAAAATAGTCCGATCATGACTAAGATATCAACCTTCAGCTTAACTCTTCCCGGGCGTGTGGCCTTCCTCACCTGCTCCACTCTTCTAATTGAGTTCTTTCACTTTCTCCTCTCCCCCGTGACTCCTGTCCCACTGACTTGTCAACCCACTTAACCCCTCTCACTTTCTAGTCTTTTCATCCCTAATCTCCTCTCACCTCATTTCACCGTAGAGAGCATTTTGGTCCTTTTGCACCTGACCTGCTTTTTCTCATCAAAGACACCACCTCACTCTTCATCCTGCTCCCTCGCAGCCTCGCAGTCCTGCGTCCGGGCCACAAGTTCCGTCTTATATTCTTCCTCCCACTATCCATTTGTCATTCGTCTTACATCTACCTCCCGTCCGTCTTACTCCAGTGAGGTGCTCATCCGCAGTTCGGTTCTCCTCTGTCTGTAGATACTCTACTCCTTTTATCCTGTATTTGGTTGGAGCAAATTAGCCATTTACAAAACATGAACAGCAGAACAAATTGGGTTCGTGAAGAACACAGCGGGAGATTGTGCGAGTCAGACGTGTTCACAACAATAGGAACATGTCAGGAACATTCAGGTGAGGCGTGGTAGAGCACGCATGAGGCAGGACACAATCTCGGAGCCCGTCGGTTTACATCCGAAGACAAATTAGCCGAACGCGGTTTACAGTCTGACGAGTCCAAGTCGGATGTTTCTCCACACAAACAGTGATACTTTTAGTTTTTTGCAGAATCTGTTTAAAGAGATAAAGTATGAATTCCATGTGTTTTGTTTGTAGCACATCGACAGTGGCTTCTGCCCTTAGCGTCATCGAATGCTCATGAATCGCGTTGTCTTTCAAGTTGGCTGCTTTGTTTGCGTCTTCTTTTCCATTCTGAGACATATTTATTCTTTTTGTTCTTTTCAGTTTTGCGTCTGTTGTGTATTAGACACATCGTCAACGCGCCCACTTGCTCTGTGTGAATTCTCCGGATATTTTTAATGGAAAGTCTGGAGCAACTGACTGAGACATTTTGGTCTTCACATAAAATTTTTAGGTGCAAGTCTGAAACCAGCTATCTTCTGCTTGTCTTTTTTCGGTACATTGTCTTTTTCCTTTTCTTTCCTTCTGTATGAGTAATATGAGACGCCCCATGGGGCAACAAGACGGGACTGAACTCTCATTCGTCTTTTCCTGCTCCTCGCACAAGTCTGACTCCTCGAAGACTTCCTGCTCCGTCCTCTTCTCCGTCTGTCCTTGCTCTGAGAGATAAATGGCGGCTTGTTAACGAGGTGTATCTCTGGCAGGTTAAGTTTCTGTATATCACCCTGCCTTTCTGTGGGATGTATTCCAGCCTCATTATTATTGGTGCCAAGCCAGGTGGATGTAGGGATAATTTTATTTCACCAGCAGAGAATAGAAACTGTTGCCCCCCCCCCACGAACCTTGTTTCCACAGATCTCCACCTCAGTTGTCTCGATGTGAAATTACCTCTCTGGTATAATGAGCATGAAGGTACCTGCAATCATACATTTTATGCTTATTGCAGTGTTTGCTCTCAGCTGTGAAAAATGTACAACAGAGAACAAAAGGAAGAAATGTTCGCAGCTGTAAAGAGCGTGTGTGTCTCTGAACTCTCTGTGAGTTTGTACTGTGTGTGTGTGTGTGTGTGTGTGTGTGTGTGTGTGTGTGTGTGTGTGTGTGTGTGTGTGTGTGTGTGTGTGTGTGTGTGTGTGTTCTGGAGACAGAGACACAACAGACTGTAGCGCTGAGCAGCAGCACCGTCGCGATCAAAAGGTCCCGGGTGGGTATATTTTTCTCCCGCTGAGAAAGAGCCCCGGTGCGACCCCAGGCGAGGCACGGCTCTGCCCTCCAGGGGGCCCGGTGAAGGTGGCACAGTGAGGCTGCACCCTTCATCTCTCCTGTCGCCCGGAATTTTGCGCATGTGTGTTTTATTTGATGTGGATCGAAATTGATTTTTCAGGACAGAAAGCCGGATCATATAGAAGCCATCTGTTGTGATGACACCTTTTCTCATTGTCACTTTTTTTTGAAGTTATAATCCTTCACCGAGTCAACCCTATTAATAGCTATTGGATGAATTTGCATATGTAGTCTTTGCTTTTAGATGCAGAGTCTTATACAGGATTCAAATCATGCATAAGGGATCTACAGGAGATGATGCATGCATGGGCTGTGGATCATTTCCATAAATAATGACCTAATCCAAAAACATGCACACATTCCTAATAATGAAAAAGAGAAGCGAATAGACTTCGATATTACAGGAGGCATATGATGCATTTTCAGGGTGTGTTGTATGGATTTTTAATGTAAAAGTTGTGCACAGTTCCAAAAAAGGCCAAAGTTTGCTTTAAAGGGAGCTTTTCCTTTTTCACGTAACAACAAACTCAAATTATGAACCTGAATATAAGTATAACATCGTTGACTCTGATTGTCTTTCGTCTTTTATTTTAATTTACATATTGAGGTCACAGACATGTAGCGTTTCTTACAGATTAACTGATTAGAGTTCTGCTCGGACTCCAATTCTATGTCCCAACTTGACCAAGCCAGAGAGAACGTTAGCCGAGCCTGACCTGAAGTTTCCGAATCCACAATCTACTGATCAAGGCATCATGATATTTCACATTGAATAAAACAATTCTGTAAAGTGACCACACCATTAGCACAAATGGCCACAGAAGTGCCCAATCAATCGAGCCTGAAATCCTTTCTATAGTTGTGTGTTTCTTTCACGCTGCTGTCGGCGCAGCTCGAACTAGGCTCAGCTCGTGTGACTGCTCAGCTAGTGAACCTTACACTCGGCTCCTGAAAAGACTTTTAGCAGCGCAGTGCACTGTGTGAGTGCAGTTGCAGCGAGGACTAGCAGCATCATTAGTCTTTCACGTTGAGCAAACGCAGAGGAAACAGAGGGTGTTAGATTTAATATGATGCTTGGGTCAAATGTGAGATATGAGCCGTGGAGACCACCAGTTTCTCTGGACCTCTGTGAGCTCCGTTGTTATTGTTGTTGTAGAAACTTGTCCGGAACAGTGAGTCTTTGACAACCTATAAAAAATGTATTGTGGTCAAACCTCACTACTCCATCTGCAGCACATTTGTGCCAGTTGTAAAAACAGAAAAACTGCAAAAAAAAATAAACCCAGACAAAGCAACATTTAACATCAAAAGCCTTTTATAACAATCCTTGAGTTTTTCCTCACAGCTTCCCTCACTATACTGTAAATAATTAAAATCACACGAGATCCTCACAAGTACAGTAACAGAAATCAGAGTTAAAGTTTGTATCTCTGCACGTGTGATTATCGTCAGCTTATTATTTGCATACAACACTCACCTCTCAGCTCTCGCTGTGTGTGAGACTTAATGCATCGAGTCTCCGTGTGTTTGTCACTTCTCTCCGAGTCTGTTTGTCACTGCTCTCTTTCGACTGCTTGAGAAAAAACAGGGAAACAAATCCTTTTAATTTACAAGAACATGCATCAAGCAGACAGGCCCGTATCTGCTCACGCTGTTCTATGAATGCAGACAGAGGGAGATGAACAGCACATTTCCGAATGTAACACGTTATTGTGTGTGGCTTATCCCACCTGGGCTTCCTTGATGTGTGTTTTATCCGAAACCCAGTCGCTCTCCTGCTTTGAAGAAGGTGTGTCGATGAGCCTGAGTGTGAGACAGATCTCTGTAAAGTGGATTCACATGAAAAGACTCATTATAAATGAAATAAGAGACATTTGAAGAGGGAAGAGAAGAGACACACACACACACACACGTACATACCAAACAGCCGTGGGAGCTAATCCATCTCGGTGAGGTGAATATGTTTATTTAAACGCCTCAGTCACAAATTCATTTCACACATTTCGGAGGCTCTGTAAGTGATCAGTGAAGAAAAACAGATGCAGCGCTCATTTCACACCTCTTTCTGAGCAACATTAAAGGGTGTGAATATGTTATCTGCTTTTCATCTGTTTCTCTCTCTCCTGCCTGACACATTTTCATGGTCGTTTTCTTTGCTTTGTCTCCACTTCATCTTTTTTTTTTCTCAAACTTTATTACTCACCCGGCCTACTCTCTTTGTGTCTCTCTCTTTTCCCCTCCACGTCCGTCCCTCAGGCATCGGCACCCAGGACGGCAGTGCAAAGAAGGACGAGGATTTCAAGGGTAAGTCCCAGAGGCAGGTCCAGTTCAACCCGGGGCAGACCAGAGCCACGTGGCGGGTCCGGATCCTCACTGATGGGAAGTACGAGCAGGCGGAGACCTTCCAGATTTTGCTTTCCGAGCCGGTGATGGCAGTGATGGAGTTTCCCGCCACAGCAACAGTGGAGATCCTGGACCCCAGCGACGGTCGGTACATCTCCCGCAAATATCATAACCTTCATTTAGATACTTGACTATATTGTAACTGAAAACATTTACTCAAGTACTGTGCTTACAGTTTTAAGGGTTATTTTACGCTCCTTAATACCTCAACTCCAGCACATTTCCGAGACAATTATTGTACTTTTTTATTCCGCCGCATTTATCTGACAGCTTTAGATGCGGTTTCAAATTATTCATGCAAAATATAATCAGCTGATAAATTATGAATACGAGACTTTAGCTTGTGAGAGACTATTTCTACACTGTGGTGTTGCCTCTTTTATTTAAGTAAAAGAGATGCGATTACTTGTTGTGAATTATTTGTGCACATTTGGTCTCAGATGATTTCCTGTCCTGGAATAAAGCATTTCTAGATACTGTGATTGTGTTTAGCAGAAAGTTTTGGGATTGGATCACACACTGTAAATAAAGATGGACAACATGTCGGATCTCGAAAAAAGTGAAGCCAAATCTCCCTGATTCCCTCCTGGTGGCTGGTCACAGTATAGATCATTAACCACTCCTCAATGCTAGTTAATGGGACATGGACCAAACAAAGAAATTAAACGTTTTAATTGGATATTTGATGATATAAGAATTGGGTGAAACGTCATGATTGACAGCTGAGCACCTCGTAATAAGTCGAGTGCGTGTATCATATTCTCCAAAATGATGTCAAAAGGGCAGACGGCTGCATCGGTGTCTGAGATGGAACAGGAGGGAGTCAGTTCTCATGTTCTCCCTGTGTAGGGTTGTGAATGGTTGTTGTCTTTGTACTCTGCCCCTCCTCTCGCCCAATGGGGGATTGACTCCAGCCCCCCTGGGACCATCAAAGGATGAGCGGTATAGATAATGGACTGGAACTGAGTGAAATGGATACAAATGCAGAATATTAGGTGTTGGAAATATTAATCTATTACAGGGATGCCCAAACGTTTCTGTATATGACAGTTGATTGGCGGCTGCATGCCAATATTTGTTTATTCAGATTTTGTCCCTATTCCGCTTCCATTATTCAAAATGAAAATCAAATGAACGCTCTATGGGGAAACAATACGGAGGATTGAAAATACAAGATAATACAATATAAACAAATCGGTTTTTGCTTTGCTCACCTGAACAAACAGGAGCGGCTGCGCGAACACTGACTGACATCTATAATGTACACAGCACCGGATCCCAGCTGCCACTCAAGAATTCCTGCTACACAGCCATGAAAAATACACAGCGCTTTACCATATATCGCTTTTTTGTCAGTCAACTTCAACAGAATGAAGAATTGTCAATATTAACATTGACTTCTGTAGATATCCTTTCATGTCAAATCTGCCCTGCAGGCAATGAGGAGGAATATCCTTTTGACATGACAGCCGGCAGAGATTTGTTGTATTTTGCTTTTTACTGAGTAGAAGATTTGCTTCTAAAAACCCAATAAAAAGCAGCATAATTTGAATATTATTGTCAGGACAAATTAAAATGTTATCAATAGGCCGAGCTTAGCCTTTCAAAGTAACTTGCATGGCCCCTAATGGTTATAAACTATCTCAAAGAAACAGTGGCATAAAAGTCTTTTCTTTCCCACTCTCTTTCATCCTCTGTGTTTTCGTCGTTGCCTGAAAATCGTAAAATTAATAGAATATCGAGTCGCGCGACAAACTCGCTCCTCTTCTCCGTCAAGGCAACATTTTCCCTTCTGAGAGTTTTTACATTGAGTTCTTTGTGTATACATTACTACCGAGCCCTGTGCAACTTTAGAGTAATTATAGATGTGCAAGCAGAAAAAAACCATAGAAAACCACTGGTTCCATTACTGTGACACACAACAGCTGCTTTCATCACACTCATTTGTCTTCTCGTTCTCTCTCTCTCTCTCTTTTTGCTGTGACTTGATCTCTCTCGCCTCCTCTTCCCCTCACACGCGTCCTTTTCAATCTGTCCTCCCCTGTGGGTTAATTATGTTGTGTGCGGAGGGTATGGGGGGGGGTTATTCGGTTGGTTTTCTATCATCTCCAGAGATTTTTTTAATGTGACAGAGATGTGCCACTCTGTACTCTAATGGGCCAGCGAAGCTCTGGCAGTGCCGGTGGCGTTAGCTGTACCCCGGCTTCGTTCGCTAATGATGAGAACAGGCTTTGTCTGGTCTCCTGGTTAGCCTGGAGATTCCCTCCCGAGGGGACATATCAGCTAGGCTAATATCAGCTCTAGAGCGGATCACGAAGCTTTAACCAATATTAAAGGGAGCATAACAAGCTGGATTTGTTCTCACTGCGTGGACGGTCTCTGTTTATCTGCATGAACACCCCGCAGCTCTTCTGTATTGTTTTCTCTTTCTTAGAATGCGTGCTCTCCACCACCCATCTGCACTGGCCTATGGTACACCCATTCTAAGTGCTGCGGCAATAACAAACTTTGTGTAATTACAGGGTGTGATAGTCTGGCTTTCCTCCTCCAAAACTTTATGACTTTCTTTCATATATAATTCATGCACAATGCTGAGTAAAGATGAAGGTGGTAGCCTGCTGTTAGACTGTTTGCTGCAGCATCTTGCCATAATCGGTGGTATCTTTCTTGCTTTCTCCACAGCAAGGACACTATATATCAGTGGGGCTGTTGCTCTACCACATTTTGCGTCAAGGTCACTGCACTAAATGATGAACAACTGCTCCCTCTGTGGTCATGTTTGAGTGTGAAGCCACAAGGCCAGCTGCAGTCGGTTCTTCTGTAATTACGGGAGCTTTGTCTCAGTTAGGACGGGAAATCTGTTGACTAATGTAGTGCACATAAAACCAGCGAGTGCATCTTGTGGAGCTGTTGCATTGAACTGTGTTAGGTTACATGGTGTGATCGGTTCATTTGTTTACCTTCACAGTTACATTTGAGGTATTTAGCTGATGGGAAATAACCAGCGTTGCAAACAGCCAGAAACAAACTATCCCTGCATCCTTAGATTATTCATGAAAAGATCAATAATGGAGACAGCGTAGAAATATTTGTTTGATTGTTGTACAGTTTTTTCTTCTTTTTGCCAAGAGAGTCACAGGATCAGGTGCAGCCGTCCACGGTTTTAACACCCTCTGCAAAAACATGTGTCTTTTTTTATCCACATTAATGTTTTAAAGTGACTGTATCCAAGAGGGGAACTTGACCCACTTGGCTGGAAATTTGCTTTTTTAAAATCTTGGGTGGACTTAGAGGCACTAGAAGAACGAAATGTGAGGTGAACTGTAAAAAGAGCTGCGAGGAGAGGAGGTGTGATTTGGCGAGAGGGGAAAAATCAGGGGTGTGTGTGTGTGTGTGGATGTTCCTGCACTTTGGGACTTGTGGCATAAACACCCACCTTGTCGGGACCAGTCGTCCTCATGGAGACTGAAGCCTTATGAGGCAAAACATCATGTCTGAGGTCCTGGTTAAGGTTAGAATTCAGGTTAGGCCGTCCACCGCGTATAATATTCAATGCAGCGCCCCGACAAATACAGCTGCACAAACTTGTGAGTGCACGCACATATGTAGTGTGTGTGCGGAATAGGTAAGCAGAGGACCCTAATCCCCTGCTACGAGCCCCCTACGCCCCCCCAGGGAGGGACAAATTGTGGGCACGGACAGAAAGAAGAAATGGAAGCGAGGGGAGAAGACTGAGAGGAGAGAGGACGATTTGTTACCAAGAGAAAAGAGCAATGTTGGACCCCCTGCGGTGTGGAAGATTGTGTTTGTTGATGACTTCATCTCAAAGAATCATCTCAGGTGTTGATCTCCTTTTACGCTGGGTGTTGAGTCAAATGTCCCCGTCTGTTTTTATTGTGTTTTTTCTTTTCTTCTCATGCTCACACGTTCGCCTTTGTAATGCAAGTTTTGGGTTTCGCCAACCAAGCCACAAGTGTCTCTCCGTTCCCATCCCTCATTCATTCATTCATTCTCTCGCTTAAAGGGAGAGAGCAGGAAGGGAGCGCACTCACAAGAAGATCTGTGATGAGCTGAGAGTCGGTCCGAGCTGTATTTTTTATTGGTCCCTGCGCGTCTGTGGAAAGTAGCTCCAACATTTATTGTTTCTATAATGCCCGTAAGTTCTCTGCTTTGATAGATGATGCTTTCACTGGCTCTAAGTCTCTCTCTCAATCACAGACGCCTCTCAGAGATGCAGACAGGCGTGGGGGAGAGTGAGAAAGAGAATAAGAGTGATGGCTCGGCTGACCCCTCCGTGGATAGAGCTGTCGATACGTGAAACTCCCGGCTGGGTCGCTCTGTGGGATGAACCGAGGGCCTCGCATGTGTAATAGCCTGCGACACACGAGGCAGTAAGAGAAACTTTCAGCAGGGGTCTCTTTGAAGAGCACCTCTGGTTGCGTCAAACTGGAAACTGATGGAGAGTTATTTTTGAATACGAATAAGTACGCTGCAGGATCACCACTTCAATGGATCTGAATAAAAAAATATATAGCAACTGAGGCTCACTAATGCGGAGCCAGAACAAAAGCCTGTACCAGTCCATGATGGCCTAATGCACTGTGGATTTTTTTGCAGATTGTTATACATATCATTACCCTTTTATTTTTTTCCCCCCCGTGACTCCCCCCCACTTATTCTCTCTTCTCCTCCGCAGAGTCGACTGTGTTCTTCCCCGAGCAGACCCACTCGGTGCAGGAGGATGCCGGGGAGCTTTTCATCCCGGTGCACCGCAGTGGAGACATCAGCCAGGAGCTCATGGTGGTCTGCTACACACAGCAGGGTACGGACGAGCCTTTTCTCACCTCGCATAACCCGTTTATCCTCAGTCCAACCCCACCGCTGTCTGCTGGCTTTGAACATATGAAATGGAGTTGGAAGTTATTATTGAAAAATCTTGATGCACACGTTTTGTCCACAGGTACTTATGTGCATAATTTATGAATCTCAGGTATAGATGGAAAATTTGCATCTTATCATATAAATAAATTATTTAATAATATAATACATGATCATACTTTCACCCATTTCTATTGCTGTGCGTACAAATCTTACAAATGCACACACAACATCTACCATGCTTGAAAAATGCCAGAATTCCCCTTTAACTTTCTGCTCAAGAGTCTTTCTAAGTCAATTTAATGCTGCCGTACATATTGTTATAGTTTAATGTAAATAAACCAGTGTGTACGATGTAGTGTCTTTGAAACACAGCAGTGCAGCGGGAGAGAGGCAGTTCACCTCACATTTACATTTCACAAATAAAACGAAGCAGCATGAGCTCGGTCACAATCGGCTGTAAAATCCGCTTCGTAGTTTATTCAGATCAGCTTCCATTTAAACTCGACCACAGCTCCTACTCACTTTGGGACAACACAAATTATTTTTAATTGTTTACTTGCAGCTGGTGACAATGTGTGAAAAGTGAGAGATTTTATCCCGCATGCCCTCATGCATGAAATAAACGGAGCTAAAAGTGCAGAGATAATTAATTCACTGATTAGAATAATTAAGGTGCTTTTGTTAAATGACAAAAAAGGTTTAAATGCGGGGGTTGGTCTGTTCCCTTTGTGTTCTCATATTAAAACTGACCTGAAGCACTTACTGTAATTAAAAGGTCGAACCTTCACCTGCCATAATGGCTGCTTTAACAGTCTGAATTTCAATAAAGTGAAAGGGAGCCGTGCAGGTTATTGCTGATTGCCTGACAGGCTACCTGCAGCATTTGTTAAAGATGAAGTTGTTTGTTCCTTGATGTGTTTTGAATTTTTTAAACTTCGTCACATCACTTTTTTCTTTACATCAAAGTCAGCTGAGTCTGAATATGTATCTAAAAATTCCGACTTCAAATGCGGTGAATCCATTATAGATAAATATGTGCCTGAAGCTGATCACTCAGTATTCCCAAAATAAGAGATGCTGTTTAAAAAACCATTATATGTGCTGAGGGCTCCAGTTTTCTGACGCCATTTAAAAATACATTATGTTCTAATGATGCATTTTCAATAACTGAAATGTTTGAAATGTTTGAAATGTCGTCACACTCCCCTCTGTCCTCACCTCTCTGAAGGATCTGCCTCGGGAACGATCCCCACCACCGTCCTGTCCTACTCCGACTACATCTCCCGTCCGGAGGAGCACGGCAGCATCCTCCGCTTCGACAAGGGGGAGAGGGAGAAGCAGTGTCGCGTGATGATCATCGACGACTCTCTGTACGAGGGAGACGAGAGCTTCAATGTCACGTTGTCGCTGCCTGTCGGGGGACGTCTGGGGAAACACTACCCCACCTCCAAAGTCAACATCTTGGAGGATATGGATGACGGTAGGTCTTTGTGTGTGAATTAACATGAAAAACATCTGCTGACATCTTTGTTGCCCCCATTTCTCAGCCACTATTTTCCCAAATTAGAAAGTACGTCAGTACACACACTCGTAGATATCTGTCTCCTAAATATTCCAGATTTTTTTCAAGATCAATTCATTTAAAGTTAAGAAAAAATCCTGGATCCATCCCCTTAATGGAATCCTCACCTAAATATACTGGTTTCTCTCTTGGCCCATGTCCTGTCCTTCCACTAAGTTTGGTGGTAATATTTCCTTTAGTTTTTGTGGAATGCTGCTAAGTATCAGACCAATAAACCAAACAAACGCAGATAAAAAACATAACCTCCTTGGCAGAGGTAACATGATGTGAGATCCAGCCTTTTCCTCTGTGATGTCTCAGTTTCTTACTTCCCCCAGTTTCTATATCCACTGATCTTTTTGTGAAAGCCAGAATAACTTTATAGAGAAAACTTTCAAATCAAACTCTGTTTAAACTCTTTTTTCTCCCCCTGAACGTGCTGTACCCAAATCACATGGATGAGAGGGCGTAGTGAACTTTGCAAAAACACATTTCATCTCCAAAGAGAGGTTGAGAAGATTTAATTCATATCTGCCTAATGCGGTGCATGTGTGCGTGTTGCTGTAAGGTTAAATAACACATGCATATATGCAGGCTCAGAGTCACATGTGAAAACAGTTTGTGGGTGTGAATTCGCAGGGCTCGAAGTTCTGGTGTTTTGAATTGTCACCAGAGCCTTGATATCACCGAACATCTCTTAATTAAGCTTGTTTACAAACCTACCGGGTGTTGAGCCATGTAGGATAAGAGCGCTGAGAACACGCTGACAGAAACCCTAGCTGCGCTCGCTGGAGACGGATGGAATAACACTCGCCGTCATTCAGAGAGTCTTTAATTACAGAGAGCCACACAGGGCTCCGGAGGGACTGTATTATCACACACATGTCCCCCCCCATGTCTAGTTTCATCACGTTACATCGTACGGACAAAGTATATCACTTCTTCTGAAAGGTGGAGATATGTGGAGGAGATTTATCTGGGCACAGAGAAGCCTGCTGGGAAATACCTGTTCCAATCTACAGGCGCTCTCCACCATCTCACTATTCTGCATTGATTTACTTTATAGACTTGGAGAGATTGAATGTCCCGGCTCAAGGTTTTTTGTTAAATGCCATGCTATAGATTGTTGCACTAAAATTCATACTTTCTTCCTGGAGATGAAGGATGAGCGGAGCTGCAGTGCAATAAATTTCGGTCAAATACCAGCAATTTAACAAAGAGCCATACGGAGAGAGTGAAGAAAAGTTTTTTCCTGTCCTTGTAGACTGGGGCTGTCTTTGTGAAGGTCTGCGAGCGCCTCTATTGATCATCTATCAAAACAAATGAAGACTGTAAAGATTGCCCTGGTTTTGTGTTAGTGAAAACCAAGCCACACTTGAAGCGCCACAGTGCTGACCAGTGTTTTAACTTGAGTTCTGAGGATGATGCATCAGCAAAGAAACGTTTCAGATACAAATTGAATCATATTTTTAATTCTTTCAATTCGAGTGTTCTCTCGACACTTGTCATGTTTTACAGCTGCAAATTAGTGTCTACATTTAGCTTTGAATAACTACAGAGGAAATTAAAGAAAGTGTATTTCAGCCACTCTCATCATAAACCCTGTCTTCTCCATGTTAGTGGATGGGACATGGGCCAACCTATAAAGTCCAAATAAATGTGAAAATACATTTCTCAAAGATGGTTTCAGTCATTTCAGGTTGTTCTTATCACGCAAGAGATTTTTCTGATGAGTTCGATTTTAATTAGTCATTCGATGCTATGAAAACAAGATGAGACGTCAGGATTGACAGCAGAGACGAATCTCTAAATGTCATCATCTGTTGAAGATGGCAGCATTCGTGTCTGGGATATTTTGGCTTTGTTTTTCTATAGTGGGAGGAAGTGGAGATGAATCGTCCATCTTTATATACAGTCTATGTTCTGACCTCACAGGTTCCTCATCAGAGTGGAAATAGCGCTCTAAATATACAGTCCACCAGAATATTGCATATCTCCTCAGCCTAAAACATGTTTTTGTTGATGACAGTTATTTCCTTTTGTAGACTCTCACACTTCCTCCTCAGTAGCTCTTTTCCTTTCGCCAGAATATGTTTGTAACATAAAGAAACATGTCAGTGCAGAGCTGTCATTTTACTGTCAGGTTGATAAATGAAACAATGGACTTACAATGGAATACTTATTTAAGGATACAAACAACTGTGCCAAATTGAATATTTGTGTGTGTGTCTGTGTGTGGAGGCATCTTGGGACTAGTTAACAAGAAAGCATGACACACTCTCTGATTGTTAGTAAATTGTCAGAAGACTCATGGTGCTGAGTTCAAAGACATGGAAATGTGTTTGTGAAAGCCAAACTCCAGTGAGAGATGATGTGTCATTTTTAGCCTCCCAAAGGATAGAGCACCGTCTGCCAGTGCTCTAATACCTGCACCCAGCCACTCAAGCTGCAGCCTCCCTCACTTCAGTTCATCCCCAGCTCCCGGGGGGGAGGCGAGACAGGAGCCACGGCGCTCCGTGTTTACTTGTATACATGTCCGCATGCGTCTGCTGTGCATGTGTGCTCATTTGCTTCTGTCTGGGCAGCCTGTGTGAACGCTGCACCTCAAACTCAGGCATCAAAGGTAATAGGGGAGAAAAGCACTTGAGCAACTCTAAGTGTGACTGCCAGTACTTGCTCGAGCCCTATTTTTCCTTCCCCCAGGTCAAAGTCAAGTTCAGTCTGCTGCTCTGCTTCCATCTATTCCTCCGCCACCACCGCTCTCTCCCTCTCCGTTCTCACATATACAGTCTTTCTCTCACTTAAGCGGAGAAAAAAAAAAAAAAGGGCCCAGGGGTGTCTGCTAGATTTAGTACTTTATCAGATTAAACTCTACAGTACCTGTCTCCCTGCGTGCCGCGCTCCGCATGGCTGCACTCCCTGACTCAAAGTGAGTGTTGTCATCTCCTTGTACCCTGCCAAGGAGAGAGGACACTCGGGCTCACTCGCCCGGGTACATACGGCCACAGCTTGTAGAATTGTAGATTAGCTTGGAGTATTTCTTCGGCGACCCAGTCCTCCATATCAATTCTAGGGCGGCCTTGCTGTTGTCCACACACTTAAAGAAACTATTCTTCACGTTGTGCCCTCGCTGTAAATTATTATTTTCCACTGTTAGGAGGTAAATTGCAGCAGACTTAGAAATGGAGAGATTGCGTTTCGCTTATTGTCATCGTAAGAGGAATTGACTGCATTTTATCCACGCTTCTCTAGACTTAACGATCACTCTAAGTGCTTTACACTACAGTTCACAGCACTTCTTTAAATAGCACTTCTCTAACACGCAGACACGTTGATGATACATCCATCATAGGGGGCAATACGTGGTTCAGTTTCTTGCCCAGGGAGACTTTGACGTGGACTGGAGGAGCTGGGGATCGATCCTCCAACCTTCCAATTTGCAGATGACCCGCGATACCTCCTGAGCCGCAGCCGCCCCCATTGCAAGGCAACACATTCCACTCATTAAAAAAATACATGTAATTTGAATTACAAATGTTTCTACTTTACATACAAGTGGTGGTTAGCACCGTCACCTCACAGCGAGAGGGTTCTTGTCTGCGTGGGTTTTCTGCTGCTTCCTCCCACAGTCCAAAGACATGCAGATTGAGGTTAGGTTAACTGGAGACTCAAAACATGTTTGTAGATGTGAATGTGGAGGGTTTTATCTTTCTATGTCGGCCCTGTGATTGGCTGCTGACCTGCACAGCGAGGTACCTCATCTCTTTCCCAATGTTAACCGCAATTCGCCACATGGATGAATTGATGGATGGGCATATTGTTCCGTCTTTAACCATACAAGGAGCTAATTGTGACAATTCCTTTGATTTTCGCTTAGTTTTGCAACACAAAACTGAATTTTAAATTCAAAAGCAATAGGAAAAATCATGCCTGGGCCTGAAAAAGGTTAACAATTAAAAAGCAAATATTAGAAAACAGTCCGAAAACATGAATTAAAACATGATGCATGTCGCAAAACTTTTCTTTTTGAATTTCCAACCCTCTTAATCCTTGCATGATCCCTCACATGTAAGCGACATGCACCAGTGCGAAGTATTTAACTGAAAGAAAAGCCCCTCAGCCTCGGGGGTGGTATTTACATGCAAACTGGTAAGATCTCATTTGTCAGCTCCTTCAAAAAAGCAAGGGCCCTTCTCCGGAGCGCAGCTGAGAATGCGCCATAAACTGTGTTTAAAGGTGCAGTGACACACGAATGTCTACAAACATGCACATGTGGTAATTATCACAATTTGGCTTTACACCTCCCCCCCCCCCACCCCCAGCCCTCACACACACTTCAGAGTGATAAAGCAAAGCGTGGCCCCCGGAGGCAGCAGAGAGGATGCAGCTCTCGCTCATCAGTCATCACTCAACTCCCTCTCATGGTGTCAAGAATGTTTTCGTCGTGCGCCCAGTTGGGACACGTGTGAAAACAGACATGTATTAGCGCCCGAGCAGAGGTTTCCTGTGCGGCAGAGTAGATAAAATATAACGTTTTACTGAAAAACAACATGTATCCGGTATCATCGCTGAGCCCACGCTGTGATAATCGCACCTTCACTAGCCCCCACAGTATTTACCCTTGTATTTGGTCAGATGTTTTTAACCCACCTACACAATCTGTAATTCCCCATTTTACTCTGCAGCTGTGTAAATACATAAAAAAAAAATAGTATTTGCATGACAAACGGCGCTTCATCTGTGAGGTGAAGCCGGCTGTGTAGGAGGAAACGCTACAAGAGAGAGACAGGTGCACGGAGGAGACAAGTCTTTAGATGAAACGACCGCACTTGATGTGTGATCCTCGCTGGATATTGTCAGGCGTCAGAGTCACAATGTAACTGCAGTAATTTCCCCTCACTCCCCTCATTATGTACACTAGGCTTAGCTTTTGTTATCTGGCCCAGTTTAAATAAAATATGAAAGTTCATACATCAGTAAAAGTAATATTCAGAAAAAAAAACTCAATCTGGACTCCGAGTGTTTGATCATGACACAAAAAAATGATAATACGCTCGCTATTTTTGGATTATATGCCAGAATATAAGAGAGGAGCCGAGAAAGAGAGAGAGAGAGAGAGAGGCATCTTAAAATGGAGACAGAAGAACTTTTATTCTGTCATTTTTTTGGACGTGACAGAGGGAGGGGGGGGTTTGCAAGAGATGAAGCTGTCAAATACTCATTGGACTGCCTCTCCTTTGCTGCCTCAGGAAACAATGCCAGTTCAAACGAGCCTTTGAGCAGTCTAGAGGGCCGCGTTCTCTCCGTCTCACTATCTCACGATGCCACACTCAGGGAAATGAGACACACACACACACATGCATCTGAGCCTTGTTTTTCAGAGCTGTCGTCATTTAAATACTTTGTGGTTTCTGTCAGAGGAACGATAAAGACTGAGGTCAGAGCAGAGGCCAAGGAAGGTTAAAGGTCACCCCCACCCTGCAGTTTAACTTCAGACTCATGTGCTGTCGCTGTTTGACCCCGGTGTCGGCTGCTGGTTTTACAAATGAACAATGTCAGCGTGCGTGTGGCTGCCGACAGGTCTAATGATGCAGCAGGTGCATGAAGAAGAAGATAAGACAAGTAACACTGCGACTGAACAAGGAGTCAAATAACACAGTAGCAGGGAACTCAGCCACAAAGGTCGGATCGTATTAACGTTGAAGGGCATCGACATTCAGCTTCAAAGCAACGTGAGAACTAACAGAACTACATTTCTCCTGTACTCAAATATGTATTAAAGTATTTTGCATATAAAACAGTCTGGAAGTTCAAGGCAGGATTTCAACCACAGTGAAATGATATCAACGAACAACAGGGACATGATAACAAACAGCAAAATATGAACCAAAAGTGTGAATAAAACAATATTATGAGCAAACTAGAAGTCAGCAGTCAGAGGAGCAGTCCCCTTAAATTTAATTAAGCTACACCAAATTACACACAGCTATAGATAATAGTTCCCTTAATGATTTTTTTCATCAAGACCCATTAATTATATCCTGGGAAATTGGTGAAAATGTTGAAAAACAAAAGGATCTGGATCTGCACCAATATTTCATAGGCTCTTCCCTGACCCATAGCACATCCTTCCACCAAGTTTTGTGGGAATCCGTCCTGTAGTTTCTGCATTATCTTAATTACAACCAAACAAACATAAAAACCAACCAACTAATGGAAAAGGTTGAAAACATAACCCCTTTTTGGTGTTTGGCGATAACACTGACGTACTCCTGGTTTTATTATTTCCTTATTGCTTTTTCTTTGCACCCCAGCTCCAGTGTTTTACTTTGGAGAGTCACAGTATCATGTGGATGAGAGTGACGGGTACGTGGAGGTCAAAGTGTGGAGGACGGGAACCGATCTGTCCAAGTCCGGCACAGTCACTGTCCGCTCTCGCAAGGCAGAGCCTGTCTCTGCGGAGGGTAAGCTCATATATACATTTACAAATAACAACCATCTTTCTCCATCAAGTCAGCTTCTTATCGTTGTAATTTTGTCTGACCTTTCCCCCTCGCCCCCTGGCCTTCCTCTAGCCGGCATCGACTACATGGGCATCAGCCGTAACCTGGACTTTGCCCCGGGCGTCAGCATGCAGACTTTCAGGGTCTCCATCCTGGATGACCTGGGACAGCCGGAGCTGGAGGGGACCGAGACCTTCGACCTGGGATTACGTATGCCAGTGCACGGCATCCTGGGAGAACCCGGGAAGGCTACGGTCTTCATCAACGACTCTGTGTCTGACTGTGA
Organism: Hippoglossus stenolepis; assembly: GCF_022539355.2. NCBI lineage: Eukaryota > Metazoa > Chordata > Actinopteri > Pleuronectiformes > Pleuronectidae > Hippoglossus > Hippoglossus stenolepis. The sequence continues at coordinate 19,474,277 of NC_061497.1, forward strand.
GTTTATATGTAGAATCTTTTTCACATACAACAAGTGCAGATATATGTTTTCCCTCGGGATGTATTGTGGTAACTGTGGTGATCTTTGACTTTTTACCTAGTTCAATTAAGAATTTCCATTTCAAGGTTTTATGGTCCCCCTGAGCTATGGCTTTACTTCTTATTTAGTGCTTATTAGCAAATATTAGCATGATAACATTAATAAATTAAGATGCTGAGCATTTTAACATACAGATGCTAACATTTAGCCTAAAGTAAAGCCTCACAGAGCCCCTGGCATGACTGTAGATTCTTGTTTTCCAATAATCTATAAGTTTTATCATATTTTCCATGAAAAATGTACCATATGTATAAAATGCATTTTAGTTTTTGCATAATGAACTTCTCCAAATGTTGGAAAAAACTAAATGAAAGTCTCAAAGAGTATTAATGTCTTAGAAACATTGTTTTTAAGTTTGTCATGGGAATTTGTTTCACACTTATTTACACAATTTACTGAAAACAACTCAACAATAACTTTTTTTATAGTTTCACAACATTAATTACCGATTTTAATAAAGAAAAAAAACTTGTTGAGGCTTTGTTACTGGATTTGCTTGTTGAAACCACTTGACTCACATGCGATGATCTAACCCTCCTGTTGACTGACAGTGCCAAAGGTCCAGTTCCGCGAGCCGGTGTACTCTGGAGAGGAGAGCGACGGCCAGATCGCGGTGACGGTGTACCGCAGCGGCGACATCACACACAAATCCACCGTTCGCTGCTACACCCGTCAGGGCTCCGCGCAGGTCGCCTCCGACTTTGATGAACGGCCCAACACGGACACATCCATCATCACTTTCTTACCAGGTACTCCAGTGATCTCACAATTCCACCAAACAGTTCATCCCTTTCTTTTCAAAGTTTCTTCTCCTTAATGTTTGCACCTTTTTAATTAAATAAACAGCTCATCCAGGAATTACTGTTTCTTTTTTGTCACACAACTTTTGCAAAAATCCAGTTCGTTGTTCAACACCTTTCACGCTGTGCTGTCACTTTTAGTTTTTTGTGTTTTGCTGCAAAATATATTTAACAGCTTCCAAAGGGAAGCAAAACGGGAAATAATTATTTAAATAAAACATGATATGCTAAAGAAAGAAAAGAAATCATTGTAGAATTCATGCTATCTTTTCTTTCACCTCAAATTTCCTGACATGTTCTTGCTGTGCACTGCAGGCGAAGTGGAGAAGCTCTGCGTTCTGTCACTGGTTGACGACACGATGTATGAAGAAGGAGAGGAGCTGCGGTTGGTCTTAGGAAACCCGAAGAGCAACTCTCAGTTTGGTGCGTCAGTGGGAGTCCTGAAAGAGACCCTGGTGAAAATCAAGGACACAGCTGACAGTAAGTGAGATGGAGAAAAGTTTACATCCATAATCATACATGTTGTTGTCTTTTTGTTAAATCTCTATCCTTCTCTTTGTGCCGTAGAACCCATCATCCGCTTCTTGGCAACCAAGTTCAGTGTTAGTGAACCGAAAGAGGCCGGAGCCGTGGCGACCGTGAGGATCCCTGTGGTACGAGTGGGAGACACGTCCAAGGTGTCAGTGGTGCGGGTTCACACCAAAGACGGGTCGGCGGTCTCCGGAGAGGACTACTTCCCCGTGTCTCAAGGTAAGACTGACACACATCCACGTATGTTTACAAACACAGTGTAATGTTAACAATGATTATGGACTTGTGAATGTATTCCTCCGCCAGGCAGGAAAAATGGTCATGATCTCCCCTCCCTCTTCTTCCTCTTCTTCTTCTTCTCCTCCTCCTTCTCCATCTCCATCTTCATTTCTCCTCATCCTTCTTCTTCTTTGTCTTCTCCTCATCCTCCTCCTTCATCTTCTTCCTCCTCTTTGTCTTCTTCTCAATCTTCTTCCTCCTCCCTCCTAATATTCTTCTCCTACTTCTTCTGCTTCTCCTCATCTCCCTCCCTCCCTCATCTTCTTCCTCCTCTACTTCTCCTTCTTCTATGTCTTCTTTTCCTTCTCCTTATCCTCCTCCTTCATCTACTTGATCTTTTTCCTCCTCTTTGTCATATTCTTAGTCTTCTTCTTTCTCCTCCTCCCTAATCTTCTTCTTCTCCATCTTTCTCTTGTTCAGCTTCTTATTCTTCTCATCCTCCTCCTTCATCTTCTTAACTTTCTTCCTCCTCTTCTCTTTCTCTTCTTCTTCTTTCTCTTCTTCTATTCTTCGTTTATTCTTCATCATCTTCTTTTCCTCCTCCTCCTCCTCCTCCTCCTCCTCCTCCTCCTCCTTCTTCTTTCTTCATTCTTCCTTCTTCCTCCTATAGCTCATATGAGACATTTTGACTTGTGTGAAACAAGGCTCCCCATAGGAATATTGAACTAATGAAATTGGTCATAGCGATTTATTTGGGCAGGGGTCACTGATTTGTAATTTCATCCTTACGGGGGGGTGGGGGACTATTTCCTCAGATGTCCAGTGGAGGGTCATCTAATTTTTTTGATTGATTTATTCCGTATTCTTCATGCTTTGTCAGCAGAGTGAAATCTTCTTCTCTCCGCTCGGCTTTTAGTGCACTGAACCTTTCTTGGCTTAATCAAGGCCTGAAATATTTATGTGAATACATTTGGTCTATTCAAATCATACCTGACTACCCGCTGCTCAAATTGTGCAAATCTCCCTGCAGTTTTGAATCATTCAGCTTTGAATATCTCATTTTTGCACAACATTTCTCCAGTGCAGCACATTTCTGATGCAAAGCTCTATTACTTATGTCGTAAGGAGACGGACCACCTTTGGCCCCATAGACACCTGCAAAGAGATATATTACTCTGAGGCAATAAAATATAAATTAGTCTAATCTTTGAATACTTTTTCTAGAAAGCAAAACTTTTGGTGTAATCTGACTTTATTATCACCTAAAAAAAGTATCTGTTTTTGCTTTGTAGTGTCTTGTATATACATCTAAGAATTTTTCCCACTATTCCTGTGTGTCTTTGTGTGTCCAGACATTGAGTTCCGACAGGGGGATAAGGAGCATGTGGTGGAGGTGGAGGTGCTGTTCGACGGCATCAGAGAGATGAGGGAAGCCTTCACTCTCCACCTGAAGCCGGATGAGAACATGGTGGCTGAAACTCAGGTCAGGATGTGTTCATGAATAACCATCACACAGCTGTCGCACGAAATCCAAACAGACAGTGATGGAATTTCAGCTTGATGAAAAATGAAAGAGATAAAAAAAAAAGGAAAAGAGAGAGAGAAAACTGTCGCTTTTTTCTTTTTTTTGATCTGACTCACATTTATCCGGGTCGGTCCCACTGAAATCAGGGATCTCTTTTTACAAGGTTATCCCAGCCCAGACAACAACAGCACTTACTGTAGTTGTAGCTGAAAGAGTCATGAAAACATTGCACAATGAATAATAGATCGCACGAGGAAAGAAGAACAGAAAGCAGGAGAAAAGAGGCACAGAGGAAAAAGAGAAACCATGAATCAACCACGACTGAAGGATTGTAAATCACGAATGTTATTCCTGATGTCTGTATCGGTTAGTTCTCATTAAATCTCTTTTTCTCTTGTTCAGGTTACTAAAGTCATCGTTTACATCGAGGAGACCAACAGCATGGCTGACGTCACCTTCCCCTCCTTGCCTCATGTGGTGTCTCTCCTCCATTACGACAACGTCGCCAGGACACCAGACAACCTCCGCCCACCAGCCGGCTACCCTGTCATCTGTGTGACAGTGAGTCAAGCTGACAGAACAATGTTCAGGAACACAAGCGGCTTTGATGACATCTTGAATTAGGGCGGATGGCGGAGCACTGTCTCACAGCAAGATGCTTCTTGATTTGAAACATAGACCGTATGTAAAGATGGATGACACATGTCTTCTTCCTGCTCTTGTACCCGTGTGTGATAACATCGTCCCAAAACGACAGGAACCATTACTATTTTTATACATTATATTCATACAGCTTTCCACCAGAGGCTGGTCGAGATGATTTAACGTGACTTTTGGAGAGCTGTCGTGTTGTCCATCTTTATACAGTCTATAAAAAGATATAGGGTCTGTCTGTGTGGAGTGCATATTGGGGTTAGGTTACCAGGAGACTCTAAATTACCTATAGATTTGAATGTGAGAGTCTATATGTCAGCCCTGTGATAAGCTAGCGACCTGTGCAAGGTGTACACTTCCCACTCACTCACTCAATGTCAGCTGGAATTGGCTCCAACCTGCAGGACCTCATCAGGACCCTCATCCTCTGGGAGTGGGGGGCACATTATTAACCCTCAGTACTTCAGCTTTTCTTGTGTCAAAGTTAAAGTGTCCTTCCACTGTTTGCCAGTCAGGCACATTACACAGTTTAGTAGGCCACAGCGTCAGGGCTTTTATCCACAGGAGATCACTTCCACTCTTGAATACAGGCTCAGTGAGACACTGAGATTTTCCTGATGTGTTAAGTAATTTGTCTCTCAGGTGAATGCTGTGTGTGTGTGTGTGTGTGTGTGTGTGTGTGTGTGTGTGTGTGTGTGTGTGTGTTGGGGTCAGATGTGTAGGAGGTTCCCCCACAAAGACAAAGTGAAGTACTCTTATCAAAATAAGAGTGTTGAGTGCTGCACAATTAGGTGCCGTGTCAACAGGAAGTCAAATACACGAACACAACTCACTTAAACATTTCGATCTCCATGGCAACAGTCACTCATTTGTATTCGCCTCCTCTCTTTCCTCTTTTTCCTCCGGCATCTGCTGTATCTTCCCCATCTCTCCGCTGTCCCTCCCCGCCCGCCAACTGCTGCCGTGTTCCTTATCCGCTGTCCAGGCGTGCAACACCAAGTACCCAGACTACGACAAGACGGGCTCTATCTGCGTCAGCGAGCACATCAACAACACCTTGACCCGCTACCGCTGGCTCATCAGCGCTCCAGCCGGCCCGGACGGCGTCACCAGCCCCATGAGGGAGGTGGACTTTGACACTTTCTTCACCTCCTCCAAGATGATCACGCTGGACTCGGTCTACTTCCAGGCAGGCTCCCGGGTCCAGTGTGCTGCCAGGGCTGTTAATTCTAATGGGGACGAGGGTTTGGAGCTCAGCAGCCCCATTGTCGCTGTCAGCCAGGAGGAAGGTGAGGACAGTGCAATAAGCATTTGCTCTGTGTTTCCAGTTATGTTTCCATTTTTCCAGAGAAGGAATTAAACAGGGATGTGGAATCAATCAACAGAGCTTTGTTCTCGTAGCGTTGTGACTGTTCAGGGATAACACATGTGAACGAAGAGTCCTGAAAATACAGAAGATATAAAAGAAATATATATTTTTAAATGAAGATTTTAACAGCAGTACGTCTGAATTAAGATGGAGACAAGTTCATATCCTCAATGAAAAAATACCCCATTAAAAGCAAAATGCCCACAATCAAAATGTGACTTGATTTAAGTTCATACAGTAAGTATTAGAAAAACTTGAGTATCTATCGTCATGATATCGGATTTAAATTTCTGATGTAATAATGTGTCAATCAAATTCAAAGCTAATTTAATTTAATCTTTAAAGCATCATGTCGATAAAATCTGGAGAAAAAACAAAGCCAGAGATCTGTCTTCGTGTTCCCTCTCTTTGAACTGAAACACAACTGAACAGTGGCTATTACCCACAATCCCCAACTTCCTGAACCAGAAGAGCTGCTGCTGTAACAAATCCACCAAACTCTCTTCTGAATTCTTCATATTTTAAAAGTGTCCTGCTGAATATTGGAGATAAACTCTGGTTTTTAATAACTTCTTAGTCCTTTTAACTGAGCTACAGTTCAGCTTCACTCTTCAACTCGCTGCACCTGATTCTGACAACTGAAGGTGCGACTCTCCGTCAGTTCCACACTTCTCACAGGAGATCGTACCCGCTCATTCAAACTAATATTGAAGCCGCTATTTCAGCAATTTTCCATATTGTAAAAGATCATCATGTGGATGTAAAATCTTAATCTGCAGAATAAAACTATCCAATAAATGTATTGGAGTAGAAAGTACAATATTTCAGTCCTGTACTCGGGTAAATGTGACCGTTTATGAAACTATAGGGGGATGAATACATGGTAGAAGAGGCAGAGACACCATTTGCTTTGCCTGCAATAAACCATAATGCAATGCTGCTACAAGCTAAGAGCTTTGAGGGGGTCACAGCTCTCAGACTTCCCTCAAATGCTGCCGTTGCTATGCTATTACTTATGCTCCGCTCCCTCCACCCACAAATCCTGAAAGCATTCTCTCTCTCTCTCTCTCTCTCTCTCTCTCTCCGGGTGGTAGCAAGGTATTCTTAGAAATATGGAAATTGCTACCTGACTCAGTAATGGATCAGGCAGGTTATGAGAAATGTTTTTTTTTTACTGTGTGATCCACTGTAATGTCAAATAACTACACATGGATTTATCAGCTCTAATCATAGACGCTCAGTTTGACCTTGTCTCCTCGTCTCCCCTGTCAAAAACTAAAGGTATGTGTCAACCACGTAAGATGGGGACCGTTGGCGCCGAGCCCTTCTCCGCCAAGCTGCGCTACACGGGCACAGACGACCCGCAACACCCCAACCTCATCAAAGTGACTGTTACCATGCCTCACATCGATGGTAGGTGGGAGCTGGAGGCAGGACTCGTACCACGGATGAAGTGTGATGTAGTGTGTGTGTAATATTCACGTCTGGGGATCCTCAGGAGCGTGACAGCCAGAATATAGATCTCTCCTGGTTTTGTCGAACCCTCGGCGTAGAAAGCCTCCAGCACACCTCGCTACTTAACATTCCCTTCTTGATTTTTAATCAGTTTGCTTCTGCCTTGTCTCCACCAGGTTTCCTTCCTCCTTGCTCCCCTGCTTTTTGTTTTTTCATTCCAATCTCCACGTCTCCCCCCCGCTCAACTATGTCTTCCCTTCCAAGTTTCTGAAATAATCATTTTGCATCAAAGATAGTCGGGGGCGCTCGGTATCACCTCCCCTCTCTCTGTCTCGCAGGCATGCTGCCGGTCATCTCCACTCGGCCGCTCATGAACTTTGACCTGACCCTCAGCCCCGACGGAACTCGCGTCGGAAACCACCGCTGCTCCAACCTGCTCGACCACAGCGAGGTCACCACCGGCCACGGCTTCATCACCGCTTCGACGGGCAGCCCCGAGAGCATGGGAGACATGGCGCCCTATCAGTTCAGCGGCGCTCTGCGGGGGAACAGCACGCTGCGCTTCTACAGGAACCTCAACCTGGAGGCCTGTCTCTGGGAGTTCACCAGCTACTACCACATGTCCGAGCTGCTCACCGACTGCGGAGGCACCATAGGGACTGATGGACAGGTGTGTGTGTGTGTGGGGTGTGGGGGGTTCTGTGCACATAGGTCCACAATGCATGAATTCCAATCAGGGGTTTGTATGTACATCTGGTTGACTATTAGTCTTTGTGTGTGTGTGTGCGTCCACCTGTGCACGTGACAGTCTGTATGCTCAGTTTATTTGCAGCCTTCCTGAGTGAGAGGGCTGCACAGACAGAACGGCACCATGTCTGTTTGCCTGTGTCTCGCTCAGTGAATGCGTTCCAGCTCTGTAGTCCATCATGGGATTGGCAACTTTTAGCGTGCGTGCACACACAGGTACACAGAGATATGCACGCTCAAACAAAGCGTCGCCAGCCTGTCAGTCTGTCCCATGATCCTCACACCACTGCTCTCAACATGGGGCATTAAAGTTCACCCTCACAGGAAATCTATGAAATCATGAAAGGAACTACTTATTTGGAGAATTATATCTTAAGCACACCAACATCCCGTCGATTGTTACCATCCTGCAGCTTTGCTCCGTTTTTCTTTTCCTGGCTCACTGGTTTGACGGTGGAGCTTTCCCGGAGAAGTCAGACATTGCTGTTAAGTGTCGGTGTTAGTGTCAGCTGTCAGCTGTCAGTTTGACGCTAACAAACTTCCAGTAGCTTTTTGCCGTTGTTGCACTCTGCCGTTGTTGCATCATTGCAGCAGATGGTGCAATTGTTGTGTTTTTTGTTGTTGTACTCTGTTCCGAGCTGCAGTGTTCTTCTCCTGCTTCTTGTTGTTGTTGTGCATTAGGAAACAGACCCCTGCTCCCTGGCTCATGTCCTGCTGCTCTTTTGTGTTCTCTCAGTCTTTGATCTGCGAGCTTCATGGTGCTGATCAGACTGCTGAGTGTTTGCACATGTGCACATGTGTGCACGTGTGTGTGTGTGTGTGTGTGTGTGTGTGTGTGTGTGTGTGTGTGTGTGTGTGTGTGAGAGAGAGACAGCAATAGGGAACAAATAAGAAATTAATTTTCTTGTCCCCAGTCACAGCGAGAGAACAGCTTGCACACATAGTCACACATGATGCCAGTCATCCACGCGACCCCGAGTCCCCTTCGTTAAGGGAGATCACTGTCACACTGTCACTTGGGTTACGTTGTTTTTTTTTAACAAGTGTCAAAAGGGGAAAAAAAAGAAGCAGTCACAACCTTGCAGCTCCACCGGGGTGCACAAATCAAAGAGTGCAGGAAGAGTTGGATAATTAGTTTCACTCTGAAGAACCAAAGACGAAGCTAATGTTCAAACTGGAATGACGCTCAGCAGAGAGCAAACCATCCGTTATGTTCATTTGGACACGGATCTGAAACTATCGAAGATTACATGTAAATTGTTGAGAACCTGCACTGAATCCACATTATCTCAGCCACACTTTGGTGACAGTTACAGGTTTCTGGCCCCATATGTGGCTGACACAAGCCCCCCCCCCCCGTATGAAACCACATTGAAATCCATTAGATCCAGATTTTTATTTGCATCTGCACCAAATAACACACACTCATTGCACTAATCAGTCCCCCTCATCAAGATCAATAAATTATTTTTAGAGAAATCAAAGAACATTTTGAAAATCCCACAATGTTAAAGAACGTGAAAATATATACCTGGATTCAAATCTGCACCAAAATTTATTTAAGAGTTATTTCCTGACTACATCCTTTCCATCAAATTTCGTGGTAATCCCACCTGTGGTTTTTGCATAATCTTTATTCCTTTATTTATATGAGAGCTTTAGAAGTGGGGAGTTATTTCTCATTGTCCCGGGTTGCATTTTATAAAACTGTAAAGTAAAGATGATGATATTTCAGGGCAAGATGAACTGCTGCAATATGTATCCCTTCTTTTCCAGTCAGTATAAAGTTATTCTTAAAATCGTTTTCAAAATGGAGTGATGGCTTTTTCAAACCTGAGGACTGAGGTAGTTTGTCTCCTATGGTTTACAGTCATTTCATTTATAATTTGGCTCCTGAGTCAGCGATTTCACAATTTACTCCACTGAGACTGCACAGATTCGGTGGTGCTTTGGGTGGATTGGGTAATAAATTACAGGTCTTTTGTGCAGATTCCCTCTGTTCTCTAAGATATTATATCAGACTCTCGATGCAGTGAAACTTTTTGCTAGTTGGATAATTCTGGATTTGTAGTGAAATGATGGAGAATGGCTGGAGAAAGGGGCCGATAAGGAGGTTAGGAATCATGTTCACACTTTCTTTTACTGAAAACCTCTGCAAATTGACACTTACTTGTCTTCAAAGACTCAAACAAACATAAATCATGTATTTAAATAATTTTAAAAAAAACTAATTTCTGACTTACTTTTGCCTTTGTCAAACTTCTGTGGACACAATAATGTTAGTGAACAGAGACACCTTGTGGCTGACTTATGTAAATACATCTAAGATTTCATGATGGCTCCAAGATGAACTAGATGTTTATAAATCCAAGTAAATGTGATCATATTGATTTTCAAATTGTGTGTACTTACAATTATATTTAATAGATTGTAATTCAATAATGGTTAATTAACCTGAATTAAAAACGTTTTATTAATAAAAACTTAAAACCTTTTTTAAGGTGCACTATTTATTATATATTATACCTAAAGTACAAAGTTCTGCACAACAGAAAAAAAAATCTAAAGACAGGAGGAAGTACACAAATAATTATGGTGATAATAATAACAGAGATAAAAGAACAACACTAGCTGGGACTCCATGTAAATTCAGGAACATGCCCTCTGAAGTTAAGTATGTCTTTAGCTGAGACTTAAAAGAAGACACCGTCTCAGACAGACTTATTTCCTCAGGCAGTTCGTTCCAGAGCCTTGGGGCCTTGATGGCAAACCCCACTGCCACCAGAAGTTTTTAAATACCAGAAGTTTTTAAATACCAAACTTTATACTAATATAGAAAAGAATAACACAAGCCCATGTGACTGTGGTTCTTTGTGTGCAGCGCTGAAAGACTTCGTTGAGTAGGAGTGAAAGAGTTCAAGCACCTTGTGGAGGAGAACAGTGGGATCACCTCTTACATCTTCTCACTGCTGTTTATAGCTGATCGACCTACATTAGGTGGATAATGCAACTGTTGTGATGCATTACTACTAAATATTTCTGGTTTATTGCTTCTACTACAATATCTAGTAAAGAAACAGTGTCTTGCTACCCCCTAAAAACATTATGGGCTTAAAATTGTAGTGGTTTGATGGCTGCATTCAAGAGAATTGTTCTTTACTCGTCGCTGTTGGAAACATCTGTGCAGGTGCTGAACCTGGTCCAGTCCTACGTGACCCTGCGTGTGCCTCTCTACGTGTCGTACGTGTTCCACTCGCCCGTGGGAACCGGTGGCTGGCAGCACTTCGACCTGCAGTCCGAGCTGCGTCTCACGTTTGTGTACGACACAGCCATTCTGTGGAAGGACGGCATCGGCAGCCCCCCGCAGGCCGATCTGCAGGGTAAGTCTCCAAGGATTGTGAGGAAACTGTAGTTACCATTGGTGGCAAACAGCTTCTGTAGAAACCCGCGTGTTTGCATGTGTCCAGGTGCGTTGTACCCGACCAGCATGCGGATCAATGAGCAGGGGCGTTTGGTGGTGAACTTCCGCACCAAGGCTCGTTTCAGGGGTCTGTTTGTGGAGTCTCACTCTGGAGGCAGGATACAAAGAGCTGGTGAGACTGAAGACACAGATTAAATGATCAGTTTCATTGATTTTCACATTTTGCAATGAATCAGTCTTTACGAACTTCTCCTCCTCTCGATGTCTGTTACCAAAGGAACCTCCATGTCATCCATGGTGATGAGTGTGGACCACCCCGGCCTGACCTTCAACCTCTCATTAGTGAGGAGTGAGCCCACCTACAACCAGCCAGTCCAGCAGTGGGCCTTCACATCAGACTTTGCTGTAAGTATGGCTGCATTAACTATTTATTTGTGCGCTGTGTAAACACCTGGACAGAGACAGTCTCATGCTTGTGTGTCTTCTCTGCCTCACACAGGTGAGAGATTACTCCGGGACCTACACGGTGAAGCTGATCCCCTGTACGACAGCACAGAACATGGAGTACACTGTTCCACCTGTTTGCAGTCCCAGAGAACCCGTCACCTTCGACCTCGACATCAGGTTCCAGCAAGTAAGACAGACTCAATTTAGACGTTAAGATCTAGAGTGTTATTCTTTGTTTCGCTCTCTCTGTGTCACCAGTTCTGTCTCTCTTTGCTCTCCCTCTCTAACCGTGTCCGTCCCTCCCCAGGTGAGCGACCCGGTTGCAGTAGAATTCAGTTTGAACACTCAGTTGTTCCTGTTGTCTAAGAGAAGTCTGTGGCTCTCCGATGGCTCCACAGGTTTCGGTCAGGAGAGCGACGTGGCCTTTTCCGAGGGTAAGTGTCCTCTGACAAGCTTAAAAACCTCATCATCTATGCTGTGATCATTTCAGGGAAGATTTACAAAGAACAACACTAGTATCTGTAGATGTTTTTGTCCCATTATCTACCTGATATCACTTTCTGAAGCTGTTAATTTAAGTTTATGTTTACAGTGACCATTATATCAGCTGACATTACATTGTCTCGTGGTATCTGAAGGAACTCACAACTGAAATTCAGGTCTGAAAGCATTACATTTTACTGGAAGACCACATATACATTAACATCGTCATCTTCGAAAGGATTAAATTAATTTGGTCGTTTTAGCTTCATCCCTACATATTAGATAATAAAAGAACAGGAAGAAAATTAATCAAAAAATCTACATTTTAATGATGTGGACATTGGTTGGCAGTGATGTTCTGTATATTGTTTTGATCTCTTTATATCTATAAATGTGACTCATGCTTTGTTTCAGGTGATACGGTCTACGGCCGTGTGATGGTCGACCCCGTGCAGAACCTGGGAGACTCTTTCTTCTGCAGCATAGAGAAGGTTTTCCTCTGCACCGGTGCTGACGGATACGTTCCAAAGTACAATCCCACCAAGTTTGAATTTGGCTGCCTGGCTGACTCTCCGTCGCTGCTTTATAGATTCAAGATTCTTGTGAGTATCAGAGCACTGAGAGAGATTTAAAAAATAGTATTTTACAGTCAACACAAAAATAATTTCCCTACTTTCTTTGTTCTCCTGAATCTAACACACGTCATCAGGACAAGGCTCAGCCAGAGACTCAGGCCCGAGTGTTTGGTGACGTGAGTTTTAACGCCGCGCTGGCAGTGGACGATCCATCAGCCATGTCCCTCGTCAGGCAGCCGGGGGCTGATGGCTTCAGACTGGACTCTACAGCCATGTTTCAGGTATCCTATATCGTATTATTCCTCACAAACAGTTACTTCAAATAGCAGGGTCTGCACTAGTTTTGTGAACTGAATCTTGATGATTTTGTGTGTTCCTCAGGTTGCTTCAGGCCGCGAGTGGTACATTCACACCATCTACACAGTCCGATCCAAAGGGAGCGCTAACAGAGGAATCGGAAAGCGCAGCCTCGAGTACCACTCCTTTGTTTCCTCAAGCAGCGACCTGACCTTGAGTGCCAAAGGTCACCGCTCCAGGAGGTCAGCCGGCGATGAGGTCCCAGAGGTCGCTGAGGATATCGGAGCCGACGACAACCGCGGCACCAACATCATGCACATGGCTTTGGACCGCACCAAGCGGCGGGCGGCGGGGCTGAACGAGATGTTTGCCAACGGGCTGGAACCGAGTGAGCTGAACGCAGAGGAGGAAGAGGAGGGTCTGGTGACTGTGGTGGGGGCGCTGGTGGGCGTGCTGCTGACTGTGCTCGTCGTGGTCACTGTCGTACTCGTGCTGCGATCCAGACAGAAGGACGTGAAGGAGGGATGGAGGGAGGGGGTGCAGGAGGTGGTGAAGGGGTCCGTGAGCACGGAGCCCATGTTGGTGGTGAGGATGCAGGACTGCCACAACAGCTCAGAGGTCTGAGCAGCGGATATGAGGATGGACAGATGGACAAAGGGACGAGGGAGCTTTTATACAAACTTTTGGATTTTCTTTTCTTTTTCTTTTTCTTTTTTTTAACTGATATTAAATTTCTTTCATAACACCAAAAATCTGAGAGTGATCATATGCGTTATTGGGTGTGAGTGTGCGTGTGCCTGTTAGTGGGGGGGTTTCTACAGTATTGTTTCCCTTATGCACCTTGATTCCAGCACAGAAACCAGTCCCACACACTGTCCGATACACTTTACTTCACATTCCAACTCGTACTTGTAGTGGTAGCGTGGGGTTTCAATTCTCTCTCACCGGCTTTATGGTGTTAAAGTGCGTGAAGCGGCCGAGTCCCTTCAGGACAGTGTGAGTCACAGAGAGCAGCTCGTGTCACACAGCCACAGATGTGAGGTGGCAGGTGAATCCTGGGTTAATGTCACAAAGTGATGTCAACGTTCACACTGAGAGGAGGACTGTAAAAAGAGCATTCAGACGCTATCGGCCTGAAAACTTCTGTGCAACTCTTTAAAACATCACTGAAAAACCAGGACATCGATTAAACAGATCGCAAACAATAAACTGGATTTCTTCACACATTTGTGTAGCATTTTAGAATTGCATTGTGGATGCAAAAGTCCAGTATTTACACAATAATCTCCCTTCACTGTCCTCAGAGTTAATCCATGCAAGGATTATATTAGTTGAAAGACAAAGATTGGACTGATTAGAAATACTGAACCTAAATATTTGGCTCCAGAATTATTAAAACCATTCTGCATAAGTAGATTAATCTTCATCCCGGGCTGACCTGTGCCTTTAGGCCTCATATTCGTTATAGACGTTCACGCTGGATTACACAATGTGTAACAAAAAATAATAATCACAATCTGTGAAGGAAACCTGCATGACTCTCATATCAGTCGACTGGAGACGAAAACCACTGCTGAAATTTCTTCCGAGATGTGTCAACCAGCTCTGTAGCTGCTGAGTTGGGTTCTTAACACTTTGTTTTCCCTCTCATGTTGTGTGTCTTTTGTAAGATAATGTAATCAAACACTGGTTAAGACACACACATGTAAGACACTCATCTCAGGAGTTCTGTATTTTTCAGAGAATGGACTGTGTGTTCTAACTGAATTCACCGTCGACTGAAGCTCCATCTCTGTGGAGCCGCTTCTGATACACTGCTCATAAGTGTGATGCTGTGAACAAGCAAATACTGAATTCACATGCAATGATTTGACCCTGAAACTATGTTCCTGTGCTTTATTTCTGTCACTCATGCTGTGTGGGTGTTCACTGTTCTGACTCATGTTTGTTCGAACAAAAGATGCAAACAAAAACAGCTTCTTTACAGATCAGTGTGTGTCGCCATTAGAAATGTTACATTTAGGGCATTTCATATAATCTGCTCTCTCGTTATTTTCATCAATGTCACTGGTGAAATTTCCGTCTTGTTGAAAACCTGTGTCTTACTCTGCTTTGGATATACGACAAGCTGAGATCAGTGTTCCTAAATATCTGTCTTGGTGTTGTGAGTCATGATTGTGTACTTGTTTCCAATGTTCATCAGGGTTGTATCTGATGTGATGAGCGTCATCTGTGGTATGAATCAGTGTGAGGGGTGTACGGGTGTGTACAGCTTATACTGTGTGGAAACCTTCATGTGAATTTTTTATTATTTTCACCCTGATGAATTTGGAAATGAAACCATATCTGACATCAAATGCATTTTTTGAGCCACATCCCTCACACATGCCAATCCAAGCTATGCAATGTAATGTATAACCCACAGCCAGTTATTCCCCATGTATATGACAACTTTAGCACAAACAGTCAAACTTGATAATCACTTTGTGTCTTTTTATGAATGGGTTTTTATGTACATGTATTTAAGAATAAATAGTGATGCTTACTGGTAGGGATTTGTTGATTTCACTGAGCGAAGAACTTGACTCCGACTCAAAAATTAGTTTTTAGGATTGTTCTGCTTTGAGGCTTAAGGGCCTGGTTACACACACACTAATGTTGCAGTGGCCAATCTTGCATCCTGTTCACTTCCAATCTGTGGGAACGAGGAGGCAAATAAAACATCTGCTTCCACTGATGAAGCAAATCGCAGCATGGCTTTGCATGGAGTTAAACATTGGTGAGCTTTGACCCATGAGATTCTCTTTGTGTTCATAGATGTGTGACACTGCCCTTATGTTCAATGCATCCCCTAGCGGACACGAATGAATGACGTTGAGGACGGGCAGGCTAAGTTTACTTGCGTTGGATTTCCTTGTTCAACTTTCATCCTGCAAGTTGGATAAAGGAACAAGTTGACTCTGAGTCATGCAGAACTGCCATTGAATGTCTGCAATTAGGAAAAAACCTTTAAAGTGACATAAAATATATTTTAATCAGATTTTAAGACCAATTCATTTTTAAATGTTTGCTACTAAGGGTGGAACGATCTCCAAACATCGACACTACCAAAACTCTGCACCGCTTGAGAGGATTGATTCTGGTGCCAATAAGATCGATACAGAGGGATGAGTTTCAGTTTCTTCGATGTTGTACCTCCTCATTGAGGAGAGGAGCAGTCTAAACACATCATCTTGTCATGAACACGTCCAAACACACAACATACACCGCACGTACACGCACTGCAAACGTAGCTTGTGTCGTGTTCTTTTGTCCCAAGGTATGAGAAGAGCCGGTCTCGGTTTGTTTCAACAAGTATTTATTTAGAAGCAATGAAAAGGTACAGCATAGCTATGGGCACTCAATGCACAGCCTCGGCCATCTAGTAGCACGGGGTAGTCAAGAGTCGCGCCGAACGGACGGCGGGTGCAGTACTTATAATAGTAGGTAGAACTTCATTGGTCAATAACGAGGGGGAGTCGCCGTGGTTTAGACTTGGCTCTCCCTAGCTGGTGCGCAGGCGTGGTCCCAGCCTCTTGGTACTGGAATCCGCGAACATTGTGTTCCTGCTTTATCGGCTGTATGTTCTGTGTGCGTAAGCATGCGCATTTTCCAGACAAGACAACGCCTTTCCTATCTGGCCTTCAGAACCTGGGGCAGCTGCTTGAATTCTTTCTAAGGCGAAGGTCACAGTTTCTTAATGAGCACAGTGCATTCATGTATGTGTGATGTTGAATAAAGCTAAGGGAGGTAGGCTGTAATATTAAAAAGGTTAGGTATGAAAATAAGTTTAAGTACAGTGTATTGTATGCCACGGATTTCAGTCTCCACACTTGACATCATGGCCTCTCGCTTAAGGAAAGGGGAGCGCTGCTATTTCCCAGCTGTAAAGGAACATGTCACTGAACAGTGATGTGTAGGAAGCTGTTCGCTATTGTGGCAACACCACAAACTTGTTTAAACACATAACAAAAACCATGAGGGGGAGATGTCTGAGCAGCAACTAGACCCCCGACACAAAGACAGAGTTCACTGGCAGAGTCTTTTCAGAAAGGCAGAAAATGTTTAGTGAAAATAATGTTATAGTAAAACTGTAATTGGTCATCAGCACAATGACATTGAATCAATATATTCATATTCTAGCTCTAATGAATGAAATAAGAACGATATATGATAGTTAGTGCTTTTGTGTAATTATTTGAACTTTGATTGTTTTGTTTTTTAAAGTTTGAAAACATTCATTGTTATTTGCCTTTAAAAACTGCCCGGTGTTTTTACTGATAGATAAATATCGATATCGAAGTTATTTGTAATCGGGTCGAACCCCAATGTGATGGTATCGCCCGCTGAGCGAGGGACGACTCTGATTGGCTGAGAGGGGAGATGACGTAGCACAAATGTGGCCGCTGCCCTTCTTCCGCCCTCACTTCCCTGCAGGTTGTTGCGCTGCTGCTGCTGGTCCGTGATCATGGCGAAGTCCGGACCCGCAGACGACTGGAAGAAGGAGCTCACATGTGCGATCTGTTTGGATTATTTCAAGGACCCCGTCATCCTGAAGTGCGGCCACAACTTCTGTCGCTTCTGCATCTGCATGCACTGGGACGAAAATGCCGGAGACTACGGCTACCAGTGCCCCCAGTGCCGAACGGTGCGTTGATGCACGTCCACCGCTGTTTCGCTTCAGTGTGTCGCTGCCGTTAAGAGACATTATTAATATAAATTATACATCAACTGATTCGAAGTAGCTGAGTCTTGTGCGATGAGATTAGCCACCCAGTTTTGTTTTGTAGCCACTGCTGCTAGCTGACGTTAGCTAGCTAAAATGTTAGCAGCAGGTAAAAAACTCCCACTGCTTGGCAGGAGGTCAATTGACAACAATTAAAAAACAATAAAGATAAAATAAATGAAATGGAGACATTTTCATGGCAAGGTGCCAAGACACGTGATTTGTCAAAAAACGTGTGTAATGTATCTGGATTGTTTGTAGCCACTGCTGCTAGCTGACGTTAGCTAGCTAGAATGTAACAGCCGTTTAGAAACGTTTATTTGGTCGAAGTGTCACATCGAGAGTAGTAATATATGGAAGTAAAGATATTTCCTGGTGTAGGGACTAGTGACGCGGGTGTGACATATCTGGATGGGATTGTTTGTAGCTGCTGTTGCTAGCTGGCACAAGCTAGCTTAAATGTAGCAGCAGGTAAAAACACGAGAACTTGGCAGTTGGACGATCGAGAGCAGTGGTTCCAAAACCTTTCATGGGAAGGGGGGAAGTCACATGTTTTGTCAAACACAGGTGTAACTTGTCTGGATGGGATTGTGTGTAGCTACTGCTGCTAGCTCCCGTTAGCTAGCTACAATGTTGCAGCATACACAACAGTAGCTGTGTGTTTTGGCTGATATAAGAGAGATGTTGTAATGTAACCTAAACACACGCTGAACAAAACTACAAAAACTGCTTGATCACAGATTTCTGCCTCTTTCTCCTTTTCCTCTCAGGTGTTCAACAAGAGGACGTTCACCAAAAACTACCTGGTGCAGAACCTGGTGGCCAAACTGGACGACCTGGAGTGTTTGGGGTCCAGTTCTTTGCCCCCCCAGCCTGTCAAAGTAGACGGGAAGTGTGAGCAACATGGAGAAGAGCTGAAACTCTACTGCCAGACTGACAAAAGGCTCATCTGTGTTGTGTGCCGGGAGTCTAGAGCACACAGGTTGGTTCGTGTATTCACCTTTTTATATAGATATACTACTGAAAATGTATAGTTCTCGCTTGCAAATTCTTGCAGGACAAGATTAATTGTTGTGAACATTTATTAGTGACTGATTGCGCAAGTTGTCGTTGTACAACTTGTCATTGACATGAATCTGTACCAGTGACTAATCTGAGATGATACCTAAACCAACAACATGCAAAAAGTAGTGAAAACATTCATTACGTCTTTGCAAAGCTGAAAGTGACGACCTCGGAATCCAAATCCCAAAATCCAGAGATAATCTAATTTCTTCCTTCAATAAGAAGATGCAAATCCTCACTTGAAATATCACTGAAACAAGTAATTCATTATCAGAATAGTTATTTAATCAACTTGAATGATTAATCTACACATCGTACAAATTCCAGAACTGTAATAGAACATTACAGTAAAGTTTCCACATGGTTGTACAAAAGGATTATGGGGACATGGACATTTTTAATTGACCAAGACAGAATATAGTCCCAATATTGGTACTATTCAGACTTTGACTTAATATTTGCTCTTTTTTTAATACATTTTTGCAGCAACTGTCATTGTTACTCTTGTAGTGTTTATTCACTTAAAATCTGTCCATCACCCTCTCAGGTTTAGTGCTTAAAATGTGCCTATTTGTTGTCCTGTCCCCGTTTGGAATTAGTAGTCAAATATTAAACCCTTAGCTGGTCTAAAACCTGTCTGTCTCTAATCTGGCCAAAGATAGCACAGTGTTTGCTGTTTCATATTTTTGCCATTGATGCCAAATACTTGTGGCACAATGTGTCTGCTGGCCTCTAAACAGCAACTGTAATTCACATTGTGCCCTCGGTTTGTTATCCTTTTAAAGTTCCAGTGTGTAGTTGTAAGACTGTGTAAACCTTGTCACTAAGAATGTCCCAAAAGCAAGAGTTTCAGGAATGGCTTTGTCGACACTGAGTCTAGCTGGCAGTCCCTTTTCGCAGTTGCCATGGCAATCAAGGCCGTAGCACAGAACTTAATCGTAAAAGATATGATAAACAGCCTCTGAGTGTGTAAACAGAAAACTGGTGCCCGTCAGGGTCACAAGGGACGAGGACGTCTTTTGTATTCTTTTCTATTGCATGAACTAAACATGGTGCACACACATTGTGTTCCTGTGAACTTTATCCCCTCTAAGTTCTCCCCAAACAAATCTTTAATCTACTTTAACATGCACCTTTTTAAACCCCGTTGTTCTCAATAATGCGTTTTTTAATGTGTTAGGATTTTTGAAATCAGACATCTGGATTTTTATCAGTGAAACAAGCTGATCTCTTGCTCAAATCAAAGCTCCTGGCAAGGGCGTTTTTATCTGTTCCAGATTCTGGGTTTAAGAATGAGTGGCTCAGAGCTTTTGAAATAAGAGCTCTGGAACACTGCCCGAGGAAATACGACAGGCTGAGTCAGTATCTTCCTTTTTAAAATCAAAGCATAAACATACTTTTATTATATCATAGTCTCCGATTTTACCTAATTCTATTTTTTATTACTGTATTAGGTCATGCTAAAAACTGCTGCCACACATGAAGTGGTTTTATTCTTTTATAGATTTTATGTATTATAACTTGTGAGGCACTTTGTAACTATGTTTTAAGAAGTGCTATATAAATGGTTGTGTGTTTTCATGTTGAGTATTTGATTAACAACAGAATCTTCACTCATGTATGTTTGGGTATTGTTGTCCTGCTCAGAGACAATATCCCTATTTGGACAAAAATACCCCCCCGCAAGGACCATGACCTTCAGCCTACACCAGCAAATGCAGCAACAGAGGCAGTGATAAAGAAGACTGTAAACACACTGTCTGTTTTTATAAAGAGTGAAATGCTGTTTGTACTGTTTTTGTTTTCTTTGCACCTCAAGCAGAGATGCTGAATGTAAACATGACCTCATTCAAGTTGAAGCATTGTGAGTGGGACACGCTGCTCTGGAAACTAACTAGTTGTCCTTCTGTTTCGTTTCAGACACCATGAGGTGGCACCGGTGCCAGAAGTTGCAAATGATATGAGGGTAAGTTGGCAAAGAGATCAGATATTGTTTTCTTCAGTGCATCTAACATCTATTAAAAAACTGATTTATCATTTTTCTGATATAATGTGCATGTGTCTTGATGTAATGTTTTATTGCAGATGGAGTTAAAGCAGAGGCTAATGGAGCTCAACTGGGAGAAGTCTCTGTGTTTGGATGTTATAACGGCTGAAGCGCTAAACAAAGATGAAGCAGTGGTAAGGGATGGACCTTTTTTTGGTTTTGCTGGTGACGTTCACACACAGTATATATGATGCAAGCCTGTGTTTGTGTGTGTTTGATTCAAATGTAAGCAACAAAGTGCAATCCATCCTCGAGGCCCGATTATTTGTCATCATGAAGTGTTCTTTTGCAAATATTAGGACAAACATTGAACTGGAAAGTTGTACATGTAGATGCACACCACTTATCATCATCAAATCCTTTATGCTGATCTGTTGAATCTCTGTTCCAAAGGTCAACAAACGGAGAATCAAGGAGAAGATTGAAGCGGATATCGGTGCCATGGTCCAGTTCTTGCTAGATGAGCGAGACTCCCTGCTCGAGGGCCTGGATGTTCAGGCAGAGGACGCCGTGTCACTGATGGATGAAAACTTGAATATGCTGGAGAAGGAAGGTGCAGCTTTGGACAAAGTCATAGCTGATATCCACGGCCACATCGGTGGGAAAACGAGCTTTGAGGTCAGTGCGACTTAACACTGACTCTCTTTATTTATTTATTTTGGTCAAAATTCCCCAACCAATAGAAAGCCAGGTGTAGTGATGACGAATGAAATAGCCCCGCCCTCGTTTGGTTACTTTTGCTGTTGGTTCCGTTCTAATCAAAATGTCTTTCTTCCAACAGAGTCTTGCTGAGACATGGAAAGAGTAAGTGGCTAAAAATTAATTTGACCCTATGAACTCCCTCCTGTTTTTTCAGTAACAAATGAACTTTTGTTTTGTCACATCACCGCCTCCCTCCCCAGAGTCGTCCACCGCGAGCCTTCCCCTACCCCCGTGGTTCTTGGCGTGAATACTGGATATCCAAAATACTCAGGGCCCATCCAGCTTATCTTGTGGAAGAAGATGATGCACGTGCTGCACACCAGTGAGTCTCCTCTACACACTGAAGCAGATACTGAGCACAGTGAAGATCCTCCATTAGACTGAAATTTATACGTACGTTAAGTGTAGTTAAATCCTGAATTCTTCTGTGTCTCTGTAGTGCCTCAGAACCTGACCTTGGACCCCGACACCGCTCACCCATACCTGATCATCTCAGACTTTGACACCAAAGTTGAGGAGGGCCACGTTCGTAACCAGGACCCAGAGACGCCCGGCCGCTTCAGCCGCTTCTGTGGCGTGCTGGCCATAGCCCAGTACTCCAGTGGCCAGCACTACTGGGAGGTGGACGTGAGGGACAAAGGCGTGTGGTACCTGGGAGTCACCACTCAGAGCAGCAACAGGAAGGGCTTCGTCAACCTCACGCCCTCCGCAGGATACTGGAGTCTGTGTCTGCAGGACCGGCTGTACGCCAACGATGAAGACGGACGCATCCCGGTGGCCGACTACTGGGACTCCCCCCGGGTCGGCGTCTTTCTAGACTACGACAAAGGGCGCCTTAGCTTCTACGACGCCGTCACAATGAAGAGACTTTACATGTTTGACACCTGCTTTGATGAAGCAGTCAGTCCGTTCTTCAGCCCAGGGAAAAACGATCCAGGCAGCCGGCTGCAGATTTGCCACTATTACTGAACGAGCTGCAGTGAGGCCTTTTTAAATGAATTGTGTAAGAGTCAACTCGTGTACGCCTGTGTTTCCAGATTTGCTATTGGCAAGGTGCGAGGGTTTAGACACACACGCTGTAGGCTCATAACCCTGACTACTGTGGCTGGGTGTCAGCAGAGGTGCTTTGTTGTCTATCACTGTGTCTGCTGGGATACAGATAACTGACGGCTCTGATCCTGTTGGCAGCCGCGATGCTCCACTACTGTACATAAACCCTTTGGCTGAGTTTTTGTTGGACAGGGTCAGTGCTCCAGCCGTGCTGTTTAGACCTCTAAGGAAACATGGCCTCGTTATCACATTGATACTTGTTGAGACTCCCTCTAGACTGAAGTCGGTGCTGACGGCCTTCACATCTCAGTGACTGGATTCGGTCACACACTCAGCTCTCGGACCTCGTTTGACCTCCAGAATCTCATGGCTCAGGTTGTTTTGTGGATTTTAACATCAGTGCAGATTTTATCTTTTAAAACTTTACGTCCTTATTTTTTTAATTGTTCTGTACATGCTCTACTTCTTGGGACTGTTGCGATTTCCTCTGTTTATTGTTCCGAGTCACATTTTTGTGAGCAGTTACACAAACGAGACAATTGGCTTTGTTTGAGATTTAAAACTGGGTCTGTTCGAAAGTGAGCAAATGCAAAGCAAAAATGTTCTAATATTGTAGTGACCAACTATTAACTGTCATTAATGTAGTTAATCAGCTACATACGCCCGAACATATATATGTGGTTGAACCCGTGATGTGTTTTACTGTATAGACATTCCATCACATCCAAGAGCCACAACAGTGTTTATTTTATATTCTGTTAAATAATCCTGCTTCAGTTGTTTTGACTATTTGGCCATTTTATTCAAATTGAATGTAAAATACATGTATATGGACGGTTGTACAAATATTGGTCCTTCTTAAATGTACGTTTTACATATTTTCTCGCTTGTGCAGTTTGCCAATGTTTTTATTGCGAGGCAGAGTAGAAACATTTACCAGGATCAGTCATAATATTTGAGAAGATGTACAATGAATCTCATGATGCTTTTTTTTTTTTTAATGTTTTGCCTATGATGGTGTATTTCATTTCATACCTGTACATACTTTTGGTTGCTTTTCTCCATGTGTGCAGCGAAGCAGTTTTTGAGATGTCTTGACAAGCGACATAAAAATGATATTGTTATTCCTGTTTTGGGCCGTTTCCTGCTTTTAATATGCTTTTGTTTTTCACTATACGATGGTTTTAAAAGACAAAAGCGTTCAAGTTCTTAATCTGATCAAACATTTGCCTCTTAAATTCCATTCTTGAACTTTACATGTGAAGTTCCTGGGGAAGGTTCCTGTGTTTACACCCTAAACTACATCATAAATCTGCCAGATATGCTGAGTGACTGCAGTGGCCAGACAGCTGTGTATAGAGTGGGAGGGTCGTGGTTTCCTGTTTTCCCATCTCTTGCTATTCCTGTTCAGCATCTAACCCTCAACAGAGGAAACAAATAGTTGAACAATATCCTCACCATGAATTGTAAACTGAATGTCTGCCTTTTTATTATTCGGTTTACAGAGCGCTGTACCCATTTGACGATGCAGAAATTTACAACAATGCTTGAAAACCCTTACTGTTTAAGATGTAAACTGAAATTTCTATTCATCTCTTTTAGTTTAGTGGAGACAAATGTTTTAAAACATTCTGACACTGTCATTTTTCAAAGAAATTCTAACCCTTCCTCAAAAAAAAGCTTGAATTAACAGGTGTGGTTTTATAAAACGGACCATTTGCACAACAGTTGGTTGTATTATTCTTTAATATTTACAATCATACCGTTGCCATGATTACATAGTGATTAATTCTTTGTAAGACTGGCCTCTTGTAGTTTACAGTGGGACAACACAAAAGGGTTGATGCAGTGTTGAAATTACATAGGAAAAATAAACGATGTTGGACCGACTAAAAAGAAATAAGTGAATTTGACGATATTGATCATACACAAATTAACAGTTTGTTCAAATTAAAGTTAAGTTATATTCATACAGTGGATAAATTAGATTTGAAAAAACTTAATCAATTTGCAGGAATCAGTAAATCAGTGTCTTTTTAAGTTGGTATTGTACAATTTTATTTAAGAGAATGTGTTTCTGTCACTTCACACAGATGTGAGCTGGTCACCGACGGTTCCAGGTGAGAGACACGTGCCAGGGAAAATAAAACCCAATTTCCCAGTAAGTAGGTAAAACAGATGGAAATACAGAATGGATCAATGATCAGGCACGAACAGTTTAAGCATAAAACAAGTTTTTAAAAAACTCTACGTCACTGTGTGTTAGCTGGTGTTGTGTTTCTCTGGGAGTCACAGAAAAAACCTTGAACTACAAAGCAACTACTGGAAAAGTTCATGATGAAGGTGCCTGTCAGCTACAACAAGAATATGCTTGTAATATACAGTAAACTTTCTGATTATGTTAAATGATAACTATACACAGAGGCATATATTACTCTTGCAAACTATATGTAACTCTTATATTTGTATTTTTGTGCAAAGTTCAACAACAACGTACGACAAACGTGTTTTTTCGGCAGAAGGAAACGTTATAGTTAAATTCATATAGACTGTATAAAGATGGACGACATGTCAGCTCCCCGAAAGTGAAGCCAAATTGTCTTGACTGCCCCCTGCTGGCTGCAGTAGAGGTTATAAATTCAGAATACTCCAAATTAAATTACATGTCAAATAATTTTTTCTCAAAGATGGTTTCTGTCATTTTAAGTAGTTCTTATCACAGTGATGTTTGGTCGAGCGCTAGTATCGACAGGACCTTAACCCCTGATCGATATTTTGGCTTCACTTCTGGATACTAGAAGGAAGTGGAGACGCGTCGTCCATCTTTCTTTTGACAGCCTATCTTTGACCTGGCTGTGAGCTCATTTTGGGAAAGAGGCAGAAACAGAGGATCAGTGCTTCGGGTCACGAGGCCTATGTACAACGACGTTTTGGCAAAGAGGAGACAGCTCAAAATGCACCGATTAGAAAAATAATTTGTAGAACAAATTATGTAGAAAAGAAAATTAAAATAAATTAAGTCCTTTGGAACAAAAAAAAAGAAGATAAAACACAGCAAAATAATGTGTATACAACATTGTTCCATGGATGTTTGCAGGTCATTAAGTTGGCTACTACTCGGCGTGACGTTCTAGCGTATTAATAAATACTCCAGTGTTGAAATCCTTGATGCATTAAGTGCTGGAATAAGTATTCTATATAGTGAAATAACATGGACATAAAATCCAGATATACATCAAAAATATGCATATGTACAACGACGTCAGGTTGTAGATATGAATACGCAAAAAGTGCAAGAAGTAGTGGGGTCAGATATACGAAGTCTGTTTTGGTTGATATACGAGAAAGAGGAGCTATGAAGGAACCAGATTTTCTTTTTTCGTTGTTTTACCTGTTGTGCTTCTTGATGCTTCTCTTTGGATACACAAACAACAACAACAAAAACTTGCATATACATGTTGGTAACAAAAAAAAAGTTAATATTGATAAGGTGCAGAATGAGAACAAGAAACGTTTTCTTTAAATCAGCACATTCCTGTCTGTGTGTACCCCGGAGTGTGAGGGCCACTCAAAGGGAAAGAAATATCAGAGAGTTCGAGAATAAAGTTTAATGAGAAAAAATAAGTACATTTACAAGAATAAAGTTGCAGTATTTTCTCTTAAAATTCCTTGTAATATTTATTTTCTCGTTAAATGACAAATTTACTCTTGTAATATTACAACCTTGTTATATTCATAAATCTTTATGCTCGATATCTCAGATATTTCTTTTCTTTAAGTGGCCCTAATGCTCCGTCGTTCTGTGTGTGTTCTGTTGTGAGGATTGGAAACTGTAAGGCAGGGACCACGGGGAATTTTTAAGAGCGAACTGACGTGCAACAGTGTTCGAGAAGAGGCCTGAGCATCGTCTCTTCACCTTTAGGTGTTGACCGTCGCCTCGCTTCACCTGCTGGTCGCTGGGAGAGTTGCGCGTCTGCTTTGCCCCCAAAAAATTGCAGCGTATCACCAACTTTAAAAAACTGTCAGGCTGTCTAATGGTGAGGTCACACTCGTGAGACATAGAGCTGAAACGCCTGGTTCCAGAGGTGAATTTCAACTTTGGGTTTCTCTCACGATCAAATAAGAGGTTGTTTTATTCCTCAGTTGCACAGGAACAAGTCTTTTATTAAAAATGTTACAATATTTTTCAGGATTGCTGGCTTCTTTTGTCTTTTACAAACTTTTGGGATTTCTGTTATCAATGTAAATGTAGTTTTTTCTCAGATTTCTTTGTTTTCATCTGTGAATATGAGATCTTTGAATTGTAGAATTGAATTAGTGGAACCGAGGGTCACGGCACAGTGAAGCCACGCTGCAGCTCTATGTCCACGAGCAGTGTGTGTGACATGAACTTGTCTGAAGAGCAGTTGAACGGCGTGTGTCCTCCCTCGGCTTACTGCAGATATCTGTAAACCTTAAAGCAGTGGTTGCCGGAGTCAGCGACAGCCACGTGTCCGTCTGAGGTGAGGGCGAGGCCCTGGGGCCCGTACAGCGGGTCTGCTGATGTGTTGATGTAGGATAAGAAGGAGCCTGTGCTGTCAAACACCTGAATAAAAACACAAAAGACTTTTTCAGTGTCCATGTTGCAACAGACCATAATAAATAAACTGTAAAATACTCAGATCTGCAGGTTTCAAGTTGCTGTGACTGAAATGGTGCTTTACTGTTGCTGAACTGACGATCAAGCTCCAAACTAGTAGAGCACAAACCTCCGCCAAGGTCCAACAATCCTACACTAGATCGATTTTATAACAGAAAAGAGGAGGTGGTCTGATAACCTAAATTATTAGTCATAAAACATAGTTAAAGAAAATGAAAAAAGTCTGTAAAGTCTTATAAGGTCTTCACAGGCACAGGCGTCATCTATCCCCAAGTTTGGTGGAAATCGGTTTAGTAGTTTTTGCGTAATTCTGCTAACATAGAATCCAACGGACAGGTGAAAACATAAACTCCTTGGTGATAAGTTTCAACTGAACCCGACCTCACCTGTATTCTGCTGTTGCCCCAGTCAGCAACTATGATGTTCCCGTTGGCGTCGACAGCCACACCAGTGGGAGCGTTGAACTGACCGTTTCCTTCACCGTGAGAACCGAATTTAAACAAGAACTCTCCATCGGCACTGTACACCTGCGACAGGAAGTCAGGGGACAAACTGTTACGTCTACAACTCAACGCTCACTGTGAAATATACAGATAATACACACGAATCTAAATGATAAGACATTGATTTCTGTTGAAAGTCTCACCTTCACAGAGTGATTGTGAAAGTCGGTCACGATAATTTCATTCTTGTTGTTCACAGCGACAAAGTGAGGACCTGGGTGAAGACAGAGAAACGGGTCAGTGCTGAAGCTGCGGTGGCCTGAGCTGATTCATGTGGTTTTCTTCATTCTCTTAAACGTTAGTCGGCTGTTAAATTTCAACTAGTTGAGCCTAAAGCTGAAATCACGAGTTTCATCAGACGTTTGTAGCTGCTCTGATTTTCCTGGAGTCGTCTGTTGGAATTTTTTTTAACGCATCAGATGATTTAAGTTGAGCTACAAAATTGTTATTTTTTTTAACAGTAGTGAAAATCAAAGTTAGATTCATCATGCTGACAAGTTTGTTATTAGTTGTCTCAGATATAAATGCTCCCGCTAAGGGTTTACAAAAATTCAAGCCTAACCGTTGATTTCTAAGATGTCACTATTAAATCCTTTTGACAAAGAAATGTAATTGAGGCTTGAAAACATTTAACCATTAAGATTATTTAATTTTTTTCTATATATTATATCGATATATCACTATAAAAACAAAGAAAACGCAAATACAACCAAATATATAGAACTTGAAAATAATAGATTTTTTTAAGTTAAAGGTTAAAATAAATGTTCTGTATGGTTTATTCTGTAAATAATGATAAAAGTTTTCATATCTTCAAACACAAACGATGTGAAAGGCTCATATCGAGTAAAGTGAAAACATATCGTCTGAGAACAACAGTGTAAGGGCCCGGTCACACATGTGCAAAGCGAAGATTGTAGATAAAAGCGGGAAGCAGATGTTTTACTCGCCTCCTCGCTCGCACTGATTGGACGGGAACATGAAGCGAAGGTTCACCGCTGATACGTTTGCGTACGTGTGACCGGGCCCTCGCTCATAACACTGATTGTCTTATAGCAAACACTGGGTAAGTCAAAGCAGTGAAAAATCACACAACTCACATCCATTTACACAACAAAACACAATGCGTGTGACAAAACGTCCATTATTGTAATAGCAGGTGATTATTACAATGTTTCTCTGTGTTTGATCAGGTTTGCTCAGGCACAGCTGGATCCAACAGTTTTCAGGAGGTGAGACACAGGACCAGGGGAGGGGTTAGACACGGGGCACCGCACTGTGGGGTTAAGGTCGCAGCAAGGCCACACTTAGTACTTACTGAAAACTGAGCCAGATTTATTAAAGTTTGGGCCAAGTTTTTCTGAATCGGAAAACAGGAGGAAGAACAGAAAGAAAGAAAGAAAGAAAGAAAAAGATATGTCGTCAGAGATGAACAAAAATAAATAAAAGGAAACAGAGAAGTCAAATAGAGGGGGGGGGGGCAGCACAGGCACAGTTTGTGTTGGGGGGAGCAGGGGCTCGGTGCGTCACCTGGGGCTTTTACAGGTAAAAACAAATCCTACACAATAATGTGACACATCAGTCTAGGTTTAGAAATAACAGCACAGACAACGTGTAAGAGGAACCAAAGAATCAAGAGGAGAATTTATTATTTAGTTTCTGAACTGGACAGATTGTGCTGCGAGGCTTGTTTTTCCACTTTCTTTGACACAGCTTTTATTTTTATATAATAGAGTTAAGAGCAAGAGCCTGTAAATGTTCTGAACTTTCTGCTGCCCCTCATTAGTCAGAGATCACAATCAGGGTTTATATCAAAACATGTTGCAGAACTTTAATCTCCACGAAGCAATATTCTCTGTTATCATATATCAGGCTAAACACATCCATCATGACTTGTTCCCTTTGTAGCAACACTATGCAACTTTTACCTTAAAATATCAGCCTCAGTATTAGTTTGAATGTTCAGCGACTGTGAATATGGAGAGTTATACTGAGCAACTTAAACTGCCAGAATTGAAATTCAAGGGTAAACCTGATAAAAAAGACTCAGAGGTAATTAAAAAACAGAGTTTGTGTCCAATATTCAGCCAAGAAAACTTTTTAAATGTGAAAAATTCTACACAGAGTTTGGTGGATTTGTTAATTTTCTGGTTCGGGAAGTTTTCCTTTAAATGAAAACCAAAACAAAGCCCAACTGAATGAATCACCGCATGTGGCTGCAGAGGGCGCTGTTGCTCACTAAAAGTTGTATAGTGTTACTTTCAGAAAGAAGACCTTGTCTCTGAGCTCCCTGTCCGTATTAAAAAGATGTCTGCTGTTACATGTTAACGCCTCCTCACCTGCGAACTGTCTGTCCGACGTCCCTCGGCCCCCGAACTTAGTCACAAGTTTCCCATTGGACTGAAAGATGAAGACGCAGCAGGCCTTGTTGTCCACGGTGATGATGTGTCCGTTCTTATCCACAGCGACGCCCTTAGGGCCCATGAGCCGGCCGGCACCGATCTTATTCTGCAAGGGAGCATTTTAGCAGGGAAAGAAAGACATGAAACACTTTGAGAGAATTTCTAAACCATCTTTATCTCTATACGTTCGTTAATATTATATGTTTCATCTTAAGTTCTGTGATCTCACCTTGAACTTGCCGTCAGAGGAGAAGATGCTGACCCATCGATTGTCATAGTCGGCCACCACAATGTCCCCGTTCAAGTCCACGGTGACACCCGTCGGCCTCTGCAGTTGCCCCGGAGACCGACCTCTGACCCCGAAGCGCATCTTGAATTGGCCGTCGTTGGTGAAAATCTGTAAAATCAGTTCCGTCAGAGAGCAAATGAGTGACAGGATGTTCCTTTTCCAACGTGACCACAGACAAACACCTGCTCGTCTTCCTCTCTGTGTGTGGGTCTCACCTGGATGCACTGGTTGTTGCTGTCAGCCACCACCACTCTGCCGTTGCTGGAGGCTGAGATTCCCTGCAGGTTGGTGAACTCTCCTTTCTCTCTGCCCCGCGAACCTGGCAATTTAATGACTCAAATAATTACACACTCTCTACCTTAATCTGTGTGTGTGTGTGTGTGTGTGTGTGTGTGTGTGTGTGTGTGTGTGTGTGTGTGTGTGTGTGTGTGTGTGTGTGTGTGTGTGTGTGTGTTAACAGTACAGTTTATAGATAAGTATATAAAGATGGACAACATGTCGACCTCCTAAAAGTAAAGCCAAACCACTGCAGTATAGGCCATAACCCCTGCCTCCTCCATGTTAGTGGACGGGACATGGACAAAACTAAAAAGTAAAACTTACACGTCAAAAAAAGTTTCTGTCATAAGTACTTCATCTCAGTTGAAGAGCTCATGTTTGAGGTAATATTGGTTTTAATTTGTTATTTGATGCCA
Organism: Hippoglossus stenolepis; assembly: GCF_022539355.2. Classification (NCBI taxonomy): domain Eukaryota; kingdom Metazoa; phylum Chordata; class Actinopteri; order Pleuronectiformes; family Pleuronectidae; genus Hippoglossus; species Hippoglossus stenolepis. The sequence continues at coordinate 19,505,056 of NC_061497.1, forward strand.
TAACAATGTGTGTGAAACGTCATGATTGACAGCTGAAACTGACTCAGAGAAACCTGCCACTCAGCATCTGCAATGCAAGTAAACAACTTGACATTATTGTTGTACTTTTCATAAAATCCTTGGACGTCACTTCTTCTTTTTCGTCTCAGTAAGTTGATTTTCATTCAGTTTACTGGCAGGAAATGAAAATTGTAGATTCTAAAAACTTGTTTTATGGTTCAGAAATGAGTTTGCAGTATTGTTATATATTTCCTTTCTGCAGTGAATAGGATAAAACCATCAAAGTAACAAACAAACAAGTAAATTGTGTGTTTTTCTGCTTCACAGTCCTATGTTTGAAATGAACTTCCTCTCCAGGCCTCTGTCTTACCCACTCTGTAGATGAGCTCATCCTCGATGGGGTTCTCCTTCTTCTTGGTGGTGCTGTACATGCTGGAGGGCCGCCGCACTGCTTTCTGCCGTATGTGGCCCCCCGTCCCGCTGGGAGACTTCACCCTCCTCTTCACGTCATCTGGAGACTGTGGCACATCTGAGGGCTTCACGGCCCGTAGGCGGAACGGGCTGCCGCGTACCGGCTGGCCGTACAGCAGCAGGGCGAAGGAGTACTCTCCCTCAGAGCGTATCGTGTAGCCCACCTCGTACGTTCCGTTCTTATTGTCCGTTATCTCAGTCTCTGCGGCTCGGTTCCCGTCGGCAGACGTTATCTCTGCCTTTAAAACAGCATTTCCGCTCCGCACCAGCTCGCCATCCTGCAAGTAGAGATCACTGATTCAATTTCAGAACACAGATGATATCTTGTTCCAGCAACAGTAGTAATTCTCATATGATGCCTCCATAAAATAACTGACTTCTTTCACAAACAAACAAGAAACATTGCATGAAATGTGAATTCAAAGCTGCTGTCTATCAATCTTTCCATGGTTCCCTCTGCACATGTAGCCTCAACAACTTGAAGACTGTACCTTGTCTTTCGTTGTCACGGTGACGGTGTGATGCTGCCCGGTTGCTGCGTGCCGGAGGCCTTCTCCCGTGGCAACAGAGGTGTGAGCGACAGCAGCTGTGGTGAGGAGAACCCCCAGGTTCTGGATGGAGCGTCGCAGACCTTCAGTCTCCACCTGGAGCCACACGGCACACACAGGACACAGGACACAGGACACAGGACACAGGACACAGGACACAGTGCAAAACGTATAAACCCTTTGTGAACAGCAAATCAGAGCTAAGCAGAGAGTGAAAACTGGACCTTAAACTGTCCGATCACCATAGATACGACTCTGATGAGATGCTAATTTTGCTCTGTGTCTGCTGGATGTCAAAACAGCCTTAGAATAGCTTTAATGTCTAAAGTATATTCCACAGTGATCCGACATGTACTGTATCTATCTCATTAGTGACAACAAGCAAAAACTCTCACATCCTCAATAGGAGCATGAAAGGTTAAAAAAACCTGCTGCTATAAGTTTTCTATCCAGACCTATTAGACAGAGGCAGCGCTTAAAATCATAGAAAACGATCATATGATAAAATCAGTCAGAGAAATGGTTTGAATCCGAATAAGCAGCTGTTGCTACCTGACAGTCCAGATGTGCGTTCTGATGGGGCCTCTCTGGAAAGTCGTGTCGGGCCAGCGCTGTCACCCGCTCGCTCATCTGCTTCTGAACCAGCAGCACCTTCACAGGCAGGAAACAAAAACTGTTTTCTCAGTCAACTTTTCAATCAAAGATATTTCACTGTTTCTGCTCACATCCTGTTACAGGATAGCCGATTCCCAGATGAGCTGTAAACTGTTTGTGAGCTCTGTCATGCTAGTAACAGTGAGCCAGCCCACCTCAGTGGCGCTCCCGTGGCTGAGGGCCTGCTCTGTGAAGCTGCAGCTGCTCTGGATGTGCTCCTTCCCCTGGAGGAGAGATGAGAGCTGCGCCTGCAGGACCTGCACTCAGGTGAGAGAGAAAAGAGGATGAGGACAGGTTAGAGTAAAATATGAGAAGAGAGGAGGCAGGTGAAATACTGTTTATACAAAGAAGGAAAGAAGAGGAGAGAGTCTTTCATTAAGTCCTAAGGCTGACAGGAATGTGAGAGATCTAACATGTGTGTCTGACCCTGATGATGCAAGAGCACAAATGCTTGTGCATGTATGTGAGAGCACCACCTTCTGCTTGGTGGTGCAGATGTTCTCCAGGTCTGTGATGAGGGCCGACTTGCGCTGATGCAGCGCTCGCTCCAGCTCTTCAAACGTACTGGTGATCTCTGCCACCGCCTCAGTCTTCCTCTCGTTCAGCTGCCGAGAAATCTCACTCACCAGCTCGATGGCTGCTGTTAGCTGAGGGAGCCTGGAGGGGAACACGAGGAGAAACCTTCTGAGAAACCCTGTCTGTTTATCTGCTGGTTTTTTTGCAGGATTACGCAACAACAACAGATTGAATTACCATGAAACTTGGTGGAAAGACGTGGGCCAGGAAAGAACAAATTACATGTTGGTGCAAAGGATCCAGGAATCTCTTTTCACTTTCTTTAACATTGTGAGATGGGACATTTTTCAAAATTTTCTCTGATTTCTCGGAGAACAATTCCTAGTTATTGATCTGGAATTTTGTTTTTAAATAAATAACAATTTAGGGAACTTATATTTACGAGTGTGTGAAATTTGGTGCAGATCAGAATAAAAATCCAGATCTAGTGAATTCATATATGGTTTCATCAGAGGACCTGGTGGAGCTATTCTAGTTTGTTTTTAACTCAAATAAATAAGAAATATAAGATAACTTGTATCACGTTTTTCAGGGAACTCAATGACACATTTATAAGATAACCTGTTGAAGAAGCTAGATCAAGCTACAAAACGTGTCCCTATAATATATTAATCATAGTAGATGTAGAAGAAGTTTTGAAATGCCAGGCACAGCACAGCACAGGTGATGTTTGATGGCAAATGCTAAATCAGGGCCAAAACACCTCAGCTCCCAAACACCTGATGTGAAGGATAAAGTCTAAAAGCTTCACGGAGACATCGAGTCCTCACCTGCTGTGTATTGCGTCCAGCTGTGTCTTCAGTGCGGCCTTGTGCTGCTCCACCACGTCCCGCAGAGGAACAGTCACGTGCTCCCTGTGCTCGGCCTCCGTGCAGTCCAGACACATGGCTGTCTCACACGACTCACAGTAGAACTCCATCACCTGCAGAGGGAGACAAGTAGAGTTTCAAAATGAAGCTCACTCACTCTGGCTGGTTATTGCAGGAGGGGAAAGGAAAGTTTTTTTTAGATTAATTATTAGTAGATTCCCACCTTCCCCTCGTGGTTCGGGCAGCAGAGCGGCTTCCCGGCAGCTGCAGCACTCACTGACTCCAGGACACTGCAGGCCTCGGGCCGCGAGCACTCCGGGTCTCGTTGAAGAACCTGGTCAAGAACATTTTTAATGACTAAGTAAGATTAATGATCTATGTTCTTGTGCACAATGTGGTCTATGGTGTCCTTTCTTTCCTTTATTTGGCAGTCGACAGCTGACAGATGAGATGCAATAAAAGTGAAGCCAGAACTGAAGTGCGCAGAGGCAAACAAATCCTAAAAAGAGCCTCATGAAGCATACAGGACTGTCCAGAGTGACCTCACTCTGAAAGTATGTGCTCACTCTGTTGAACACTAGGAGCGGTCCTCACTAAAACAGCACCAGGATCACACAAAGCAATCTGACCCACTTCTTTCAGTTCATTTCCCTTTCTTTGACATCTATCTCATGATTGGTTGAATCTACGTTTCTTCCTCTGTAACATACTAGAAAATCCTGTTGGGCGAACACATTTGTGTCTGAGTTGAAAGAGAAAAAAGGAATTAGGATTCAAACCTCCATGAGATTAGTGATGAAGAAGTTGTTCTGTAAAGCACAAACTCCTTTCTCTGGCAAGATGGACGTCTGCCGGCACACTGGACACGAGAGCGTCAGAGACTCTGGGGGAATGTAGTTCTGGAGACAACTGAGGAGGCAGATAAAGAAACGCATGAGATAGAAAATACATAAAATATACACAAGCAAGTCTTTTGCATTGTTTTCTGAATAATTAGCAGAGCCTGACTGATGTGGATTTTTGGGGCCAATGCCAATATTAGTAACTAAAGTAATAAGATACCGATATATCAGTCGATATTTAAAAAAATATTTCTAAGATGCCGTTATCAAACCTTTATAACAAAGAAATGTTTGATATTTTACAGTTTAATCATAAACTTTACTATAAATAACCATAAACACAAATACCACACACATTCAATACAACTTTACTAATCCCAAGAACATTTGTAAAAGAAGACAAAACCAAGATACAGACACGCAGTGACAAACATCCACCAAAACAATAACACAATGAAACACAATGAAACAGCTGTTCAGTTGCATTGTGTTAATGTGCAATTTCTTAAAAAATGACAAATTTATTTGACATAAATTCACAAGATTTCTGCATAAAGATGAAAGTAAAATAAAAGTTTTCATATTGGTAGATCAGCTGATTTTTATCGGCCAACCAATAAAACAGAAGGGTTCTAACTATCTGTCGTCTTAGCACCGTGTTGAGAGACAGTGTCTGGTTCTCCTGTCACAACAAATTGAAGTTGAGAGTGAATCAGAGTCAAAACACAAAAACCAAAAAACCACAGCCTGAGAGAAAACATCCAGACTTTGTCTTTAAGTGAGTGAATCTTTGGCAAAACAACTTTCCTCACTGACTAAATACTGAAGGACAGAACATGTGTGTGTGTGTGTGTGTGTGTGTGTGTGTGTGTGTGTGTGTGTGTGTGTGTGTGTGTGTGTGTGTGTGTGTGTGTGTGTGTGTGTGTGTGTGTGTGGCACATACTGCACGTTTATGTCTCTGCATATTTGTGTGTGTGCACGTGACAAGGTGCTGGATTCAGGCCGAGCCTCCTCCGGTGCCGCAGCCACAAATCTGTCCCACCGGCCCCTGAAGCCTGAGGATGTTCAGGTTCAGTTGTCCTGAGGAGTTTTAACATTAAACACCTTCACGAGCCAAACCCCCAGTCAACAGTGTACAGCTGCAGTTACAGCACATTCCACATGGCCGACGGCCCGGCTGCCATCCAGCACATGATGCACAGCTGTGTTTACTTTAGCTTCTGTGATAACTGATCGTTATACAGTAAAAAAAACCTGAGGTCAGTGTGGAGGATAAGTCTCAACTCACACTAAAACCTTTCTGTTTCATTTACGTCTCAACCAAGCTTTGTTAAACTAGTCATTAGCTTTTGAGAACAACCAAAGATTTAAAGCAAGATTACAGTTGCTCTCAGAAATGCACTGAAGTCCGATGATGGACACAAATATCAAAGGATGAAAACAAGTTGCAGTGCACGTAGAAGACGCCAACGCAGATTCCAACTTAGAAACACAACGAAATTCGAGAGCTTTTGGGGATAAGGGCCTGTGCTGGTGTTGATGTGCTGTAAACAAAAATATGAGACGTCAGAATTTATACGTCATGTCCTGCCTCCTTTATTCTCACTATAACAATAACTATAATCACTTGCCTGAATATTTCAGACATTTTCTTGTTGATGTGAACACGTCTGACCCGATGAATCTCCTGCTGCGTTCTTCACATGTGAAAAGCAAACTCAGAAAATATCTGTCAGTCAGTTCCACAGTTCTGTGGATCACAGGAGATCGTACCCACTCACCAAAGTTAGATAGAACAAGAACAGGGGGAGGAGTGGGAATAAAAGAGGAAACATTCTCCATATTCCAAGTCAGTGAACCATCAAAGTCTTGGCCGCTCTGTCAACACCACTATACCAGTCTGGACAAATCACCATTGGTTTGTCTTTGTTTGTTTGGGGACTAACTGTGCTGTGAGCTCACATGTGCTTAATGACAAAGAGGAAAAGAGGAGCAGAATTAAACGTGACACCAACCACCCCCGAACCGAGGGGGCCCAGCAGGGGGGTTACCAGCTCAACCCTAAAACCATCCAGCATTAAAACATCTGTCTGGCTACATCATGCACAGCTCCAGACAAAAATCTGTTCACCTCAGCAGGGCTTCAGATCACATGTCATCCAGTTAAACCCCCGGATTAAACCTGCCCTCTGGTGGGTAACTGCCCCTCTCATTGCATGGAGAGAAAAGACTTACCCTTCACGCTTTGTGTCGCTATCGAAAACTATTCCATAAATATTTGTTTGATCGTAGGGTTTAGACGTAAACCAGTCTGAAACATAATCCCGGTTATCCTCTATACCTCACAACACTCCCCTCTCTACATTCTCCGTCCTCTCACCCTGACCCACAACAAGCTTTCCGAAAGCCCCCCCCCTGCTCGGCACCAAATGCCCCAGTAAGTATCGCTCGAGGGGGGTGTTGTCTTTCTAAGGAACTGCAAGTTTAAGTATTTTAAGTGTATCTCCCAACAATGGGGCTACAGTCAGTTGGCGGCCCCCGATGCTGAGGAATGCAATTATTCCCGTGGAGTCTGTGAGGAGAAGCGCTCCGAGCTGTTTAATTGTTGGTGGGGATTTGCGATAGATTTCCTTCTATTAGGGGACATGTAAATATTAAAGGAATTCTTCAGAACTAGGATGGCAGGATACTGACAGGGAAATTGCTACAGTAAAAACAGATAAACTATAATTACTGCCCTGTGGTTGTACGCCTCCACCAACCACAGCGGTTTCAGTCTACACACATTTTTTTTCCCAGACTCATATGAGGACACTGTAACCTTTGACCTTTAAATTAATCTTTTAAATTGAACAAAAATGTAAGATAGGCAGACTTGAGATATCATGTTCGAAAGAGGCCACCGTGACCTTGACCTTTGACCTTTGACCACTCAAATCGAATCAGTTACTCTGTGAATCTAAGTAAACCTTTGTGTGAAAGTTGAAAGGATTCTCTCATGGCATTCCTAAGATAACCCGTTCACACGACAGAAAAGGTGTACTGTGAGGTCCCAGTGATCCTTGAGTCAGTGCCTCATGTAATGAAATGGTGGGTGTTCTTGATATATCAGATTCACAAGAACATGATGTCACTGTGACCTTGACTTTCAAGCACCAAACTCTAATCAGTTCATCTTTGAGTCTAACTTAATGTTTGAACTGAATTTGAAGAAATTCTCTCAAGGCGTTCCCGAGATATCACGTTCACAAGGCAAAAGATATGTTTTGTTTCACCAAAACCCAATTAGTTCATCTTTAAGGCAAACTGACGAACGGACGGATGGACGGAAGGACGGAAGGACGGAAGGACGGAAGGACGGACAACCCAAAAACACAATACCCCGTCGATGCAGAGGCATAAAAAGCCGATGGTGTGAGCAGAGACTTGTGTCAGGTTCAGCTTGAGGGACCCGGAGGTGTATTTAGACCTTTTTGCCGGTGTGGGTTGAAAGCGAGAGGACAGACGTTGGTTACCTCTCACAGAAGGTGTGCAGACAGGGCAGGACCTTGGGGTTGCAGTAGTGATCCAGACAGATGCTGCAGACCAGGAACTGCTTGTCTATCTGACGCACCACTGGGCTGGTGCTCCCAGCCTCGCGCTTCGCCATGGCAGAGGACATTTAGAGCCACAGACAATGGCAGCAGTTACCCTAGGGGGGGAGAGACAAAGATAAATGGATTAATATTCGGCTAAATTTAAACTTTTCTATTGTTGAGTATCACTTTCGGGGACTGCTAATGCTCAGCGAACTTCCCACAGGAGGTACCAGGAACCCAAGCTAATAAAGCCGTTTAATTCCTCGTGTCTATTGTTGCTGTGTTATTTCTGGGTTAATACCAGACGGAATCCAGCTGAAAGGGACCAGTGTGAAACAGAGACATGCAACAGCCCCGAGGTCGGAGACAGGAGCAGATGTAGACAAACCAGCAAGACCGTGTTTAATCAACACTTCAGTTAAAAACCAGAGCAGGAAATTAACACAATTTGGACTTAAAGACAATACAATAATGTATTATGACAAGCTTGTAAAACAAAAAGCCCACGTCTACACAACACACACCCCCGATGCACTCTGGACCTGTTGTAACAGTTAAATCCACTCATGAACTGGACACACACACACACGCACACACACACACACACACACAGTCACGCAGACACACAAAAGAATCTGCTGAGTCCTGTCTATGTTTGCTTCTGTTGCTGTTTGATAGTCGTTACTCATCACTTGTGGTTTCTCACTGTGTCATTGAGTTAATAGTTCAGCTGTTATACTGTAATTTAACACATTAAACAATATGTTCTGTCATGATAAACAAAGTGTAATTGATCATGTACACATCACATCAACATCATTGTAGAGTACAGTACAAACAGTCCCCTCATGAAACCACATGTTAATTCACTACATCCAGATTTTCTTTTGGATCTGCACCAAATTACACACACTCATAAATATCAGTCTCCTAAAGATGTCAGAGTTTTTAACAAGATCTGTTATTTGTTCTCTGACAAATCAAAGAACATTTTGAAAAACATCCTAAGTGAAAAGAAGATTCCTGAATCAGGGGGTGAACCTGAATTTTGTTATGGGTTATTCCCGGGGTCACCCCTCCAAAGAATTTCATGGAAGGTTAATTAACCCTGCTCACAAACAAACAAACAAACAAACAAACAAACAAACAAACAAACAAACAAACAAAAATGCAACCTCCTTGGAAGAGTTTGATTTAAAGATGACAATACATTTTAATGTGATTCACACATATTAGCCTCTTTACAAATGACTGATCTAGTTGTTTTTAGTTGTGTATTAAAAGAGCTGTGTATCAGTCTGGGAATGATAACAGGTTACAATTCTGCATTTCAATTTTGATGGCCCCTTTTTCCCTTTAATTTGTATTAACACATCATGTTGCCATTAAATTAGATAAATATGTTAAATGTGTCTGTTATAAGTCATCACATATTTTCAACTTCTCACAAATTTAAGCTCTAAACATTTAGAATTCATTTTAAATAACACACCAAATAGCTGGCATGGGCTACATGTCGCTAAAATCTCAAAACCGGAAGGCAGCTGGAAGGTGCGGATCCTCTGCCTGGCAACACACACCAGCGCCGTCTCCACCGTGTCCCACTTTCACATTCATCAGCACAAGTCCCAACACATATGGTGGAACAATTACAGCTGCATGTTAGAGATGCTGCTGCAGCGTGCTCCACTCGCATGTAGAGTGAAAATGAAATGGAGAGACGGTGTTTTAACCGCACTAAAATATCGGGTCTAATAAAGATTTAAGATTTAGATTTAGATTTAGATTTGCAATGATTTTTTATCTTTTTGTGAGAAAAGCAGAGACGACATCTATTTTTTGGGAAAATACTTCACCTCACCTGCCCTCAGCTTTAAATTGTGGCCTTTCATGATTACTGCACGTGTCACTTTTACCTCTGTGCCGCTGACTGACTCCGGTGATGTCGTCCAGTCACATTTTCTCAGTAGGTCAACACGTGTATTATTCATGTTACAGACATGCACTCGTATGTTCTCACAGACGCAGGGATGAGTGAAGAGCAGCGTGTGTGAGTCTCAACAAACACACGTCTGCATGGCTTCAAGATGGAGTTATGAACGTTCCCTTGTGACGAGGACACACACAAACTCATGCACAAAAGCACAAACACACTGATAATCATCATCCCCCACCTCACCCCCCCTCCGTGTCTGTGCATCTGTCGCTGCTGGATCTAATATGACACTCAATCCCCTAGCCCATCTTGCCCTATTGTCAGTTGTTGACCCCCCGCACACACACACACACACACACACAATCACAGTGGGTAAGACCCAGGCAGTATCTTTCCAGAGGATCCAATGACACACAGTCTGCGGACCGGGTGGGTAAAGGTCACGTCTTAAGCCGCCGAACCACAAGAACAACATGTCACACTCCCTCTCTGCTGAGGAGAGTGTCTGATGGAAACGATCAGTGGTTAAGTGGCTTATGTTTTGTCTGAATCCAAATATGCATTGTTCTGTTTAAATCCCGCGATTAAAACTGGCATTTCAAGAATATCCGGTTGTCTCTGTTGGACTCTGGTGAAAAGAAGCTCGATAGAACGCAGAACAAACGAGGGATCAACCACAGGATGTTAAGTTCTCATACACTTCTTCTCCTTCTCCACCACAACTCACTGATACCTCAACAGCATCATTCTGTCATGACGTCTGTCTAAATTTAGACACGTGTATTAGCGGGGAGGCAGGGAATCTATGACAGTGAATCTAAAATAACACCCGTGGTCCTGGGACGGCTGTGGCTGCATTTGTTTACTTTAAAAAGTCATTTATTTTTGGTGGCCACAGCAAAATAAGATCCTGAAAAGGAATAAATCCTAAATAGGAATTTGCCAAAGCCATCTGCTCAGTGTCAGTCGGAGAAAATGGAAAAATAAAACCTTTAATGTCACTTAACATTTCTTTTGAACCTACAGTGTAACTCATGCGTGAAAGGCATGTGACTTTTACAAAGCTATGTTCCAGCTGATTGGAAAATGCACACATGCCGCTGCAGCACACACACACACACACACACACACGTGAGAATAACGCTTGCACATGAGTGGATTCTCCTGTGCAGTATCATGTGTTTATGTACATGCAGGAAGCAGACGGCGTTCCCAACTTCACTCATGTGCCTAAGTAGGCCGCCGTGCTTGGTTTTGAAGCTTTAAAGCAGCCGTGACCAGTTCACTGACAGGCTCTGCAAGCTCCAGGAGTGAGTGACGACGTGCAGACTCAGATTTTAGTCTCTGCAGTTAAAGCAGCAGCGTGTGATGAAGCCAAGCCCAGACAGGAACTGCAGGAAGCCTCTAAAACACGATGTACGAGAGGACACGTCCTGCAGGGAGCTGTCAACTAAACACCATCAAAATGAAATGTGTCATAATTCCCCCGGCAATTAAACACGCAGTAATAACAGACCTCGGCTCCAGTAATCCCCCCCCCACCTCCCCTGAACTCTCAGGATTACAGTATTTGCATGTGAATCTGGGTACGTGTTTGCGTGTGAGCGCATGGTTGCAGCAGGTTGGTGTGTGACAACAGGCGAACACTCGTGGAGTCAAAACACAAAGCGCCTATTCAGCGCCGGCTTAACAGGATACAAAGTAATCGTATTCTTTCTCTCACTTTCTCTTTGTCTCATCCAGAACTAAAGGAACTGGATCCTCGCAGCTCATACACGTGTGAATATAATATATAACACACACACACACACAAGGAGAGGAAGTGGAAATTAATCAACTTCTTCCCAGTTCAACAGGAGGACAGAGACAGTTTGAGAGGAAAAGTGTCAACAAGAGCTGGGAAATAAAATATAATTTTCATCATTAGTGATTCAACAAAGCTTCAGTTCATATGGATCAACTTCAGATTTGTAAAAAACGTTGCTGTTTATCAAGTGTTTGATACTCTGCTCATTAAGAAAAGTTTTAAACCACAACGTTCTCTCAGGAGCAAAAATCTAAAAAGTCTAAAGAAATAAAAATGTGTCATTAATCATGATAATTATCGACATTGACATTTGGTCTTGATTTAAGTTTTGGCCTCAGGGTCCATCTGCTCCCTGTTGACTCTCGTGTACCTGAACAGCAACAATGAATCTGTGCTGACAGCTTCACACAAACACACTTCACTCTGGTGACAGCTGATGGCACACAGCTGGGCGGCTGTGCCTCAGGAGGTCGAGAGGGGCGATGGTTCGATCCCCGGCTCCTCCACATGAGCAGGTGTGTGATAGAATGGTGTTTGTTTTTGTAAACCAAGTAGTGCATCAGGTTTATAGTGCTGTTGTATGAACGTGTGAATGTGGCTTGAACTGCAGAGCAAATGTGAAATTCACTATTTAAAAATATACAGTCAACACGTGTACTGCATGAACATAAGAACACAAACAACACACACACACACACAGTTGACTTGTATAAGTACACACAGTTGACATATATAAGAACACACACACACACAGTTTACATGTATGAGTACACATCCACACACACACACACACACACACACACACACACACACAGTTGTCATGTATAAGAACACACGCACAGAGTTTACATGTACACACACACACACACACACCCACACACACCCACACACACACACACACCCACACACACACACACACACACACACACACACACACACACACACACACACACACACACACACAGACTACCTGCTGTCAGTCGGCTGCAGTAGATCAGTGGAGAAGGCTCCATGGCAGCTATGTGTTGGGTCAGTGTAACACTGAAGAATCAGCACACACCCTGACTTCCCCTCTCGCCTGCGCCCTCCAGCTCCACTGACCACTCTTCCTTTTCCCTTTTCCTCACATCACACACACACACACTCACACTGAAAAAGGGCTGAACAGGGACGACAACAGAGGGTGGGACTGTAAATTGAAAGTCCCTCCTACTGTCAGAGCTGTTTACAAGCATGAGCTGACTGGATATACCCTCCTACTGCCGCACTCTGATTGGCCGGGGAACTTAAACTATGGAGTGGGGTTGCATCACGGGAGAACAATTCGTGCCGGCCAGAGCGGAATGGACGCATGCGACTGAAACAGACAAGAGGAAGAGGAGCAAGAGGAAGAGTCCAACTGTCAAAGCTGGAAAGACATAAATGCCATGTAACTATATAACTTGTGTAACCTTGTTGAACTCTGCAAAACGAGTCTTGAACGCAGCTTTGCTCAGAAACAACATTTCTGACTCTTATCTAAACATTCAGATTATCTGGCTTTCAGTTACTGTTACCAAAAAATGTGTCATTACTAAACCAGCCAAGTACCCCCACACAACACACACAACACACACACACACACACACACACACACACAAGCAGGTCAGCCAAACACAACACTGCGTTACATAATTCATGATGTCACCTTTAAAAAAAACTCAGAATGTGGAACATATGCCGCTCTCTCTCTCTCTCTCTCTCTCTCTCTCTCTCTCTCTCTCTCTGTCGAGCATCATCGCATCAAATTACACATCTGCAGTGATTAAGAAAAACCCTCACTGCTAAAAAGGGGATTATGTTTTTTTATTTTTTTTGGAGGGGGGGATATCAAGTAAAATATCTCATTGCAGGATTTCTTTGATCCTGGTCTCCCGAAAACGCCGTGTCCTTGTGAAGTGGTCAGAGTTTAATCTGGAGCGGGAGGTGATGATTTTTCTCACATCAATCTAGCGTTAATCTGGGCGGATTGAGTCCAGTTGTCTCTCCACCCTCGCTTCCGGCCCTTCGCTCTTCTCCACTCCCCGGCACACACCTTTCCAAAATCCCATCGGCCTCAGCTCGCACGCCAGGAAGTCGAGGGTAAGAGGATGGAAACACAACTCGGCCAATGACATCAGTTAATTTAACGAGTCACTCACGCAGATTATTGTGCCACTTCTGCTGCCTGTTATGAACTTGCACTGATTTAAACAAACAAGTCAAATGCTCCCCGGACTTCATTACAAGATCTAAACGCTTGTTCCTTCCAAATTAAGTCAGCTCCCACAAACACGCTGCATAGAACTAATTTATGGTGTCTTGTTTTCACGCTCTGCGGTGCGTAATCAGGGAGTTGGGTATCTGACATGACCAATATACCAATTGCAGCGTGGGCAGGCCGCCTCTTGCCATCGCTGCAGCGAGCACTCGACAGCATTACTGGTTTATTGCTGTGGTATCTGCTGAATCGACAGTTTTATGCGAATATACAGCTCCTGCAGTTATTAAACAGGAGGAAGATGAAGCGCCGGTGCCACAGTGAGTCTCCAGAAACAGTGCACATCATTAATTGATGTAGGACCAGAGATGATCAGAAAATAAAAAGAAATTGCATAATTTCTGAGTTGTTGCCCTTTTCGGAAAAGTTAAATCCGGTTATAAAGTCCTGTTTGAGGCTGTGAGAGTAACTTTATTCTGAGATAAGAGAGAAAAACAAACCGACCTCAGCGGTTAAGTCTGAGCCGAGAGCGATGACAACAACAACCAAAAGAAACGGTTCTGCCTCAGGCTCAGAAAGGGGCGGAACAACAACAGTGAAAAACAACCAGAAAATCCACATCCACTTCAAGCAGTGAGAATAAGAACAATACTTTTACGGAGCCACAAAGCTCTCGTGATGTATTCTGATTATTCGAGAGTCTTAATAATGTGACAAGAGAGGTTCATAACAAAATAACCTGAACCTAAGTCTGAACAGAGGTTTAATATGTGGAAATGAAGATAACTGTGACACATTTGCACTATAATAGCACTTGAGTTTTAAGATTTCCTTTATCACATTTATGCAGCCTAAGGAATACTTATATCTAATATCCAGACCTTATCCTAAACCCATCCCATTCACTTGCATATAAAACCCATTAAATAGTTTTCTCTATTTTAATTCTACATCCTGAGCTCATGTCCTGTCCACGTACCCTAACCCCCCGTCCTCACTCTGTAATGTCAAGCACACACTCAGACACACTCAGACACACTCATCTACGCAAATATATACACACACACCTACAGTCAGCTGTTTCAATCTGAGTCAGTCTATAACCCACCTCCCCCTCTGCTCCTCAGCTGCTCAAATGACGCCACACACACACACACACACACACACACACACACACACACACACACACACACACACTTCCCTCTCAGAGTTTAAACCTAAATTTGGTCCTTATAAAGATATAGGAATAAACCTAATAGATGGCGTGCATGGGCCGGCCTGTATGTACTCTCGTTAGCAGGCTCTGCAAACCTCCATTCTCCTGCACAGTCCAGCCCTAAGCCTCCACATACATATACTTCTATATATAGAGCTATCAGTTCTCATCCCCTTCACACCACAGGCACGTGCTCCGAGTTGCACACACACACACACACACATGCATGCATTGTGGAGAAGAGGAGGGATCCTTGGATGACCAGCATAGTAATGACTCAGAGCCACTGGAGAAGGACCCAGATGCCAAACATTTACCGGAGCCTGTCTTTGGCTGCATAACTCTGCAATTCATGTGACGCACATCCGGGTTTTACTTGTGCACGCTCGCACTCATCCATCTACATGCTAACACACCACTGACACATCCTCACTGGTTTTTATCATGTGTGCAAAGTTAGGAATGAAAGATAAGAAGGTTCACCTGCAGGTTTGTGTGTTTAATGAGGAAATTGTCAGCATTTATCTGATGTTGCCACACAACATCATTAGAGAATCATCACAAACTATTATTGACAGGAGACTTGTTTTTGGCAGCTCACAGTAAACACGCAGGTCTACAAATTACCCACTGATTGACGGGTTGAAACGAAAACACTGACGCTTCCCTCTCAAACGCTGCAGCAGCAGGCGCCACCCAGCTGTCGTCACACCGCCATCCGCCTCAGGGAAAGCAGGTGTGTGAGCGTAAATTTGGCTTCACATAAATATCATTTGCTTTACTTTTTCTTTTTTTAACAGAGCAGTGGAGGCAGAAAGCCCTCAGGCAGGTTTCAAAATCTCTCAGACAGGTTTGGTGCTGAATGTGCACACACAGTTTGTAACTAATCTTTTGTTCGACTCACCTGCATCTTGTACACGAGTAAAGAGTAATCACATGTTTTGTTATCACAGCCCCGACAAGAGTTTGAAGGTTAACATGATATTTTAGAAAACCTGCAAATCCTTCAAATACATGTAAAAATAGGCCATTTCATCATCTGTACTGTTTATCCTCAGAGGGTCATGGGGAGCTGAAGCCAGGAGAGGGGATACACTCAGGAGAGGTCGCTGGCCAATCACAGCGCTGACATACAAAGACAAATAATTGTTCACAATCAAATTCACACGAACGGGCAATTTAGAGACTCCTATCAACCTTCAACAGTGGTTCTCAGATGGGGGTCCACGAGGGTCCTTTAGCAGAGGAGGTCTTTGAAAAGTTTCCAGATTCATCCCTTAAAATAATCATGATACATGGGTATAAATATATATATATATATATATATATATATTATCATGTCTTATATCTTTCTAAGACAATGTCCTCTTGTGTTCTCTTCTTCTTCACAAAACAAAGTAGAAGTGTAAAAATAAATAGGGTATGTCAAATCATTCCTATGGGGACATACTGTATATGAGGGGGGTCTTTCCTCTGATCGGCCTGCAGGGTCGAACCCAAAACATTATTGATGTGAGGCGATGAACCACTGCATCACTTTACCACCCAGCATAAAAAACACATACAAATACATTATGATATAACAATGAGATATAATTTAATTCTTTACACCACGAACAAAACCCGTCGACCCTGCGAGCGCCACAGTCATGAAACCACCCCCCCCGTGTCTCTCCTCTCATGTTCACTCTGCTGCAGACTGAACTTCATCAAGAGATTCCTGACGTGGATAACATCAAGCAAACATCAGAACAGCAGCTCAACTCCACTGAGCCTTGAGAGAGAGAGAGAGAGAGAGAGAGAGAGAGAGAGAGAGAGAGAGAGAGAGAGAGAGCGACATCTCTTAAAGTGCATGAGTCAGTGTGCATATCAGATCATAACCTTGTCTTATCAGATTTGGAAGAAAAGAAACCCTTTGAATTGAATTATTAATATCAAACCAACTCAATTGACATTGGCATCACTTTTAAAGTGAAGATCCATGTTTTTATGAAATCTTATATAAGTACAGTACATATTCACTAATATGATTACCTATTATAAAAGTACCTTGATATATAAATAAAAAAGATTAATGTTAATATACATAAACACAGCTGATGGAGTATAAGAAATAAAAAGATTGTAATCAACATTTCAAACGTTCAAATGTTTGAAAATATCAAAATATAACATTCAAATAAATAGATTCATTCTACACGAGGCACAGACTCCTCATCCTCGACGCTCTCGCTCTGCCGTGATAGTCTCAGTGAGAGCGGGGCATGTGCCACAGGGTAGAGGAGCTGATCCTGAGATAATTTGTTTCTTTAAATAACTGAGGGAATAGAAGCCTCCGAGCTAAACATATATTAACATGAACAGTTCATTGACACAACAGATCCAGACCCCAGTCACGTTTCAGGTAAGTTTAACAGACCCTGTGTCTTCAGGAGAGTTTATCTATTTGGGAAGTTTAGCTTTTTGTCTCATAAAAAGGTCAAAATTTTGTTTATATAAGAGCCGAATATCCAGAAACCTCACCAATCAAAACAGAGAAGAGCTCTTTGCTGTGGGCCGTCACATCACAGAAACACACAGACTCAAAGAGGGGGGGGGGATTTCTGCAGGAGGAGATAAAACACATTTTTCTGGGACCTGGAGTTGTTTTTTCTCACTCTCTGGTTGTACGGAGCAGAGAAGCAGCGCCTCAGGGTGAAACTCTCCTCGTCTCGCTGTGTTATTTAGTTTTTTTATGTTTTATCTGCCCTTGCTGCTCATTTTAAACATAATGAAAAAAACTAACTCAGTGGGTCCAACAGCGGCAGAAATTCATTTACTTAAGGGGATTGGAAATTCCATCATTTGTTTGTCATGCCAATAGGTCGACGGATTTATGATCTGCACGTCTGTCAACCTCTGCACATGAAGGAGTGGGGGTGAAGCCTAAACAGCACGCCTGGTGGACAAAATAAAATAAAAGATAATTCAATCCAAGGCCTGAAAACTGAAGAATAAAAGCATCACAAATGCAGGATTCTCTTTCACTGGATTCTACAAGTGCTCATCGTATCTGAAGGAATCCCACAGTAAACTGACCACGCTTTTTGTGATGCTGCTGTGACGGAAAAGAACAGGGAAGCCTGCGAGTGTGTGTGATGCAGCGGATGACGACTCTCGGTGGGTGGTTAACCTTCCCCGCTCCTCACTGTCCTGCACGCAGAGGGGCCTTAAATTATCAGCTCGCCCGATCCGAGCGGAGCTGGACAGGAATGTGTCACAGGAACCGTCTGAATCAACATGTTAACGCACCTCAGCACACACAAACACACACAGAAACACAAGTGCACCCAACTATAGCAGCACATCATCACCAAAGAAGCATGTAAATGGATAAAAGAGAATTCAGACGACAGGGACTGTTTGTTTTTACCACAGAGTCACCATCGTGTTAATCTTCACTGATTTCTATCTTTACAGGAAAGAGTGAGCGAGGATAATACAGTTTTATGATTGTTATTCTTATTCTTTCATCACAGTAAGATCTAAACAGGCCTGTGTGGTGTCCAGGGCGTTCATGCTTCAAGAAGTAATGAACCTACACATGACTGGTTGGAGGATTAATATCAAGACAGTGACCACAGGAACATCAGCAGTGCAGAGTTTTAACACTTGACTGAATGTTAACTAATCCGTTCTTCAGTTTGATTTATATACAACAGTGAATCTCTCCTTCTTTTCACCCTTAGATTTTCTGATGAACTGAAGCAGTTTTGGATATATGGAATTTTTACATAATCCTATTTGGCTTCTTTTTTATATATATATCTCTTAATATAATACATATATTTCATACACTTCCTATATTTTGTATTTCTATTTATTGATATTGTCATGGTCTCTGTATATTTGTAGTCTCTAGTCTGTAAAAACCCAATTTCCCCCCCCAGGGATCAATAAAGTACTTCTGATATATCAGATATCTTCCTGATTAAAGGTTGTGTGATGAGCACAGCAGCAAAAATATTGTCAAAATAAGAAAGAGAAATATGACGTATATTGAAGATTTGGCATAAACGCACAAGTTTACACATGAAATTATGCAGAATTGCAGAAGAAGTCAGCATTTAGATTTATAAATGCAAAAAAAACATCTCTTCCAAACTGAAATAAAACAACAGTGTTTTGTTGTGGTTGTATAATCTGATGTATATGAAATGCTGAAAAACATGGTATAATATGGTCAGTGCTATTACTGAGCCCCCCTGAGCAACGTGTCTAAAAATACCCAGCATGACGTGAGTGCATCTCTCAGCTCAGCTGCTGAGCTTTCACCACATGGCTCCCTCCACACAATACAACGTGCACACGACTGAATGTGCTTTGGAAACACACACTCACTCCTTTTCCACACACGTGTTCACATCTTAGTGCAAACATTCGCACACAGACTGGTTTTCTAACCAAATCCCATGTGACCTTTCTGTCAGACAGCAGAGCCTGTAGCTCTGATATGATGCAGCCAATGATGTTTTCAGCTTCAACATCTTATCTTTTGGACCAGAGGAGAAATAAAAGTTGTTTGTACTTCAAAGCGAAATATAAAATGCACATAAAAGTGAAAATGAAACTCTTCATATTGTCTCTAGGCTAAAACCTGGTGCAAAATATAATGCACATTGCAACTGAAACCACAATATAGAACCAAAGTCATCTTTGTTTGGAAAAATGTATCAAAACTAAAATAAGAAAAAGATATATTAATAATTAAGGATAAATTAGCCATCTTGGCTTTTACAGCAGAGGTAAAAGGTTAATAACAATTCACCCGACAAGACTTTTAGAGGATCCTACATCTTTAACACTACTCTGTTCTCATCAAAGACAGAGTTAATAAATGTTCTCATCAAAGTCAGAGTTATTAAATGTTCTCATCAAAGTCAGAGTTATTAAATGTTCTTATCAAAGTCAGAGTTAATAAATGTTCTCATCAAAGTCAGAGTTAATAAATGTTCTCATCAAAGTCAGAGTTAATAAATGTTCTCATCAAAGTCAGAGTTAATAAATGTTCTCATCAAAGACAGAGTTAATAAATGTTCTCATCAAAGACAGAGTTAATAAATGTTCTCATCAAAGACAGAGTTAATAAATGTTCTCATCAAAGTCAGAGTTAATAAATGTTCTCATCAAAGACAGAGTTAATAAATGTTCTCATCAAAGTCAGAGTTAATAAATGTTCTCATCAAAGACAGAGTTAATAAATGTTCTCATCAAAGACAGAGTTAATAAATGTTCTCATCAAAGACAGAGTTAATAAATGTTCTCATCAAAGACAGAGTTAATAAATGTTCTCATCAAAGTCAGAGTTAATAAATGTTCTCATCAAAGTCAGAGTTAAATAACTTGTGCTCTGACGTACACGTTTCCCATGAAGACCCCCCCCCCTCTCTCTGATGGGTTCATATGAAACCAGCATCAAAAACATTTACACAAACATTTGCTTGACCCTGCAGAGACATTTCTGTTACCCGTGGCAACACGATCACCTGAAACACAACTGTCAGTGCTTGCAGTGTTTATCGAAGTCTCTTGTCACGGTGCTAGATGCCACCGTGAGGTACCAGGAACCAAATGATTCTTCTCAGCCATTTACAGAGAGGTGCAAATACAGTATCTGCTTGTTAGAGCCTGGATATGGATTTTTGCGGCCAGTGCTCATACTGATATTAAGGAGTAAAAAATGTCCAATACCGACACAGTGGCTGACATATATACTGCTATGATTCAAAAAATGTAATTGACGCAGGATATTTTACAGTTAAACCATAAAGTTTATCATAAAATAACAATAATAAAACTTAATATTTACATATAAATACACAAACTTTAACACAGATATTTATATGTCTGTGAACAGTTCCAAAATATCAAGTCAGGCTCTAGTGGTTGTATTAAACCTCATAACAAGAAATTCCAATTAGATGCACCAGCAAACACTTTAACGACTAAAATGTATAAATAGAATAGAAAATTGGCTCCGCATCAAGTGAGCTGATAATCTCAGACAGTCTGTGACAGTCGGGACACAAGTGGGGCAGAAAATCCAGTAGTTTCAGTAGTTGGCAGCCGCTCAGAATATATTTCGACCCTTTAAAAATGTCCTTGTTCGGGACTTTACACGCTCACAAAGTGTGGACACCTCTGTCCTCCACTGATTCCCCCTCAGGGTCTCGTCTTGTTGGAGTTCCAAGTCAAAGGTTTTTGCTTTGAGGACGACGTGAGGTTCTGCTCACAGCATCGTCAGCTGTGTCTCGGTTTAGAATGAGAGCAAAGTGAAGAACTGACACTGAGAGACAGTAGAAAGTCAATGCATCATTATAAGAGTTTTATGAGGGTTTGCTAAATCCAGGTAATGCAGGTAATCTGAAATTGTACAAAGGTTGACAAGGTTGTCACTCGGGGTAACTCACGATATGATATGATACGTGATACATGGCCCATTATAACGATAATATCACGATTCTCCGATCATACGTTGTAGATATATTGCAAGACAATCATATAACGACACATCGCGATATACAAAATGCCCCTAAAGAGATAGAGTGCAGGATTTGTATTTGTTCACTGCAATTTGATGTCAGTTTCACAGAGTTTGACACAAAATGAG
Source organism: Hippoglossus stenolepis (assembly GCF_022539355.2). NCBI lineage: Eukaryota > Metazoa > Chordata > Actinopteri > Pleuronectiformes > Pleuronectidae > Hippoglossus > Hippoglossus stenolepis. The sequence goes on from NC_061497.1 coordinate 19,526,381, forward strand.
ACAGAAAGATTTACTAAAAAGTGCATAAAGTTTTATCTTAGTCCCCGTTTAGTCTTTAACAAGCAAACAGTGACTTTTCAATGTCCACATGTGCCAGCATTCAAATGTAAAATAGACATAAACTGGCAAAAGTCCAAAATATATATATTAAACTACAATATCGATATTGGACCCCAGCATATTGATAATCGTATCTCGTGAGACAGGACATGATATATTGCCGTATCGATATTTTGATAAACTCTAGTAGATATTGATGCACGCTGACACGTTTGTTTTCTATTTAGAAATAAGATACATTTTTCATTCATGTCTTAGCTAAGTTATTAAATCTCCCATATTTTGGGGAAAAAAAGCTTTTTAAAGACATATTGCAGCAAGCCACAAATTCATATTTCAAGTGAAGTTCAATATTTAAACCATCTCTCCAGCACAGAGAGCAGCAGCTCATCACTCCACTCACCTATGATCACACTGAGCTCAGCCTCAGAGAAGCTGTCAAACACACAAGCAGTGAATATGTACAGGTTATGCTGCACAGGCCAGCGAATGGCCTGCCGCGTTATTTTGGAAACCGGCAACATAGGGTGTATGCAGCAGTTAGAGGAAGGTGAGTGGAGAGAGGTGGCATGAGAGAGAGGACAGGTTTGCATCCTCCCTGCCAAGGGGAGAAAGGTGTGGGATGGACAAGGATGAAGGAATGAGTGCCGTAGTGGGGATGGCGTTAAAGAGCGAGGAAGATTTACTTACAGCAGGTTCCTGACAGATGAGAGGAGAAGTTTTCAGAAAGCTCTCCCCCAGTGGGAGAGATATGAGTCCACAGAACCCAACATCGCAACAGCAAGAAGCCCCTCATGCAGCAGGGAGTCCGGGGAGGCAGGTGGGGACACGGCGTATGTGTGTGTGTGTGGATCTGGCTTTAATTCATGTATGTGCGTGCAAGCAGGAGGAAGAGTGAGTGAGGGAGACAGAGAGAAAGAGAGAGTGAGAGACTCTTAGGAGGCAAGAGATACAGAGATTGTACAAGCTGACTGGCTGCTGTGAATATGGGAGGGGGCTGGATGGTCCAATAGTGTGAGAGATGAGCAGAGCGGAGGGGATATGGCAACAAAGAGACACCGAATTTTTTCTACACCCTCACTCGCCCTTACTTATCTTGTCCCTCTCTTTTTTTTAGCGTGCGTGTGTGTGTGTGTAAGGAGAATGAGAAAACCTCAAACTGTCAAACGGAAAACTGATGATGCTTCATCTGAGAGAGAGAGAGAGAGAGAGAGAGAGAGAGAGAGAGAGAGAGAGAGAGAGAGAGAGAGAGAGGTGGTAAACAGATAAACTGCCTCCTCACAAACACAGTGCAGGTGCAGGGAAGTGATGGATGGAGAGAGTGACAAGATTTGGAGCTCAGCTTTTAAACGGGGGGGGGGTGTTGATGGAGAGGTGAAGAAAGAAGAGAGAAAGTGAAAAGTGCGGAGACAGAGGATGGGTTTGAAAAAGTAAATGGGTGTTCAGGGACTCCGGGTTCAAGTTCTTCCCAAGGATAAATGTTGTCTTGTTGAGGAGCTGTGGAGTTTATATGTGTGTGTGTGTGTGTGTGTGTGTGTGTGTGTGTGTGTGTGTGTGTGTGTGTGTGTGTGTGTGTGTGTGTGTGTGTGTGTGTGTACGTGCACGGACATCCGAGGTGCGAGTCCTCCTCTCAAGCAGCTACGTAGCACTTGTGTGCATGCGCATGGGGGTGGGGACCAAACCGTCTTCCCAGGATTTTGCTGCGGGAGCACCATGTTGTCATGGAGACTGCATCCAGTGCAGCAGAACACGCAGATGGCTGCTCTCTCTCTCTCTCTCTCTCTCTCTCTCTCTCTCTCTCCTCCCCCCTCTCTCTCTGAGTCCAGTTGGCTTCTCTTTCCTGACCTGCAAATCACAACAGCTCGTCTCCGTGCAGGTTTAGAGAAGCCTGCAGGTGTAGACAGGATGTTTGACTCAGCAGACAAACTGTTATATTCTGCGTTTATTCACCTATTCATTCCCTGTGGTTTCACGAAACTGCATGAAAATACTGCAAGAAAACCTCTCAACAAATATCATCTTAACATCTCAAACATTCTATATGTAACACCGCAAATGTGTCATTGCATATCCAATATACTGAGGGGATATTTCCCAATTAGACATTTTCTTTCATACCTAATGAGGTTAACAGCTGGTGAAGAAAAGGTGATGTAAACACACGGCTGGTTACTTTACAGGTGATCCTGCTGAGCAGCATTTTCACAAAGCACACGCCACATTTTCAGATTATGCCAGAATGGTTTAAATATCAATCTGCAGAGAATTTGAAATTTCCATCCATCCGTCCATTATCTATACCCCTTCTCCTCCTGGGCCAATCACAGCTCACACTGGGCGAGAAGCGTGTTACACCAGCGTATCACAGGTCTGAAATACAGTGAATAACCTGACCTGTTTGGGAGGACGCTGCAGACAAGGGAGAACATTCAAACTCCACAGAAAGACCCCAACCAAACCGGGATTCGAACCCAGAGCATTCCTGCTGTGAGGTGACCCTGTACCACCGTGCCAACTGAATTTGACATTTGCTCAAGAATAGATAATCGGTTACAGTCAAATCAATTCTTTGAAAAATTCTATGATTTGAGAGTTTGCCGTATGTCTTTGCACTCAATTTACTATGAGGCAGGGAATTTTAAATTAAGGAAACAGTTGCTTCCTGCACGAAAAAAGGTCTAATGCACTTTGATATGGATACAAATTGTCATATTGAGTTTATGTTATAATGTTGTGGTTTGTCTGTTACAAAGAAATAGGTTGATTTTCTGATCTGAAAGGAAGTAGTATTAAAATATCAAGTATGCATATGGACAGTATGAGTATTGTCCTTATATAACTATAGACCCCCCCCCTTAATGATCATAAACAATAACATTACTTCTGTTCTTTAATAGAACAGTAAAAAATACCACTGCTGAACTACAGATATATTTACTCTTATGTCCCAAAATACCCACTTAAAAATCTGTCATTAGCTGTATAACTTCTGATGGTGGATTGTAGATGGATGTTAAAACTGGGCTAAACCCTTGTGAGTGTGGTCAGATGAGTGTTAGCTGTGGGAGAGAAGACGTCTGAGAATCCCACAGTGACGGAGCTTTGGTTGCTGCAACACTGGAGTGTGTGGGGGAGGTTGTACTCATTGTATTATTATTGTGACGTCTTTCTCAAGTTGTCCAGTAACAAAACAAATGCACACAGACAGACACACAAGCCTTTACAATCTCAAACCACTGACTTAAGCAAATCAATCACAAAGAAGAAAACTACAACAAGAAGTCTGACCCCTGAAATCTGTGACTTTCTATCTAAGAGAGACAGAAATCCTACTGTGATCCTCACTGACACATCAGGAAGAAAATCTGCAAATTATCTTTAAGAGAAATATATTTTATGTGATATATTTATATAAAAAAACTGGTTGTATACAGGCATCATTCCCATCATGTTCACCTATCCGGCCGATCAATGTGCAGCATCTCATCAGTGCAGACAGAGAACAGCATGCATCCTAATCAGATCAGCTGCAGCCAGAGCAGGAGGGACCACATCATCAGTGCTGAGCGAACAACTTCATATCAAGGTGACTGATGATTATAAGGTTTGTGTTTTACATTGATGGCAACAGAGTGACTGTGATTGTGAGAGAAATAAATAATAAGCTGCGTTTGGACATCAGGAACATGGAGGAACTCTGCGTTTCTACCACAGGGTCAATTCAGAGGGAATTGGAATTTGAAGAAACTGTTTCTGTTATAGAAAGAACTCAGTTTCATCTTGGTGCCATCATCGTTTTATATAAAATCAATCAACAAAACGAGAGGAAAGAAACAACAGACTTTTGCATGTGTGGTTTGCACTTACCCATCCATGTTGCTGCGAACAGGTTGGTCAATTATGGAAGAGGTGATTATCCAGATGTTCCACTTCTTTCCTAAACAGAAACAGCTGGAAATAACAAGACACATCCGTCAAAGCTAAATCAGCCGAATTACGAACTAATTCAACACATTCATTCATAGCATGTGCAGGAAATAGGCTCCAGACCTTTTTTCATATTACCACAGATTCATTTACATGGAACCATGGACATGATCCACTGCAACATGCATTTATCCTAAAGTTACATTGTTTTATTGCAAAGTGAATGACTCATTACTTAAAACTTTCAGAGGATCAGCTCTTTTATTGTTGAGGATCCTCTCGGTTCATCAATTTGGCAACGAGTCTCTGTGGAACTGCTCCATCTAGTGAGTGAAGAGGACAGAAACACCCGCAGCATTTGCTTGGAGGGAACTGCAGAGGAACATAGACTTTAAAACCCGGGCAGATGAAATGCAGAGAGCAGCGCTGTGGTTTCAGCTTCTACTCTTCTTTTATCTGGAGATTCAGAGACGCGTCTTACGTTTACGCTTTACGCGAGGTTCAGCCGTGCGTAAAAGCCAAAATCAGGTAACAGCCGTGAGAAACACTCTGGGTTAGTGTCGTGCGTCAAAGCTGACGATGGACACGACAGTCACATATGACACAAACCACAGAGTGACGGAAAATACAGTTTTCCCACAATGGAATAATGTGCTGTTCCGTTTTATTTAGAATAACAGGACCTCGTGGCGCAACGGTAGCGCGTCTGACTCCAGATCAGAAGGTTGCGTGTTCAAATCACGTCGGGGTCATTTCTTTCGTCACTAGGACTAAATATCAACAACGAATAACGATATGTTCTTATTTCCGCGGTAAACCCGTTTATTTAAAGCATACTCAACGAAAATAGATGTTGTTAAACTGATATATAAAATTATTTATGTAATGTAATATTTATTATAGTTTTTTCCATGAGTATCAATTCCTTCAACACATGTAAGGAAACCGTTCTAAAGAAAAGATCCTGAAAGTCACTATGATGATTATTATTTAAATGCATCACTTTGGACAGTTATATATTATTCTTGAGATATTAAATCACTATTTTGAGGCAGTTACATCATTCAAGAGTTATTTTAAGATACTGAATTGTTATTTTGAGGTTTCTTATTTTAATGACAGAAATGGGCGTCCATAGCCAGGAGTGTACACATGACTCAAGTTTAAATGTTGGCTGAAAAACCTCAAATATGATTTAAGATGCATTTCTGGAAACAGCTCAGTGATTATGACGGGATTCTTCACGGTTTTCCTCTCCAAGCTCCGATCTGATTACAACACTTGTAAACAGTCTCCTACCCGTCGCTGCTACAGTGGATTAAGTTTACAGCAAAGACAAACTGGCACAGCTGCCAGAAAGTGTGATCTTACTAAAGAGCAGAGAATTCTCATTTCAGCAGCACTGAGTTTGCTGCAGTTCATGCTTTTAATCTTCGAAATTAAAAGCACATGTGAAAACAGATTAAAACATGTAAATACTGCTGATTACTCCTCTGAGCAATGCTTTTACTTGTGGCTAATCTGTATCCATGCATGCAATCTTCACTCACGCTCAATATAAATCTACCTTTTTGGTCCAGCTCCCAGTTCCCCACATTAAAACATGTCCATGGTTGTCACTGTGCAGGGTTTAACCATGTCCCCTCTGTATTTTGCAGTCACTGGTTTCCTCCTCTCTCCTCCCACATGCTCCTCTCTGCTCCCTCACAATACAACTTGCAAGTCTCCCTCCCTCTCTCACTCAGTCCAAGTTTCTCTCCCACCTCCTTTCTCTCCTCTATTCATGCCTGTTTCTCATCTTTCACTGGGACACACACACACACACACACACACACACACACACACACACACACACACACACACACACACACACACACACACACACACACACACACACACACACACACACACACACACACACACACACACACACACACACACACACACACACACACACAGATAGCCCTGGTGAGAGTGCAGCTTGGCAAGGACAGCGGGTCACCTCCAACTCCTCAGGAGCTGACTCACATGGGATGATCCTCAGCGGCACGGAACAGAACACAACAATGGCCCCGATTGTGCTCCGCAGCGCTCGTTTTACATCACACAGTTAAAGCACCACACTGTTATCTCTGGCTGTGTACAAGGCCTCGCTTTGAGCAGCCATGGAGCAGAGCCTGACTGTTTAAAGCCAAGAGAAAATGTTTAATTATCTTTGTCACACAGACAAACAAGTTCTTAAAAAGCTGCCCATATATTTTCCTGTATTCTCTCTTTTCATTATGCCCCCTGATGCGAAATGCCAGGCGACTGCAAATGTCCCCATTGAGCAGACAGCAGTGGGAGGGAGGGGTGTGGGAGCACAAGAGAAGAGCCGGACAGGAGCCGGCATTCAGCGCTTTGCAGCAGAGTATTGTTTCACTGCGAGGGCTCAAATGAAACGGCTTGGAAACAAGAGTCTGTTGCCCAAGTAACACAAGTGAATCTTTCTTTCTGTCCAGAATCTTTAGGGAAACCGCTGAGGCGAGACACCAGGGTGGCACTGCAGTGGGGGGGCAGATCATAATGAAGACTAAAGGCTGGGTTCATCAACAACAATGCATCTTATTTGAATTAAGTTTTCCTGTCAATTCTGATCACACAATTAGCTACGAGTCAGACGTTTGTATTATACCTGCAATCCTATAATGGATCCATTTGTCTTTGTCCCAAAATACAAGTGTTAAATGTTTAACTTTTCTGCTACCTGAACAAGTGTCCTCCAGTCAGAGTGACAGACAGAATAAATAAGAGATGAAGTGAAAGGCAAGTAGTGGAAACTGAGCAGCCGTCACTAAGCTTGACATGAGCACCGGTCCGACTCCCGAGGACTTTATGACACAAGTGGGTTTTCCACCTGAAAAGCAGCAGATAACACTGAAAAGTCACGTTATGGTAAATGCATATACCATAAACAAGTGGATTACAAAGGTTGAAAGTACCTTTATTGCACACGAAAAGAGAAGACAGGAATAGATTACAATTTTTGACCGTTGCCCGACTTCCAAAAATCACAACCCCTTCACAGTTTGAAGCAAGTGCTCGCTTGCCTTCCACCGAAGGTTAAAACCATGACACTGACAAAAATAACATGTAAAAAAAATTTAAAAAATGTTGGTTTCTGTCACTAAGTTCAATTTCTGGATTCTGTGAAGTTCTGATCTTCGATGTCTCCATGCTTACTCCGGCCTCCGATGCGTCTGAAGAAGGATATGAACCCAGAGCTGCTGCTCATTGGCCCCTCGACGTTATTCCTCCCCTTGCCGCGATGCAGTGGAAACACTCCTGAAATTTCGTCCCCTATAGTTTCTGTCCTTGACCCAGAGGAGTATGACCTCTGGAACAAGTCCCCCAGCCGGAAGCGAGCCAGTGGAGACTGCCTGGTTTCATCCATGGAAGCAGACCTGTGGATCGGACCCTGTGACATGGCTCTCTGATGGGGGCACTCGGGCACGGACGCAGAGCCCCCACATGGAGATGTCCGCCTGACACCACTGGGAGGATGATTGCCCTCGTGACTCTCCCAGACTCCATCATCGTCCTCCCCATGCGTCAGGGACAGTCTTTGTGGGCGTACTTGTCTGTTCTGGTTTGGGATGTTTCTTTGGGAACAAGTCAAAGGGCTGAGGATAGTCCACGGCGAGCCCAAGTTCCCATTGTTGGCGAAGAAGAAGTCTCTGGTTCTGGGGCGAGGGGTACTCGGAGTAGCTGGAGTGTCTGAGCGAGGAGGAGTGCCTGAAACTCTGTCCCCGTCGAGGCTGCTCCTGCTGTTTTGGTAGCGAAGCACCTTCCGAGTAATCTCACGCATCTTCTCAGCTTCCTCTTTGTCTTCCAGCTCTGTTACTTCCTCGTTCTCCTTCTGCAGTTTGGCTTGTTTCTTCTCAGGCCTCTCTTGTCTAGTACAGGGTAAAGCATCAGATTTTCCAGGCTGAGGACTGTGGCCGGAGGGGGATCCTACGATCGGTGACAGCATGTTCCTCCTACATCTGGCTAATCCCTCCGGGACGGTGGACAGGAAGCTGTGCAAGGCCGACTCCAGGCCGGATTCCTGATTCCGCTCAGGTGCTGGACACGACACTGTGGAGCATCGCTTGGCTGAGTTTCGCATGCTCTCTCTCCGCTTGCGCTTCTGCTCGGCCTCCTCTCGTTCTCGGTTCTCCTGCAGGTACAGAGAGAACATGTATGTAACACAGTGCAGTTCACTGACACACGGCACCAGTAGAGTCGGGCCTAACCAACCAGTGGTGTTCACTAGCTGATTAAATATCCCACTGTAGAACTTAGAGGACGCCACCAATTGCTGCTGTACAATTTCCTGCCAGTAGGTGGCTGCAGTATACTTTAAGTGTGATTTTCCATCTTATGTCACATTAACTATAAAATGTTTTTATTTGAAGTCATTTCTTTGCCGTGATGCATTTTTAGCTGCATTTCTTTTGTAAAAGATACATCAAATTATTATTATTATTTTCATGCTACAACCAATGTGATAGAAGTTTTATTCTCTGAACGTCAGAAACAGAATTACAAACATTAACAACTCCTGAGTCAAAGTCACAAGTCACAAGATGCATGATGCCGTCATGGGATGCAAGATTATGATCAGTTATTTGTAACTTGTTTGTTTAAAGACTAAATCATTTGTTTACAAAATGTTATGTCACCATTTTTATAGCAACTACTCAGACGGTGGTGCAGGACAAATACTCCTGAAGCATTTATTAGATATATGTACACATTGTACAGCAGATTTTTTAAATATGTAATGAAACGGACAACGTTTCTATGTTGTACTACCGGGATACTGTTTTACCTCACTGCCCAACCCGAGGGCTCAGGATGACTGAGGTTGTTTAAAATAATTCAAACGCTCTTGTTGCTTTCAAGTCCCACTTAAAATAATAATCAATAGTACAATTCTTCCCTGTGATGTGGTTTATTCCATTTAAGCATCACTCCTAATTCTTCCCCTTCTCACCTGTACTGCCGTATCGAACCGTTTGCAGAACGAGTGAAAGATGGAGCAGCACTCCTCCAGTTTGAAGGTCGCTGGGTCTTCACAGAAATACTCAGCGACAGCGTTGCTCAGAGAAATGAGCTCTTGGATGGAGGAGTCCACCTCGTCCAGCTTCACATTAGCCCTCTTAGAATATAAAACATAGAAAAGGGTATAAAGAGGTGTGAAGAAGAACTATTCACACAGTTTGTGCTTTTTAAAGACACATTTTTACCGTGAAAAACGTCTCCATCTGCTGCACGAGGCCGGGCTGTCTGCTGCTGTACAGTTTCACCTCCTTGATCTTCTTCACCTCTCTCTCGAAGTCTGTGATCACCTCGTCTTTACAAATTCTGTGGGTTCAACAGATAGTCACACATTCACATGGCGTCGTCCGAACAACTCAAAATCAGCACGTTACACCCGACTTATTCACCTCGACGCCAACCCGATGTGTTCAATTTGGCTGAGAAATGTCAGCAACTCGGCATCGATGTCCTCTGCTTGCTGCGGGTGAAAGACACGTTACATAGCCTTTTTTAATACTTTCTCCAGTGAGCATCTGTCCGTCCCAGGACTCGTCCTCACCTTGGCAACATAGTGCATGAGGTTCATGCCCGGCTTGTTGGCCTTGGTGTCTGCCAGCTTGAGCAGTGACGTCATCCTGAAGCCGATTGCATTGGCACTGTAACCACCCTGAACAAAAACATTTAATGGAATTGTCCGTTATCAGTAGAAGAAATGCTGAGTAAGAGCCCCCGAACAGACAAAAGGACAGATTAAATGCATTAAGACCAAAAAGGGAAAGAAAAATACCAACAGCGTTCATGTAATTCCCAGCTTTTAACACCAGCCGGATGACGGAGTGGAGGTCGTCACAGTCCAGCAGCTCTAGGAGGAGAGAGGGGAAAAGAACCTGAATATATAAAGATAAAATGTTGTTGCAGCTTTTGGTGGACCATGTTAAAAGTTACCATTCGCTGCTTTGGTCATGACAGCGACCGAGTTCTTCACCTCCTCCATGAGAGGAAAGAATTCCTCCCTCAGCACCATCATTTTCAGGAGCTCCTCGTAGCTGCAGGAGAGACACATCAACAAAACCGAACATTAGCTGCTGTCATTTCATCAGTTATATTCCTCACTATGAAGCGTGGAGAGATCTGGAACAGCAATAATAGCACAGGTGCAAGATAAGAGATGCACACAAAAAACTATTCTGCAAATAACGTTATTTGTTTCTTGCAGGGAACCAATAATGGTGACAGATGAAGAAAAGAAGAAATTATTATTAAATTAAACTTTGCACATTTTATTTGTCTTTAACTATCAAATATGTAATAAAAGTCTGAGTTATGAACGAACCCCAGGACTTTGACCAGCTGCACCATGAACTGATCGGCCACAGGTAGAACAGAGAGGTTCCCACTGAAGGACAGCAGCTGCTTCACCTGAGCATCGACAGGACAAGACACAGAAAACAGTATAAATAACTATGTGATCAAACTAGATAAGAGACCATGTGAAATAAAATAAAACACATTCTTCCAAAATAATCACAAACAGCTTCTTAATACTGTAATTGTTGTTAAATATGAAACTCAGGTCAATAGCTTTTATTTCTATCAAACTGACATCAATGTGATATCTTAATAAAACACAGAAAGCAGAAGTTATTTACTTTATCTGTATATAACCACAGTGGAAAGATGATAAGAGTCGACCGGTCGTTACCTCACTTTCCTCTGGCAGCAGCTTACACAGCTCTTTTAGTTTCCCTGATCCAAACCTGAGCCAGTTACCTTGACGGATGTCCTGCACCATTTCCGTCACTGGCCTGCAGCCGGGGGATAAAAAGCAGTGTCAAACGAGCGCCGCCAAAATCCCGCCATGAACGCCATAACTCATCAAACAACATCAGTCCTGCTAAGTCGTGATAGTTCCCAGGGTTTTTAATTGGTTTACATTTATTTAAAAACTGTGAAAATCTCATTTGAAAGACTCAAAAAGCTGCTGGAGACAAATGATCCGCCACAGAGAGAATCCTGCTGTGCCTTAGTTTTTAATTTGATGCTGCTGCTACAGACCACAAATTCATCAAGGTGGTGCATTCAAGTGCTGCTGGGAAACGAGAACAGTGAGGCCCCAATAGACTAGAGGGGGGGCTGCTGAACGTTTAGCAGTTACAAAGTCAAACCCAAAGTGTAACAACCACCAAACATTCAAATTACGTTTAATTTAGAAGCTCTAATTTACACTGCATAATCAAAATCCTATTTATTGATATTTATAATCTGTTTTATTGTTCTACTTTCTCTTTTAATGTGATTGTTTCGTCCTTGTAAAGCACAACAAGAGTAGCTTTATAAAGGTTTATGTATTTATTATTATATATATATGTTCCAATGATGAAATATGCCAAGTTTCAAATTTCAGTTTTGACTTGTTCACCAGCCTGTGGTGATCTACTCTGAACGTCTGTTGACATATTCAATCAACATGTCACACTTTACATATTAACTCTGGTGTTTTTCAGCGTCCTGCAAATGATTTTAAATAATTCTTCAAGTGCACGTTCCACAGAGAAGCCAACGCAATTTGAATTTAAGTGAACTGAGCAGCTGGTATTCAAAGTGACAGCCGAGTGAACTGATAGTGACATCATCTTGATAAGTTTGACACACAGAAACTGGCTCGTGACGTCGAAGAGGCAGTTCTCCAGTATCAATATTTGTATATTACAACAACCCGAAATAGGTATTTCAAACAAAAGACCTCGAACTTTACAAAGTCCTTTTACTGCCTCTCTCATACTTTTATAGTTTTAATGTTTGTTTAGTCACTAAACTAGAGTCCTGTCCAGCTGGGAAGAAAAGGGATTCATCAAAATGTTAAAACTTTTTAAACTGGTGAAAAGGTTTAAAAGTTTTTCCCAGGTGTTTTGTGGATTCTCTGGCTTCTTGCAGCTCAGTGTCAAGCACCAGGACAGAACTATGTTTTTCTTATCAGTAAAGTGTTATTAAAATGAGTCATAATTGTTCAGATAAATGTGTTCTTCCATCCACTGCTACTCAAACGACACCTAATTAACATTTGCATGTATTTGAATATGGTCCACTGAGATAAAGCGTGTGCCGGCTGGGTAATGACATCATGTGTGTTTTGGACTCTCTGATCAGTCTCTGGTCTGAGAGACTTTTTTCTGCACATGTTCCTCAGAGTCTTGTCTTCTTTCACTGAATGACTCTTCATTCTCGGTTTCATTCTCTCTTTTCTCTAGTTACCTCTTGAAATGTCTCAGAAAGATCCCGATGTTCATGCTCTTTTTGGAGTCCAGGATTGTGACCTGAGGAGAAAAGGGAGAACAATTATCAATACTTGTAATAAATAAAAGAAAATATTTCTCCTCTGTAATCTCTGGGTGGAGGGATATTTGTTTTTATTGCCTTTATTCTGTAAAGCACTTTGTGTGACATCGTTTGTATGAAAAGTGCAACACAAATAAAGTCTGATTGATTTATTGATACAAGTCGCATGTTGTTAGAGGAAGTAAAAACTCTACCAACACTGTTTTACTCCAGAAGTTCCTCACTGGTATAATCACAGGAGTGGAACTTATAAAAAATCACTTCCTTTTTGAGTGCGCATTACTTCCCTAGCATGAACATTTTATTTGAGTTTGACGTTCATGAAAACAGCAGCAGCTTGATGGAAACTCCAGTGTAACCCTCTTTACCTGAGGTTCCTGTGGAAAGAGCTCCTTCCCATCACACGTCTTCTGACCCACGAGCCTGGAATTTCTCAGCGATGCCCGTTTGTCCACGTGACTGAACAACTCCTCCATGCTCCGGATGTCCAGCACCAGGTCCCTCTTAGGCCGCTGCGACGTCCAGACGTTCAGTTTGCCCAGGACGCGCTGGCTGGGGATGGTGTCCCAGTTCAGCTTCTTCATGGATCTTCTCTGGACGTTACAGGAGCCAAAAGAAAGGGCAGTAAGAGGAGGAGGAGGAGGAGGAGGAGGAGGAAGAGGTGGTGGAGGTGGAGGAGGAGGAGGAGGTGGTGGTGCAGCGGTGACACACATGGTGGGAAGCAGGGGGCAAGATGCTTGGAGATCTGGATCTTCCTGAGCATCCGGTGACGAAGGAGGAGACGCGTCCTGAGAGGAACAGTTGGGAAGAGAGGCAGATTTTAAAATCAGCACTCCCTCCATTTGTATCTCCAATCCAAAGATGGTGGAGGGAAGTGTCCCTCCGTCGGCCGCTCAGATCTAAGGAGACACACAAGTATAAATGAAACATGAAACACTGAGAGCAAAGAAAGTCAACAGGAAATTCATAATCAAATGTAATGATTTCTAATTAGTTAGTTTTGGTTTTGTTTTCTGGATAAACAGACACCACCGACTTTACCTCAGCTTCTAAATATCAACATTACACATAACAAAAATATCATCACGGTCATATTTCTGCAACTTCTGCTTAACTGAGCTTATACAACCTGTTACATTTAAGAAAATATCTTACGTCTTTGTCAAAGGTCCAACAACTTAAATATTAAAACAAGACAAATTACATTTATCAGGTTGATAATTTGATTTGAGTTATGTTAAGTGACCTGTCAAATACCAGACCTCAGATCAGACAGTTTGACACCACATACACAGTAAGATATTGCATGTTTTATTTTACCTTCTACTTTTCCTCTATGAACTACACAACGGCAAAATATTACACATATAAAATCCCCTCCTTCAGGTATTTTTTTATGCATCACACGAAACTTCTTTGAGAAAATCCCACTTTTAAATACTTCCTCCCTCTCAGGAAAAGTTAAATGCTTCACATAAGCTGCATATATACTTCATATCACTGAGTAGAGTCTAATGATGAATTCGGCGTACGTGTCATCCAGCTAAGAACAGATAAACATCACATACACACACACACACACATCACGTGAAGCTGTGGACTTGAACTGTGATAAAACTGAAAAAAAGAGGATTGAATATTAAAGTTGATGAAGAGAATTGTTGAAATATGTCAAAGCCCTTTAAGACAAACACGGAATCATTGATTTGAGGTTTTTAAACAACAGATTCCCTGTCAGGTTCTGATCGAATCATTTTTAAAACATCTCCCTGACTCTAATAAATCATCTCACACAATAAACCGGTGCTGAGGCTTTTTTAAATGAACCCTGAACTGTCCCCGGATCCGTTTCACTCACCGTGTGTTTGAAGTGTTGTTAAAAAAATCCCCAATTTAATCCTCTCTCCGGTTTCACCTCGTGTTTGTGCAGCAGTGAGTCTGTCTCACAAACAGCCGTCAGTCACAGGTGCAGGGAGCGTCTCCACCAATCAAATCACGTCAGGCTCAGCGTGGGGGAACGCCCCTTTTTGGGGAGATACGATAGATAACCCACGAAAAAAACATTGGTGAGTTTAAAACCGGGTATAATGTTATATGAATAAATGTGAATACAAATGAAATGTGTATTTTTACTGCATCAGATGAAAAGAGTTGTCATACATTCAAATATGTACAAATTTAAAGGTATATGTCAGACATGGGGGGGAAGATTGATTTGTCATATTGAGAATAAAGTTGATGGTGAGACTTAATTTGAAGTGTTGAGAATAAGGTCAAACTAATTCAGAGGATTTTCACTTTACTTATAAGAAAAAGTAAAAATTCTATTAATTATATTGGTGATCAGTTTAAGGTCTTTGAGGAGATTTTGCTATAAACTGTGTCCGATGCTCTGACAACTCCTCTAACTGGAGTGGATGGACCAGAGGATTATATTTTATCCTCATTATTTTCAACATAAAAAATGTATTTATGCCCGACACTAATACTCCTCTGCAGATAAAGGACTGTGATCAAGAAAACGTCTTAAATGCCTGTGGATGACTGGTTTTGACTATATCCAGGTGCTGCTCTAGATAAAACAGGACAAAACAGTAAATACAGGCAGATCACTTGAAAACGTGTATTTTTTATTTTTTGTTCCCTCGGGGTGAGTTGGGACTGTTCAGGTCTGAGTGAGGAATGAAGGCAGAGTACTACATCAATCCATGACACAACTTCATTTATCACTTTAAATACCATTATGTGCAATCATGTACAACACACCAGCTCAACCTAGAAAATATTGATTGTACACAAATAAAATATCTCATTTCATAAATCTTCATTTTGGTGTGAGGGAGAGGAATTTCAAAGGGGCGGGTCTGGAAAATAACAAGAGTCACATTTTGTTAATATTGCTGAGTGACGGTCGAACAGACCAGGAGCTGGGAAACTGCAACTTTAGCCAAAAAGTGTCAAGAGAGATTTTTTTTTAAAAGCCACAATAAAATACACCCAGTTGACGAAAGAATTCAGAAAACACAAGCAGAGAAACACATCTTAGGATCCACTTTTGATGAAATTCAATCCATTTCCCTCCATCACTTTCCTGCACCGACACTTTGGATCCGTCTGCCATGCAAATACCGAGGAGACAAGGAGCTGGAGGACTGGTGCTAAACACAGAATGGTACAACATTCATTGCACTGAATAATCGTCATTTGAAGGAAACTCAATTCCATGAGCTCAGAATGTCTTTTCTCTTTCGGTGTAGATCAATTCCAGATTTGGATATTCTGTGTGTTGCCTTGAACTTCATTTACTCATAAACATTAAAAGTAATTCGCAAAAATCAGAAGTTCCGACAGATTAACACATATGATGAACATAATAAATACAGTGACATAAAACATTCTGTATTACGCAGCGATTCCGTCTCTAAACTGTCAACAATTCATGATTGTTTGCTATTATCTTACTACAGCAATGTTTTAGTCACAGGAGATAAAACGAAATGTAGAATCATTAGTGTGACAATCACCATCTAGAATGAGTTTCTGTTGAAATGTTAGCGTTAGTGATCGTGGAGCTACAGGAATCTTCAGTGTGAAGAAAAGGTAAACAAACATATATATATTCTGAAAGGTATGATTCTAGATGAGAGCTCAACAGGATGGGCTATAAAAAACAGCTAATATGAGCATTTCTTTGTTTGCTGATATGAAAACTTATTTTTTCAGAATTAGCCATAATGAAAAGACGTTCATTTCTGATTATATTTTACGCAAAAAAAAAAGGGTTAATTTTCAAGTTTAGGTTCAACATATTTGGTTGTAATTGTAATATAGTTTATGGTTAAACTGTAAAATATCAAGCCTCAATTACATTTATTTATATCACAATTTTTACACCACAATTAGCAGGTATACACAGGTTTTTAAATGCTGGTAAACCCCTTTAATTGCCAATAAAAGGAGTTTGTCTTTGTTTCTTTTCCCCCAGTGCGTCATGTTCTAATGTCAGTTCACCCTGGTGTCACATTTCAGTCACTGCCGATCAGAGCCGATTAAAACCTGAGTCGACTGCAGAGTCATTTGAGCCGGGAGTAAAGGCCGATTAAATCCATATTCATAGTGAGTGTAACTGTGGAAAATGGGCTTTAATTGAGTTTGATATCAACATCTTAGGAATCACCGCTAAGTTTTGTAAACATATATATATATATATATTTATATAGACCCAATCAATATATTAGTATTGGAAATGTTTTACTTCCTAACATAGGCATTGACATTTGCCTCTAAAAATCCACATCGTCAGGCTCTGGCCTTGATATTACTGCAAGATCTCATTAACTCAAAAGACAAACTTAAAAAACACAAAAAGATAATTATGCATCTATGTAAAACCAAAGAAAATGTACAGTCCTCCTTTTAAACAATTCAATAATGAAGTGACTCCATCAAACCTAAACAGAAACGTATACCCATCTCTACATGTCACCTGCCCATCACGTCTCCATCAGGCCATGTCGTCATGACAACACGTCCCTCATGTCAAATTAAATACAATTTTCAAAGATACTGTATGAGTGTAATTATTTTCAGGTTAAAATGCGTAATATTTCTGATAGTTACAGACTAAACACTGCAGCACTCGCAGTCTACACACCAGCACACACTGCTCTAACATGATCCTGTCCTGCACTCTGACCAATAACAACTGAAATGATTAGAAAATAAAGAGATGACAGTCAAATTTAACAAATACTAAACAGTTTTTTAGGCTACAAATGATCATATAATAATATTTCAAAAGTGAAACAGGACTTGGTTAGAATATCTGCACATTTCCTTTCCAGTGTGACACACAAATCCCCTTCGTGTGTACGTTGATTTGTTTCTCATATACAAGGAGGCACACGAGGAGGGGGATGACGGTTTGGAAGAGTTTTGATGCCTTCGCGTTGTGTTGGATGATTTGAGCTGTTTTTCCTCGACTCGTCTGTCTCTGGTTCTGCGTGATGTGGGGTTGAATTTGAACTCAGCACTTGAGGAGTACAACAATAGCCATCAAAATGACTAACACAAGCGTACAGCAAAGTAGTGTTGATAGGAGGGGGTTAAGGTAAGTGGGTAAGAGGGGGAGGAGGAGATGAACAGTTTCTCTGGGAACAAAAGCACAAGGAGAAGGTTAAAGTGAGACAAGGAAGTCGGGACGAGAGGCACTAGAAGCCCCCTTACTGTTTATGGAACTGGCCGCGCTATTTCCTGCTGTTTTAAGACCATTCACCAATAATACCCTGTAATTCATCAGTCCAGTCATCCAGGCACACGCTCCTCTTCATTCTTCATCCACCCAGTTTTCTGCATGTCTCTCTCTGTAGTGGTCCTCTGTAAGTTGGGGGGTTTCAACAGGTTAACAGGTGGAGGTGGTCAATCGGAGGCTGAAGGAGGCCCAGCAGGCGCTCTCATTGCTCCTCTAACCAGGAGGGCTTGTCGGCCCCTGGGGGCCTCAACTTTATGTTGAACTGCTTCAGCGTTTGCTCCAGCTGCTGCTGGTTGCCAGCGAAGTACGCGGAGATGGCGTTATGAAAGAGCAGGAGCTGCTTATGCATCACCTTCACCTGAGAGACAGACAAGAGAGTTTTGGAAGTTATATTTGTGTGTGTTGTACCACAAAGAAAAGTTTAAGTTATCTTGGATGTATTTTCTTTACTTTGTGGGCTGATGATCCCAATGGAGGCCTAACCCCCTAACTCACCTTATTCTCCTCCAGGAACTTGAGTTTAATGATGACGTCTGAGCGGAGGCGTTCATACTTTTCCTTATGCACGTGGTACTGCTGCTGAGCAGCATCTATACGTGCCATGGCTACGGCGTCTCTCGGACCCAGACTCAGCTCCTCCAGGTCCGACCGGTAGGCATCAAACTCCAGTCTGTTAAGAGAAGCAGAGAACACGTTAAAACACAGTTTTAAGAAAAAGAGGAAACAAAGATCCAGGATGAATAATGATTTTCATGATTAAGAAATAGCTTTCTGTTTGGTCCTTTTATAAAAATAGAATTCTTGATATATTTTGAGTTGTTATGCTTTATTCTCAATTTGCCTGACTGACATATTGAGCCTACTTGTGGGAGACAGAAACACGTCATTTTCATCCTTTAAGCTGATATAATCTCCACCTGTCTGATGTTGGGTGCTGAGCAGGTCATGTGCAGTAGGCTTTTAGAGCTTTTATGCTAAAAACTGTTAAAAATGACAGAGTAATGTAGAGTGAAGCTGTGAAGCTGTGGATCAGAGAACTAGCCTCATGACTTTGAGCAACGCCTTTGACTCTGTCACATTGTTTTCACAGGTTACAGGATAATATCAACCTGTGTTTCGTGTTTTGTCTAAATCTCTTTGCTCATCCTCTCCACTTGGCTCGTAACCGGCTGCATGTCCTTACCTGGCATTTTCATACATCTTGATAGTCATCAGGGTGTCGTCCATGGTCTTGTTGACAAGTGTGTTGATGCTCGACACGAAGAAGTTAACGGCACCGAGTAGAGTCTCCCCATTCTTACACAGCAACTTCTGAGTCTCTGCGTTGAAGCCAAACTCATCCTGCAAAGAAAAACACAGCTTTAACACAAACAATAGAACACAAATGGTGCGAAAAGCTGTTTAAATAAACCAAATGTTTACTGGATTCAATGAAAGTCAATACACCCTCCTCGTTTTATTTTTAAAGCCTCTAAATATTAGGACAGCTGATATAAAAAAAAAACGTGATTAAATTTTGAAGCCTCACTCGTAGCTCTGGAGATTTCTGGCTGAGGTCAGCGAACGTGTCGCCCAGCGCGTGCTGCGTCTGCACCATGTTGTAGAAGTGGTTGGTCAGCGCTCGGGCCAATCGCAGCAAATTCTCATATTTCCTTTTAGTGTCTCTCAGCACCTCGATCTGGGCCTCGAGCTCCAGGTCCACAGTCCGGGATCCCCGACCGAAACGCTCCGAGATCATCTGCTTTGTGCACTGAACACAAGACACAGGAGCATCAGTCACACGAAGCGATTCATCCAGATGGTCCTCACAGACACAGAAATATAAATCATCATGAAGCTCTGACCTTGTATGTGTTGTAACCCCACTTCTTCACTGTTTCTAGTTTTTCCACAGCCACACCGCGGGTCATTTCGTCTGCCGTCATCGACGAGCTGCTGCTGCTGTGGTGCATGTTGGGACCTGAGAAGAGAAGAGATCAAAATGAAAAAACACAAAGAACATGGTGAACATAATGAGACAAAGATTAACCCCAGAAAAAGGGAAATAAAAAGTGTTTAAGTTCCGTTCGGCTTTCAGTGAAGACAAAGAGTCTACATCTGCTTTCTTACAACCCACATCCATCACCACGATCTCGTTAACCACCATGAAGCATGCAGAATTAGTAGCAAGAATATGCAGAGAATTAAAGTGACAGGAAATACTGAGGGAAACAACCTTGAAAATACAACAAACTGCAGATTTCTTTTAAAGTCACTGCTAAATGACCTGGTTTATCAATACAGAGGCTTTTGGATGTTTCAACATGTAACTTCACACTTTCCTTCTCCAGTACCTTGGTATTCATGTGGCGGGCTGGCTAAATGGCAGATGACAGAACTGTTTGGGGGAACACTACCTCGCCTGGCCTTCATACGCAGGTCTGAGAGAGTAGATGGGTGGTTGTTGCAGGGGAGGGTTCGGATAAATCGGGGTGTGAATCAGGGGAGGGAGTGGGATTTACATTTTTGTTTTTCAAATAATGGGAATTTTCAGGATTTCGGGTTCAAAACATGAAGCAATTAATCAAGTTGAACGAGCGAGCCAGAAATGGAAAGATAACGTAGGAGGAAGTTTGCGGGGAAGAGGAGGGAAGATGCAGAAAAGAAGTAAGACAACAAAAGGGTGAGGAGGACGAGGAGGAACGTGTGGGAGGGAATTGTGATAGAGAGGTGGAGGACAAAGATAGACAAGATGAAAAGACAACGTTTAGTGCATGACAATCAGTGAACAATGCAGACGAATGAGTAATGGTGAAGACGGGGGCAGTTTGAAATGCAGTGGTGTTAAACAGTGTGATGCTAAATAAACTGGATTAGTCTTCTATTGAATAATATATAAAAATTATAAATACATGGGAGGAGGCTTTTAAAATCCAAAAGTTTACTAAAGTTTTTGCAATAACATCTTACTTTTACTAGTTGATATTCAAGGTGATAAAAAACAAACACATTAATGAAGACGGTTTCTTCATTGCTACAGAGACGTTTGAGATATTCTGTGAAAAACAAAAGTTAAGACCCTCTGAAGGACGAGCAAAAGCAACCAGCCAGTGAAATAAGAGGAATAACTTGTGAAGCAAAAGTTGTGTTAGAAAAATACCGACAATAACCAAGAAAAAGAGCACCAGGCAAAAACAAGTACCCCGACCTTTCTCCACCGAAAGACACAGTTTGATAAAGACGGACAGAGCAGCAGTTTCCCAGTTATCTAAAGAGACTCACTCCGTATAAAGAACTTCTTTCCAAAATGAGATATCCATCATGTGAAATTTGTAGTTAAGAGTAAAAAAGTTCTTGCTTACAAAACCAACAGTTACTGAGAAGTCTAGATCAGAGGTTCACAGTGTTTCCTGTGGTGCTGTAAATTAACCTGCTGTAACTGATTCTGTCACTAATCTCCTGTAATAACCTCACGTGGAGGCAGAAAATCTGAAAGCTGATGACTGTTTGCATGGTTTTATCTTAAGTTTAACCAGTATGTTTGAGCTTTTGGAACAATTATGGCCAAATTATGATGATTGATTTCAGGAAATCATCTCACGATCCTCCTTGTGTGTCGTTTGGGAACCACTGGTCTAGATTCTATAAAGATCCTGCATCACCACAAATGGTTCTTATCACATTTTGGATGTGAGCTCTGCATTATTAGTGTCTATGGAGCTACCTAATCCTGTAACTGGGATCCTTTTGTTAAACTCTGCATTGTAGTGCACAGCTGGCCCTGAGAGAGAGAGAGAGAGAGAGAGAGAGAGAGAGAGAGAGAGAGAGAGAGAGAGAGAGAGAGAGAAAAAAATCAGGCATGTACAGGGGACTGATATTTATAAGTGTGTGAAATTTGGTGCAGATCCAAATATGGTTTCATAAGGGGACAGTTGGCAGAGGTATGCACTCTACTGGCTTTCCTCCTGCTGTATCCCATACCTGCACGTAGAAAAATGTGACTTGAGTGAGACGAACCATTTTCAGATACAGTGAGGGAGAGAAATCAGCACAATTTGACCACCAATAACCACAAATTCACAACAGCGTGATTTCGGAGGAAGCTGATTGGAGGCCCGAGGAGTCAAAAACTCTCAGAGATGGAGCATAAAGTCAACAGTAGACGTCAATAGAGAAGATTTTAGAAATGAGGGGATGGAGACGCAGCGGGACTCTACCTTTGATTGAGCTGGTGGGGATGATACCCTCCGCTGTTCCTCCATACCCCCCTGACACGATGCTCGTCTCGTTCAGGTTGGGACCCGACACCATCACCTGCTGCAGGTCCTGCAAAGTTTTAACGGCCACATAGAAACAATAAAAGAAGAACAAAAGGGAAGGGTTCGGGGGTTGGGGTGGGGGATATATAAACATTATGGCTCGAGTGTCACATTCAGTCAGTGGAGACAATGTAAGTTAGAGGTTTAGTCACTAGAGGGGGACAGACACTGCTGAGTTAATGAAGGTTAGTGAGAACACAGCCTCCAGGCGTTGTCTAACTTCTTCTACTTATCTAGGTGCCAGCAGGAAAAAACACTTGTAGGAAAGACATAAAAAAACACCAATGATTAACCACACGGAGAATCTGCAGCCGTGATGCTGCTGAGAGCAAACAAGAAGACTTCTATAGCACAGAGTCGAACCCGAGCAGTGACTTCACTGATCTAAACAGCAGGAAACGCTGGAGCAAACTAGTTTCCCCTTCCAAAGCAATCCCCGTCCCAGGCTTCAGCGTGGCTCTGGATCAAGAGGGGAACTGTGTTACCAGCCCCATGATGCAACTTGTGTGTTTTCTTTAATTAAACGCGCTGTTTTCTTTTGTCTGCCTTCCTGCTTGTGTATCATCTGGTAAAGAGAAGAACATTCATGGGGGGGATTTATGGAAAAAAGGAATATCTGGCCCAAACAGATTTCTCACTCTGGCACAGCCTTAAGTTTCCTATAACAAATGTTCTACTCCTGCCTGTGCCACGAGCAAACAGGGCTCAATACTCCACGTTGTCCAATCGGAAAATGAAATGGGAGCATTTCTGAAATCTTGGGCTGGGTCTGTGCAGTAAGATTGTGACAAGAAAACTACAGAAGAAAAGCTCTAGAGGGGAAGTGGCCATTTCCCTGTTGTAAACAAACACGAAGACTATATTTTTGTGTAATCTACAGCTGCTGTGATTTGTGCTGTTAGAGGTCAAACGGCACCAACAGAGGGAAATGAGCATGAAGAATTTCTACAGATGTATAAAAGCTTTGCTTCGGGGCCTTTTCTGCTTGTTGAGACATAACTAACACTTATGGTGAACTTTCACAACACAAACACAGTTTTTATAACTGAAACATAACTGACACACAAAAGAACAGAACACGTGAAGCCCATCAACATTACAGCATTAGGACATGATGAGTATTAGTTTGCCACCTTTAAAACTCGCTAAATTAAAAGGGATCACACTCAGGCTACATCCAAACTAATACGTTTTAGTTTTAAAACCTATTTGAAATTATCTCCGTCCATGCTAACGCACCTGAACATGCATATTTCATGACCATTCACGTACCCTGGACATGCGTGTGCTAAACAGGAAGCAGATTGTCTACACTGCAGTCGGTTGCTTTTACTACGCTGTTGCTTTGTGTAGTGAGCATAAGCCAGAAAAAACAACGATGGCAGCTACATACTGATTTCTCTACGTTTGGTTTGCGCTGCTGGGTCTAATTACAAGTTCAAAGCTATATTTGGAATTGCTGCACCATTCACAGACATCTGACTCGTCCAATATTATTGGACCACAGTGTTCTCTATCGCCACCTACTGGCACGGCATGCTGGTTTGTAGTCATACTTATGTTCTTGTCTGGACGGAAATATTGTGTCGAATGAATGTCATGTGGAGGGGAAAATATTAGCTAAAAAACTATCTGTAGTGTAGAAAAGGCTTGAAGGTCTGTTTTTCTCTGTCTGCACTAAAACACAACTCAAACTAAAATGGGGCCAGCATCTCTTTTTTTAAGTGCTGGGAAACTCTGGAGTGGTGTGACTGCCACTGGACGGTAGATGTAAACACAACAGGGATGCATTTTGTAACTAAAACGTAGTGGTGTGGATGCAGCCTCACACGTCACCCAGGTGAACACACACAAACACACACACACACACACACAGATTCTAGGCTATGTTAGCTCACTCGAGACAACACAAGCTAGATGGTTCTGAATCTAATGTACGAATGCAGACAGATTTTCATGTTGTGTTCTAAGTGTTAGCCATCAGCTATTTTGTTAACACCCGTTACTTTGAGGGAGTCTCTCAAAACATGTTTGGGAGACTCCCTGCAGCTGAAGTTAGTAGGAGCACAACTCAAGCCGCACAGTGGTTTGTAATAAAAAAGGAAGTATCTGACATTTCGTGAAATAAACCAATGTCGCGATACGAGGCAATTTAATGCCGCATTAAGTCAAACCACTGAGCGTTGCTACACAACGACATAACATTGCACAAACACACACACAAACGCACAAATGGCCTGCTCACCCTGGTGCCTCTGGAGCTCCCTACTTTCTCATCTAAGCTCCACTGCAGATTTGCAGCCTGCACAGAGATGGAGGGAGGGAGGAAGGGAGGGGAGGGGAGGAGAAGGTTGACAAACACAACACGAACAAAACAAAAAAAGACAAAAAAAAGACAAAAAGAAATAAAATCCATGTCTGAGGTCATGAAACAAGATAGAACGATGTCAAAAGAAATCCCAGAAATAAATCATTGTGATGTCCACACAGCAGGGATGTAAGACGGAGAGCAGTGATGGGTCGGAGCAGGGTTCATCTGTTAGCGTGTTCGGCCTGGCGTGTTGTAGCTCACCACTTCTCCATTTCTAATTTGTTACTCAGAGCTTTGTCCTGATATTCTTCCATCACTGTCTGGACAAAAGACTCCACTGATTCTACATTCAACTGTAAATAAATCATCTATTCATGTATAGACATTAAAAGTGTCATCGACATTAAATGGGAAAAACAAAAGAAGAAACTGTGGCACACTCCAATTTCAACACAAACCTCAAATCTGAGCCAAACTCCTGGTGGCACACTTTGATTGTCAGGACAGCAAATGCCAATTACAGTTGGTTGTGCTAGTAGCAGCCAATTAAAGTAACAGTGCCCATTTCTGCTGCCAACAATAACTGTTTTTAAAATCGAACCTCACGCAAAGAAAGTTATTTTACTCTCGTCTCTTTCATTCAGTGTCTATCCCTTTATTTTAGAGGCCTTCCTAGTGTTGTGGCATCTGTTCAGTGTGGGAGAAAACTGACGCAACCACTGATCCCTCCCTGGACACTCTGTTGACACAGCGCCTGGTCCCTAAGATCATGGAAAGTACAGCACCTTTACGTCATCATAAAATAATCCGGCTGTCATATTAGAGCGAGGTTTGCTAGGTAGTTTTGCCTGTTTTGGTGCAGATGTTGTACAATAAACAGAATCCTACAGCAGCTATGTTTTTGATATTTCATAAAACAATCTAATTCTAACAAAACAAAGGGGGAGTATCACCTCTGAGAAACTGTGTGAAACCATATAAACGTCTCAAAATGCTGTTAAATTGCTAAAAGGCACCAGTGATCCACTCTGATGCATCGGCTGCCTTTGCCAGGACGGTGTTGGCAGTCGATTCTCTGTGACACTGTCAAGCTGCCAGTCAGCGTCCATGCTCTGATACAAGCGTCGTAAACCTGAAAGGCTTCTGCTCGCCCTTCACCTGTCAAGCTGCACCTCTACGTGCACGAGCAACAGAAACCCCTGCAGCTGTAAACCAAGTGCTGCAGAGCAGATATCTATCTGATTTCCGAGGGCTTTCACCCAAGGACAAAGCACAGCCAGTTTCAGATTAATTGCGGAGTTGCTATGACAACTGGTTGATATCCAGCACTAAACAGTGAAGCCAGACGAGACGCTGCCAGTAAACAGAGACTTTTTAACTGTACAAGCCGCGACAAATGGAGTGTTTGCATCACAATGCAAACTTGGTGAAGAGATAGTCTTTCTCTTACAACATGAGGAGCCACGCATACTTTGGTGAGCAAATAACAATTAACTGCTCGAGCTTCCACCAGGATCTTGGGTCTGTTTGTATAACAAGGTGCGTCTGAGGATGTAGGAAAAAGAACAGCCAGTGACGCCTCGCTTACTCTGCATCTCACTGTTATTTCATCCTAACCGACGATGACACCCCTGAGGAGGGTGGAGACAAAAAGTATCGGAGCCCACAAAAGATTATTCCTCATATGAATAGTTCCAACCTGGAGAGCAACATCTACCTGAGAATTAAGCTTCTTAGTTTGACACTAGTGTTGAGGTGAACCAAACTCACTGGAGGTGTTTCTGCATTTCTGCAAACACCGAACATGAGGCCACTTGAGCTGTTAATGGGAACAACTGGTTCCCAAGGAGACATCTGAACTCCGACACCTGATTTCCCACTGGGATCCGTCCCCACAGTTGTAGTTAACCAAGCTAAGGAACACGAGGACTTCAAGTAGTGTGTGAAAGGCAGTACATGATATAATAACAGTGAGAAATATGTTACTTAACAGAAAGGGACTGGAATACAGTTTAAGATTATTCTTAAGGTAAGATAAGGCAGGGTGAGATAAAAACAGTAAGTGACACACAGACTCCATTTACGACACAGAACGAGGACTAATTTGTTCTGTACATTTACCACAGAGTGGTACTGTGGTGTGAAAGGAGTCAGCTGACTCGGCTTATCTTGTGATAGCCGAGAACAAAACCCAGAACCATTATGTCAACTTCCAACAACTGAAGGAACGCAGTTATCCTTCCCACCATGATAACTCATGACACTACAGCTGGCTCATATATGTCAGATTGATTTTCTTCATGTGCTCTCACAGCGTGACCCTCAGGGAAAATACTGCGTCTTTGAATAAATCATCAAGTTGAGAAGCTCCTTAGGAGAAAGATTTAAATAAACACACAGAATAGATATTTAGGATCCTGATGAAAGATCAGACATCGTAAGATTTCATAAAAAATTATTACACTAAAACTGATGATAAACAAATCCTTAAAATGTATATATAAACTAAACAAACTTCAAAATTACACCATTGCTGCTTTAAAAACACTTGTATACGAGTGATCAAACAGCTGTGAAAGGGGCAACAGGCCTAATGTGGTGTTTCTTTAACTAAGTAAATAAATACGATTCTGAGATTAGTCTTTTGTTTGCTCAAGGTCTTTTTTCAGAGTGTCTTTTGTTGGCCTGGGATCGATTGTGCATAAACTCAAACAGTTTGCACATTGATTCCTTGAGTAATAGCTTTAAATAGGTAAACAGCAGCTGTGCCGGGTCGTCTGAACACGTCCCACCTCAGTGACCCACCTGTTCAAGGCTGTCGTCTTCTGTTAGTGTCCCTGTGTCCCCGTTACTGTTGATAGGAATCTCCATTGTGGCAGCTTTACTCATAATGCTTTCTGTCATAATGCACTGGTCCTGGGGGAAAAGGGAGAGAGAGAGAGAGAGAGTGTGGATACAACAAACTGCTGCATGTAAATAAAGTGAAAAGGGTAGCGATGGAAAAACAGTGAGGCTTTAATGCTGCTTTGAAGAGGAGAGACCAAAGAGCGTAGTCAAAACAGACCAATCATTAGGCAGATGGGGATATAATTGCCGTAAACAAGCGGGGAGGTGGTTTTCAAAGAGCAAGGCTACCGCTCGGCAGAGAAACAACACACCTATGAAAAGCCCGCCACAATGAGCCGTCTTCGAGTGGCCACTCTGTTCTGCTCAAATGAAGGGCCGCACGTTAGCAGCAGCCACTCGCTGCACAAGACCAGACACAACTAAATGTTTCATCAATATTATCTGGTCATTTCTAATAGGTCGGCCGGATTTGCCCAGATATATATAACAACATGTCTGGCGAGCTGGAGCATTGCTGCTACTTGTGGTTTGGACTTGAGTAACAGATGCACCGCTTAATGAATTCACTCCCACAAAAACTTAGGAGGGGTCGATATGGGCTGCATGCGAGACCGGAGGAATTCTTATCACAGTTTTCACATTGCAGAGCACGATGGAGGTTTAACAAGTAAATAGGACACATGGAGAAACTCTCACAAATACAGCAGCAATATGCAAAGAGAGAGATTTACAAAATCTAATAATACAGCAGATGTTTTGTGGACAACAGAAAATGCCTGGAAACTGTAGATGGAGATGATGCATGTTTTTTATCATGAAGAACAATCAGCTGCTGTTCTGAAAATGTAACATGCTTGTTATTGCCATTTGATGACTGGTTACAATGGTTTGTTCCCTGATCTGCTGTGGACTGTGGGAGCTTTAAAATCACTGCACTCATTAGGACAGGATTTGGACTGACTCTGACTCGCTTCTCGTGTTTGCAGCAGTTTACTCAACTGCATGTGGGAAACTAAACAGTGTGGTCTGGTCTGGAGGGTAAAAGAAAGAAATGCATCAGTGACAAAGCAGTGCTTTCTCCTCCAGCCTCTGATTATCATCTACATAAATGAATCCATTACATTATTTAATCAGCAGATGGGCCACCGTGTCA
Source organism: Hippoglossus stenolepis (assembly GCF_022539355.2). Classification (NCBI taxonomy): domain Eukaryota; kingdom Metazoa; phylum Chordata; class Actinopteri; order Pleuronectiformes; family Pleuronectidae; genus Hippoglossus; species Hippoglossus stenolepis. Next base: position 19,554,628 of record NC_061497.1, read on the forward strand.
TTATGATTATTCTGTTCTTATTTGAAAAATAAATTCTGATCGCAGATCTTCAAGAAATATAAATTATATGTAGCATTTATTAGAAACAGGATTTGCAAGAGACAAATATGCACCATACCAGAATTTATACGTTTACGTAGAAGGAGTGTGAGGAAAGTAAAGTAAGACAAGAAATTAACTGGTTTTAGTTTTTAAAGCTTGGTGCCAGCACATGACTCACAGAAATGTCAACATATAAGACGGGTTTACGACAGTTAGGGCAGTTGCTGGCATCCCTATTGTTACCTGGAGGGATAAGGCTTGTTTACATTTCCTCTGACCTCAGCTAAGGCTGTGTCCCTATTGGAAACGCACACGTTGCCATGCCCTGTCCACTTCCTGATAAATGACACGTCTCTGTTGACTCTAGACATCTTAGGACTGATGTCCTTCCCTTGGCCAACAACACTCAAACACAAAAACCCTCGTCTGACTCCGCTCACTACGGAGCCTTTTGATATTCAAATTTGCTAAACGTCCACATTAATTGAGTTAAACTGAATTGCAGCTTATTGGTTTGTCATTGACGCTGAGTAAAGCGGTTTTACCAGAAACTTCCACAGACCAAACAACCAAATTCTGCTGCTTTGCATAACACTGCACCTGAAACACGGCCTTTCACCTGGCTTCAGTTTCCAGTCCTCAGTAAGAGGCTCAACCCGGAGTCTCATCTCTTAATGAAGTCACTGAGTCAACGTGAGATGTGAAGGGATGAGGCTGATTATTAACAGTCCACTATAAGTTATGTGTGTAGCCTCCATTAATAACAGACAATGTGCTGCATCAGAGGAAAAGAACAACGTGATATTACATAATAATGCATCGTATAGTTTACTTTTATCAGAGTTAGACGTTTAACTTTATATCACAATCCTAGGGTTGGAGGATATGGCCAAACACAACATGACGATAAAAACAAATCTTATCTGCTATCATCACAATTAATATAACAATATTATTTATTTGGGGTTTAAAGGCTTTTTGGATTTTTGCTGAATGACAATAACAGCTAAATATGTAATAAATCTGAGGTAAATCAATAACGTGTGTTATATATCTTCAGTGTGTTTGCACAAAGAATTAAAACTAGTTGTTTTATTGCTACTGATGGAAACTACATTGTGATCATCCATGATGTTGTTTTACTGCCCAGCCCTGCACGATGCTAATAATAAACAAATCCTAATAAACCTGAAATGTATTGCACATGTTAAAGAATCATAATAAAAGGAATAGTATTGAACTTAAAGTGAAGTAACCGGGTTGAAGGCTGGTGGCTGTCACCGCTCCTGGTTCCACTGGGAGCTGACAGGTGCACCAGCACAGGTGAACTGTTTCCCCCCCCCCCCACAGAAGGAGACGCCTGCTCGGGGATCAGCGCATCCAACACACACCGAGGGATCCACATGGCAGCAAAACACAACTTAACACAATCTCCATATTTCTAAGAACGTGTAAATACATGTTAAATACAGATCGGTCGGTTCCCGAGAGGAAAACCGGGCCCGTTTCCAGCTGTTCCCAGAGCAGCTGGTGGGGGAAAATGGAGAGAATTTGCGGCTCCACGGTTTTAAAAAAACCAGCTGATTTACGGTGATAAACACTCAGAGTCCGGACCGGGGACAGAGAGCAGCGCTGCCGGTGACACGCGGTGTGACTTACGGTGACTTACGGTGAGCTGGGTCCCGTGTCTGCAGCGGAGCCGTCCGGGGGGAAGCTAGCGAGGAAGCTAACTGAGGAGCTAACGGTGCATCCCGGTCCGTGCGCGGCTCACAGGAGACCGACGTGTCCCTCGTTTCTCAGTCCGCCGGCAGACAAAATCAACTAAATAAATAGTTAATAGTGTTTTTTTAATAACATGGCGACGGGGGAGTTTTAATTCCCGCTGTGTTTGTCCCGGACGCCTCGAAAATAATCCTCTATCTTCTGTCTGTCGGAGCGGGGAGGAACGTTTGACGGAACTGACGACACGGTGGGACTCATTTAACAGACGCACTCCGCTACGAAGAACGTCTATGTAGAAGGCGATGGATCGCTCCTCACAAGAAAACAGTGTTAATCTGTCAAATTCATTTTTTAGTATTTAGTGTTTTTATTATTATAAAGTTGTTTTCTTTTGTATTTATACATGTGTTTAATTATTTACTTGTATTTAAGAACGTTAACATCTCACTTGTTTATTTAATTACTAATTATTTACTTCATTTTACTTTGTGTAGCATTTTTCTAAAACACAGTTACAAAATGCTTTACATGATGAAAAGTGGATAATTGAAGGAAAACAATGGAACAAATTAAAAGCAGTTTAAAGATCAAACAACATTAGATCAACATAAAAGCAATAATGTAAGAGTACGAATGTAAGAGTTGTCGTTTAGTAACAACTGTTTTTGTTGTTGTTGTTGTTGTTCAAAAAATGTATCATCATTTGACAGTAACAATGACAAATGTCAAATGATCTTTTATTTTTTAATCTATTATTGTACGACTTATATAGTGATTAAATACAACAGTTGTCTCTCCCTGTCAAATAAGACCAAGAGTTCATTGAAGTAAAATGCAGTTAAATAGAGTGAGTGCTTGGAGTTTTCTTACAACAACAACAACAACAACAACAACAACAACAACAGGCAGCATCCATAAGTAAAGAGTTATAATGATAAGAAAGTATAATAAATGATCACCGAGTAAAAGAACGCTGCTACTGGACCAGATGCTGTGCGGCCATCTCTCCACAGGGGGGCGCCATCATGACTTCTACTCCTTATTTAAAGGCAGAAAGGCGAGATCAGTAATTCACACATCAATTAAATAGTGTTGAAATGAAAGACACATATTAACATTAAAAAAACAAAGAATCCAGGCAGGTACTTATGTGGCTCTCATTTTGAAAGGGACCTCTCATTTATATAGTTTTCTTTTTTTAAAATGGGCAAATATAAATTTGATTCAACAAGTCTTTAAAAAGTGTCAAATTATTTTATGTACTATTGAAATCAAATTTAGATACAAACTATATATTTTAAACGCTGTATAAACAATTTGAATAGATAGATAGACAGACAGACAGATAGATAGATAGATAGATAGATAGATAGATAGATAGATAGATAGATAGATAGATAGATAGATAGATAGATAGATAGATAGATAGATAGATAGATAGATAGATTTTCCAAACACACTTCAGAATTGTCCCTGGAAATAGAGGCAGAGTGAGAGTTCCTCATCGTTTCCTGTACGTGCCACCCAGCTGTGGGAGTCTGCAGGTGACCTGTGCAGGTTTCTGCTCATGATGGTTGAACATTAGCTCAAGTAACTCAAGTGTGACTTAGACTTTCAAATTGAAAATCCAGTCCCTATAAACACTGAGAATCCAAGTGTTAGAGATACAAACCTGATGACTTCAAGACCTGCTGCCCCCTGTGGACGCAGCAGTAATGTCACTCTGATCAGATCAGAATCAGAGGGAGAAATAACTTTATTGTCATTATAATCAAAGACATTCTAAGAAGGTTCTCTCCTCAGCCAAAGACAGATTCACCGCAGTTTAAAATATGGAAAATAGCATGTAATTAAAAACAGTAACATGAAACTGTGGCACTATGACCTGCAGCTTTTCATATTCAGCTTGTCAGAACGTTTTTTTAACTATAACACGTGGTATGAATTCAAAATTAATTGTTTTTATGAGAGAATAAAGTAATACAATCTATAATATATAGATATATGCAATAGTTGCTTTTTAACAGGATTAACACTCAACAAGTTAAAACCAATAATCACAGATCAATATCTGAAGCTGTGTGGCCATGAAAACACATTTTAGGTGATACAGCTCAACCCAAAGTGACTGAAGTCCGTCATGCACCTGCAGACATCCCCACAGGAGGATTAGATAGATAAGGATTAGATAAAATAAGGATTAGATAAAATAATCCTTCATTGGGCCCACAACAGGAAGATTTCTCCTCTAAACACTGAAGCTTCTGCAGTCACAGTCTGCGGAGGGAGGTGGGAAGTGAAACCAAGGGAAAGAGTGAACATTTTATTAATGAATAGGTGGGAAACTGTTAAAAAAAAAAAAACTGAGCAGCCAAAAGAAACTCTTTCGACTGTGGTATAAAATTCCACATGGGAACATTTTACTCATGGTAAGTTTGAGGAGCTCAGGAACGAGTTTTCCAGCTGTTGGTGTGTTTTTTTTTTTTTATGCCAGTCTGAGTCACTACCTGTTGAACATGTCGCGGTGGTTTGTGCAGTTTCTTCTTTCTTTTCTATCCTATGTGAGTTAAATACAGAAATGTTTTACAGCTTGCGGACATGCGAACAGTATAATCACATAACACAACTCACCACAGCTGCTGCTACTGCAGATGTGTGTGTACACGGCTGTCCACTCAAATTATAGCCTGCAGCCACCACACTCCCGTTGGCCAATGTCTTCTAATTATGATAACGAGGCACTTTAATTGTGTATTTAATTTTGAGTTATGACATCGAGTGCAGTTATTGACTATTTTCTTATTTATACTTCAGTTTCATCCATGTGTGAGAAGGGAAATTACAATATAGCTCCGTTCCCTAACCCTAACCCTAACCCCTAACCCTTGAGAAGGGAATATGAAAAGTACGTAAAACTACTTTAAATTCATATCTGGACATTCATTTTTAAAAACTAAATTGTCAAATAAAGCGTATTCATTTACCTTATTAAAGGTTTGTTTGTTAGTTTGCATTTTACACAAAAGCAACTGGACAGAGACCATGAAACTAACGTCAGGGAAGAAACATTATATCTTGTTGCAGATCTGGAACAGGGAGAAGCTCCAGGAACTGTTTTCACATATTAAAGGGACTGAAATCTATGAATGTTTGCAATTTGGTACAGATCCAAATACAAATCTGGATCTAATGAATTTAAATGTGGTTTCATAAGGGGACTGTTGGGCCTCATAGCAGAGGTATGCTACTCAGTACATATGATAAAATTAATAATATTTACAAATAGAAAAATTAGAATTTAAGAGAAAAATGTAATTTCTGCAATTGTTTAAACTCAAGCCTCCAGGAAAGAAAGAGGAAAAAGGAGACATGTTGTAAAAACTGTTGCATGTGCTGTAGAAACTTTAAATAACTTTAAATAAAGCTGACTTTGATTGGAAGGGATCCACAGTCACATGCCCAGTTGTGTGAGACCAGTTGTTGCTGCTGTGGAAAAAGCAGAGTCTGCAGAGTGAAGCCTGAAGCTCAGAGGAGGTCAGCACATACTTTCTTCTGCTGAGCGTCGCTGATGTAGAAAGTGACGGAGAAAGTGTCTGATCTCTGAATTAGTCAGTGACCACATGAAGCGTGCGATTGGCCTGCAGAGCCGAGTTACTGGAAGCAGAGGATGTTATTCCTCTTCTCAGTCATTAGTGTGCAGACTCACCTGTTGACTCAGAAAGACTCACACAGAACAACACAGTCTCATGCGAGTGCATCCATCACTCACGCAGACACTTTCCCCACTAGCTGAACATAAAACTTAAAGTGAATACAAATCACATTTTTGCAGCATGCACAAGTTCCCCCTCCTCTTCCTCCCTCTTATATATCTGCAAGAAACACTGAAAAACAAAGCATATTCAGGTTCAATACCCCACATTCACCTCATGATGGCATCAAATCCCAAACTTCAAATCTACAATCACATCCCCAGACATCATGTCGAGCTCCTGCAGACTGAAGCTGATGGAGCTTTTCACATCTGCTTGAATATCATCTGCGTGAGGAGAAACCAAAAAGATGTGGCTGCGTTGTGATGACTGCAGCATCTTTCAAGATCTACTGGATGAATAACGGCTTCACCAACTCATCCGCTGACTTCACATGTGGTCTCCTCGTCTTCTTCTACACACGACACTGGCTGAGCAGCCGACACTGACGTCTCCACCAGCCTTGATTGCTATAATCAGAAACTCTGCAAATAGACTGATAGTCTGTTCGAGGTGTTTACGTTGTGGAGAGGCACTCCACCCTCCGTTGAAACAAAGAGCGTCTGACCTCACAGTGGCTGTTTAACACCCAAGATACTCGATTAACGCAGATGAATTCCTGTGAAAACTCCCACACGTGCACACAAACGCACTTTTCTAGTCATATCTGCTTTTAAAGATCTGTGACTGACCATGAAGCCACTGAATTCAGGACGTTCCAACCCTCAACAGTGACCAGAAATTTCCAACAAAGTATAATTCTCATCTGTTCTGCATCAGGAGCAAGACAAACAGCGGCCCCTGCCCCGAGGTGTGCGGGGCCCTCTGCGGCTGTGAGCGAGCCACCGAGGAGCCACCGTGGGTAAATATCACAGGTCATTGCCATTCAAGGTTTTTCTTTTTCCTCGCAGGGTGTCGTGCTGCTGTTTTTGCAAAGCGTGTTGCGCAGCTATAATATTAGCACAGGAGCTTTTCAGAGTCGACTGGTGTAAATTCTTTCCCTCCGTTTCCTTCAATAGGCGACAGCAGTTTGGATTCCAACACTAACAGTGAAGAGGTCAACATCTCCATCAGAATCACCCTCCAGGTTTTGTTAATCTTCATGTTTAATTCTTGGACAAATGTGGTTTTGATTGTGATTGACGAATACGGTATTTGCCAAAATGAATCAGAACTCCATGTCCGGACGGAGTTTCCTCAGTTGTCACGGAGATTCAGTAGCTCATCTGTCACCACATGACCTAAGGACGACAAATGAGCCATCGCCATGACGACCAGCATCATTTCCTTCCTCTGGAGAAGGCCAAGATGCGTTTAAAGGCCTGGCTCAGATAGTGAGTGGACCTTGAGTTTATCTTTTTATATGTCAAAACACTGTTTCCAGGGAGATGAGTGAACTTTCATTGACTAACTATATAAAAACCACCTAATTGTCCAGTTCTAATACTCAGTGTAGTACTGAGCGATCACAGTTAGCAGCCATGTGTTCATGCGTCACGCAGCAACCAGTACCACAGCAACACCAGCCTGAACCATGAACTGTGTAAGATGGACAGTGGGATCCACTTCCGTCCTCTGTCCGGATATGAAGCCAAAAAATCTTGGATACGAACCCTGTCATCTTGTGCCGATGACGTCGTTTGGAGCCAATCACGGGTCAGTCTCAGGAATCAATCATCACGTTTCACCAGTTTACTGGAAACATGAACATTTGCACAAACATCAGTGTGATAAGACCTGTCACTCCCTAAAATGACGGAAATTCTCTTTTTTTTTATTTGACATATGCATTTTAATTTGGCCCATTGTCCTATCTACTATAACATGGAGGTGCTGTCTTTGATCAATACTGCATCCAGCCACCAGGGGGTGATCGGGACGCTTTGGCTTCACTTTTGAGGAGCTGTCTCGTCTAAATGATCCTGAACGTTCAGGCCCAAACCCAAAGTTACTTTTACGTTCAAACCTCGACTGGCTGTTTAATAACAATGTGCTCTTATCGAGGTCGTTACATTAAAAGTCTGAATATTGATGCATGTTGAACGTGATATCGCTGCAGGTCGTCGCTCTCTCTCACTGAAGAATTAGTCATCATCATATCGAGGCTTTTGGAAGCATTCAATGTCCCCGTGTGTGCCAGAGATGTTATTAATGCTTCCTGAGTTTATTTTTCTTTTGAAATCAGCTACCTGGACTTGGCAGAACAAACCGAAGCTTGTTAAAAACCACACAACCTACATTCAAGTACAGGGTTGCACACACACACACACACAGACACACGCACACATGCACACACAGATGTGGCCAAATGAGCAAGCGGTGATCACAACTGTTTGCCTAAGTTGCCCAGATCGTTTTACAGCTGTATTTGTTCCTGAATCTGCAGGTTTATGGTCACGCATTACGTCTAAACACTGCCAGATTAAAAGAAGGGGGCTTGCACGGACCCCCTCACCTCTGCGCCGCCACACACACACTCAGGCGTGAGAGGCCTGCCCACACACGCTAAGCGGGGCACTCGCCACATCAAAGCAAAGGCACAAATCCAGCCAGGAAACAGGGGGTGGTGGGGGGGGATCCATAGGCCTGATCGTAAAAAAAGCAGAGAGAAATGCATATGAAATAAAATAAACAAGAGCTATCTCCTAAACATTTACAGCATCTGCAGTTAATCAGAGGTTAATGAGAGTAAAGATTCTTTATTTTCCCCGAGGGGACATCGTCAGAGACCGTTGAGGTGATTTGTCTCCGGCAGTCGTACCTGTGGGATTAGTGACCTCATGCTGGAAGCATCTCCGACGAGACTCAGAAGATGAAGTGGTTATCACTGTCCCCGGGAATTAATAGTGTACGAGATCTAAAGCATGAACGGCTCTCATGATAATTAGATGAATGATCATCCAAATGTATAAACATGTGAAAACACGTGATTCCTTTTTCTACACGAGCGAGGGACAATCACAAAATGTAGTTTCTGAAAGGAACGCACATAATCTACATTTCTGCAAAGCTACACACACACTGAATTTACACACGTGCACAACAAAGACCTGAATCTGGGGGATTCATTCAAACCAATATTTCGATGCAGTGTTTAGGAAACTAGAGGACCTCCAATATACTGTGTATTCTGCGTAATCCCTTTTCCAAATGAGCAGCTTAAAGCTTCCACTTTGATCTTAGTGTTTTTTATGTCTCGGTGTGAAACAGTTCTGACGAAGCCAATCATTTTTTGCAGTGAGCCCGAACGGCCCCCGAGAACCCGAGAGCTTTCTCCAGGAGATTTGAGTTGTGCGGGAACACGCTGGTGGGTTTGATGAACAGAGGAGAGCTGGGCAGCCACCTGGTGGGGCTGTGGGAGAGGGGAAACCAGCTGGAATCAAACAGGCCGCCGCAGAAAGAAAAGCAACTCGCTGAGGTTTATGAGGCCGTCACGTCCAGGCTGCTAACAATGAAAGAGGAAACACCTTTTCTCACAGACATTCCTCGCTGTGCTTTGTCTCAAACGTGGGTTTTAATGGTGAAACCTCAGGATTGAGCTTCATTTGCTTTTCTCTATGGTCACTGTAAATGATGGACTTACATTTGTAACAATCCTCTTTAATTAAAACAAGCCTCATAGAAAAAGCCACAAGCCTCATAGAAAAAGCCACTTTACGTTTCTCAGCTGCACATTGGCAGCAGTTACACATTTTTGTCCTATTTGTTACCATACAATGCCTGAAAAGATACCTCCTCCCTTAAGCACATTCAAATCCACCAGATCCAGATTTTTATTTGGATCTGCACAGACTTGCACACACTCATCAATGCCAACCCCCCTGGTTCTTTCCTGACCCACACCCCATTCTGACAAAGTTTTGTGGTAAAACATTCAGAAGGTTTTGTGCAGTGCTGCAAACTAACAAACAAACACAGATGGAATCAGTAGGATACCTCCAGCATGGCCCAACAGTACCTTAATACAACCCCATTTAAATCAGACTTTTACTTGGATCTGCACAAAATTGCAAACTCTCATTAAAGGTCCAGTGTGTAGAATTTAGTGACATCTAGTGGTGAAGTTGCATGTTGCAGCTGAATACCCCTCACCCTCCCCTTCCAGACATGACAGAGAACCTGTGGTAACTTCAGTTGTCAAAAAAAAATGTCAGCCTCCGTAGAGACGCCCCGCTCCTGATGTAAATATAAAGTATTTAAATATAAATGCTCTATTCTATGTAAAAAAAAATGGACAATTCATTAATAGTATTATTTTATATACTATTTCTGCCAATGGATCCCTTTCACCTAAATCTTACACACTGCACCTGTGACACTAATACCTAGAGTTTTTTGTTTCCATCAGGATTCAGACAAAATTCCAAGAGAAATCATGGAAAATGTAGAAAAATGCCCTAATTTCCAGTGAATGATGAAAATTCCTGGATCCTTCCACTGATGGGGATTCATACCAACATTTAATGGCTTTTTTGACCCACATACTGAATCATTCCACCACATTTCATAGTAAACAAAGAAACACATGCAGATGAAAACAAAACCTCCTGGGCAGTGTTAAATATTTCTGTGGATTTTGAGGACATGGTCAACCATCTCTTTCCTGATATGATCCCCTCAAACACAAACACACACACACACACACACACACACACACACACACACACACACACACACACACACACACACACACACACACACACACACACACACACACACACACAGACACAGACAGTGTCCCACGTGGTTTTGTCTGTGGTCTCTGTCTCAGCTCCTTGGTGACATTTCTATTATTCAGCCTTGTGAGAGCCATTAGGCTGACGGCGCTGCACCGAGCCCAGTCTGGTTTGGAGCTTTCCATTACGCCGGTCAGCTGGAACTGTTGGGAGACGCTTGTGGGGGAAAAATAAGAGAGAGAGAGAAAAAAAAAAAATTTCACGACAGAAATAGGACGGATGAAAAATGTCAAAGATGTGATTCTACAATAGTTACTTGAGATACGGGGGCTTAGAGTTCATTGTGAAGTTTTCACGCTGTTTTCAGTCTCGGAGGCGTCCGAACATAAAGACTGACACAACTACAGCAATGACGAATAATTAAATGCATGCACGGCGACTTTTCAAGGACAAGGAGTGGTGACCAAAGTTAAAAACAACATTCGTCCCCTGTGGAATCGGCCGAACAATAAACTTCATCATACACTGCAGTCATTAAGTTTCAAATCCTAAACTGCATTAAGTAATGTCCCCGAGATGCCAAGAATCTGTCTGTTTATCAGGCAGCAGCTCAATATGAGCCTCGCTGGAGTAATCGCCTCAAAGAATAAAATCCAAATTTCTGTCAGACCGACCGGTGACAGGCACAGTGTTATTACGGGCACCTCAGGCAAGGTTACAACTGCGGACATACACACACGCATAAATAATGACGAGGATTTTCTTCTTTTTCTTTAGACTGACAGAGCGAACCACACAAGACGTGCTATTAAATCTTTATAAAAAGGGATTAAGAGCCAGACTAAGAGCCAGAGTGTGGCGCTAGAGAGCAGACGTCGGCAGATAAAGTGGCTTGGGGATGTGCTGGGAATTGGATCAGAACTGCAAACCGATGACCGCCACCTGGAAAACAAGCATGGCGGCGAAGGAGATGGGACAAAGAGAAGAAGAAGAAGAGGGAGCAGCTATTAAAAAAGCAAGGATACAACTTCCTTAACACATGTAAACATAAATAATGACGAGGAATCCAACTTTTTCCTCCGACTGACAGAACCAACCACACAAGACGTGCTTCCCAAATTTATTAAGCTGCACAGAGACAAAAAAAGAAAAACAAGAAACCACAGAACAGCTGCACAGCTCTGTAATGTGTCATCTCATGCCCCCACGAATACACCCTTTTTTCTTCTATACCCTCCCCTCACCTCTCTCACCCCCTCTGTCCCCCCCCTCCAGCCACAACAGCAGTGCAGCAGGCCAGATGTGCGGGGACATGGAGGTGCAGAAAGATCCTATCCAGCCCTCCAGAGACTCCCAGGTCCATTTGGTCCTCAGGTTTCAGACTGGGCTGTCAACCCCAGTGCCACGCTCCACATGACCGAGGCCTGGCAGACAGACTTCTGTCACCAGTCGTGCTCAGTGGCGGCTAACGTGAATGATTTAGATGGTGATTTATTGTGTGCATGCGTGCACTATCCTCTGACGCCTAGTTTTTGTCATCCTTTTCCATCTAGACAGTATTTTATTCATCCATTTTTTCTTTTGCTTCAGTATTTCTGTCACACACCCTCGTGCACATTGACATTCCTCCGGCGCATGTGTAACTCTGGAGACAAGTTGTTCTCAGGCGCAATGAAATGACTCAGTTTAAATCTTCACATTTACACAAACTCACATGAGATGGATGTAAAATAAAAAAACTCGTAAGTTTACTGACATCTAACATTGTTTTAAATGCAGTTAAAAGAATGCAAATATTTTGACGACCGTATGCTGAAATATGTTTTGCCAAGTTCTATAAAAATACAAAATCCTATATGCTATTACTTCTGATGAGTGCATAAAAATGTAAACTGGTTTCATGGGATTTTATTAATATGGACTGTATCCCCGCTTCATGTCTGCGTAATGGAAATTCCATTGTGATATTGACTTTAATAATGGTATTTTTCCATGTGTGCTGCTGGGACATATCTGTTGGAGCTTGTGCAATCATTCAAAGGCCTGAATTGGTCCATTCCTCTTGGGCTTTCTCCCCCGAAACGCGTGGAGAGAAAGATAGATGCCTCCAGTCCTTTTAAGCCATTAAGAGGGTGAGCAAACATCCCCTCGAAAGCCTTTAAAACGACAAGAGCGTCTCCCCCTCCTGCAGAAAAGCAAATAATCTCCTGTGCTCCTTCCTCATCTTTCGTCCTCTGCTCTCTCTCCCTCCTCTTAATTTTCAGCCACGACATCTCGGAGATGATAGCGTCTAAAGTGAAAGCCAGTTGTTGACCTCTGCCTCGTAGCTGCTGCTGGAGCGATCGCAAAGAGAGAAACTCGACAGCGCCGGCATTCGTCTGCAGACACAGGATGTGTTTTCAAATCGTCCCGTCCAGAGAATCATTAATGAACTTAAAAAGAAGGAAATTGTTTTACAGGCCAAAAACTACATATGTACCAGACGTAAGAGGCAGAGACAGAGTTCATTCAGATACCTGTGAGCGGGGAGCAGGACCTCACATACGTTTTAAAGAAACATCTCTGTAAGCGAACTCCTCCAGGGGTTTCATTTATGGAGAGCTTACAGGATTTTGAGTTTGCAGGGGGCTGCAGCCACCCAAACAGCCACTTCCTAAGCTTGTCTCATGTGGGTAAGACTCCTCATCAAAATGAACATACCTGTCAAATCTATTAAAACAGGAGTTCAACAAGGACAGACTGAAAGGTCACGAGGGCTCTGGAGATCCTCCAGCTCCAAACTGCCGGCTTCTGAATCTACAGTATGTCACCGCGCCTCCTGGGTGATTTCCAGGTTGAGCACATTTTCTGACCTTGTGCTCCCTCAGCATGAAGTGAAAGTGAGCCAGGCTTGGCACAGCGTGGCTGCCGTTCTCTCCCACTTCTCTCTTACACTTTCTCGATTTTCTTCATTTATCGCGTTCCCTCCAAACTCATGCCCCGCGTTTCCTCCCCGGACTCCTCTTGAGAAACGCACCGAGAAATTCCAGAAAAGCTTTGAGAGGATGAGAAATCGCTGCATTTTTGGAGCATTGCAGCATGATTCTGACATGATGTTTGGATTGAGAGCGCCACATGTGACATTGTAGAGCGGAGAGGTTAGAGCGCTCTGTCGGTTCTCAGTGGTTTTACTTTGGGCACCGAGGCAGACACACGGAGGATTTACCCCAATATTCTATTTGGGAGAGCAACAGGAAAGTCAGTGAAAATGAGGTCGATATTTTACGTGACGACATGTATTGCTTCGATAGAGCAAATATGAGAAATGCATGACAGCCAGTTCCACTTTTATTATACACTATTACATGGTATTATATGGACAAGCATTGCATATTTACAGAGTTTGTGTGTGTACACCCTCCATTTATATGTTCTCTTTCTCTCTTTATGGGCAATTTCTGATATACTGGATTCACTCTAACCTGCATCATCTCATGAACAACTCCACTCAGAATACGTATAATTTAGCTGACAAACAAACCAATGGACAATGGTTTTGTTCCTGCTTGACGAAGGAAATCGCAAAATCCAGACCCTGACCCCTGAAACTGACCCGAACAAAAACATAATTCTATTTCTAACCTTTACCCTCAAGAATTGTCTTAAACCCACAACTGCCCTTTTGAAGAAATAAAACTGTCAAGCAAAAGATGTCTTCACTCTCAAGGTCTGAAACTTAAACTGCTGGAGACAAAGTACAAACACACACACACACACACACACACATGGCTTCATTTGAGATTGTAGATCAGGAGAAATAATGTCCTTATTTGGTCTTGGTGTAATTTCCCTCTCCGTGCTGCTGGCTGGAGTAAATCTGTGTGTGTCTAGAGAGTTTATGAAAACCTGTGAACCAAGCAGAAGATTTGGAAGGTTTTTCTCTGCAGCCACTCTGAACTGTGTACAGGCCACAGGATTACCGTGATGCACAGTTGATCAAACCCGCGTTGGGCCGTCTTTGCTCTCGTGGTGAGTTCTTCTCTCTCGAACGTTGATCACAAACCCCCCGATTTGCAAAATGGAATCTCAGTTCCTTCCTCCGAGGCCTCACGGAGACGGTATGTTCACCGGATCAACTGCGGAGATTAGACCAATCAAAACTAACCGGGGCAGCGGAGTGACCCCCCCCCCAACATTCCCTCAGAAAAATTCTGATCCCGCTGAAAGAAAAAAGAAAAGTTCAAGAAAACAGCCTCCACTTTACTGTGGGCGAGTGCAGCTTATGACGCGGCTCACGGCGGCGTCTCTAAGCCTTTCATTGGGGCTTATTGGGAGAGCTGCTCATCTTAGCTCTGCAACTGCTGCTGAGACGTCTGTACTTCACAGCTAAGAAACGTCCTCCGCTCAGCGTCTATTGTGCCCACAGTCAGACACACCCTCTCTAAGAGTATGTACAGTATATAGGGTGAACCAGGAAAAAAGGGGGTCTTACCATTGTATATCCATCTGTGGAGGATTAAGTATCAGTTTAATACCTTGGGCTGCTTGAAGCTCAACTGGGTTTAGACTTCCAGTGTTGAGCCACTGCAAAGCAACTTTCTTATCCTGAATTAAAACCAGGATATACAACATAAACTTTGATGTCTTCTTCTCAAACCCACTCCCTGAACTCTCTCTCCTCTCAGTCTTACTTACGTTTGCAAAACAAGGTTTTTTTCTCCGCTGCATTTCGGCCTCTCCTCCACATGCAAACAACGTTTTAAGTCTCGGAAAAAACTGAGACTTGCACATATGTCAAAGTGCCGATTTTTTAAGACTCTGGTTTCTGTGTATCCATGTGTTCATTTTAAAATGGAGCGTTTAGGAAACGATGACATCACACTTTACTTTTGCTTTAAAACATTATAAAGTCTAGTTACAAGTTTGCAGCTAAAGTTAGCATCACTGCAAACACATTACCACCATTCACAGGCGTCCGCCACCTACTGGCCTGACATGCTTGTTTGGCGTTTGTAGTTGTTTTTGTGTTCTCGTCTGGACTGAGATATTTTGTAAAACAAAGAGGGTAAAATATTAGTTTAATAAAAGTTGCAGTAAGTTAGTCAAGGGCAAAAGAAACAGGTCAAATGGCCGAGATAGAAGAAGCTAAACAGACATCATTTCACATTGATGACTGTCAACTGTGGAAAAGTGTTATTGCTCCACAAGCCGTATGTCTGTCGCTGCTTTTGTCTTGGGGATGTTAGTTTCCTGTTCATCAATCAATTGATATTTTTGAAACTTTAGGATCCTCTTCCATTATTCTGAGAACCACTTTGGAGTTTAGCAAACGCATCTTGGGGGACACAGGCACAGACACAAAGGGACGCATTAGTTAGTAATTGAGACAATATTTAAGTAACAGCCAATTTAGGTTTTCCTCTTCCCAGCTGACCAAATGTCATAAATCTGAAAACTAGGTTGCGTTTTCTGAGTCTTGTGAGTCACACTTGGCAAAGAGGTTTGGAGCCAAAATAGATGCACATGTTGCCTCAGAGGTTTTTTTCATCCTTGCAATACATGTATTTTCGGGATGGGCAGATTTGCGACCGGCTTATATTTGCATTCACACATGTGCATCTACACACCCAAACCACACACCAGAAGCATGCTCCACATGTTTCGTAGTAACCCAGATTTACAACCTCCTGTCTGCGTGGTTGTATATTCCATTCTCATCCCTTCCTGCCAAGCTCGGACATGTTTTCTTGCTCGTTCTGCTGAGTTTCCTGAAATTGTGTTTCGATGCTCGTGTTAGGTAACGACTCTGCTTCTCCCTTCGTTACCTTGGGTTCCTGCTGTTCTGTCTGTTTGTGTGCTGGGCATGGCAGATCCCTGCTTTGATCAGATCTCCTGCACACTGGCTCCTCATCGACACATCAACAAGCACCATGCAATATTAAAACCTCAGATGTTCACTCCACTTTCATCAGATTGTCCGTTCACTCATGTTGCACTACGCTACGGCCAAAACCTGTGTCCTGCCTCAGCCAGCTCCTCGTCTGAGATCCAGTTACCAGCCGGCCCTCGGTCCAACCTTGTGTTTCCTCCGTACCTGCGCTGCGTCGTCCAGAAACGCCAACCGAGTCCTGGCCGAGGTCCCTGATCCGCCGCCCGCCCACTCTCCAGGAACCGCAGCCTCAGCCTGAAGCCTCTCTCTTTAAACTCAGATTTCATTACGTTGCTCATCTGTCGCTGACTCAGAATCAACCTTTGAGTTCAAACACAAGATTTGTGCAATGTAAGAACTTGTCATCATATGCAGAATTTAATCTGATGATTCACAGGCGGCCAGGAACTGTTTAAAGACAAATTAAAGCAGATAGCAAAATATACTGAGGGGAAAAAGGGAGAATAAGTACAATGCTGACTTTTCTCATTGATTATGGATCAGGTTTGGACATTAATGTGGCTTATAAATTTATTTGCTGTTCATCTCTCAAAGTTCGATGAACCCTGGACTGGAGAATCAGTTGTTGTGTTGATGAGTCCCAGCCGGCGCTGCTGCAAGGCACTGGCCGATTGTTTATTCACAGTTTATCAATTCTTAACATATTACGTCACCAAATTGCACCAAATTCAACACTGCACTTCCAAGACTCGTGCAAAGTATGAAGCCAACAAGATGAACAGTTTCAGAGACGTTCCACATACAGACAGACAAACATCTATCAAACTCTCCACAGTCACTCATCATGTCCTAATGGTCTTTTTGCTCAGAGGAGACAGAACATGTGATAGGAAACGTCAGGTGTGCGACGCCTGCTCCGGTGTTTGGTTTGAAAAACAAGGAAGATATGCGTGGCAGTATTTCTTCTTCTCAGTCAAGCTGTTTTCTAAACTTCAAGGCGATTGATGCCCCTTTTTTCTTTTTTGACTCTGCACATTTTTACTTGAATTAGTTCCAAGGGGGCATCGGGTTACTGCTTTAGTTTGTTTTTTTTTCTCTCGTGGTCAATCACTCTGGAAACCTTTCTCACCCCTGTTAAGCACTTTGGATTTTGACCTTCGACCTCTATAACCCAAATCACCCAGATCCTGTGCTCCGGGGATTTAGCCACGACCCAGACAGAAATGGCAGAAACACAGGAATGAACAGTTCAATGGAACAAGTGGAACCAAAAGTAACCAAACAAATCTTTCATGCTGTCAATCATTGATTCATATTAACTATGACCCACACCAAGGAGGTTATGTTGTCACCCGCGTCCATTTGTTAGGTTTAGCAAGATTACTTAAAACTACAGATTTCTATGAAACATGGTGGAAGGATGGGGAATGGGCCAGGAAAGGGGCGGATGTGAAACATTTCTTTCAACTATCTTTGACTTTTCTACCAATTTCCAAAGACTTATTTGGAGGACTGATGTATGTAGGCTCTACTGAGTGCCATTCTAGTTTGTCACTTCATTCATACGTGTCTCCGTGTTTCGGCTTATCTTTTTGATCCGACTCATCTTGGCCACATCTGGGCTCACTGAAGCCAACTGAGAACCCCGCAGAGAAATCCTCCTCCCTCACGCTGGGCAAACACACAAACAAGCCAATCAATAGATGAATAAATTGCCCTCTTCACCACAAGAGACAACGGGACCCCAAGGACGAATAGAGGGAATAGAGGAGAAAGGGCAAGTGTGCATCTCTGGCTAGAGAGCTTGTCCTGAAGCAAAGAGGCTCTGGCTATTTTTTTCAGCTTTAATGAAGAAAAGATCTCGAGCTGAATTTAAAAAGCTAAGTGGCAAAATGGGAAAAAAGGGGAACGGTAACGAGGATCAACTCAGACAAAAAGATGTCATGACTTATTCATACAGCCTGTGTGCGCTTGTTGGAGTCCCATGGGAGGATTTGGCGAGATGGGAGGCGGTGAATCCAGTCTGTCAATTCCTCCACCAGGACTATGAGGTCATCTGTGACCCAGCCAGTGGGTAGAAGCTCTCTGAAAGCAGTCTGCCCTCCACTGACCTGTGATACCAACCCCGAGACAGCCAGTTCGACTCCACATCAGTAAACACAATTACATCCCCATAAATATACAGTCAGCGTCTCTTCTGGGATGTGCGGTCGGCCACAGCTTCGTCGTCATCCCTTTGTTCAGCAGATGCCGCTCTCGATCTGTGTGGGGACTTAAAGAGCGCCTTCATTCATTTTATGGATTATTTGTGTGGATGAGGGAGTCTTTGTTGGGTGCCCGAAGATTCCAGAACCCTCCCTGCGGTGTACGTTTGAAACTCAAACAAACCTAACATCAAAAAAAAAATGAGCAGTGTTTGTTTAGACAAACACAAACATGGCCTCCGTCGGCTCCGGGCTGCAGCGCATGTCGGCCCCGCAGTGATTGCATTGGCTGCAGAGTGTGACAATCCAAACCTTATACCATGGAGGGAGCGGCGATGGAAGGGCGGCACGCTGGAATGACACTAGCAGATGAATATACTTGAGCGTGCAGGAGCTCCCTCGGTCTGTGTTGAACACACAGACACTTAAACATGGATTCAAGCGGCGCTTGGTCGACCTCCAGCAGCAACCATAGAGCTGCAGTGTGTGTGTGTTTTTTTTTATCCCAGCGAGAATTTAATGGGACTCAAAAGTTGTGGTGTTGACTCAAGCCGGATTGTCTGGGTTTCGTGCTGCAGCCATTCATTATGGCCGGACCCTGTGAGCTGTACACTCAACAATTCTGTCTGATGGATTGATTGGAATATTTAATGCTGCTGTTTTACACCGTGGTTGTTTGCGCTGCTGGGAAGAGCGAAGATGTGTTGAATAGACAATTATCTCTATTACAACCTCCGAAACCGGGAAGAGAATGAAATCAAACAATGCTCTTAAAGAGGGCACTTAAAGAAGGGAGTAAAAAAGTATTCGTCATGGAAAATATATTTGCTTTGTTCCCTTTGACTCGGATATCAAAAACAAAAAAGAGAACGCAGTTGTTCTTTTGGCATCTGTCTGTTAGTGGATCTCTTTATTGCTCCCTTTCTTCCTCCTTGTCCCATTAATCAACTACATGCACACAGAAGATCTCATATCGAGGCCCAACAGTAAATTCAATCAAGCTGCAGCAAATTGCGCATGACTCACAGATATCAGTCTCCTAAATGTGCCCAATCAATTTTTGCGTAATCTTGCTTACAAACAAACAAACAAACAAACAAACAAACAAACAAACAAACAAACGGACAGTGGTGAAAACATAACTTAATTCCAATTTATCAATAATTGCTCAGTGGGAAGAGACAGGTTGCCAAGACTACAGATGTAAACTGAACACAGACTTCTGTAGTTTTGATAAATGGTTTTGATGAATGTTGCCTGCGACTAATTATAAATTACTTGTTTTCACAGTGAGATCTTCAACAATCAAGTTCTGTTTAATTCAAAAAAGGAAAAAGAAGGAAAAGGAGAAACAGACGCTGGTCTTAAGAAATGTTCCCATAACAACAAAAAGGCAGAGACAACATTAGAGATGAGACCGAGGGAAAAATCCTCCTGGTACACACGTTAAAAACAAACCCAAGTGTTGCATATGAGGAGGATCAGAGCTGGCCTTTACTGGGGGGGACACTTTAACTTGTAACACCACGGGACCGTTTTCATTTCTCACATTCAAGTCGACTCTCTCAAGCCGAAAAACAAAGCGAGAATAAAGAAAATCTTTTCTTGGGACGGTGAAACAGTGAAAAGAGCAGGATGGGAACGAAGGATGGATGGAGAGAGAGAAGTGCAATAAAAGTGTTCAGGAGGGATCTTTATTTAGTTTAGGACTCAGACTCTAAAGTGAAAGCAGATGGGACTCCAGTCTGGAATAGTTTCCACTTGAAGTCTTGGACTGGAGTTTTCTCCGCTCGCCGTTCCTGAGCCTGGGTCCAGTTTTCTTCAACCTGTGTTTCTGGGCCTTCGACAAGAGGTTTTTCTAACCACACATAGGAACAGACATTCAAATCCTGCTTATGAATTTGGACATGCACACTTGCACATGGAGCACAATGCTTCGTAAGCACGGAGGCTGTGTGAGGTCAGCAGAGCGGTCTTAGAAAGACAGGGCGCTGTGACAGGGCGAGCGTGAGAGAAACGCCAACAGCACCAAACACAATAAGATAGATCTGGCTGAGCGCTGCAGCGAAACAATGCTGTGTGAGGTTCATTAGAGGTCAGTTGACAGTTGCTGATGTAGCACACAATAACTTACAGTTACAGCTCACAATGGTGATGCATATGCCCCCATCCGGTAGATGACAAGAATGATGTTTGCAGCACAAACATCTGCAATGTGACCCTGAGAAAAGAGAAAGTCAGGCAAATAACCAGCCATCGAATTTATCTTCGTGTAGATGCACAATGTGTTTTGGGGTCGCGTTGGACAAAATGCACGAGCAGATAATCACGTGCACGATCTCAGCTCGATGTCGTCCATCTGACAGGCAAACAACACTGCATTGATTCATCAGGCCTGAGAGTGGAGAGTGGGCCTCGATATACACTTATTGGAGACAAGCCACTGCATAGAATAAAATATTTTTTTATTTCACAGAGAGGATTCTTCTCATTTCACAAAGAAACTGAATGGACCTGTTTCAAACACAGGTTATAAAGTTCATTGTGTTGAGTAAATTTGTATCTGTTGGAGGCAAATCTGGCAAATTGTTAAACACAAAATAAGACTTGTTTTATTTTTTATTTTTTTATGTATTTCTAGCAGTGGTGGAGGAAGTACTTAAACATTTTATTGAAGTAAAAGTACAAATAAATGGACAAAAATGGACCTCATTAACTTTTCTACTTCATTAAAATAAGTAAGTACCTGCTATTCCCTGATGCAACGATCTACTACATCTACAACTGTCCCTACTGTATATTCTGTTTACTACAGTAATAATACAGATACAGTCATAATAAATCTGCAGATGATGCTACGACAAACATTTGCAGTTTCAGCGCAATGCATTGTAAAAATAGAAAGTAAAGATATTTGCTGATATATGTAGTGGAGAAAAAGTAAAAAGTACCCAGAAATCAATCTACTAGAGTAAAGTATAGATACATGAAAAATGTACTTGAGTACAGTAATGGAATAAAGTACTTTGTCACTTCCCACCACTGATTTCTAGCCTCTGTAAAACTGCACATGACAAATCCAAGTCTAACAATATGATGCACATCAGTGGGAATCCTTGCACTTTTCTCACTTGTATATATTTCATGGTGATATGAGGGCTTTGGGAGATCCCGACTGTAAAAAGATCCTTATATGTATTTACAGCCAACTGTAAATTAAGATGCAATCAGCGCCTCTTGGCTTCTCCAAACACAGAAACCCGGCGCATAACTTATAGTAGTGCTGCAGTTTGGCTCACATTTACATTTATTGTAAAGCCATATGCACACAGGCAGACACACAAATACACACACACACAGCATTGAGCTGTTTTCAACCTCTCTAGCTGCGCTCTCCAGAGAGTCTCTGTTTTGGTCACCTTCTCCATCACTTAAAGCTGCGTGTGTGATTTATTTTTAGCCGGGGACTCGCGGCAGCAGCAGCTCTTCTGTGAGCATTCTGCTGCACCTTCATTATTCAGTGGAAAAACAAAAGCACAAAGATGAACTGATGCAGCGGCTCAGTGTCTGAATTCAACAACTGCTCTCACACGTTAAACCTCTCACAAGGTCCGTGGACCACAGGGAAGAATCTGGACCTATATTCCAGATATATTTCAGACAACCTGTCCGTCCACCTCCAGCTCACCTCACCTTTGTTTTCCTCGTCTTTGGGAGGAAGCCGGGATTCGAATCAGGAACCATCTTGCTGTGAGGTGTTAACCACTGCACCACTGCGCCCTAACCTAAATAAAAAACTCTAAAACTGTATAAAAACTAAGTTCTAATACTACATTTTAACTATGCTTTGATTTTTGCTGCCGTACATGATTTGTTTTGTGCGATTTAGATAAAGAGGTAGAGATTTATAGGTTAATTAAATCCTTGGACTTGTGTATGACATTTCTGATACAGTTTATGAACACAAAGTTTATGGAAATCCGATGTATTTTTAGAATAATGGACCCACTGTACATCTTAACTTAACCCTGCCATAACTTATCTGTTATCTGCCCTTTGGTGGAGTTGAAACAAGCTGTGAAACTCAGTCTGACACTTGACTTTTATCAGTGATATAGGGAACATAACGAATGGGTGCCTATTAACACAATCAGCATTTATAAGGAGACATATTTCAAACGTATATATGAAGAATAAAAGTAAATATGATTATAATTGCATATAACAGCCAATGGACACCTTCAGGTTTACAGTAAATCTTAAAAGTGAAATCACTTGTGCAAAAACAAAATATGTAAACCTGGTTCACCCTGACCGGCTTCTCTAATGAAATGGAATTCTCACCTCATCCGTCTTATTCCAACACACAATCTCCAGGGTTAAATATTCCCCCCCTCCCTCGCTCACGGCTCGCTGGCCCTGACATCTCACTGCTCCTCCGAGTGTCATGCCACGCTGCCAGGAATTCAGTTCATCTGAGCTATGCACGACCACAAACCGTATCCCTTACAACCTGGTGGACTCGCTCAGCGGGGGCCATGGGAAACGAGAGGAGGAGGCAGATGGAGGTTTAAGGCTGAAGAAAAAAAAAACCTGAGGCGAAACTTGCCTCCTGTCAAAAATCAGATCCCTCCTGTAGTTCTTCTGAAATGTGAGGGGATACGGTGTTTTGTGTTTCGTAATATACCTACAAATGGCAACCGCATGTGCCGAGTTCTGGTATTCAGGCTGCTACTTTAAAGAGGGAGCTGGAAAGAATATAACAAAAGCTGCTGGAGGAACCCTGAACGTTCCTGGGAACTCCACATGCTACAGAAGACAAATACTGCCCCGACTCTGGTGAGACAGTTAATCTTCACGATCGTGGTGTGACTTCGCTCCTCTGCGGATTAAAGGGCAGGTCGCCGCTGGGGTGTCGGTCAAATGCAATCTTGTAGTTCACAGGGAGAATCAAAACTTTGACCTCACAACTCAGCAGCAGATCTTTTCCTGTTCATAATCGCCTCCTTTCCCGTCAAATGCTTTTTTTCACAAATTCGTCTGGACAATTCTGACCATGAGCCAGGACGTTCCTAAAAGTTGGCAACGGAAATCAGACAATTTCAATCTGCCAATTTGTTATTTGTCTTTTTATTGTCTGTCGGGTGTTTAAGGAGACACATGGTGCGCTTCAGCGTTTCCTTCCTCTAGTGTGTTGTATGTTTTTTGTCCTGCACCCTAAGAGGAAAGTGTGATTTATCAACATTAGGGCGTGTAAACTTTTTAAAGTAATAACAAAAAATTATGAACCTGAATATGAGCAGAAAAATGTCCCCTTTAATCATTTTAAGATTGTGACTACAGGGATTGAATAAAAAACGAGATGGGAACTTCGAGGAAAATGTCTTTAGATTTTTATTTCTCATGCAGGTCAGGGTGTAGTTGTCACAGTGTAAATGTAGATATCCCTCCAGTTTTCTCTCCGTGTCAGCACGACCTACACAATGTTCTAATTGAGTGTAAAACAGATTTATCGACTCGATGCTCTGTGTATCTGCTCCTTTGGCACTGTCACGTTTATGCTTTACTGTTAATGACTTCGCCAACAAAGCCCACATCCAAATCTGCAAGAGTAACTGTGCGGCCATCTTTCACACTGACATCACTGGAACACAAAACCGTGAAGCCTTGAACCGGCACCATTCATCATCGAGGAGACGACTGACAATATTAAATATGGGTGAGAAGAAGCAAACCCATGATAACGGCTTCACTGACAGTGACTTGCATAAACAGCATCGCGTTTATCATCACATTCTTTCCCTCCTTCCCCGACGCCAGACTCGGCCGGCTCTTGTTTTTTGTTCAAGCTTGTGTTTTTCCACACCAGATATAATTCATGAAGACAAAGCACCGTAAGTATGATCGAAAGGGGCTTTGAAGAGGTGCAGTGCACTGATGCATCCATCTAAATCTCCGGTACAGTTTGGGGGAGAGGAGAGGTGAAGGGAATTAGCGGGAGAGGACGAGCGCGGCGCAGGAGGTGGCGGTGATGAGCGTGAATTCTGGAGCCCGAGATCACGGAGGGAGTCTACATCCTGGACGTGACGGGAAATGAGGGAGCCGTGGGGGGGGGGCACGTCAGAGATATCCACGGCGCCCCCCATAAACCTTCGTCACTCACACCTCACTGCCTGATATCTTTGTTATGTGGTCCGCTGCTGTCATCGGTTAAGAAGCCAAACCGATGAGTCCAGTCATTCATTATGAGAGGAAAACAAAAACCCCACCTCACTGAAATGCGACTCGGGACAGTCCGTTCAGAGCTCCTGACCTTTCAGTGACATCAATGGCTCCGTGCAAAGATCAACACTGTGATAAATCAGTGAAAGTTTATCCAGCTTGAAAAGGACATTTTCTGGAAGCGGCAAAATCCCAAATCTTGTTAATTTATATGATTTTGTGTCCCTGCAGTGACGCGATCCCGCCCTCTCTCGCTCCCTTCCGTGCAAGCGAGAAGAAATGTGGTTTCATTAGTCATGCAGGCCAAAACAGATTGTCGTTTTTTTCCCCCTTGTTTTCTCCACAGAAAACTGCCTGTGAGAGACACTGTGGGAGACGTGGAGCCCTGAGACACTCGCTTATAATCAAACACAGGAGCCACAGTGTCCTGACTCAGCTACTATTACTACGACTACTGGCAGCTGCAGTGACTCAGTCTTTTCAAAGGAGCTCCGAGCTGTCATTTACAGTAATGATTTATCGCGTAATGAGCCAGAACCAACATTTCCCTGATGATTTTACGAGAGGCGGTGCCACATTTCTGCGTCTTTAGTCGTACCTGCATCAACACCACAAAGACATAAAAACAGTGTGTTCAACAACTTTGTAATTTGAGAGTATTAAAACCTTGTTTGGATTTTGTCCAGTGACTAAATCTATTTACTGGATTGTGGACCAGCCTTTGGTGGCATTGTGGTGCAGCGGTTAGCGCTGTTAACTGGCCCCACACCATGAAGGATCAGGGTTTGAGCCCGTCTGTCTTTTTGTGTGGAATTTGCATGTTCTCCCTTTTCTCTGGGAACTCCAGCTTCCTCCCACAGTCCAAAAACATGTAGCCTCGGTTAACTGGAGATTCTAAATTGCACAAAGGATTAAAATGAATGTGAATGGTTGCTTGTCTTTGTACGTTGGCCCTGCGATACGCTGGTGACTCCGCCCCTCACCCAGTGTCGGATTGGCTCCAGCCGCCCTGTGACCCTCAAAAGACTATGGACCATCCTTCCAATTGGCAAAAATGGCTAATCGGACAATCAGCAGCTCCACTGAATGCTTCCGGACATTTTCTTAGAGGCTGTATGTAAGAATGAAAATGTCCAAGTCAGTTGCTTTGGACGTTTTCTGCAACTTTTCATTCGAGGCCCCAAGTTAAAGTGTCTGGAAATTGTCCGACTGAGCCCATGTGAGAATACAGCAGGAAAATGACTGGAAAATGGACAGTGAAAAAAACAAAGAGAATACAAACATCTCCGGATGAACAAGAGGTGCCATACACGCAGAAGACAACAAGGTTTAATAGCAATGCTCATGTGGAGGTGCTGTACAAAAAACCCCCACAAGATTTCCACAGTGGAAATTACACGTTATGTCCTGGCGCCGTCTGACACCTGCTACTTGGAAAATTGGATTCGGACATTTTTCCGTTCATGTCTGAAAACGGCTAATGTCTATGATTGATTTAACAAAGATCCGTCAACTGGGGGCAATTAATGACAGTAAATCATAATACCAAATGTAATTGGTAGGAATCACATGAGTATTTCCATTTGTTTTTGTGCTGTATGCCGTGTTTTTGCAAGATATATTACTTAGATAAGCCGTCGCTGCAATTATAACTGATGTAGGTTTGAAAAGAGTAAAATACTTCATATAAACCAAATAGATATTAATGTAATCTTTGACCCGCGGGAAAGAAATCAAAACTTTCCTTGCTGGATCAAAATTTAAATGCAAAGCTCATCCAGTGTGGTGCCAGTCGTCCCACACTCGTCAGCTCAGTGCCAGTCACCTCAGTCGCTCGGAGCACGATGCTGCTGCCGCCGCTCGAACGTGCGTCTGTCACAGGAATCACCAGAAGACGAGTCAATTTATTGAAATGAGAATAGCGTGGATGTAAGCCACGCTACTTAGCAATACTTTTTCCTTCCAACTTAATCTAAACAGAGTGTTGAGCAAAAAAAACTTCTGTGCCCAGAGTACTTAAGCAGTCCAACGCTTTAAGCTGAAACGACAAGCAGTTGGCTTGTTTCAATGATAAGCCTGATCCACGTCTCCTCTCGGCCAAAAAACGCTGCACACAACCGATCTCCCTCTTACTGTAAATACTCCCTAATTCCCTGTTCTACCTCTCCGCTCTGGGCAGCCGCATCTGGAGCGGAGACACGTCTGTCTGCACTGACGACAGAACGATTGTTAGGATCATGTAGCTCTGAAGAAATGCGGAGTGAAAGTTTGGAGACACATATTTTGATCTGAGTCAAAATACTCGTTTCTCACTGATGTGGGAGAGAAAGATGTTGAATTTCCACATGTTTCAAACCATAGGAGGGACACTACAAAGCCAGCTATTGAAAATGTGTGTTCAGGACGTATGATCTCTTTAAATTCCTTTTATGTGACTTTGTTTTATTTACTGCTAAAGTCAGAATCAAGTAATGTAGGTTAATGAAAACTGCTCTGCAAGTTTATCACACTGTAAAAATTGTTTAACCAGAGACTATTCTGTCACTTGTGAGCAGTGACACTAATCTTTCATATTTAGAACTCAAAGTGTCATTCAGGGTTTTTATATTCGTCAACGATAAAAGACCAGTCTAGTGCGGTGAGTTCCCTTGAAATCGTTTTCTTTCCCAAACATTGTTTATTTTTACAGTGTCTTGCATGTGGTTGCAGAACGTCCACGCTACTTCTAACATCCAGTTTCAAATATAAGATGCATGTTGTTAGATTTCTGTGATGCAGTCATTGGTCTGTTTGTGAAGGATTAAAACGTCAAAGTTAATAAAAGCAATGAACAACACATCGATTGCTCCACAGCTGCATTAAGACAGAAGCTATACCCACTATGGTCTGTTATCAGGGAATACTTATGACTCTTGTGAATTATGATGATGACAGTGTGAACTGCTGGCTGCGTCTCTAACATTTAACTGCTTCTGTATCTCAGCACTTTGCACTAATGTCCAGACCATAAAACAGCTGCACTGCTCACGGCCTCCTGGACAGACTCCTGCCTTCAGCCTGACGGGCAGAGAATTTAAATAGAGACAGAAGCTGTTTGAAAAATCCCAGTGAACAAGACCAATTCAATAAGAGAAGGATCATAATAGAAGTGAGTGAACAAAAGTTTCCACCAAACAATTCCGCGAGCTGGTTCAACGCCGGAAACGAATTATTCACGGCCCAACTTTTCTCCGAATAAATTCTTGTCAGATAACATGAGAGATGAGAATGAAGTGGGAAAACAGAACACTGCCACTTTGAAATACAGCTATTCTCCACGATTGTTTTCAGTGCGTTTCGCCAAAATGCAAAACAATAAGTGGACGCTCTGAGATCGGATGTCTCCGCTGATTTGTTCTGCTCTTATTGAATCCATTACGGAGGTTTACATGCGTGAGATTTTGCTCAGGAGCGAGCAGCAGACAAATAATCCGGCTGGAATGCCACTCGCAGCCCCACCGGTAAAGCTCGCAGTTATTGTTTTTATTTGAAAAATCTGCAGCGGATAATGCCGAACGTTTCCTTGACAGTGGAGGGGTCAGCGACCTGCACCTGGGGATACGCTGCACATACCAGAGGGAAACACGTACACACAGGATCCGCAGAGCCACGGGGAAACAAACGGGCAATTGTGGTGTTTTCAAATACTGAAAATGCTTGGCTGCAGCGTTGTAGATTTAATTTTTCCATTTGAGGGGAACGGCTTGACTCACAGTCTATCAATCTATCAATCATAAATCAGCATAATGGCTCGTAATAAGAAACATATTCCACGTCCACCGCAGTCACAATCTTTCCCTTTGAAAGGCTCGATGCAGCCCAGTTTGGAGAAGTGTTTTTTGTTGTCCTGTTGCTTTTCCCTTCATTGCCCGCGGTGTTGGTTTAACCTTCCTGACTGAGGGCCTGCAGTGTTTTCTTAAGTTCGGTATCTGTGTCAGACCTTTGGCTCACATCGTGGGCACGGAGAACAGAAGAGGGAGAGAACAAGGGAGAAGAGGGGGATGGTTATTGTGACAGTGGGGCGGATGGAGAAATGGTGAGGTTTCATAATTGAAGACAAAAATGACATTGGAAAAAGACAAAAATGTGAACTCAGACTAAGCTGTGGCTCTGACAATCCTCACCGACTAAAGCAGTTTACAAACATGAACCCTGGATAAAGCCCTGAAACTTCGGTCTTTCAGATATGAAGAACACAGCAGGAGACTGTTCAGGTCAGATGCGTAACAGGGAAATCTCCAGAGCGTTCAGGTGAGGGACGGTGCCTGTAGAGCAGCAGGAGGCAGGACGTGACAATCCCCGGGGGAAATTGTGTGTTTTTGTTAACAGCACATCAACACCAGTGTCGGCCCTTATCATCAAAATCTCTCGAATCTCATCTTTCCAAGTTAACACCTTCTTCTCTATCTTCCACGTGTATCGCTCCTCTTTTTCATCCTGAGGTATTTGTATTCTTCTTTGCTTTTTTTCAGTTTGGCATCTTACACGTGTTAGAAATGTCCTTAAAATACCCATTCGCTCGCAGTGAGTTTTCCGTACAATATCCTGCTGTGTTCTCACAGTGCATGTGTGAAAGCAGCTGAAGAGGCACGAGGACCAGCGACAGTATCTCACTGCAGTTTATTTTCCTACTGTGTTAGTGCACTGTGGGAGAGAGCGAGAGAAACAGAAGAGAGTGAAGGAAGTGAAGACGTCAGAGAGAGAAAGGTTTGAAGATTGAATAATCTTGGCACACACCAACTCAGCATCCCTCCCCTTTTCCTCTGTACTTTCCAAACTGGGTGCCATCCACGTGACCTTTGAACCCCCGTCTTAGTTACCGTGGCCTGTAAATTCACGCAAATAAAGAATTAATAACTCGTGAGGCACCCCACCCAGAAATGTGTTGGCCGGCGGCAGCACAACCTGCGCAGGGCTGAATGGCCCATTCAGGCTCAGAGCATGAGATCATGAAGAAACGAGCTGCAGCTTCATTCTTCACAATCAGTAAAGGCGGCTGGCGGCGACTGAGCAGAATTATGATGTCAAATGTTTAACCTGGTTGGCGTTCTGCTGTCCGACGATGTGCATCACACATCAAGTGGAAAACCTTTTGGAAATTACAAATTCAATTTAGATTTCTAGCAATAAATAAATAAACTTTTGTCAACAAACAACACGCACAAGATTATTTAAAATGCTACAGATAAAGAAAACTACTATAAATCAGATTATTATCTTACTAGTTTAAATTTGAAAGAGATATAGTGCTTATTGATAAACAGACAAAATACTGTTAATGAGCCAGAGTTGGCTAAATTTCATCTGTTGTCCTGAGACAGTTTTTAATAAGGCAACCTGAAATACATTAAAAACAACCCAATTACAAAGATCTTTAGATAATTCATGTGGTGTGGTCCATCCAAACTTTACCTCTATACAGCCAACACATTATTAAAACTCTACACCCAATGAAACGTGATGACGATGCTGATGATGATTCATTTTAGTTAAATGTCTCGAGTTGAAAAAGTGTCTCATTATCTAGACCACTTTTCCTTTGAGGGTCTCGGGGGTCTCACAGGGCCAACATTCAGAGGTAGATAACCACTACAGTCATTTTAGACTCTGCCATTAACATAACTCCATGACTGTGGACTGAGGGGGGGAAGCCGGAGTGAGAAAACATGCAAACTCCACACAGGAGGACAGAACTCCAGGATTCAAACCAGGAACCTTCTTGCTCTCAGGCAACAGTAACATCATATAAAAGTAAATAATGATCACAACAACTAATAAGGCCGTTTTTAAACAGTGATGTCACAGCTCCAGATGCTGAACTCTACAGTTCTTTGTTCAGAGCTCTTGGAACAGTCGGACAAACCTCGTACTTCATGTTTTGCCCGAGGAGCTTTGGAGCTTCTCAAAGCAAACAGATTGATTGACTGACCGTCCACTGACATGTTTGGTTTCTCTCAGCGGAGAAGAGGTGAGGGTATCTGATATCTGCTCGCTCTCACACGGAAACACTTGTGGGGAAAGATGCTTTTTTTAGAAGGACATTGTGTTTTTTATAAATGTTTCACTTTTGTTTGCTGACTGATTGCTCTGCACTGCGATCCAGAGAACAATTTATTATTCCAACAATTCAAATTTTGATTAATGGCACTATTTTCAAACAATAAACAACTTTAAACACAGTTTGGAAAGATTCCCTTCAATTCTTTTTCATTTCATTCAATTAACACAGTAACACTGACCTGTGATTTTCCATAACTCTGAGTGTGATTTCATTTTTTCAGTCCACTTCAGCTGTAACTAAGCTACAGTTTGTTTTTCGTGACAGTCTCCTCCCTCCTCCCTCCTCCCTCCTCCTCCCTCCTGCAGCGTGAAGTGTGAGTGACACTAGTGAAGGAGTCCTGTAACACAAGGTCAGCACAAATGAGAACCAGGCTCACACTGACTCAGCTGCCTTCTCTCTCTCTCCTGTCAGTTTTTTTTTTCTCTCTGCTTGATGCCGCAGAAAAAAAAAAGAAGAAGTGAAAACTCCCTATAAATAGCGATTTAAAGGCCACGAGCCAGAGGAGCCCCAGTTTTTCCTCCACGAATCCTGTGAGTCACGCACAGTGTCACAGCACAAAATGATTTACCTCTGGTTTACTTTTGATTTTGGTTAATTTACAGTTTGCCTTTGCAGTAGGGGGGTGAGTGAATTCTGCAACATCTCAACAACACTCTTGGAAAACCAGTCGGATCGAGGTGATGAATTGCAGAAAAGCTGATATTTGGAACCGTTAACGTCTCACTTCCTCAGCACACATATCTACAACAAACCCCAAAAATGGAAAACAGTGAGAAGCTTTTCCTTTTGCCAGCAGAGATAACGACTGATAAACAGAACTGGATGTTGGCACCAGTGTCGGGCTTGTACTGTATATGTTCACGTAATCGTGATCATTTCCTGATGGTTGGGGATACCAGAGAGCGAGGGGCAAAAGAGATTTGCAGGTGAATCGGACGCAGTGAATTGAGATATTCTTAATCTTATGTTACAGAATCCCCGTTGTTGACTCGAGGAAAATGAGACGACGATGCTGGAGATGCTCCATGTGTCCATTTGTGGAGTGTTTTTAACTTTTTAAACATGTTTTTTCATATGGATTAAAGGAGATTGAGATATCATGACATTTAGTCCCTAATGTGCAGCAATGGATCCTACAAATGTGTCACGTCTTAACAGAATATTCAACCTCCACCATGTCCCAACAGTCTCCTTATGAAACCACATTTAAACGGATGGATTTTTTTACTTGGATCTGTACCAAATTGCAAACTCGCAGAAAAAACCTAGATGTGCCCCTGATCGAGATCCACAAATTAAATGTTTTCTTCCGTGACACACATCACATCCCTGGACCAAGTCTGGTTCTAATCCATCCAGTAGTTTTTGCGAAATCCTTCAAAATAACAAACACGGACATTGCATAGCCAATAAATAAATAGGTGTTCCTACTGGCTATGTCCTTATGCATGTCCAGTTTATTCAACTTTTACTTTTAACAGGATGTTGCATATGTACTCCGGCTTCTTCCCTCAGTCCAAAGACTTATTGGAGACTAAAATTGTCCGTCTTAACATCTGCAGTCCTGTGATGTGACCTGTCCTGGATGGACCCAACTCAACCCCAGCTCCCTGGAGACCCTGAAAGGATAAGCAGTATAAATAATGGATGAATTAATGGTTTATTACTTATTACTGAATACTAATAATGTTCACGTATAAGAAAGCAGACACACATCCTGTGATCACTGCACTTTACCATCATCCTAATTAACTTCTTTCATCTTTTTGCGATAGAAATATGTCAAGCTTTAATACAAACTTGACCAGTCGTCCTTGATAAGTTCGAGTCGCCTTCAAAGGAAATCTGACTCCAATTTAAATTTGAATTTCATCGCTATTTCATCAGAATTAATTAAATCCAAGCATTAAATTTTCATCTTCCTCTGACATGTGCAGGTTTTTTTTAAACAACATCAAATAGGAAATATTGCTTCACTTGTACCGCAGACTTTACATTTTTGCAAGGACTTGATTCCTCTGACAAACAGTTGAAGATAATCTCCGCAGCACCTCAGCCTCAGTTAAAAGTTTAAACAAGAGTTTTTTTACTTCCAGTGCGTCTCCTGTTTTTCTCTTTTACTCTCTCTCTCTCTCTCTCACTGACCTACATTCAACGAACGCTGCAACCGGTGCACTGCAACATCATTTTCCTCTAATACACAGCACCTTGCACAATACTCCACAGCTGCGTGCATATTTTAAAGTAGCTGTATATTTCTGTGTGTGTAACGATTCATCATTAAGTGCTCGTCGAACTGATCAAAGTCAGAGCGAGGGAGCACCTGGATGCTAACTACAGCGTGAGGCCGGTTTAATGTGATGTTTACAGGCTTGATTCCCAGAGAGCGTGCAGGGGCGGATTAGCACAGACCCACAGGAAAGAAAACATGGTCCCTAACAGAGCGCGCTGACATTTCCCGCAGAATAAGATCAAAGTGTTTAACCGTGTTTCTCCAGCGGCTTCACTTCTCTTCCAAACTCTGGAGATTCTGGCAGTCGGGAATTAAACAAATTCCAAAAGCTGTCAGTGAAAGTGAGGATTTCTCGACAATTTCGACTTATATAAATCTTCATTTGTATTTCACTGACAAAGTGAAAGTAAAATGAGCTGTTGCAAGAGCAAAGCTATTTGTGCAATGAACCCTATCTAAGATTGATGATATCATTTTTTATTTTTACTTTCATGTGTTGAATCTCCCATATGTCATGTGAAGTTAAAACTACAGCTGTTTGTATCTAGCTCTGATTTCACATATTTCAAAGTGAAGTCAGTTATCAACAGACTCGTAAAAGAAGAAGATGAGTAGAGCTCCTCCACACTTGGGTTTTAAGTCATAAGCATTTCTCACAGACTGTATATACACATGGACAAACATGATGGCTTCCCAAAATTGAAGCCAAATCATCTCCGATACCCCCTGGTGGCTGGCCAAAGCATAGGACATAAACCCTGCCTCCTCCATGTTAGTGCATTGGACATGGATCAAATCAAAAAGTAAAATTTCTACAAAATGCCATCAAAAGCCACATCCAGGAACTTAAGTGCTATGTAAATAAAGTTTATTATTATTATTTATATACAAAATCACAAATACAATAATCTTTAATGGTAAAGTTTTGTGGTCTGTTAGCGCCTCATCCCTCAGAGTTAGGAAATATTTTTAAAATAAAGTTCTCAGGGTTTTTAAGGATTTTAAAGAACAAATAATCTAGAAGAGTCGGGCAGAGGTTGAAGTGAATATACTGGGTCCATCTTTGTCTTGATAACATAATCCACTGAAAACACATTGATTCCAAGGGTTCAATCGGTTTCCTAAGTCATGTCAATTATCACTTGAAGACCTGATGGGTGTGTGTTGGGCCTTCCCAGTTGACAGCAGCTGTCCCAAAGATTACCATTATGGTATGTCACAACACCAAACACACACACAAATATCACAGTTCCAAATTTTATATTTGGCTTCCATCTAGTCGAAGTCTTCAAGGGACAGATTTCTACTTCAGACAGATTTATTTCTTCAAGATTTTGCAACTTAAAAAAACCCTGCTGAATACTGAGTGTGCCTGCAGGAGCTGGATCTGGGCCAGAATCAGCTGGGGAGTTTGTTGTGGGCCATGTGTGTCACTGTGTAGTCTCATTTCAGTGTGTGTGTGTGTGTGTGTGTGTGTGTGTGTGTGTGTGTGTGTGTGTGATTATTTGTGTGGGGTTAGTGAAAGAGCAGATTGTAAACACAGCTGTGTTGAGGTGCCCGTGTGAATGAAGGAAGCAGGTTATTTTTTTCTCTTGCCCCCTGCAGGCAGCACTATGGGTTAGTTAACATGTGCTGCAGTCACACAGACTGAACGTATGGCCGTGCTGTAACTTGTACACTTGCACCTGAGCTGTCTACAAATGCAGGAACTTTCACTATATAAATTACACAGTCATTTGAAAACGGGCAATTCATCATCACCTCTCTTTCCACGAGAAGTAATGCACGTCTCGGCTGGACCACGACGGCTTCTGTCTCTGGCTCTTTCTCTTGCACCTTGTCAAAACCGGCGTTCGGCTCCTTCTGTACAAAACAATAACAGAGAAACACTGCGCCGGGCCTGTGTGTGATGACCAAATGAGGCAGAAATCCGCCGGCAGCTACGCAAACATGTCTGTGCTCCATATGAAATAAACATTTTGTAATTATTCAGCTATATCAACATCATATGTCTTCATGTGAGCTGGAGGAACTAAATCTACCGCTGAATGGATCTTGGCTCGATCTCAGGTTTCTGGTTTCTGCGATGTACGACTCAAGGCCGACCTTCACCGTGTCTCTTAATGGAAAAATTCTTCTCTCAGAATCAGAATTCAGTGTAATAATTAACACAATGTAATGTAAAATCACATTTTCATTCAGTATGAATTGGTTTATTAGTTAATCTGTGACATAGTGCACTGATAATCTCAAGTCTCTTGGCGTTAATCTGTTATGTGCAACTTTAGTCATCATATCAGGCAGACGAGAGGAGAGTGGGCAGCACCTCTCAGTCTTCTCTTTCTGGCCTTTCTACTTATTCTTATTCTTATCAAAAATATCAGAATTAACGTGAGGATTAAGACAGACACGTTTGTATTTGCCGCAATAGTCTGTTTGTGTACGTGCCTGGTTTGTTTTTCATGACCAGCACAAGACAAATCTTTGAGAAAATTTGTGCATGGTCATTTACCATGCTTTTTACCTAAAAGTATTAATACTTAGTGTAAAATAAACATGAAAAATGTATCATGGGGTTTTCCACAGGCCGATGTTGTTTTTGTTGTTGTACATCATAATCCTGCAACATGTGATTCCAGTAATTACCAGCGCAGACAAAATGTGAATCCGCAAAAATACATTTCCCAATATTAAAGTACAAAAAAGAAAATACTTTACACTGACCCAGGTCATATTTCAATATATTAATATATATATGAAACCAAATCAAAAGAACCAATATGTAAACAAAAGTAGGGCACTACATAAATGTGGCTTCATAAGGGGACTGTTGGGTCTTGGGGAGGTGTGTGCTCCCTGAGTGCCATTCTAGTATTTTGAATATAACCAATTTTACTGTACACAACCTAATCGACTGTTCAGTTACACCTCCCCTGGACATACGTCTCTGTCTCGTTACCTGCTGCCCTCATAAGAGTGCGATAAGTGTGATTCTGCCCAACTCTGCCACTGTCTAATTCTTCTCATGAATGTCTGGAATAAACTCCAGAGCTTCAAAGTTCCCCCTCACAGCGCACACAACCATTTTAAACTTTAATAACTTCTCTCCTCTTCCCTTAAATTCGTGACTTGAATAATGAAAAAGACAAAGTCAAACTCCAGTTTGTCAAAAGAGATCAGTAGGAATTTTTATTATTTGCCTTAAACACATGTACAGCTCTTTTTTTTTCTGCCATTGCTCCACTGATCAGTCACTGGCGTTCATCTCCAGCTGAGCTCCAAATGGACGTCCTCCAATACAGAAATGTGTCTGTCCCAGCGTGATTAGGAGTCCAGAACATGTTGTGCTAGAGTCAGGCTCACGGCATGTGCAGCTTTTTGATGAACCATTGTCTGTTTGCATGAGACAATTTGTCGGGTTACATGTCGAACAAAGAACAGAGTAGAAGCCATCTTTTTTGAAAAATGAGAAGACGTCCAATCTGCAAAGATTAAAAACAGGCGAGAAGGAGAAAGATACACGTGGAAGAATGAAAAGAACATTCACGGAGTCTTTTGCCTCGAGCAGCGCAGGCAGGCGGCTAAAACTCGATCTGAACGGAGAGAGCAAAGAGAGAAGGTGCGGCTGATGAGTTGAACACATGGTGGGTGAAAACACCTCATCATGTCATTGACAATCTTGATGTGTGACTAACGGAAATAAAATGTACAGAACAGAAGGGTTAGCATGGAAATAAATACTGCACTGGTTGCAAAACCCTTGTACATTCATCAGGGTTCGTGGATTCAGGCTCCTGCTTCCCATTTGTTCGCCTCGTGTGCTACATTTTGTCCAAGTTATGCCACTTCTCCGCTTCGGGAATCGCAGCCTGCTCCCTGCATGTTACTGCTGCCGTGCTAAGATGAACAACTTCACAGTAAAATTAATTTACAACTGATGTTATTGACTTCAGGAAGCACTTTCATTTTTCAAAGACACAGAGGTGATCAGTAAATGAAGCCATCCCTGGAGAAACAGAGTTGGTGCGTGCGCGGAATTTCTGGAGAAGCAGGCGTTTAGATTGATTTGCATCAAGCTGCTGTTTTGGATGTGGAGAGATCTACAATCTGACAAAAAAAAAGAAAACCCCTTCAGAGCACAGCCTAGTGTGAAGCTGTTCAGGTTCCTACTGTTGAAATGGAGCGGCAAAGTCTTTTCATATAAATAATGATAAAAACACAACAGTCTCCCGCTCACTCACATCAGAAATGTCACAAGAGTCTCTAAAAACCTAGGAGACACATACAGTACATAACGTAGTCTGCATACAAATATACATATATGCAATTACACAAAAATCAATAACCCCCTCCGTGTGGAATAATGGCATTTCTGGAAATCTGAAATCATAATTTCATATAAAAATATATAAAAAAAAATAAAATCAAAATCAAAAGACATGTCATCTGTCTCCATTGGTCAATCTCCTGTGTGATGCATTGGCAAGTCAGTGAATCGGCGTCTTTGTGAACGCAGCCGTTCGTTTGTCCGTCGGATTCACAAACATGTGCAGCAGCCATTTTGAAAGCAGCCACTCGATGAGTTTAATACTGGAGAGTAAAAATGTCCGTGGACACAAAGAGAGGAACGAGGCCCTTAACTCTCTGGCCAGCCAGCGAGGTAACATGAAAACTACACATTTATCTATCTACACACTAAGGGATCTCTGACTGCAGGGCATGGTAAGAGAGAGGTCCGTTAACCTCCTCACCCCGATCAGTTCATGGAGACCTGCGTCACTGTGGAAGGGCGGGCTGGTCCTGTCAACCCAGGCACATGTTCCACTTCCGTGTGTTCCTGTAACACTGTCGACCAAGGGAAGGACTTCAAGACAAATATTCTAAAAGAGGAAGGTTACGTATGCTTGTGTGGGTGCGTTTATTGTCCAGAGCTGAACACTGGACATCTGTGAAACCCTCATTCAAAACAACGGTTTCTGAGAACAACAGTACAACTGACACCCAAGTTCTAAGAGAAGCAGCCAGAGGGATGCTCTGTCATGCTTTGCTCCGTTTGTCTGTATTCCTTAAATAGTTTTCTAATTTTTACATCATATTCTCATCTCGCGATCTGGACTCTGGTCCAGCGAAGGCTCTCTAGTGCTGATCATGGATGCTGAGGGCCCCTGGTTGACTCCAAAGGGAGAAACAGCTGGAGACCGAGCCGCCAGAGGGGACAGAGAAGGGGAGAAGCTGGGGGACATTGCTGCAGATGAGATGGATCCCTCATGACTGATGGGGGACCTGCGGAGTGAGGCCAAATGGGGGAATGTCCGTCCAATCACAGGGACCTTGGGTGGGACGGACATGGCCCCTGGGTGTGCCACTGATGTGATGAGGGGTGGAGGATCAATTCGAGGTTTGGGGTCCATTTTGGGCTTGGGCTGGAAAGGTTGGCGGGGGTTCTGGCTCTGCTGGGCGGTTTCGTCTTTCAGCCTGGCAATCTCTGTGAAGACATTAGCAAGAGGCTGGAACTGCGGGCACCAGTTAAGCAGGTAATCCCAGTTATAGCTTCCACGGAGCTCCTCGTCACTGGCGACGATGGCTGTGAGGGAACCATCCACTGAAGGTTTACCGTCTTCAGGGAAGGGATAATCCTTGGGTAAGGAGATGTTGAGGCCACGGCCTACTCCCAGGTACCCACCTCCCTCATCCCTGTACACTGGCAGCTGGCCAGACAGCAAAGTCCCACTGAGACTGCCGCCCAGTTTCTTTCCTTTGAACCAAGTGCTACCCTCCAAAGCTGCAGGTTCACAGGAGATATCTGAGAGCTGGTCAGCATCCTGCTGAATCCCAGAGTCTGGTCCTCTGGCCGAGATGTGCTCCTGCATGGACGAGGTGATGGAGGCAACGCGGGGGTACTCGTTTATCATCCTGATTTCATCATCTTCCGCCGCTTCAGCCGATCCTCTTCCACTCGAGTGAGAGGGATCGAGAGAGCCCCCTCGGGTGTAGGGACCACCACCGGCTCCACCCTGATCTCCAACATAGCCTGGCAGGGCCTGGTGGTAGATTCTTTCACCTCCAGATCCCGAGTTGCACTCATCCAGTTTCTGCAGAGCAGTTCCTGAGGCTGCAGTTCTGTTTCCTGTATCCTGTGCTTTCTTTCTCCTTCGTGACTTGACCAGGAACACCACCACGGCCATGACCACAAGCAAGATGATGAAACCAAGGGACACAGCAACGATGCTAATCAGTAGAATGTCCACGTCAGTAGCCAGGCCAAAGTTGGTGTTTGTGACATCGATGGAGACCTGGGAAGTAGTGGTGCGAGATGTATCCAGAGGACTGTGAGCTTTCACGTCAAGAGTCATCAGCCTGGTGTCCCTTTTGGACCGGCCCGAGCCACTGCTACTGCTACTGCCTGAACTGTCCAGCTTGAGGAAAATTGCCCCAGTGGTTTTGTTTACGTCAAAGTATGGAGAGCTGGTGGGGAGAGAATAAAGAACAATACCATCCACACCTCCATCCTCATCATTTGCTTGGACCTGGCCAATGGTCTGGCCTTTCTTGGCTCCCTCTGGGACTTCAAAAGTGAAATCAGAAGACGTGAAGGCAGGGTCATACTCATCCTCGCCCGTGACAAACACCTGAACAGTCACAGTGGCTGTGTGGTTTCCTGAATCTACAGCGACTGCTACAAAGTTGAAGGCGTTGACCTTCTCGAAGTCAAAGGAAATTTTGCTTCTGATTTCTCCTGAGTTTTGGTCCACAATGAAACTGTCTTTTCCCACCCTGGACCGTTCCACCATGTAGTACTTCAACTGGCCGAAAACCCCTGTGTCATGGTCGATAGCGTGGAGAACAGTCACTGCTGAGTTGGCTGGTTGGTTTTCTCTGATACTAGCTGTCAGGACTTCCACGGGGAAGAATGGATGATTATCATTAATGTCTTTGACGTCGACAACCACTGGAGCTAGCGTGAAGTGTCCCTGTCCGTCTGTGGCCTGGATGATGACAACATGTGTGGACTGGTGCTCACGATCCAGTGCTTGCTGAAGCCGCAGAGCTCCGGTCCACTGGTCCATGGAAAATAAGTTCACCTCATTACCAGAGCTGATGGTGTACTGGACCTCAGCATTGGGAGTTGAGTCTGGGTCTGAAAACAAAACAGACAACAACAGAGTACAATTAGTTAACGGAGCCATAAAGTAAGAAAGGAACAATGAGACAGGAAGAGAAAATTAGATACCCAGAAAATAAAGACTATTTCCCACCTGTAGCAGTGAGTCGAATGATCTCCGTCCCGGCAGCAGCTCCCTCACTCAGGGACACGGTGTATTCAGCACTGCTGAACACTGGAGGGTTATCATTCACATCCCCGATGGTTATCACTGCAGCCACACTCGAGCTCCTCTGGGGAACGCCACGGTCTGACACCACCACTGTGAGGTTGTAAAGTGGCTTGGTTTCGAAGTCCAGCCCCTCAGCCAACAGCAGAGTCCCAACAGTTTGAAAGCCCCGCCCCTCCAGGAAGCGCACGCTGCTTTCAATCTGGAATGCGTTTCCCTCATTGCCGTTGGCGATGGCGAAGTCGAAGCCACAGTTTTCTCTTGAGAGGTCGCTATCAAAGGCCTCAAAGGTCAATACTGTCGACCCTGGGATGGTGTCCTCTGCAACTGTAGCCCTGCAAACAGAAGAATGTTACATATGTAAGAACAGCTAATGAGTTTAGAGCATAAATCCTCCAGCTCCTAATGTAATGAATGCAGACTGACCTGTAATCAGATTGATGGAACACAGGAGCGTTGTCATTGACGTCAGAGATTTGAACCTGGACCGTAGTCAGGGACGAGAGCGATGGCGAGCCTCCATCACGAGCTTCAATGACAACACTGACTGACGGACGCTCAGGGTCAAACTCAGCTCTGTGACTAATAAACAGGGTGCCTGGATACAGAAAGCAACACGAGTGAGTCAGACAATGTGCTTTCACTTAACTTTGTAATGAATTTCATATTACTGAACTTTCAATTAAAATTCTTTGAAACCATTTTGACATGAACGCTGGAAAGTGTCTAAATAACTGGGTCTGGACATTTTTCTGGAATTTGACTTTGAAAAACTCAGCGGGAGATTGTCTGGATCACATACGTTCACAACCTTACGAAAATGACTGAAACATTCAGGCGAGGAGTTGGGGCTCGAATCTCGTATTTCCTCTACGTGTATGACACCTCTTTTTCATTAGGAGATATTTGTATTTGTATAGATTTTAGTTCAGGATAATGTCTGGTCTTCAGTCCCCGTCTGAAAGCAGCTTCAGTGAGGTAAAAGAATAACAGGACACAAAC
This sequence comes from Hippoglossus stenolepis, assembly GCF_022539355.2. Lineage (NCBI taxonomy): Eukaryota > Metazoa > Chordata > Actinopteri > Pleuronectiformes > Pleuronectidae > Hippoglossus > Hippoglossus stenolepis. The sequence continues at coordinate 19,595,781 of NC_061497.1, forward strand.
TAAAAGGTTGTTTGTTTACCATTGTTGGGGTCAATGTAGAATCCTTCCTGGGTTGACGACGTCACGCTGTAGGTGATCTTTCCGTTGTCGCCAGAGTCCCTGTCAGTGGCTGTTACCGTGACGACCGCAGTTCCCGGCGGCGTGTGCTCCGGCAGAGTTACCTGGGGCGCAGAAAGATCACAAACAAAAGCTGAGCATCTGTGTGAAAAATAAAAAATAACAGCTCACATAAACACTGCAGTAAATTTCCTCAACTCGTGGCGAGGAGGTCAACAAGCACTAAACGGAGCATTTTATACTGTAGTTCCTGTTTTTCCTGAACTCACGCTCACGTTGAGGTCATTTCCTGCCACCGAGTAGTAAATATTATACAGGCTCATCTCTGCAGCCTTTCCCCAGTGAATATTAGGTAGTTAACTTTTATCACCCACCCTGTGTGCACATTGGGAATGTACCGTTTTTTTACAGTGTGCATACATGCCTACATATGCAGTTTTCCCCTTCTCGATGAAGTAGCTTGTTTCTGAAGTGAATTAAATTCCCTATCAAACTTTATTAGCCGCGAAGACATGGGAAACTTGAATCAAATTCCTTTCTACACCGTATTTATGATGTGCATTAAACCTAAGTACAGAGACAAAACAATTCCTATGGATAAACATGAATGTTCAGCATTTTTTATGTGCACGTATGAATTTGCAGGAAACAGATTTGCACAGCACACACAGAACATGAGCTTGATTAATAAGTCATCCTACCTGGTAGAGATCATGGGTGAACACGGGTGCATTGTCGTTAACATCCTCCACCAGTATTGTGATGTTAGCCTCCGCCTGGTGCTGGCTGTCTGTGGCCCGGACAGTGACGGTGTACCACGTCTTCTCCTCAAAGTCCAGAGGGGCGGTGAGCGACACGCCTCCGCTGTAACGGTGAATCCCAAACTTGCCGGACGCCGTTGGATCCAGCTGCAAGGTGTAGGAGAGGGCGGGACTGGAGTCGACATCATTGCCCGTCACAAGAGTGATCTCTGTGCCGATCAACATGTCTGATGGAGGGAGAAAGAAATCAAACAATAAAGTGTTAATTTAATTTATATACATACGTGTGAGTCCAGCGTATGACCTGTACAGAGTTTGTATTTGAACTTGCAGCACAATACAAAATCAGAAAGCATCAAATTCCTGCAAATTAATTACTTACTCTCTGGGATCCGGACTTCCTTTGGTAACGGAATAGTGGGACTGTTGTCATTCTGATCAATGATGATCACTGTCAACGTGGCCGAGCCAGCCAGTCTTGGACTTCCTCTGTCGGTTGCTGTAACCACGAGTCTGTGGGTCGGCAAAGAAAAAGAGGTTTTCCAAAAAGTCTATTATTACATTTAGATTAGATTTAGATTGTAATGCTTATCAACTTGATTTCACATTTTTACCTTCAGCTACACACTCATACTCATATCGGTATGAAACACACACACACACACACACACACATCTGGCATGCAGATATCAGTGTGTAATGGTGCTTTTGTCTTCACCAGACTATGTCAGCTTCCTCACCGGCTATCGAAACACTAACTAGCTGAGTGAGTATGATTCATGATGTGCTGTGTCTAATTTCTTCCTTCTCCTGTACACCACCATGAAGTTATTACAGGTAAAACATATATCCATCCTCAAAATGTGCTCATTGAGAAGATCTGGCTGAGGTTTATTTAACCGAAGGTCTGTTCTCACTTGGTCTGGGTAAAGATTTCACGGTCCATGATGGCGGCTGTGGTGATGCTTCCTGTCATCGGGTCAATCTTGAACAGGCCGCTCATACCCGATGACTGAATGGAGTAGGTCACCTGACCGTTCTGGCCCTGGTCCACATCCTCGGCAACCACCTGGGAAAAAAGGTGGAGGAGGATGAAATAGGAAATGTGTCCAGCAGGCCAAGAACCAGTCATACGATGTCTTATTTCTTTATTGTTCAGGTTTTACATGTATTAGTACCTGTATGATCGGCATTTCATATCCCTGTGCCTCTCTCATGTAGGCTACATAGTTCTGCAGTTGAAAGCGCGGAAGGTTGTCGTTGATATCCTGCAGGATCAGGTTGATGGCCATGAAAGAGGTGGAGGATATGGTTTCAGCCTTCACGACGAGACGGAGCCTGGGGGCGTCCTCAAAGTCCAGGCCCCTGGATTTCTGCACCCAGATTTCACCTGGAGAAAGAAATTAGAAAATTGGTCTCAGGAGGTCATCGGCCTTGAACATCCTATTTGCAATCTGTAGTCTGTTACTTGAAATACTTTTATTGGGAGTTTTACCTGATGAGGAGCTGATGCCGAATGAATGCTTCTTGTTCCCACTGAAGAGGCTGTAGCTGATACCCTTTCGTGTGCCGTCCGGGTGTTGAGCCTGAGCCTGAGCCACGGTTGTGCCTAAATTTAGGAAAAAGAACAGAGAAATGATTCCTGAACCGTGACAGCAGGGAGGTCATTAAATGGTATAAAAGCACAAATGAATGGATGCCTGATAAGAATGTATTATCTTCCAACCGTTTGCGGTGTTCTCCTGTATGCTGACGTCTCTGGCATTCCTCGAGAAGCGAATGCCACTGTACTGCACCTCCTTCACGTAGATCACCACCACACCCTGTGCGGACTGAGCGGGGGTGCCCTGGTCCATGGCCTCCACGATCAACGTCCTCTGAGCCTGAGTCAGATCTCCCAATGGCTGAGTGGCCTGGATCTCCCCAGTCAGGGAGTTGATACTGAAACCCTTCACCGGCATCGCGAAACGGTAAAACACAGAACCGTTGGCCCCGAAGTCCTTGTCCTCTGCCTTCATCGTGGCTAGAACCCGCTGAGAATGTCTGCTGGACACTTCAATGACAAGTGGATCCTGGATGAAGAAGGGGGTGTTGTCGTTGACGTCCAGGATGGTGACTGTCACCTAGAGGGAGGAGTTCACAAAGTGCAAAATTAGGTAATGAACAAAAAAATACTCAACTGAACACCTCCTCAACATTGCACCTCCTTTACCTGAGCAGACGTGTTCCTGGGTGCAGCAGGTGAAAGGTCAACAGCAAACACCTGGAAGCTGTACGATGCCAGTTTCTCCCGGTCCAGAGGTGCAGCCGTGGTGATGCGACCGGTGTTCTCGTCCACAGTAAACGCTCCGTGCGCCTCTCGGCTAAGGAAATACAGAACGTTCCCATTCAGGTCATCATCAGCGTCTGTGGCCGTCACCTGGAAATACACAAATAAACGTATATATTATTAAATCAGTGTTGATACATGGGTACTTTTGTTAGTATGATGCAGGTTTTCTGATCCTCTAATCATCTTCATTTTCATCTCTGCCCACCTCCAGAACGTGTGTGCCCTCTGCAGCATCCTCTGACACTTCCACAGAGTAGCTGGTTCTGCCGAAGACCGGGCTGTTGTCATTGACATCCAGCACTTTGACCTCCACCGAGGCGGTAGTGCTGAGAGCGGGGCTGCCTCGGTCCGTGGCCACCACCTCAAGGGTATAGACGGCCTTTGTCTCCCGGTCTAGGCTGCGGGACGTGGACAGGGCTCCGGTGCTGACGTGGAGTTGGAAATCTCCTTGAGGGTCTCCCGCTGAAGAAAGTCATGTGACAGATGAAGAATCTTTAACACAGGGTTTCTGCAGGTTTCCACAAGTTTAAGACCTTTCAAGACCATAATGAATGAAATATAAGACCAGATATGACATATTACAGTCTCAGAATTATACACTTCAACAAACAACACGTCTTTTCACAAACTATAGAGACAGTAGTAGGTATCTATAATCTTTCCTACAGCCAAGTTATCCATTCCATGTTGTTCTTGTTTATAGTTTTATTACAGCGTGCTAATATCTGTACCGTTGAGAAAGAACGACAACACATGGAGACATTACAAACTTTGCACGTCGCCAAAACATTTCTCTTTCAAAAACCTGACTTTTAAAGCATGAAGGAAGTTAACATTAATATAAATAAGACCTAATAATAATGTATTTAAGACTTTTAGGGCCCTAAAATTCAGATTATTGAATTTTAGACTCTTTAAGACCCTGCAAGAACCCTGATTAAGAGGTTTCTATAGATCGGTTGGGGCAAAGCTCTGCTGCCAACTTTGCACTTAAGTCAAAGTTTGAATGTGATCCAGACAGATATATGGGATGCACCATCATTGAAATATGACAGAATAATAACAGGGGTCGAGGTAAACTGTATGAAGATCTGATCTTTCATGATGAAGGAATAGCCCAGTCCCATGAGTCCAAATGCTGCATGCATCCCATCCCTACAAGTCCTGCACACTTCCAGTTCAACAAAACGGTCCAAGTAAGTGTCAACTCGATAATATGATAAATATGATCAAGACAAAACATTCGGTTTTTCATTAAATGTAATTATATTCTCAACAGTCACATCTTGAAGCTGCAATTAAGATAATTGTGGTAAAGTGAATAAAGAGAGACGCTCAACACTGCTCCTCACCAGTGATCCTGTACTCCAGCTGTCCACCAGGACCTGAGTCTGGGTCCGTAGCTTTGAGAAAGCAGAGCTCCACCGGGGCCTGGTTCTCTGGCACCTCTACCTGGTACCACGGCTTCGAGAACACCGGAGCGTTGTCGTTCACGTCCTGCACCTCCACGCGGACCACGGCCTTGGCAAAGTTGGGAGGCAGCCCTCCGTCCCTGGCATACACTGATAAAAAAACATGGAAATTGTTAAGCTGATGAGATGCTGGATCCCACACAAAGGCTTTAAACCACGAGGTGCTCTGTGGACATTAATGAGCTTTAGTTGTTGTACCAGTGAGAGTGAAGTGATCCTGTAGCTCCGCGTCCAGCTCCTTTGTGGTGGTGATGACCCCCGTCACAGGGTTGATGACGAAGCCTTCCTCCGTCACACCTCCATATGTCACTTGGCCATTGGACCCTGTGTTTAAACACAAGAAAGTAAAAACTAACTCACACACTGGGCGCTGTTGCAAAACAAGCCATAAAGAAAATGGGCAACGTTTAATGTAATAAGTTAATGATTTGATGACTCCAAAGCTGCCCAGCGCCTGGAGGAAATCCTAATGAAAGCTCCAGCAGCACAAGGCTCTGGACAATGACTGCGACCACAAATTTTCATTAGCAGGAGCTTGTGGTTGGTTTTATAATCATGTGGGTTTTTTTATGTCTCCCTCTTGTTTAGTTCTCCAGCCTTATTCCTACTGGAGGCGTCAGCCGGACTTTTTTAAGTCATTCTTTCCGCACGGAATTTGTGAGCCTTATACTACACAGCTCCATCTTCGAAAATGTAAAAAGAAACGATGGGTTCCTGGAATTTCCGACTTATATTTTATACATATAGTATTTTATGGAATTATAAAGTCGAAAATCTGTTTCCCATTTGTTTTTTCTGAGTTAAAAGTTCCTTGTTTGATAAAATAAGACGTGTTTGTATCTCCCCATATTCTCATGTGGTGCGTTTGTCCGTTATTTTACAATTTGAACCAACCTTGATCCCTGTCAGTGGCAGTTACTGTCAACACCGTTGTTCCTGGCCCTTGGTTTTCCATCACCTGGGTCTCGAACTCTGTTCGCTGGAACACCGGAGCTTCGTCGTTCACGTCAATCACCTGCACGCACAGCACCTGAGACGTGGAGAGCTGAGGTATCCCATGATCCTCCGCGACAATGGTCAGATTGAAGTCTTCCTGTTCTTCCCGGTCCAAGGCTTTCAGGATGGAGAGGGAGCCTACAAAAGATGAAAAGAACATTTAGTGAAGAGTGAAGAAGTTTAAAATCTTTATCTCCTTTTGAAATATTTTAGTCTTAACATGTGTGTAGCTGTATGTGTGTTGTTTTTGTGAACATGTGATTTTGTGTACCTGTGGGGGACAGTATTTTTATACCTTGAGGAGCATTAAAAACAAAAGAACTTTACAGCTTCGCTTTATGGCAGTTTCCACACTACGCAAATCAACAGTGACTTTGTGCCAGATATTCACTTCTGGCTCTTTGAACATGCATTCAAGTCCCTCTATCAGTTCACATGTGTGATTATTGCACAAGTGCAAAACCTGGAACTACATATTTTCCAACTCAAATCAACCTTTGACCTTCCCTTAAATTAGGTCATTGTATTTTTCCATTTCTCTGACGACATTACAGCATGTCAGCCTTTAAGTTTCTAAGACATTACTATGTGTGTATTTTGGGTAAATTACGTTCAGATAGAGACTGAATTAGACGTCTACTGTTTAGACTGTGGGTTCAGTTACTCTCCCAACTTTCTGTGTGTCTGTACCCCACACACCTGTCATCACCCCGGCTATGACAAGAGGGTCAGCCAAACGCGAGAGGAAATATGAAACGTGTGTGTCTGTGTGTGTGTGTGTGTGTGTGTGTGTGTGTGTGTGTGTGTGTGTGTGTGTGTGTGTGTGTGTGTGTGTGTGTGTGTGTGTGTGTGTGTGTGTGTGTGTGTAGTTCAGAGCAGTGTAAAAGTTTAGCTGGCATGCTGCGTCTGAGAAATGTGTGTAATGTGTTAATGTCCCAGTGTGTCAGACGCACACAGCACATGGTGAGTTCTGTGAGGTTATTACTCTAATGTTTCTGTGAAGTTCTGTTTCCTCCCGTGTTTAAGCCACAAAACTGAGACGGGTCCAAAACACGGGCGGCACTGGTTCTCCTCTCCTCTGGGAGAAATTTACTGGTAACAGCTTCATCCTCTCTGTTCTCTGGACTTTGTCTAAGATCTTAAGGTTTCCAAAAATACAAAATATATCAAACTGGATTTCAGCTAAATATGCATTTAATCAGGGCTGCATCTGTAACTAGGAGGAAGCTTGGAGTTTCTTCCTTGGGTCATGTCGCTTCCCTCCACAAAATATCATGGAAGTGGGTTCAGTAGTTTTTTTTCCTTGGCTGAGGTAATGCATGTGTATAGAAATGTAGTTTTTTACCTTTATAAGTCTGACAAGAGCTTTAATGATACCAAGCCGATATAGAAGCCTGAATCAAATGTAAGGCGACTAAAGAGACATACAGAAAACAATATCTTTCAAGTGGTCGATAAAACCACCAGGAAAGCAGCTGTTATGTGAAACAACAGAAATCTAATATTGGCTGAGCAGACATGTAATTTATAAGCAGTAATCAGGCTAATGATACCCCCCACATCAGCCAGGCAGTTTGGTAAATGTCTCCGCAGTGCAAAGCTAATCTGCTATTACAGCTACTCTTAACCATGAGCGTAAGCCATAACCACACAGTGTGAGACACAGAGCAGGAGTGAAATCCACCCCTGCTAACGCACGAGACACTTGACAGTAATGAAGTAAAGACTTTCTTCCATCTGGAAGCTCCATTAAACGTCCGTCTCCTGGTTCCTAATCCCATCCCCCGCCCGAGTGGAGCACACCCACACCACCCAGCACAAGCGATGAAGAGATTACACATACACGTATATAGGATATCAAAGGCCGTCCACGTCCGCAGCCCAAATAAAGATCTGTTCCCATGAAGGAACACGTCAAGAAAAGAACACCAGAGCATAATTCAACGGAAATATTGCACTGTACGGCAATGAAAGATCATCTAGTAAAGCGGGTTATGGGGGTTATGAGTGTTTCAGCAGTTGAGACCCTGTAGACGCAGAAGTTCACTGGATAATTATGATGTTCTGGAAACTTCTGTTCATTTGGGGGGCGTCCAGGGGTTGGATGCTGATTATCTATCAATCACAGTCCTGCAGTGTTAAATCATTCAAAAACAGGATTTTAAATTGAGTTATGTGGTGACTTTTTCTCCCATCGTCCCTTGATGGAGTGTGAACTGGATATTTATGGGAAACTCCCAGTCTCCTGTTATTTTTAGATGATGTGTCCTCAGCCTGAAAATAATCTTACCGGTGTTGGGGTTCAGACTGAAGCGACCAGCGGTGTTCCCCGTCTGGATCCTGTACGACACGCGGCCATTTTCACCCTCGTCGTCATCTCGAGCCATCACGTACAAAATCACAAACCTGCCAGTGAAGATACAGACAAACTGTCACAGAATAGCAAACATGAACATCTGCTGATTTTCAAGCTTTCAGCCATAAAAGTTCCAAAAGAGTGTCAGTTCGCCCCTCACCCCACAGGCTGGTCCTCCATGATGCTGACTGCAGACGGAGAGCTGAAGACCGGGGCGTTGTCGTTTTCGTCCGTCACAAAGACTCGAGCGGTGACCGAGCCCCAGCGCCTCTGAGAGGGATCCGCCGCCTGATCTGTGGCCCGCACCACGAGGAAGAGGGAAGGCGTGGACTCACGGTCTAACTTCTGCCCAAAGGTCAGGACTCCGCTGAAGGGGTCGACGGTCAGGAAGTCGGGCGTGTCCGGCCAGTAGTGCTCAATGGAGTAACGTAGCTCACTGTTGGGTCCACTGCCGTCCTGTAAGAACACAAAAGCACAAGTTGAAGGAGAAATGAAAACTTTGAGATTTGCACATAGTTTATTTCAGTGCATGGCATTTGCTTTCCATGTGATTTATTTCATTTTCCCACCTGATCCACGGCCTGGAAGGTGTAAATTGACGCCCCTGGCTCCATGTTCTCTGGGATCACGATGGTAACTGGGTCCTCTGTGAACTTGGGCGCGTGGTCGTTGCTGTCCTGCACGTTGATATCCAGCTGCACCAGGTGGCTGCTGGGAAATGCTTGAGAGAAGTCAGACACCTCCACTTGCAGCATGTACTTCGACCCCTTCTCGTAGTCCAGCTCGCGCACCAGATACACGTCGCCCTTCAAACGGTCCACCATGAACGTACCGTCGCGGTCTGTCCCTCCCACCACGAGGTAGGTGACCTGGCCCTCCAGTATAGAGTCATGCGTGTCATGTGGGCGGAGGGAGCCGACGACGGAGCCCGGGGGAACGCCTTCGACTATGTTCAGGGTCATGGAGAGCATGTTGGGCTTCGGGTTGGATCTGGTGGAGCTGAGAACCTGTAAGACAATAAGTACAATAAAGTGAAATCTATTCTAAATGCAGTTCTAAGGAGAAAAGTGTCCAGTTGAGTTTTTCCCTGTGTAAGTTAATGGATCTTATTTCCTCTGGTATTCTGCAGACGATGCACGATATGGCTCACACTCCAGACCATCCCCACACATGGCCTTGGGCTGCAGTCTGTGTCTGTTTTGTTGTTATTTCCATAATAACCCTCACAGGCATTTCTCATTTTAAACGAAGACATTATGTTCGATCCTTCCAGTAAATATCTTGACACTGCGGCATCTTGGCTTCGAGATGAGAGTTCACAGGATTTGTGATCTGTGACAATATAATGACGGGGGGGTGTATGCCGAGGGAAAAATGTAAATATGCCGCGGCTCCATATGCAGCAGTCTGGTCAGATGGGGAACAAATACATGCCAGGGGACTTTCACTGCTCTGAGCAACGGTTTCAGGGTTTGGATTTTGTTCTGGGGCAGATGAAAGAATTCTGAAGACAGCAAACATAAGCAGATTTTTACAAGCTCTGGTTACAACATGAAAAAGATCCATACACACACACAATCTTCACTTGCTTTACCAAAGTCTATTGCAATGAATTGAATTCTTTTGGTTTCTTTATTGGGTTATAAATAGATGTGGGTAATGTGTGTGTGCATAATTCAACAACATGTGCTGACTAAAAAGACCAATCTATGTGCAGACATTTGCAGTCAACAATATCTTGATCTAAGCAAGAAAATAGAACAATGTTTCACTGTAGTGATACAGGGAACCAGTCACAGTCCACGAGAAAACACAGGACAGTGATTTAGAAATTGAAATGTGTCTGCATGGGCCTCGCATATTTCCACAACTGTTCATCTTATTGGCTTCACGTTTGTTATGTGTGTTGTTAAGGGTCCAAGGAAGTGCAGTTTGGAAAAGTTCAATATTAATAAACTTTGAACTAAACTAGTGCTTTGTAGAAGCGGTGGTTGGGACTCAACGTTCTGGGTTCTGTGTACTAAACTGAGTCTCACTGAACTTTGAATAAACAGATGAACAGCTCTTTGTGCAGCAGGGGGGGTGCAGCTTCAGGGTTCAGGGTTCTGTGGACCGAGTTCCTGCAGCAGCTCTTTACTGGCTGCTGCTCAGTTACTGCAGGTCGCTTTTACAGTTGAAGAAAGAAAAGCTTTACAAACAGGCAGGATCAGAACAGGCACTGCACTAGTCTTTATGAATACAGATCGTTTACCGTTTAAACGCATCACAGTTTTTCAGTTATCTCTAATGTGATTGTGCTTTAGCCGGCGCAGTCAGAAACGGTCCTGTACTGTGCTGGTCTCTATCTCCACTGCCTTCTCCTATACAAGCTACTTAGCATGGGTACTCTAGTATTTGTGGTGTACAACAACATCCCTGTGTCTGTTTTCACCCACAGCTATTTGAAACGTTATCTTAAAATCATTATATGGAAACGTTACCTCATGAGAGCGCTTGAATGTGCCGTGTGCAGCGTGCACGTACGGCTGCCTGCTACCGTACAGTGGTGTATTCCCTTTCTCTTTGTGCGATTCGATGCAGCTGGCTCTCATCAGATCTCATCTGGGACCATTTGATTCCGAGGTGCCTGTTTCCCCTCAGTCTAATCTCAGTGTCGCACAAGCAGGCAAAATCTAAGGCGAGCACTCCTGCTGTAATTAACATCCTTTTCCTTTCTGAAATCACATCACACAGAAAACACCGAGCTGCGCAGCTCCACAGTCAGAGCAGAACCTCCACCCTTCCCTGGCTACATGCCTCTGTGGCAGACCCCTTTCTTTCCTGCTGGTGAACTCCTGATAGTGTATGTTGATACGCAGGATTGACCCTCCTGCAGAAAGTTCAGAGCAATAACTCAGTCGGGACCAGCTCCCTCCTGCAGCTCGGGGTTTCTCACCTTGGGTTTTGATTACCCTCCGAACCTTCGGAGCAGGAAACGCACGCTAGATTGGATAGATGATTTTGTTTGTATGGGCCCAGGCTCAGTTTCTCTCCTTCTCATATTTACCTCCTTTTCCAATTCCTTTGACAGTTGCACTGTTCTTTCTGTGCACAGTTTGAGGAAATTACTCTCAGCAAGGAATGCAGAAGGGCTGAGGTAATGTGGCGATATGAGCTGTTTTTTTGGCCTGGTCACCAGATTGGCCTTTGTTTAAAATCGTCCAGTGCCTCATAAAAGTTTTTGAGAAGCAACACATGCACAGAGTAAGTTTACCTGTATCCGTATCTGGCAGGTGGAGCTCAGGCCCGGTGTTCCGTGGTCAGCAGCGGTCAGATCGAAGGTGTACTCAGCTCGCTCCGCCCATCTCAGAGGGGCGGCGGTCTTCAGCTCGCCGCTGGTCGGGTTGAGGGAGAAGCGCTCGGCTCTGGAGCCTTTGGAGGAAGCGAAAGATGTTATAGAGCAGCTCAAAGTAAAACTAGTGATGAGGAAATATTGTGATTTAAGTGAATAAAGTGTGGAAATGTAAACGTGTTTACAACACTGACCTGATAAAGAGTAGTACACAGTCCCATTCTCGCCCTCATCTGAGTCTTTAGCTGTCAGGGTCCCTAACACTGTCCCAGATGGAAGGCCCTCCATCACCTGAAATCCAGAAGGATCTTTATTAATGAATTCAAATTCATGACTTTCTCCAACATGCCATGTATTGTCAACAGTGTTGACACAAAACATATCGCTGCAGTCATGTGAATCCTCAGAGGGATAGTATTTCCAGGCAACTGATCAGATCTATCAAACTCATTCTCACCTGAAGGAGCAGCTCCCTGTCCGGCCTGGCATGAGTGAAACTGGGGGCGTGGTCGTTTTCATCCAGCACACTGATATGAGCGGTGCCGGTGGCACTGCGGGGGGGCGTCCCCCCGTCCTGGACGACCACAACCAGCTGGTAACTGGACTGCTGCTCTCTGTCCAGGGCGAGGCGGGTGCTGATCTCACCTGAAGAAATAGAGGACGATTAAATGAGTGAAGGCTTAAACTAAGAAATCATTTAATATTCTTATGTAGTGAATTTAACCACATTAATTTCATTTAACACATTAAGTGAAAAAGCTAAGTCATGGTCGTCATCTTCACCTGTTTGTGAGTTGATCTGAAAGTGTCTGTCAGCGTGCAGGAGCCTGTAGGTGAGTCGAGCATTTAGTCCTGCATCCCTGTCTGTAGCAGACACTCTTCCAAAGCCGGACCCGGCCAGCAGGTTCTCTCGCACAGCCAGGAACACCCTCTCCTGGCTCAGTCTGGGGGAGTTGTCGTTCTCGTCAGTCACTGACACTCTGACTGTGGCGCTTCCAGTTCTCCCCGTCCCTCCTGGGCCTGAAGAGGCAAGGACGGTCAACAGGTACATGTCTTTGACCTCTCGGTCCAGAGAGCTACGGACAAAGAGCCAACCGGTATCGGGCATGATGCCAAAACCAGCGGCGTCACCGTCAGGCCGAAGGCGGTAGGAAATAGAGGAGGAAGAAGATGAGGAGGAGCTTCCACCATTCCCAGAAGCCTCTCTGTTGAGTGCTCGGACCTGGAGGAAACGCGTGTTGAGCGCTGTGTTTTCCCGTAACTCCACACGGTAGGTCAGGGTGTCAAAGTTGGGGCCTTGTGCATCTTGTGCTTGGATGTGGACCACGAGGGTGAAGGTGGAGCTAAGCTGAGGCGCTCCGCCATCCTTGGCAACCACCTGAAGGTCATAGCGTGGGACACTGTCATAAGACAAACCCCCAATCAGACGCACCTCCCCACTTCCCCGGTCAACACCAAACGTCCTCTGGCCATTGCTGCCTGCAGCTCCGGGAGAGACCAGGTCGAAGCTGAGCTGACCATTATGACCAGAATCCTTGTCAGTGGCCTGAATGCGGTAGATAACAGTCCCCATTTTGGTGACCTCTGGTAAGAGGAGGGACTCGGATGAGGAGGGCAGGAAGGTGGGGGCGTTGTCGTTCACATCAGAGATGGTTATTCGTACCCGGCTGGTTCCGTACGCGGGAGGAGAGCCGGAGCGCGCCTGGATTTCCAGGTCTAGACTGGAGCAGGTCTCATGGTCCAAAGGAAGAGCTGTACGGATGGTACCAGAAGCACTGTCCACCTTGAAGTAACCCTCAGGGTCTCCGGAAGAGATGGAGTAGAAGATGTCCTTAGAGGCAGCTGAGTGGAGGACGACAACAAAAAAAAGAAACATATCTCAATTTCTCTGAACCCAATAAAACATAAAAAATATATAAAACAGCAAATGGTTTGAGTTTGAGAAGCAAAAATAATTACGTTACACCACTAAAAGAGACTGAAAGACTTTATGAAGGACTGGGTTCACTCAGAGAGGGAGCACGTTCACTGACAGCCTTTCACAGGCCAGGACAGATGTAAGTGTGCTCCTCTGCACTTCATTCTAACTCCCACTCAGAATTATAGCCCCATTCAAATCCATTTCTCCATCATTAATAGTGAGAGCAAATAAAAATTCAAGCCACGGCTTAAAAAAACAAAGAATTCCCATGTAAAGTGTGTGCTGTGTGATGGATGTGATTTCTTAATGGAGTCTCTGCTCTTGTTGCATATTTGTTCAACTGCTGCAGAGTAAGAGCTACGGCACCGTGCGTGCTCCAGCCCATTAGTGCATTTCTGTCCTGCTACTTGTCAGGAAGATGGAAACAGGTAGGTGACGTAAAGCTGGGTGCTGTTGGTGAGGTATGTGAAGTGAATAGATAAAAGAAAACCTGAAAGGACTAAAGCTCGAGGAGTGAAGAGAAAGAATATCAATCTGAGGACATGATTGAGCAGGTGACCTCACCTGTCTTGGCAGCGGCACGGACAACTCCCACCGCCGTCCCCCTGAGAACGTCCTCGGACACGGTAAAGAAATACTGCGCCTGCTCAAACGTGGGAGACGCCACCGAGCCGCCGACCACGCTCACGTTCACTCGAGCGTTGACTGGCGCCGTCAGACCACCGCCGTCATCGGCCGATATCACAATGGAGATAACTGTGTTGGCTTTGCCGTGGAGCGAGCGGGAGAGAGAAATGACCCCTGCAGGGAAAGAAGGATAAATATAACACAACACTCATTGATTTTGTCCAAAGTGCACAAAGAAACACACACACACACACATACCTGTGTCCTTGTTGAGGGTAAAGAATGTGGAGCCTCCTCCAGGCACTGTGCGGTAGGTCACCCTGCCGTTCTCCCCAGCATCGGGGTCGTTGGCTGTTACCTTGACGACAGAAGTTCCCGGGGCGCTGTGGGCGCTGAGGCTGACTGTGTAGAGCACCGGATAAAAGGTGGGCCGGTTGTCGTTAATGTCCACCACTGAAACCTGCACACGGGCCACTGAGCTCAGACCTCCCTGGAAAACAAAAGTAAGTTGTTTCAATTACATTTTTATTAAAAATGTAATAATATTATGGAATTCTATTTTCTTAAGTCTATTGAATCACAGGATATACAGTTAAATACCATCCTCCCTCCCTTGCTGCAGAGAATATCTCCAAAGACAACACTGAATTAGTTTTCCGTCCCTCGGTGAAAGTGACAGTGACAGTTCGGGGTTTTATTAAAAGACTTTATGAAACTGCGACAGTAGATTTACGTCACGCTCTAAAGATGAAGCAGCTGTAAATGAAGACAGATGAGCTCCCTGCAGAAGATCCCTGACATATGGACTCAACCACCCGCTGCAGCGTTTGTCAGCAAGAAGAAGGAGAAGAGTTTGAACTCATTACACTGTGTCTCCTGGCTTTAGTTTTACAAGAGCGTTAAAAAACAGGGACATTCGAGACGAGGGGAGCAGACACCAACTGGTTCAAACTGGGAATGTGCTGGGGCTGCGCGGAATAATTGGAATCGTTAATTACCTGAACGTGGGTAAAAAATACGCACAATAAGAATAATACTACGATGCAATAGCAATGGCTGTGTATCTATTTCTTTATATAACCCAGCTATACAAGTGAGAGTACATGTTTTATTGCATCTCATGTAGTCCCAGTGTTGTTAAAGTGCACCCATTGTGATTAATTGATGCTTTAAATGTGCACGGGTCTATTGGCACGATCCCAGAACAACAACAGCGTGTGGTCAGGTAGAGCAGTTTAACTGAGATGGCATCACTCTTTGGTAAAAGGTCATTTAAATGGGTCTGTTTCCGTACTTTTTTCCTCCTGTTTTCCTCTGACTGCTTTGCCATGCTGCTGCGGTTCCCTTGATTTTTTTTTTTTGACGACACTGGGTACCGTCCTCTTCAAACATATCTTCAATGCATCTTTGATCAGATGTATTTTTCCTGCAGCTGTACACAACTTTAATTTGCCGTCCGCCTGAAGCTTTGATCGGATGAGACACTGCAGGACTATGTGGGCGACGTGTTTAATCATGAGGCAACTCAAAGAACGAATCCTTTGACTTTAGTCTAGTTTGATGTTTTCAAAAAATACATTTCAGTCATAATTAAGATCTTTACTGGGTTAAATTAATAGTTTATCTTATATATTTTTGGTTGGACTGCACATATTTGCTTTTATGAGCTTACAGTCTTTGTTAGGTTCTAGCTTTATTTTGATCAAACAGATGTTACCTGACCCGACTCGACAGGCAGGGCTGGGTTCGGACCAAATCTTTTAAATGATATTCGGGTTCGAATTGGTTTTGGTCACATTAGCTGGGTTAATTGCTTTTCTTTTTTTTTTTAAAGCTGCCTGCGCCTGTATTGAGGAAAACAGGGTCGGGTTCGAACATAAAAACTAGAAATCCTGTCGGGTTCAGGTTGGACTCAGTGGTCCAGTTCAGACAGAAGGCATGAGAGAGATGCTGATCCTCTCTTCTTACTCTGGCCCAAAAAGTCAAACTAATTTCTGACAATTTCTTTAGTCTGGGAAAAAGAAAAGGTTACAGAGTTTAGAACTTTTCTTACTCCATCCGTTGCAGTAACAGTCAAGTCAAACTTGTCCAGCCCCTCGTCACGGTCCAGAGCCGCGCTGGTGCACAACTGGCCCGTCTCCTTGTCCAGGGTGAAGTGCGTCGGTACCAGGCCGCCTGCGGAGCCCGAGCCCAGCCGGTAGGAAATGGCGCCGAAGGAACCGCGATCCTCATCTGTGGCCGACACCTGAGGGGAAACAGACGTGAGGTAGAGGGTGAGTCACGGACGGTCCAGAGGCGTCAAACGGCCCGTGAGACATGAGGATCACATAAACGCACAGAGCCGGTCCCAAAACCTGCGTGAAAGCAAACCTACATGTGTCATAATTATTATATACGAGCTAAGGGCCTTTCTGTTATCACAATAATACCCCATAACACGAGCCCATACATCTGCACTTGTCCAAATATCACACACCATAGCACTATTTGTTATGATTTCCAGAGTACTCCAGAGCATCTGTCAGAGTAATTCATTTTTTTAAGATCATATATAAGGAGTGTGTAAAAAGAAAAATGGACCCGATCTCCCAGTGGTGTGTTTGAAAACCTGGCAAAGGAACACGTGATGCGATGTAACCATGGATACAGAGGGAGGGAGCTGACAGGTAACCTTTAGCAGAGGAGAGGAGAGTGTTGAGGGAGGTTGAGAGTTTGGGTCAGAGGTCAACGGAGGCACTAACTGGTTTTCAACTGACGGTTAAATAAGATGCAGACGGACCGGACGACACCTTGATCCCTGACCCGTCTCATCTAACATCCTTCATCCTACTGCACACACACACACACACACACACACACAGACACACACACACACACACACACACACACACACACAAATATACACTGAACGCTCCACTAAACCACTAAAACAATCCCCTAATACAACAAAGATTTCCTCGCAAAAAACGAAGGGGAAATATCCCCTGCATGCGCTCCGGGGTCCTGTCTCTGACTGGAGCTTTACACGGGTCTATAACATTGTTTGGTGGCGTTTATGGAGCCTGTTTAAAGTAGCACTCTGCCTCAGATCTCGCAGCCTTGAAGGCGAGCCAAGATCCAGGAGGCCTCGTGATTTCGGCCCTCCTCTGGATTACAGTCTCTTCTCATTCAGCCGCAGTGAGATATCTGACGTGTTTGATTTCACAATGACCGAAGACATTTTGGGATTTTTAGCAGGTTTAACGTTTTAAGACTAAGAAAGGATGTTGTTCTGCGACTGAATGAAATCATGTGATGCGATAATTTGAAAGACGGATATAGTAATGAAAGTAAAACACAAGTTGGAAGTGTAATGGACTTAAATATATATATATATATATACATTTATACACTTTTCTTTTCATACATCCAATTTCATAGACTATATAGACGAGATGACACGTCCCCAAAAGTGAAACCAAAGCATCTTGATCAGCCCCTGGTGATAAACCCCACCTCCTCCATGTTAGCAGATGGGACCAAACTAGAAAGTCAAAGTACATGTCAAATATATTTTTCTCAAAGACGGTTTCTGTCATTTTAAGTGAGTTTGCTAACCCCCAAGCGCTAATTCCCATTCTCTGGCCCCCAATAATGTCTTCAGCGTTTGTATCCAATAGTTTGGCTTCACTTCTGGATAGTGGGCGGGAGTAGACACACGTCTTCCCTCTTTATATACAGTCTATGTCCAATTTACACACTAAAGACACCGGGTTCGGTGCCTTGACCCAGGACACTTTGCCCATGTGAAACGGAGGAGCAAGGGATCACCACCCGACGTTCCAATTAGTGGACGACCTTCGGAGCCACAGCTGCAAGTGTATGTCATGCTATGAAAATAAAGTTGCTTTATTTCAGGAATCAAGCAGTAGTATGAAAATGAAGTCTTTATGGACTATATGGAATATATTTCTTAGGACAAGTGTGAGATTTTTCATAATAGGATTATTTAAACTAGTCTCCTCTCTTTTTTAACAGCGGTCCCACTATTCAATCAGTTTAAAGTGTTTATTCTTCTATAGATGCAAATCCCCTGGAGTTGTCATATGTGTTCCACCCTAATTAACTTCTCAACAAAAAGGTTCAATTTGAAACAGACAGACATAAGAGACAGATTTCTGACGTCTGCGCTTTTGGCTTAATGATTTCATCATACGCCTGAAAACTATTTTCTGAACCCGCCCTGGCCCTGAACCCCGCAGAGCGCGAGACCACCGCGGCAGCAGACATCCGGCAACGACCTTCCTTCTGTCCCACCGACACCTGTCTTCGTCATTACACTTAACTACTGGCTACAGACGGAAAGACAGACACACATACGGGACAGGAATAATACCACCTTCACTCACACTATCCTATAGGATATTTAAACCTGGAAATATTAGAACAGCACCTTCTAGGTTTTAGTGGCGGGACGGTTGTGGTTTCTGTGCGGCTCGGTCCGAACCTCGTCCTTTGGTCGGCCTTTGCAGCTCGGGGAGGGGGGGGTTTCATATCATTGCTGAGACTTCCTATAGAGTACAGTGTTGAGACTGACGCTATCTTTAGGATCTAGGCTCATGTCTGGGTGTTCCTCGGGTCTTTCTGGCTGTCTGTGATGGATTAGCCACCTGTGGTGATGAGAACTCGTTGAACACACACACACACATACACACACACACACATGTATGATGACCCCATCCTTTTCACAAATCTAATTAAAGAGGTTTTAACAACCATGACTGCCCACCTGGTCATAGGGTGACCTCATCGACACAAATGTCCGTCCCAAACAAAGACAAAGGCAAAGGTTGTTCTGTCATGGATACGACAGCAAAGGAGACAAGGCTGCATTTGCTGTTTCTTTAGGTTTATATAAAATACAGACAGGAGTAGAGTGCACATGAATACACTTGTTTTTGAGGAGGAAAGGACGGAACAAAAGCGCAGGACATTGATTCTCCGCCCAGTAAAATTTAAAAACCAGTATGGTATGGATTCTTCATGCTGGAGGGGGGAAAAAAGTACAACGCAAAAAAACACAAGGAGGTAGTTCAGCAAGAAAACGTCTATTTAAGCACGCTTTCATGGAAACCTTGGGAGCTATAAAATAAAAGATGTAAGGATCTGGGTTTTTTTCTCTGCAACAACATACTGTACACACACAGCACAGCGGTTATGTGGTTCCCGAGCTGAAATGCTGAGTTAAAACATGGGATAAAAATGGACAGGGACAGAACAGGGACAAGACTTCAAGGCAGAAATACACGATTGGTTTTGTCCAAGCACAAAAGTTTGACATGTGTAGCGGATAAACAAAAAAAAGTCGGAAAGGAGCTTCTTAGAATCGGATTTCATCGTTTCATTTGCCTCCTGTAAATCCATCTGACAGCAGCGGCAGGTTGGGTCAAACTGCCGGTTAGATACCAAAAACTCCTTCTCTCAGTTTGATTCCTTATTCTGCATTTTTAGTGCTTTTTAAAAAAAAGAGTGACGTTTCGAAGCCAACAAGATAAACTAGTAAACACGTAGACTCAACATGTCTTATTAAATCAAGAGGTCTGCTCGGCCAGACCAGGGTGTTTGTTTGCCAGGGAGGAATTCCTCCCACGTCTGATCCTGCTCTGTCATCCACAACCTCAGCACAACTATTCCTCATTCTTACCCCTCTGTGATGAACACACAACTACACAGCAACGCAAACGTAAGCAGCAATTCGTACTTCGAGATCTAAATCTCTCTGGCGGTCACAATGCAATGCGGACCTTCCAGAGTCACAGTGACTTTTGGATGAGGGAGTTCTGTTGGAAGTGAGTTGAGCCAGGTTCAGACAAAAGAAAGAAAGAGTTTGGGGTTTGTTCACGTTTGCAGGGCTATCGACTTGATTTTTTTTTACGGTACATTTGCCTGTAATCGGGGGAAACATCAGTCTCGGGTCGGGTCGGGTTCAGACACAAAAAACTAAATTCCTGTCAGATTTGGGTTCGGTTTGCCGGTCTCCAGTTGGCAGGTCTGTTCCTTGGCTGAAAGGTCAAAAGTTTTTGTCATGCTCGAGAGCTGCTGTGGATGATGCAGGGTTTAGATTTACCAGCAGAGGACCCAAAGGTTTTATCATTTGTGGTCAAACATTAAATTAAAGACTATAATTGTGGTTTTGCAAGTTGATTTCCATTTATCATTGGAATGACCTGAAACTAATGGCTGTCTGGAAGGTGGCAAATGGCTGGAGTAAGGTTTACTTTGGAAAAGGGGTCTGCAGTAATTAATAAGTGTACACAATTTATAGTTAATGGGCTAAAGCTTTTCAAAAAACCTCCAGTGTGGTTCTCTTCTCTGTGGGAGAGCTGATATCTCACCTGGCGCCAGTAAATTTAAAAGTGTGTGGAAAAAAAAACCTTTGGCAAACGTGAGGCGGAGCAGAGCGAGGAAACAAAGAGATTAAGGTCAGTAAAACGTTTAATTCTCTCGAGCACGATCAAGTGAGGTCATAGTAAGTAATGTAGGCGGTGACGTTGTAAGTTGCAGTAAAAGAACATCAACATCATCCACTGCATCTGCCAGACATCTGAACTGACAGTACCGCGATCTGTGATTTGCACACAGCAGCGTATTGACCAACTTCTATAAATACAGTCTCACACAGCACACGTCAGCCCGTTAAGACTTTGTGAAAAACAGTCAGGAAGAGCGTGCCGAGTATCGGATTCAGCCAGGACTTAGGCCTGGAGGCTTTTTTTTCCTTCTTTTGTCCATAGAGAGTCATTCATCCCTGGCTGCGGCAGAAGAGGAGCAATCACTCACTGGAGCATTAGCAGAGATCCAGACCCCATCACTCATTTGCCTGAAACGACACCCTCTCTTTCTGTCTCTTTGTCTCTCTACCTCTCCACTTAACTCCTCTCTGTTCCCACTGTCGCTCTCGGTCGCTCTCAGATAGAGCGGCTATCTCTCCAAGGGGTTTTTACTTAGATCGCAGACACTCACGTTACCCTTCCTATCCACAACTCAACGTCCACGCCCATCTGTCGGTGGAATTTAACGCTGCACGGAAGGAGCGGCCTCCTGCCTGTGATACAGTGCAGATTAACAGCTATTGTCTAATGATACCAGCAGGCCAGCGGTTATCGCACAGCAAACATCTGGCACACCTGTAACTCTTGAGCTGGTCAGCTTTTATTCGTTTTCATACTAAACATGTTTTCCTGTTTTCCCATTTGTACTGTTCTCTTTCGCTATATTCATGGCTTTATGCTCTTCTATACTCTTTTATTGTATTACACCTCCACTATTTATTCCTCTCATCTATGCTCGTCCTCTCCAGATGTGGGCGCTGGTCCAGATGGACCCTGCTCCTCTCTGCAGTTTGTCTCTGTAAAACATCAGTTAGTGTCAAAGGGGGTTTGCGCACGGTTTCCCAGAGGCGGCCGCAGTTCTGCTGCAGTTCAGGACTTTTATGGCCTCTCATGAAAGAGAGGGAGGGAGATTTTCTATAGGCTTTCACAGTGAAAACCTGTAAAACACAGAGAGTTATACCGACCTAATCCACTTCTTCCTTCTGACTGTTGCCAGGCCCGAATGTTTATGAAGCAATCATCATCTCTGAGGTCGAACGGGCCAAGAATAAGCCTATATCACTGCAAATATAGCTCCACCACAGGTTTACAGGTTTTTTTTGTAGATTTCGCAATAACTTCTATTAGTTATGACACTGTGCTCACCAAAGACATTTTGGAAGTAGGGCCATATATATATATTGTTTTAAAAAATACTATTTAATGCTTAATCTAAATTAGTCTTGAGCCATTTTCAGATACAAACTCTATGTGGACCTTTCCTTTTACATAAGAACAATGCAGCAGGCGATTGTCCAGTTCCGACACATTCGCAACAACAGGGAATCTCCGGAACATTCAGGAGCATGCAGAACGCAGGACGTAATGTGAAAACTACACTGTGGAAATTTTGTGTTTACAGCACATTGGCGTCACCGAAAGATCTCGAATCTCGTTGCCTACCGAAGTTGACATCGTCTGCAGAGTCTTTATGTTTGGCACCTTTTTTTATCCTGAGATATTTGTATTCTTTTAGTTTTTTCTCTTTTTTGCTACCTCCACCATCACGGAGGTTATGTTTTCACCTCGGTCCGTTTCTTTGTTGTTTGTCAGCACAATTACGCAAAAACTACAGAACAAGTTTCAACAAAATTGTTGGAAGGATGGACCATGGGCCGAGAAAGAAGCCATTAAATGTTGCAATCGATCCGGACAAAGGAGATGGATACAGGATTTGTTTTAATCACTTTCTTTATGACTGTAAAGTTGGTCTTTTTTGGACATTTTCACTGATTTCCCCAAAAATCTGGCATATTTTTAGGGAACCGATCTCTATGAGTTTATGTAATTTGGTGCAGCTTGATTGAATTTAAGAGGAATTAAATGTCATTCTAGTTTATCTGTTTTTTCCCTTTTTCCTTCTTTTTTAGTTGAACATTTTGGCAAATCTGTTTGAATAAAGCCTGTTGACAATTGTTTTTATGACTGCTTGTGTTTCTTTCGGACTTATTTTTAGGGATGTCACTGCAATCCCACATCTCAAAAATCAACTAGATGAGCACAATTGTTCTTATTACCGATGTGAATAATGGCAGAAACTATGAAAACTCGATCCAAACGGTGATAAACGTGAATGATCCTTCAAAGCAGCAGCAGTGACCATAAAAGAGCACGAGAGACCCGCAGCTTGTGAAGCGAATACATCATCGTTGGGATAATTGCACACATGCTGACGTTATTTACAAGAAACTGAAATTGGAGAAGTGATAACTATTGTTGGTGTGTTGTGTGGAGCTCAAACATCCACTTAATTTCACTGCATTTTTCCACTGACACATTCCTCCACCCTCCAGCGAGCTGCATTCCTCATATCAGACATTCTCTAGCCCCCAAATCAATTTGTACCTCACTGTTGCCGATGAGTTGAGGCACTACTTGCACAATGAAGATGTATGGCAGGAAGGGGGAGACGGAGAGGAGAGGGAATGAATTGGGTTGGAGAAGGAACAAAAGGCCGAGCTAATGATAACACGAGACCTTGAAATGAGGACGAACGAGGCTTCATCCAGCTTCTCATTCGATCTCCATTCCTCCCTTGACCTCCGCTTTCTCTCTTAGCGTCTCCCCACTTTCCTATATCCTCTCCCTCGCTCGGTCCTTCCTCACCCTATTATGGCAAGTGGTTGTTGTCTTTCATGTGGAGTTCACGGCTGGAAATGATTATGAACATCAAACCACAGAGGGGAAGAGAAGGAGAGGGAGGTGAAGGAGACGGAGCGGGAGAGACTGACTTCTATATTTGGAAGAAAGAATGCTAATATTATTAATGAACATAATAAAGGATGATGGCCTCTAGAACTTTCTCTTTCTCTTACCGAATAGTTTTGCACACACACACACACACAGACACACACACACACACAGGGCAGGTTGCTGCACACTGAAATCTAAACAGTCAGATACACCGTAGAGTAACTGCTGTAGCCCGTGGGGTTTGGAGCATGCAGACATGTGGTGTGTGTTAGGAAGTTTATCTCTGGGCTGCATCACATGTTAAAAAAAACAGCAGGCACGGTTTACCCACGTTGGCTCAACAACATGTTGTCACTCCCCGTGCCTGCTCTTTCTCCAGGCTTCGCAACAAACAAAAGATGGAGCTCGGCAGCAACGGGATACTTTGATCGCACACGACTGCAGGTTGCATTGCTGAAATGAAACCCAACTAAGAATGGGAGCAATCAAAAAAGGAAAATGTATGATTCAGAGATGCTAAATGTGTTACTTGAAACTTGTGAACGTAATTATAAGACTGATTGTTCTAGAATGAAACAGATTAATGCTGGTTTTAATATCACATTTGTTACCAAAACTATAAATGAACATGAACATGGCTCATAACCTAGTGTTTAAAACCGTATTGATGCTTACGTAGTGTCTCTACATCAAAAAATATCTCTCTACATATATAAAAACTGTAACAGTCTCAAGTCAAAGGGGGGAATCTAGAAAACTGCGCTTATTTAAAATCTGTGCTAGAACTAAACCCCTAAACTACCACATTGGGACGTCCCTCATCCTCTCCTGCCCCAAAAGGTCCTCAGACACGGCCGCTTCAGCTCTGACTTGTCATATGAACTAGAGGTCTTCTCGCCACCGGATATTCCAAGCAGCCAAGACCACGACCGCCTGTGCCAGCGGTTCAAATGGCTCAGGACCACTGTAGTCTTGGCCATCAAGAAACTCCAGAGGTGAGAAGCTTCTACTTCATATGACATTTCTGTCGCAAAAGTGTGTTTGCTGCTACTGGAGTTGTCGCTCATAGATAACTCAACTTTAATCAGCTAATTGGTATGTCTTACGTGCAGACACACATGTGTAACTGGAAAAGGAAACCATTAGAGCTGAAGACGTTTCCGGGACCACACCCACCACGCTGTTTGTACCGAGATGGTCGCCAATTCACGCCCAGTCGTCTCTTTTCTAATAACAAGTAGAGAAAGAGAGGAGATGGAGGAGTGAGGTCGGAGGGAGATGAAGAGATCTCCACGTTCCTGGACTCAGAGGAGTGACACAGGATTTAGATGCGAGTGATCCTATCTTCTAGCCGTGCAATATGGCAACTCTTAACCCTGGTGCATGTGTGTGTGTGTGTGTGTGTGTGTGTGTGTGTGTGTGTGTGTGTGTGTGTGTGTGTGTGTGTGTGTGTGTGTGTGTGTGTGTGTGTGTGGGTGCCTCCCTGCCCCTCCCCAGTTAATAGATTCCTTTCAAAGGGAATCCTGTGGGCCCTGACTGACAGCTGGCCTAATCAGTGTGGAAATCAGCCCTATTTTTTTACTTATTGTTAAATATTTATAGCCATTTAAACCCTGTCTCTCTCTCTCTGTGAACGTCCCGGCCTCAGCCAGACTCACTCTGGCCGGCGCGGTATCTGCGAACAGCGGATCTGCATATCTGTGAAATGCCAGAGATTTTTACTGCCGCCATCTCGCCAACAGCAAAGCTAATGAGGAGCTCGGGGTGAAGTGTCAAAGCTAAAGGGTAAGTGTGCACGTTCACCACCCACAGAGAACGTCAACGTATATATTCACAGTTGTGAATGTGGCCTGAGGCGCAGCAACGTGCTTCACAATCTTCCACAACAGCTCAGGAACAGGGTTGTTTTCTTTCAGCATAATTAGGTGAATTAACATTGGAAGTGATCCTTGGTCAGCAATCAAACTCAGATACTTGTGAGCTTAATGAGGCTCAACGCGGCTCCACTGTTGATCAAGAGCAGCGCAACTGTTCTGCTTTGTGTGTTGGAAGGAAGAAAAACAGCGTTTTGAAGCAGGAATTTCTTTGTTAGCCTCACATGAATATTATTATCAGGTAGCATAACTTTGACTTTGCTTCATAAAGGCTTTTTCTTTCTTTTCAAAGCAAGAAGTTTACGTTTATTCAACAAGAATACATGTGTTTGATGAAGGTATACTGATGGATTGCATTGAAGCAAGAATTTCTTTGTTAGCCACACAGGAATATCATCCATCCATCATCTACAACACTGATCCTATGAGGGAAGAGCTGAAGTGTGGAGTTCACTGGGCGAGAGACAGAGTACTACCATTCACACTTGTATACACACCTACAGTCAATTTAGAGTCTCCAATTAACTGTGTCTTTAGACTGTGGGAGGAATCAATCAATCAATCAATCAATCACATTTTAGCCCATATTTACAAAAAGGCTAAACAAGGTGCAACATCCTCCGAGCTTAACCCTCGGCAAGAGGAAAAATACCATAATAACCCTTTCAACAGGAAAAAACTATAGAAACCTCAGAAACCCAGGACGGACAGAAGTGCAGTAGATGCCGTGTGTAACAGGCACATCAAGAGAATAACACTATTAACATTCATCAGAAAAAACTGTGTCAAGCATAAATGGAGAGGTCTATCAATGGTGAAAGTATTTATACAGGAAGCCGACGTATGCTCATAAATGAGAATATGTAAGATGGCAGAAGTTCTTTCTTAACTTGTAAACCTAAGTTAACTCAACAACAGTCGTCAAAAGTTAAGAAATCTCTTGCATCATGTTGACTTGATAATTCTTGATGTTTTCTCGTTGTCATTTTGAGCTGTACGTCCAAATACTGCAGAGGTGACGCAAACACTGCTACAAGAGAGAGAGAGCAAACACAAGTGCATGAGAGAAAAGTTCTCCCTAAGCTATCATCTCTGTTCTACACCGTGAGGTCTGTAATGTAGAGCGCGATGAGTATCACTTATTGTCTTCCAGCTGTAATTTAGCGTCGGAGATGAAGAGAAAACAGTAATTAAGGAGTGAGAGGCAGCACAAAGGCGGACTGGAGCTGGACCTCAAACTGGGGGGACGGCGGTCTGAGACTGTCTGAGGCTGGCGTTGGGTTTTTGGGTTGAACGAGCGGATGAATGATTGAGAGCCAGTGGCCCACGGTTTGCCGCTCGGGGTAAATTTGAAATCCTCTAACTGTCTAAAACAGCAGTGTGCGTTCGGCAGGATGCGTCTGTGTTCCTGCTGCAGCATCTCTCTCAAATGGGAGCAGACATGTGTGTATGTATATATAAATTTGGGGCATTTTAGCGGTTTGTCCAATAAAAACATGACAAAGAGATGGAGCGAGTGCAGTGGAATCTGTTTTGTTGTTGTGTCTTTCTTCCTCCTCCGGGTCACCGCATGATTTTATTTCCCCTTTGATGAGTGTGTGAGATTTTTTTGAGCATTTCATTGTGAGTGGGCCCTTGGAATTTGAGGCTTAGCGTCTTGTTTACAGTTATTGTTTCCAATTTGTATATTTAATGTTAAACGCATGTGTGTATGGCGAGAGAGGAAGAGAGAAATTGGGAAATGTTGTTTTTGACGCCTGATGTATCTGTGTGTGTGCGTGTGCGTGTGTGTGTGTGTGTGTGTGTGTGTGTGTGTGTGTGTGTGTGTGTGTGTGTGTGTGTGTGTGTGTGTGTGTGTGTGTGAAGAGACACCAGTAGCAGCTCTGATTATGGATATCAATAAGTCCAACTGTGCAAAACAGGAGATCAATAGGTTTGATTCAAACAATCTATCATGGATACAGCAGCTCAGAGCTAAACTATTCTAAATAATAACATCATATCATTAGTAGGAATTCAGTTCTTATCAAAAGCGAGGATGAAATGTCCCTTTTAATCTCGGAGCTGGTTTTAAATCAGATGAGCGCCGCTGAGAAAGCGTCTGTTATCTGTATGTTTACATTCTGCGGGTGAGTTTTTCCTGATAAAGCTGATGTTTTACAGTCTTAAAGTAAACACTATTACCACCATCTCTATATTATGTCTCAACTGTTTAGACAAGCCTCTTTAATCTGAGGCCAACGGGGGGAAACTCCTGCCCTCCCAATAATATGGTTCAAGCTGATACACAAATAGAGACACACGTATCTTCTAAACATGTTACTCAGAGGTTCGGGCTTATCCCCTTTTGATTGCATAGCTTCGTTCCTCTAAACCAAAATAGTGTCTGTAAGCCTTTGTAGCCCTCCGCCCATTCAGCGCTGCTTCCTGGACGTGATCCCCGAGGCCGTGGAGCGGTTTCATCATGGCCTCCTCTGTCACTGTGTCAACACTGAGCTCTGACACTCAAAGAAATGAGGGCAAATTAATTAACACCAGACTCCAGCCAAATAAAGCACATCTGTGGTTATGACTGGGACATTTCTCTAACAGTCACAATGGAGGGTTTTTGAGAAATGGCAGATCAGCACACACAACACATTTAACCAGTTGTGTGTATTGTGTGTCCTCATCTCAGTCCGTACTTTCTCCGTGTTGCTCTCCCTTTCCCCGACTCCTCGCAGGGTCAGGTCAGCCGGCGACCTCCACCTCGGGGAGGTGATAATAGTAAAAGATAGCAGGAGCGCCCCCTGAGCTCCGAGCTTACATCTGGTGTTGGGTTACTCTGAAAGATGTTGACCTCAGCAGAGAGGTGCGGTCAACACACAAGGATCTACACCATGAGATCCTTGTGTGTGTGTGTGTGTGTGTGTGTGTGTGTCTGTGTGTGTGTGTGTGTGTGTGTGTGTGTGTGTGTGTTGGCTTGTGTGCTTGAGACTTCACATTTCGAAAAGGAGAATATAACAGTGTCAGTCTGTAGTGCTGTGTTAAACATGGGTCTGTGTGCATATACACAGCATATAGCATTATAAAAGGCTCAAAGGAGAAAACTACCTGGGCTGCGATTTCATGTCCGAGCCCGACCGATTTCTGTTCAGGCTAAAAAACAATACATTACTGTACATGGCCTTAACTCTGTAGTCATGCTTGTGATAAGGGTCAAACAACAACTGCTGCTAATATTAGATCTAAGACTGACAATGGAGCTAAGTTGATTGTGCAGTTAGGAGAAGCGATGATAAATGAATTACCCTCTGACTGACCCGGGGCTGACCCACCACCAGAGTCAGGGACGGGTCACCCAGTCAGTGGCCGTGCAGGGACACATAAAGAGGTTCTTTTGTGTGCGCTAATGTTCATTATAGCACCAGGGTCAACGGCAAGATTAAAGGTAACACAGTTAGCGAGTTTAATGTTGAGAAGGTTAAACTATTTGGGTCCCGCTCAAGACCCCGCGGGTCACGAACTCCAGCTGCCGCGCACGATGAGCGTGGACGATTTAAAGAGCGACAGGTACAGTTAGAACACATAATCCTCATTAGAGCAAACTATAGGCCCCTCACAGTGTCACACAAAGTGCTGAATGGTCAGCTCGAAGTCAAAGCTATTACATCTTAATGAACACTATTGATTAACCTTTTTCTGCTGAAGATACAGGAGCCGAACCCTCGTCTTCTCCACCCACACACACACACACACACACACACACACACACACACACACACACACACACACACACACACACACACACACACACACACACACACACACACACTTCATTGACCCACGGAGACACAAGAAGCCTCAATGTGCGTGTGTGTGTGTGCATGTGTGTGGGGGGATATTAGACAGTGCCATTACATATTCGCACACAGCCTGAGGGGGTGAAAAACCAGCTTATCCTTGTTAAATTAATTTCCTGAGTCTGCACATGTGAGGCAAGTACGAGGAAGTGGTGAAGAAACACATCTCTGATTCCCGAAGCACCTGTTAAATGAAAAGTTCACGCAGGACCAAAGATGATCCCCAGAATTTTTTCCGACCACGCTTAGAAGAGGCAGCCAAGTTATTCTCAGGATAAACTGTTCTGTCTAAAGCTAAACATGGCTGCTTTAAATCATCTTCGTCTTTCTCCGCTGTTTTATTTTACCTTTACTCGCTCCTCACGCTTTTCATGTGCTCTCATCGGTTTCTCTGGAGAGGATTAAACGTAATTGTTCCTTTGGGGTTCTTCTTCTGGGCTCATTTGTTTCCCTGTCCCTCTGATTCCGGTGCTAACAGAAGACAGTCGGCGCAGACAGTGACGGCTCAGTCCACCGGCGGGGGAATTAAAGTGAGATTAAAAGCGAGCACCGGAGGCCTCATAAAAAACCCAACCACACTTGATCAACCGGGTTGTCAGTGATGAAGTGCATCTATCGAAGACACGTCCATGTGTGCAGAGGTATACGCGCATTATCATCCCATCCTCCACGGTTAGCTCAGCCAGCTGGAATTTCCAAGAAAAACAGGTTGGCTATGCATGATGCAGCCCCGGGGTCAGAGACGCGGCCAAACTCCTGCAGGGAGCGAATCAGGCAGGGATGAAGAAAAGGGGGAGAGAGAGGGTGTGAGGGGAAAGAAGACGAGGGAGAGAGTGGGGGGGGTTGGCGTTGCACACCTCAAAAGTGTTGAAAGAAGTCTTAAATCAGCCGCATGTCCGCACTTCATCAGTCAGTTCAGCGGGGAATGACTTCTTCACACAGAGACACACTGGAAGCCCTGTGCAGCACAGTAGTGGCTTCAAACACTAACACTGCAGACGTGAACTGGGCAGACGGGGCACGAGCAATAGATTACTCCATTGTCTCCTGTAAGAAAAACTACCACAGCTTTTCTAAAAAATGATAAATGCTTAGACAGTTGCTTTATCTGGATGTCGGGAAACTGCAAATCTTAATTGCTCGAACAGAGGCGAAGATAAACGGGACGAAGATTAAGCTGAATAGTCTCCGCAAAGAGAGACTTCGGCTTCAAAAGAAAGAATTAATGAGAATGTGACTGATTAATTGAGGGGTTTTTTTCTATCTTCATTACTCCATCTATGCAGCTATCGCTTTTTCGTATCTCCGCTGCCTCCATTCACTGTGCTGAGTCATTACCACGGCATCGCCGAAGTGATTACAAACCAACGCGTCGCTGATTACCTCATCTCTCATGCAGAAAGTTTCGGCTAATTTACGTTTCACGGGGAGATAGAAAAAGATGTCGTCAGGCTCCGGGAGAAGTGGAGAATAGTGAAAGTTGACTTTACGATGTCTTTGGAGGAAAAGCTCCGAGGCCTCGAGTCCACGTCTCGACGGACTCGATCATCTGCTGCGTGGATCACGATGCACCTGTCCTTTCCATCCCACGTAGCGAGGAGGAAGGAGGTGTTAACAGGAGTCAGGAGTTAAGGGGATGAAAGAGAGATTACACTAATGGGTATGATAGTGAGGGATGGGGTGGTGATGTGCAGTGAAAGTGTCGGGTACAGTACGTGTTGGGAAGGAGTGGAAATTGTTGGGATAAGAGGTGTGCATGAGGGAAGGTGCATATAAGGGAGGGAGAGAGGCAGCTGAACTAATGTGGTGTTTCGGAGAAGTGGAAAAAGAGCGAGATGAAGCGGGGGCGGATAGACGGATAACCGAAGGGAAAAGAGGGGAACTAACGCTTCACCCAATAAAGATGTTGACAGAATAGCATGTGATTTACTTTTTTTTAATGTCAGTTGCCTATTTTGGCACCGTTTTCCCTCATAACGCAGGGGAAGACAGGCAATGAGGGTTGAGAGGTTTAGCCGGGGAGTTAGAGGGGGATTAGCTGGAAGTCACGGGGTAAACAGACCTCCAGCACAGCGAGCCAAGGGGTTCAAGGTAGGGGGCGCTGAGCGAGATGCACTAAGCCACAACGGTAATGGGAAATGATCGGGTCCCAGCTATCACATGGCTGGTCACACCGCGGCCAGGAGAGGGGTGAGATGGGGCGGGGGGGACCCGGGGGGTGGCGTAGATTATTTCCCAGATCAAAGCTGCGTTTGAGTGGATTTGGGTTTCAGAAAAAAAAAAGGAGCAGAACGGGGGGGGGGAGGCATGAAGGGAGGGTGCAGATCTAAAGATACGGATACTAAAGTTCAGACTTTAAGAACGACATCTTAAAGTTGTTCCTCTGTAACTACACAGCTAAACACACAGCGCTCTCCATTTCTTTCATCACGCACCTGCTGTGACAGATTTGCATCCCCCCCCCATCTCCTCTTTCCCCAACCCCCACTTTAGTGCACGGCTGCCAAAAACAGCTTCTGCCCATGCATCCTGTCTGTTTGCTTACCCTCTAATGCATTTACTTGACCTCCAGGAGGCATCCACTCCGTGATGTTTTTCTCATCCCAATAAACTCCCCCAACCCTGCTTGGATAGCAGCGTCGTACCTTAGCCAGCAGAGCTCCCCCATCGCTGGGGGTCACATTTAGCTCAGCTCAGCACTCACAAAGGAGAATAACAGAGGGACAACTGATACACCTGCAAGATGCAGAGGGGAAAACAGAGCTAGAGGGAGGAAAGTGGAGGCCAGGGATGAAAACACTTGGGAGGAGGGAGAGGAAAAGGAGGTCCCTGTTGTCTTTTACTTCCAGTTGGTTTTCTCTTCCACTGCGGAAACTGACCAACACACACACACACACACACACACACACACACACACACACACACACACACACACACACACACACACACACACACACACACACACACACACACAACAAAACCAACCCTGATCCACACTGAAACATGCATGAGGGTATCGCTACATCTGTTTTTTATACAGATGTTATGATACCAACAGCAGCAACGGAAATGCTTCAGATACTGCAGAAAACAAGAAGAAGTCATTTACGGCTGTGCAGCATTTGCCAGAGCGAGCTAAAACTGATCCATAATTTGCACCGGTATGTCCCACGAGTAAAAAGCAAGACGGCAGGGCGGCACTGGTGTTGCCAATTACAACAGTATAGCAATCTCATAAAGCATTTGAAGAACAATCAAAGAAAGTTCACAAAGCAAAGGGAAAAA
Source organism: Hippoglossus stenolepis (assembly GCF_022539355.2). Taxonomy (NCBI): domain Eukaryota; kingdom Metazoa; phylum Chordata; class Actinopteri; order Pleuronectiformes; family Pleuronectidae; genus Hippoglossus; species Hippoglossus stenolepis. The sequence continues at coordinate 19,627,958 of NC_061497.1, forward strand.
AGGACAAACTTAAAGTTGACAACGATAGCTCCAAAGTAAGAGAGACCGCTGTCGACTGGTATCAGAGCACTGCTTGTTATCTGCAGTTACACAAACTCCAGGTATCAGAATCAAGATCTAAGGGAAACATGTCATCAGAACATCTCTTGTCTTTAATCTCTAGTGGCAAACACAACAGAAAGTAGCTCCTTGTTCCAGCAGCGGAACATCGATATGGACCCAATGTTCCACTTGGCAGCACAACCTCCAGTCTGCAGGGGTTTGCCTCCCCGAGACAAAAGGGTAAACATCGTTCTTGTGTCTCTTGCGAGTGAAGCATGAAGGGAGGGCGACTGCAGCGAGGCAAATGCTGCTTAATATACGACGTGGAAACAACATGCCCCTGTAAATTTCTATCTTAAACACATTGCTCCCCACGGGACCAGTCAAAACACCCCCGTCAAACCTCGTTAGCCAGCCACTACGGATGCACAATGGAGCCTTGTGTGTGGAGGGCCAACCTAAATATTCCCCCCCTGTTGGCCCATCTCTGCAATGATGTATTTCCCGTAAGACCTACTTCCTTTTTAGATTTTACTAGTTCCCTGTTACCACTTCCTCCTCCTCTCCGCTTTGTGTTGCTTTTTACAGCCCTTGTCACCTCAATCTCATCCTCGTCACCCGACACCACTGGAGTCTTTTCTTTGTTGAAAGCAAAATCTTTGTAAATGCACATGTTCATTTATCTATTTAATTTTAACACGCTTGCAATACTTTCCTTCTTTTTATCCTTATTTCCAGCTCCACCTTTGTACATGCTTCTGCATTGCGGGTGTGTAAACGTGTTGTTTTCAGTGTTGGTCACAGTTTACTGTCCGTTCCTGCACAGATGCAGGGTGTGTCGCATTCATTTCTGGATGTGTCCACTCCAGTCCACTCTCATTTTGGTTTTGACCAAGGAAGGGAACCCAAAAATATTTGAGGTCGATTTTTGTTTTATTTTCACTTCAGCCATTTCAGGGTGAACTGTGTTGTCCTCGATGTTCATTCATCCAGCAGCGGGGCACTGCATCGCCGGAGAGTAAACGGAAACGGACTTTGGAGAAATCCCCTAAAGAGACATTGTCCTCTCAGAAACCGATGCAAGAATCAAGAATAATCTCTTACTGTGAATGAACCTTTTATCTTAATTTAAACATTTACAAATATGGGATGTCATGTTCTGACCCGGGTTCTGACCCCGGCCCTTTGCTGCATGTCTGCCCCGGTTCTCTTGGACTTTACTGTCCGTTGTCCAATCAATAGAACAAAGGTGAAAAAAAACAGGCCCATAAAATATATTTAGAAAACATTTAAATATGTTATGTTCCTGCAGCAGCTCTGTAAGTGGAGTTGGTGATGTGGCTTGCAAATGGACCACAAACTAAAACTGACTCCAACCCTGCTGTTCCAAATAGAGAAAACACACATACACACACACACACACACACACACACACACACACACACACACACACACACACACACACACACACACACACACACACACACACACACACACACTGTAAACAAATGTATTTTAGTGATGAGAAGATGGAAATGTTAAATTTTCTTCAGGACTGTGTCCACAAATCCCGACTTTATTTTGTCTTCTTCACAAACTGCTGGTTCGATTCTGCAGAAGTTTCCGTCTTACAACTAACGACCTCTTTCCTTTTTAAGACAACTGTCCTTGAATCGAGAAATTTTGTTTCATATTTCATTCTAAAAAGTCTTGGGTTTATGTTTATGAAGCACACAAGCAAACACAGGAGCAGCTAATGCCGACCATGATATTAAAAATTGGCAACAATTGGACAAAATAACTTAGACAACCCTTAAAACACCAGGAAAACCCATTTTAAGCCTCTATTCCTTTCACTCTCCTTCCCCTCCATGTCTTTTTATCCCCCGGGGTTTTTTAATCTCTGTTTTTCCTCCACTTGTGCTTCCCACTCTCCTCCCCTCTCGTACTCCAGTCGGTGCCAGCCTCCGCTCCCTTTTGTTCTCCGCTAGGTGTGGCCGATGACAGAAGGCTAGGGGGCAGTAAACTCAGACATTTGCTGTAAAGCTGCTTCACAGATTCACTGCTGCTTTGGTGCCGTCGCTAATCTCCAGCGCTGGCACATAGTAGCACAGAGCTACACACACACACACACACACACACACACACACAGGCCTGTGCACGTACAGTACAACTGCTATGAACAAAGGATACAAACCAATTCAGGCTACATACTACACTGAGAACAAACACAAACAGAGACATCTGCGATCTGCTGTAAAAACCAATGAAGCAAACTCTGATCTTTTCCATCAGCGTGCTTCATATTCAAAACTCATATTCAGGTTTACGACAGCAGAACAGCAGCTGCAGTGCACCTTCCTCTCAAGAACTGGCTCCGTCTGTGGATACTGTTTCCTTCACTCTGTGTTTCGCCAGAGCAGCAAACTGAGCAGTGTCGGGTTCAGAAAACAAGGAATGAACAAATGGCTGAGTGGAGTCTCTCTCTCACACACACACACACACACACACACACACACACACACACACAGATGCAGTTGATTACTTTGCTTAAAGTTACTCTTCATCATCATTATTTCTGATTGGACGGCACATTTATCCAGAGCTAGAGAGAAATATACAGTATACATAAGATGTCTACTCGAAGATGAGATATCCAGCATTTGCAAACACTTAGAACCTGGCAAATGAAAATAGAACTAATATTATTGTGGATAATGGAACAAATGCACCAAAAACATAAAGTGACGACACTGGTTTTACTGGAATATGAGATAATATTTCCACAGCTGGAAGTAAGATACATTTTTTCAGAAACAGAAACCATGTACACACGATGAAAAGAGTCACCTGATGACATCTTTGATTTGAGCTTTCGTGGTCGGATTTTCTCTTTTTGTTGTAGATATTAACAATCAGTGCAACAGCAGAATGTGAATTGTGTATTCTGCCTTTTAAGAAGTTAGTCAAGAGAATCAAGGAAGCCGTAAAGAAGATATATGACCGATTCTGTTTCAGACAGAGGCTGAAAAGAGGAGCTGCAGCAATGACAGTACGAGGAAAGTGATGTTTTTACTGAACACTAGAGCAAGTAAACTTATAATATAACACAGATTCAAATTCTGAGCCTGAATATGATCAGAATACGTCTCCTCTTTGCTCAATGAACTGCTCTGTTCTTTTGTAAAAGTGAAACAGATAACTTTAAATCCTTCGTCCTCTATGAGCCATTTTGGTATCGGGCCCTTTGCTTGATTCTGATGAGCTTGTGCACGATCAAGCCAAATGTTCTAAACGCAATTAAGTGATTCTAAGTTTACATTATGCCAAACTTTGTGATTACATATGATGGAATGTAAAAATCAGCCAGAAGACTACACGCAATCAGTGCATCACTGCTTCATGTACATGACACTACAGCCATGTTTTTCATCAGACGGGTCCCCCGGCAAGATGAAATGAAATGTACGACAAAAATACAGATTGAGGCGAGCAGGACAATGATTCCAGCTCGGGTTTGATTTAAAAGTCTGTGTCATTGCCCCTGGGGTCAGTTTCTTCCATACGCCTGGCACCGGAGAGAGCGCTGGATGAGGAACAGGAACAGATTAACTTGTCAGCATTGTGTTGGTTAAAGTTAGGCCTGTCCTCTGCTGGCCTGCCTGCATCGTGTCTGCGAGTACACAGCTCGTCTTCATCCCACTCTGGAGCTGCTGTAAACAAGGCTCTGAGCCAGGTATATCAGGCCACAACCCTGTGAAGAGATTCAGCCTTACTGGCATGACTTAATTCAAACAATGATGAAACACGCGGCTGAGCGGAGCGCCGTGGTTTTGTCATTCTTGAGTATCGCGCTTGCCTCTGGAATAAAAACAGAAAGGAGGGGAAAGAGAGAAGCGAGTTGTTAGGAGTTGGACTCCAAGACGGACGCGAGCTCCCGGACGGACAAGACCACCCGAGCAGTGGCCTTTGTTCCACAACATGACGATATAGATAATCCCTGTGAAAACCCCTCTTCAGATCCCTCCTCTGCACACACATATACACACACACACAGACACACACACATACATACTATATACACACAAGTGGTCAAAGCACACGTCACAGAAACTTATCTGTTCATTTCACCTCAGGATTAACTATTAAAGGACAGAGGAGACAGAATATGTGAGAATATTACATCAGTCACTCTTGTGTGTGTAAATGTACGCGTTTAGATATTTAGACATATTTTACAGCTTGCAGGGGCTTGTATAATAACCATAATCTGAATTTGAGAGTGTATTTTTTACTCTAATCTAACAAATCTTGACATCCTGGGAGGTTACACATCAAATACGATACCACAGTACCTGTAATAAATCTGGGGTTAAAAAGGAAAATATCCTATTTATCTGTTTTCCATCATTAGCGGAACTATAACGATCGATTACAACACAATTGGACACAGCTACAGGGCATAAACATGTGAGACACAGGAGGAAATTGTTGCAGAATAAGTGTAACATTTGAATTTAATGGCGAGCTCACACTCTGAAGATGACCCGATAAGTGTAGGGCAGAAGACGAATGGGAACAAGGACATGAGTTCATGTTTTCCTACAGTTTATTGAGGAAACAGAAATGATTTACGGTGCACGGAATCATTAATTCCATTCATAAAATCAAATCGTCTTGATCTCTGACCCTTAAACTTTTACCCTGTCCCTGATTAAATGCATGGGTTGAGGTGGATTTCCAGTCTCCTGGTCCAGACGCTGCGAGACGGCGATACTGAACCAAGACAGGAAATGATGCGATGAACCAGGAAGTTGCCACTATTGTTGGGACCGAGAAACGGAAGTTCTGCTCAGGGCGATATGTTCAGGAACTGGACGTCTCTGCAGAAATCAAATAAGAAACGCGTACACGCACACACACACACAAACACACACGCCTTCACACACTTTCTCAACATTAAGATAAGTTGTATTTCCTCTTAAATATACATCTACCGGGTCTGTAGCTGCTTTTAGACGATGAATATCTGACTGATGAGGAAATCAAACACCTACAACAGAGCTTTGATTGACATTCCTCATCAGAGTGGAAACACTGATGTCATAACTTAACACGCAACCAGTAAACAATACCAACAATGAGTTTGTCACCATAGTTTGAAGCACAATGACATATTAATCACATAAAAAGTACAAAACATTGCACACATATATATTAGAGGCCGACTGATATGGATTTCAATACCATTATTAAACGTTTTCATTGATATAAATATATTCTTTTTAAATGACAATGACTCCTGAGATGTTGTTTCTTATGACAAAGAACAATAACTGATGCTTGATATTTTACAGTTTGACCTTAAACTAAATCATAAATAACTATAAATACAAAGAAAACACAAATTCTACCAGATATTTAAAACCTGGATCAAGAAAACAAATGTAAAATCTAAACATAAATGCAATAAATAATTTTTTGTGTTGTTTATTCTGCAGGATAAAAAAAAACGCAGATACTGATGCGTCTGTGAAAGGCTCATATTGGCAGATTTTTATTGGCTAACTGATACATGCATGTATACTAGTATATATATAAAGTATAACTAGGTATATATTTAAAAAGTCCCTAGATAGAGGAGATAGGTCTGTGATTTCTGTTTATACACATAACACATTTATCTGAGGCAGAGCTAATAGAAATGATTTGTTAAGTTTTTGTCCTATTAAATCTGCTCTCACAAAGAAGGATGAGCAGCTGATGAGTGACACACTGGATTTATCATTTTCTGGCACCACAGTATAATTCTGTGAAGTACACACACAGACAAATGATTAGTTCTTTGTTTGCTCTCATTGAAAACCTTCCAGATACCAGATGACAACCTGGACGTTTATTCTGCTCCGACTCAACCGTCACTGCAGTTTGCTGACACGCATTTCACACCTCGTCTCGACAGAATCAATTAAACCTTCTTACAGCGTCGCCCCAGGAGAAACACGTACATCCCCCTTACTCTGCTTTTCAACGCGTCTCCCCCCTCCTCCTCTCGTCCTCCCGTTACACACATAAATGGATTGGTGACAGAAGTGTTTTTTCTCTCACGGCCAAGTCTTTACATATCTACGCTTTGCTTAAACTCCTTATCAACATCCGAAATTCTTTCACACAGACAGAGAGGCAGACGTGTAAAAGATAGAACTGGCGCACACGTCGTGTCGCCTTCAATTTGCTTCAAGCGAGCCAATTTCTAGCTGCGTCGGGGAAGCTCTCCTGCAGGTTTTGCGATTTCTATTCAGCAGGCATACCTCATTAGGAGCAAGGACAAAGGGGACGCTTGTCAATCAAACCATGATTACATGGGATTTTTTGCATGCAGCCCACAGCGACAGACAAACTGTGAGCGTGAGATGGGGGACACACATGTGCTAACGAATGCATTTCCGCGAGCGCCCCGACAGCGACAGCTAGACTGTAGGAGACGTCAGGGATTAGGTACAAAAACCAATCTCGACCAGCCATGACCGAAGCCCTGTGAAATAATAAAGGAGCAAAGCTTAGCAGACGCGGGCTGAGACGAAATGGGCCTTTTCATTGGTTCATTACGGGAGACGAGCCACCGGAGAACACATCTGGATTACTCATACGGCCTTAATCAAACAGCTGGCTGCGACTGGTTTCAGAAGGAGACCACAAGGTTAATGTGTGTCACCGCGAGTGATCGCATGTGTGCGCTTGCCCGTGCATCTTGTTTGCAGTCACAGTTTCATACTGTAGCGTGACCGTGTAAAAACAAATATCTGTTTCAGTCATGCTGAGAGACAACTTAAAGATGGTAGAGAAGAAGAGAGAGAGACGACCCCCTGATGAGGCCGTGTCCTCGTTGGTTACTATGGCAACAAAGCGAAAGCATCCCAATCATAAAAGTCATGGGAGAGAACTGGGTCAGATACTATTAGCAAATGTATTTCAATAAATGAACATATATATATTTTCCAAATATGAATATATTTCCTTGGGCTGTTTGTTTTACCTCGCTTATATCCCAGGGATTTAAACAGTTATGGGAAATTTGGGTGTATGATTAATTCAAGGACAGTTTTGATGCATTTCAAATCATTTTAAGGAGATAACTCAGTAATTATGTATTTCAGGATTATAATTAACAGATAAAGGCTCCATGTGAGATCCACTCCGCGCTGTGTGAACAATTCTTTCCCTCTCGATCAATGCTGGTGTTTCCTTCTTTTCTTTCTTTCTTTTCTCTCTTGCTCTTGTTATCCAGGGAAACCGCGGAGGCATTCGATAACAAACCAACCCTGATATTTGTTTGAATCCGCCACCCCCCCGTCTCTGAGCTCCACATCCCCACGGGGGGAAAGGATTTCAGTGCTGTGTTGATAATGCACAACACAATATACAACAGCTTCTACAACATACAGTACATGTGGCATCGTTGGACTCCTCAGTCATTTATGAGGACATGATCCTGCACAGTTTGGAAACTTACAAATCAAAGAGGCTCAGAAAGCAGGGGGGGGGGGGCGTCCAAGTGAAGTATTGAGACATTTGGACTTTGTAGCATGATTTTGAATTTTGGAACGAATAATCCTGTTTAGGAATCTGGGCCATAAATCTCTCCGGGGCAGAACAAGGAACTGCTTAACTTCCCAAACTCTGAGCAACGACAGTCTTCCTCTTCCGATCAGCGCAGGAAACACGCACACATGCGGAGCCAGGAAGAAATTGAACAGGTTGACTTGTCATCACACTCTTGCAGCAAGTGAAATCTTTGAAGCAAAGGGGGGGGCAGCTCCAGATAATGATTTCCAGAGTGGCCGACTTCAGAGGGACGGGAGGAATAATCCTGGTACTTCACTGCCAAGGTTAGAGCCACGCACTGTGATGTATATGCACTTTGAATAACCCAGACAGACGCCGCGGCAAGAGGAGACGTAGCATAAACATCCCGGGTCAGCGCTTTGATGCCTCGCGTCTGGGTTTTTTGGGAGGGTGGTCCCTCTGAACTGCCCCTTCATGCACATGATCAATAGGCCTGTAAATGTTTTAGGCGCTGGCGCTACAAGGGGCATAAAATATTGAAGCAACAGAGTGAAACACAACCTTGCGGGTAGCGGTGGAGGGGAGTGGGGGTGACACTAGAGAGCCAGTCAGCATTATAAACCGCCCCATCGGTCACTCTACACCACTGTTTGTATGAAGACAGAAAGGGAGACAGGGGAGAGAGACTGTAAACGTCAGAGCAATTTGGACTAAAACTGTTTTCCGACCACTTTACATTGATCTGTAAGCCGGCGGGTGATCGGTGCCGTGATAAGAAGATATTTCATTTTCAGCATTTCATCAATGACACTCGACTTTTGACAATCACATGATTATACACACAAACATACACGGGGAGATGGTGTATAACTTGTTTACATATAAACCATTACACAGCTGAGGCGCCGGCCTCCCGTTCAGCCGCTGACATGAGAGATTACCTTCACCCTCTCCTGTTCCGCCCCCCCACACACAAACCCTCCACTCAGCTCCGGCTTCACATGATTTACTTCCATCCACTGTATATAGACTATACACCAAGTAAACTCAAACCGGCCTATACTCTGCACACACACAGAACTGCATGCGGACTCCAAGCGAATTCTAAATGTGACCAAGTGTGCAGAAGCAGAGTTGACCTCAGGTGTTAAATGTCAAGTGCGGACGAGGGTCTTGAAGTCGGGGCCTGGATGTGAGGCTGGACCTTCACGACAGAGGCAACACGATCGCTTGTGTTTATGACAAAGGGAACTGATATCCAGCGTCTCAGCAGGAAGCTGAGCAGAGGGAGATGAGGAGATTAGAAATGGTCTGGTTCCGAGGATGATGATGGTTTATTTCAACTTGGGTTTTATATTTTGGAATAATAATCACAATTTTTATTGGGTTGCGATAATATTTCACTCACCGCAGCGATTTGCAGAGATGGTGACGTGAAACACGAGCAGTCAGACGGGTTAGGAATAATCAGCCAGGTGTAATAAACTTCTATTTGAAAGAAAATGACCTTTACGACTGTGGAAATAAAACCAAATTATAAATAAACCACAATTTACTTTAACCACGAGAGTTTCAGGGGACGTGAGTGAGGGAGCAGAGAAGTGAGTGTTTCCACACTACAACATGGCTGCAACCCTCTTGACCTGCGTGACACTGTGACGACCTCCAGCAGGGACACAAAAACACACGCACATGTTCATCCTCTCAGAGTACGTGAGACACTTTATCACACATGTCAACAGCTCTGTTCTAGTCGTGAACTTTCTTTACACTTTTTATTTAATTTTTACAGTCACGGCCGAGTTGTTTTTACCACCAGGGATAACTTTTTATTTTCACTTTCTTCAACTTTGTGAGATACTGCAGTTTTTCAACATTTTCCCAGGAAATAACTCATGGATCTTGATGAAAAAGATCAGACAGGTTTAGGGAACAGATATCTATGACTGTGAGAAATTTGGTTCAGCTCGATTGAATTTAAGAGGCCTTGTTGGGCCTGGACGGACATATGAGCTCTACCGAGTGCCACTGTCGATTTCCCTCTGTTTTCATCTCACGAGAGCAGCCGTTGGTTCACTGCATGTTCGTTCCAACACGCAGGACGTACGGATAAACATTTTGCTGATGCCAATACATGGCAATCCTGAACAAAAAGAATTTACACAGGAATTATGGCCATGAAATGTAATCAGCTCATAAATGACCGTTTAATGTTTCAATCCAAGAAAAGACCAAACTTATTTTCCTGTGAATGGAAGCATTATGTAACGTGAGCTTTGTCCCGAGGTTCGAGTCGCCCTCACTTTCCTTTTTGCATCTGTGTGTACGTTATGTGACGGAAACGGGGCTGACAGATGGTTTGGGGTCGCAACTCACCACTTCACGGGAGTAGCAGGGGACCCGGCGCTCACCCCCCCCAGTCTCTGCCCGGGACCCAGGCCTTAACCAAATCAGAGATGTCGATATTTACATACATCTGCTAAATCTGTCCCTGAGGGAAACGAGAGCTGAGTGGACGAGACAGAAAGACAAACAAATGACCACAAGGGGCAGAGGAAAGACCAAAGAAAATGGAGGAGGACTATATGGTGCAAGTTTCCAAACATCCCTGAACCTGATCCAAGTCCTCTCCTCGTCCTTGTCCTCTCGTCTGTCCTGCGGGTCGCTGCAGCAGTTAGACCAATAATTAGACTAATTTCCTCACAGCTGACTCACCCGGAGGCGGTCAGTATTAAACTGTACGCCAGATGGAGAACATACAGTGCTATAGTGCTGAGATCACTGTTGATAATTCACTTTTTCCCAGTGTTCAATACACGAACAGTACCACAGAGCGATGGAACATGTGGGGGTGTTGAAGTGGCGGCGTGTGATTGTTTCCAAGTGTGTGAGTGAAAACGCAAAAAGAGAAAAAGGGGCAGAGATGGACTGAATATTCAGCTGCTTAAGACAAATTAGTTTTTGACTTTTGACTAAAATAAATCACTGACACGGAAAAAATGACAAGTGGAAATATGGATCTCAATTACTGGTTAAATACCAGTATTGCAAAACCAGTACTAGTGGAGATATGCAGCACCCTCAGCTGATACATCCATTAATGTCTAAGTGTCCAGATCCTCCATCCCAGAAAAACACACAAGTCGTTGCTACTTGAGATATTTCATTCATCTTTTCACAAATGCCAGATTTAGTTTTGTTGGCCCTGGAAGCAAAACCCAACATTACCATGACCCAAAGTGGTCTGAGGAGATGGGAGTGAGAAGGTGGGGTAGTGGGGAGGTGGTGGGGAGGTGGTGGGGATGCACCTCGTGTGATTAAAGTCGCTGTAATCGATCAGGACATCGGGTGAGGTCGGGGGTGGGCGCTGAAGTCAAAACACAGGGAGTGGTGGTTACATGAGATTCTGACCCTTCCTCCAGAGACCCTGCAGGAAAACACTACACAGACCCATGTGTTAACACAGAGACTCTGAGACTGCACATTGAAACACACCACACACTGTAAGTATGCGTGTATGATGATTTCAGTAGCCTGCTGCTCTCAGGCATGTGTGTGTCTGGCTCTGTGCGCAGGTACGACAAGACAAAACGAGGCAGAAGAGCAGACGTGGACAAAGAAAGTGAAGCACTTCAGACGTGTCCATAATAAATCACAGTAGTTCTCTGTTTAAAAAAAAAAATCCCATAAGAAAGGAGCAGCAGAGCGACGCCACTGGCTCAGTTTAATAGTACAGATTAAATCTCTATAGCTGGACTATAAACGGACGTCTCCTTGTTTCCATAGGTCTGCTATAGTCTGCATCTCACGTTACCTCCATCCTGGATCTGAGGTCTGCAGGCTAACCAAACCTGACTCTGTACTCCTGTGTCTCATCAAGGTAGCATGAAGCCCAGATCAGTGGTTCCAAAAGCAGGGTCCAGACACCATAAAGGGAGCTGGGGGGGCCACAAAGGGGTCCATAATAAGATGAGGAATACTTTATCATATATATAACAGTCCCTGGTCAGAACCGTGACCCAATATATAAGAAATCTCCACATCGGATTCACAATCTTCAAAAGGTTGGTGTCCAGTAACTGCCGCATTGGGAATTACAGGCACTGTACACTGGTTTCCAAATACAATTATTACAAAAAACAGCTGCAAAACAATAGAAAGAATACGGATAAGGAGGCTTGAGTCCTTCTGAGTCCTTCCCCAGGGGCTCGGTTCTGGAAAAAGATGGCCCAAAATTTGAGAGATATGAGTCCTACAAAACAATACAGTATAAAACGATCGTGCTATTTATACAGCAGAGAGTGGATCAGCCGTAAAATAACTGTAATGTGCCTGTGCGATGGGCCCAAAGGTGCAAAATCCTGCTGAGCAACTGTGTTTGTGTGCGTGCCCAGTAAACCACTTCCACTGCGAGGACTGAAAACGTCTACGAGGACCAGGAGAACAAAGAATATAATTGGAAACCAAACGCAAACCAGTCCCGCTTGTGTTTAATCCAGATAATTGTCTACAAGTTATTATCAGTGCAACATGACTGAATCCTTTATCTCCTCCCTCCTCCTCCTCTGTATCTCTTGCACCTCGCTGGCTGAAGTTGCAGTGCTTTGCATCAGGGCTTGTTTTGAAAAATGTGAGTTGATTTGGGTTGACATCAAACCTGTGTCATTCAAAACTTTCCTCTCCATTCTTTCGCCCCTTTCGCCTCACATGCACTGGAGTATACGACCCCCGTTTGTTCACCATGAATATGAATTTGTGGCCGAGCCCCGAGGACGGAGCTGTCAGCTGTGATTCTGTCAAGCGTGCTGGGACGTAAATGCACCTTTGTCCCTCGCACCTGAGAAACCCCAGTGCATCTGACACACTCATCCTGTTTTGCCCGGCTGAGCCCAAACCCCTGGCTTAGTGCAGGACGCCAGATCCCCGCCCCTCCTCTATATACGTGCCGGTTTCCAAAAGTGGGAGAGACGTGATGGCTGAACCAGGCAGCGTGTTTCCGCCCCTGCAGATCCAGGTCTCTGATAGTCCTCCGTCGCTCCACCCAACGGAGGAATCCAAACGGAGCCCGTCTCAGCCTGGGGACCGCTCCAGAAACGTCCGAGGAGTCGGAGCTGTGGCGTTTTTTCAATACCACAAATAAGTCACTTCATAAGGCAGCTGTCACACATGAAATAATGCCTGTGTGTGTGTGTGTGTGTGCACTCCAGCCAAGGTGACCTCTAAATAGAACATTACTATACAAGCCTATGTGAGCCTGCTGCGTTTGTGTGTCTGTAAGTGAGTGTGTAAAGGTCAGCAGTGTAGAGATGTGTGTGTGTGTCACTGTGTGGGTTGCACAGTAAATGCATACATACAAAAATGAGTGAATGACTGATTTATTAGGTGTATAAGTGCCACAGCTCTCCTCTATCTTGGCTGGAGATCTCTCTTTTGTGTGTGTGTGTGTGTGTGTGTGTGTGTGTGTGTGTGTGTGTGTGTGTGTGTGTGTGTGTGTGTGTGTGTGTGTGTGTGTGTGTGTGTGTGTGTGTGTGTGTGTGTGATTAATGGAACGCACAGCACGCACGCTAACTCCACGCAGACCACCAGCAGCGTGTTAACAATGAATACAAAGATATTGACACAAAAGACCATGAAATGTGTGTGTGTAACTGAATATGAGCCTGTTTGTCAGTTGACCCGCACGCCTGTCCATCTCATTCTCGTCCTTCAATCCTCGTCTCTTGCTTTCTTTCTTTCTTTCTTTTCTTTTTCATCCTGGTTGAATGTTTAAAATCCTCAGAGTTAGATTTTCTAAATGGAAATCCTGCGTCTTCTTTTAACGCTCGCCCTGAAGAGACTCAGGTATTTATCCGTTTCCGCGGCGATTCTGTGCGTCTCATTCAGGATTTCAGCCAAATATCCTCTGGTGTATGTCGAGCCTCACTGATGTAACTTGAAAGAAGAAAGAGAGAGAGAGAGAGAGGCAGAAAATCTCACCCAGACCCAGAGAGCAGCGCCAGAAGAAATCTTATTCATCAAGGCGAACCTTGTGAAAACGAGGACCTGACTACACTCCTCTAAATCACCAGGATGAAATGGCGGAAGGGGGATAAGACGCCACATCACTTTATTACACAGCGCACAGGCTTTAAAGAACTGGAGCCAAAAATGGCGGTTGGGGAAAATAAAAAGCTTTTCTCCAATAAAAACAGGAGAACCTGTTTGGTTTTTAGAATAAATGTAAATTGAAGGAAATGGCTTGAACTCAGTTGCTCATTGACAAATTCTGCCTTTGCCAGATTCTATGATTGATTTTTCCTTTTTAACTCCTAATGGCTCCAAATAGAGAGGCCGACAGCTGCCTCAGAAAATGAGCCGCTGATTGGACCTCGAGCCAAGGTTCAAGTCCTCGCTCTTTTCAGTCTTAAACCAATACAGACGGCTCTGAATCCGGAGCCTTAGTTATGGGTCTTCGGGGCCGTGCGGCAGGAGGACATTAATTAAGCTAAATGATCCTTCCTCTGTGCGCCACATCTCAACGGCGTTCATCGAGCAACCAGCAGGAGGATTGCTCCCGCAGCGTGAGATGGAGGTGTGTATTGTGAGGAGCTGTGGGCAGCCCGGACCACTCCGCTATGAAAAGAGAGGCAGCTGGAGGGAAGGCCAGACTAATGGGTCAAAATGGAGGATGTGTGATTGGAGAAGGACGTCCAATAAATATAAAAGAATAACCACCCCCTGGGAAAAGAAGAAAGAAGGTGCCCACTTTATAACATGTTGCAGTTTTCCATGTTGGAGGCAGCTCTCCTCTTCCTTCATATTTCACACACAGCTCTAAGATGGATGGGCTTTCTAGTGGCACTCGGGGAAATAGAAACACACACGTAAACACACACGGACGCACATGCTTGTCCTAACATCTACGTGCTCACGAGTACTACGTATGCTCACACACACACACACCCACACACACGAGCAAGAGAGTGAGGCAGCCTGTGAGGTGATTGTTACCAGATGAGGGGGTCGTCCATCCAGCCTCACTCTGTGACAGACAAAAGATTGCACCGACTTTCCTTCATCCTCTCCTCATATTGTGTGCGTGTGTGTGCGTGTGTGTGTGTGTGTGGGTGAGTGCATGCTCAATTAGTTTTTCTGTGAGGAAGGGGGCTCGTGTCTCTAACCCCCCCACCACCACCACCACCACCACCACCATTTACTTTCTCCACTGGGTGAACCAGCAGCTGGCATATGTGCGTCCCATTCAAGCAGAGTGACATGTTTAATTTGACAATTAAGAAAACAAAGAACTCCATTTAGATCCACAGTTGGGGGCTATGTACATTGTGCGAGTGTGCGTGCTCGTCACGAGCCTCCGCTGAATTGGAAGAGACAGAAGGGGAAGTGTTGTGGATGCAGCCGCCTGAAAAGCTGGAGCGAACCTGCAGCGTCAGTTTAGATAAGCAGGGGAGGAAAAGAAGGCATGAGTGAAAACAGGCGAGAGCAAAGAGAACAAACTTAAACGGGAATTTACTTTTCTGCTAATTCAAACCACTGGGCCCGAACACGCTGCTGTGCCAGTCGATCTGGCTCATGTGCAGAGTATTTAAAGTTGTGGAGAGAGCGGCGCTGGGAAAGCCAGTTTAAACATTACCTCAGTTTACCTCAAAGCAGCGGCGCACCGCAGGGATTTAAAGGTGATGCAAATAAAACATGCACATGGTGATTCTGTTGAGCTGGCGGAGGATCGTTAACCTCACATTAAGTCGCACTTCGGTTGCTGAAAGAATGAGTTTGAGCAGTAACACGCACGTACACACACGTTGTCTGTGCGTGAAATTACACTACAAAAGCAAATCGCACACATGTGTGCACAGACCAGAGCAGGTTTTCAGCATGAGAAGAGTTTTCTTTGGCCTAGAGATTACATTTCGATAGCCCACTTTAAAGGAGCTGCGGGAACAGTCGAAAAGGCCGTTTAAGAAAGAACTGCATGAATACTTTTTTATGCAATTTCACACTCATTCAGGTACTTCAGTCCTTGAAAAGTCTGATTCATTACGATTTAATTTGCTTTAAATCTTATTTTGATTTGTCAAATGGCCAAAAAAAAACACGCTGCTCTCCATTTTGGATCAGCGGGGCCCAGATTTTCATTATCGCTTATCATAAGACACAGACCCCGACCACGCTCCCCCATAATTCCCTCTGTCTCCTCCTCCTCCTCCTCCTCCTCCTCTCTTTTCCCTCCCTGTGGTCCTGAGAGTCCTGTTACCATGGTTACCGCTGAACGATGGCTCCAACCCTTCAGAAAACCCATCACGCCAACCCCCCCGCCCCCCTCCACCACATGCATACACACATGCACGCATTGCACATGCTATCTGTATGAAGTAATGGCCATCATCCTTCATATGGCTGAGTGTTCATATGAAGACTGTCTGCCTGCTCCTCTCCGTGCCCAGTTAGAATAACATGACCCCGCTCTCCCCCTGACAGCCATAAAAAATATCTTTGAAAGGAAGATTCCTGCCTTTTACACACACACACACACACACACACACACACACACACACACACACACACACACACACACACACACACACACACACACACACAAAGTCGAATCTGCACTCATTCTGTTGCTCTAATTTGCAGATACAGTCCGCTCATTGACGCCATTATCATCTGATCAATAGCTTGTCTCTCGTTGCAGCCTCGTGGAATTTCCTGATACCGCGCTCAGTCTGCAGGTTCGACGAGATAAAGCCGTGAAAACAATGTGGACAATGATGTGCTGCTGGAAGACAAAGACATTTGTCCTCTTTTTACTCCATCTCTCTCTCTCTTCCCCCCTCCGCTGCAAAATTCAGTGTTGGACGAGCTGCACAGCTGGTCTTCCCTGCTACCAATCTGTTTCCCATCCAAGTCTCCACTGCCCTGCTCCACTTTTTGTTTAATAAATGTGTGTGTTAGCAGGGAGTGCTGCAGAGAAATCGCCTGTTTCAAGGGTGCAGTCGGACAGGTAGAGGTGAAATCCTGCACGCAGACACACAGTCGCACACACCAGAGGAAAGGGGTGATGAATCGGTTCGGCCCCACCTCCCCCCATCCTCCATCTACGTCTCTCATTGTCATGGTAACCATCAGCACCTCCGATGCACCCTGCTTTCACACCACAAGCCGCCATCCTTTTCACCACTCCCTTTTCCACCCGTGGGCTGAGTCCTCGTCGTTTTCACAGCTCTTCTCTTTCTTCACGATGAATCATCCATACATCCAGCTCTCTCAGCTGTTCACCGTGAAATATTAAGGTGTTCAAGCAAACGCATTAAATACATTTCCCTTTCCACAATGTCTCATGTGGTAATTCAATATGAATATAATGAATGTTTGGTCTAATCTTTGAGGAAACAGGTTGTTTTTCCCTTGATGATCAGGAACATCCGCTTCTGTAGCACTGACCTTTTCCTAGGTGTGATTTCCATGTGAGCTGTTGCTCCTCTTACTCCCTAATTAATCACATCACACTGCAAATGACTCAATGTAATGAGGCAATTACACCCCCAATGGTGGGCTACAACAATATATAGCAATGTAATGTTCTGAATATGTAACACTAAGCATTTTTGATTGGATTGCTCTACCTCAGAGAGAGATTAGTGCAAAAGTTCAAAGAAATGTTCAAAAAGAAGAACTGTGGGAGAGACAATGAGAAAATGGAAGTTTGGATTTTGGAAAACTTCCAAACTTACAATGTATGTCAAAAAACTAGTAATTGTACACAAACTGTAGGTTTACCACTCACTAATCTAACATCACCTACAAATTAAATGTAATTACAATCCAACTTGCATATTGTGAAGCATGAAACAGCCATGTGATGGTCAATCGAGACCAGACTTTTACAATTCATTACCATCCCTGCACGCTTCATTACAACATATAGCGCAGAGCGCAATATCCCGAGTAAGCAGTATCATATGTTCTGCTTTCACTCTGATCTCACGTTCGCCATCTGCATGACTTGAAAGAAGCGTTAGATAAGAAACAAAGAGAAAATATCCCTCCATGGATCCACATTAGCTCTCGTATCCGGTATTTGAGCAGCGGATCCGGCGCTCCGAGATTTGTGCAATCAAGCAGCTCCTCTATAATCATCCCCTGGAGCACCGGCACCAAGAGCTCGCAACAGCCCGACAGGGTTGTGGGTGTAACGACGCAAACAGGTCAGTACAGGGAAGCATGTAGACTGTGCATGAATGTTTATATGTGTGTGTGTGTGTGTGTGAGGACACTGTACATATTTGTAGAAGGCAATTTAGAAAGCACTTCCAGTTTTGCAGATTTCTTTTACCCTTCAGAGAATAGGACGTTGCACCAAAATGTAATGAGGTTTCTTCTTGGCCCATCTTCCTATTAAGTTTCTTGGAAATTAGTTTTGTAGTTTTTGCACAATCCTGCTGACAAACAAAACAACCAACCAACAAACAGATCATCACACAGGGGCAAAGCATAACCTCTTTGGCAGAGGTAACTACTTCCCATTCAGACGCTTAAAATAAATCATTAAAAGGTCTTTATTCACAATTGTGGAATGTTTATATATGGAAACTACTTATCCTGTTCTTTGTTGAGGTTCACTTTCACAGGATTCATCTGTTTTATTGGTTTTGATTCAGCTGCATCAACAGTAATTGACCCTAAATGTGTGGTTAAATTCGTACTAATATCTACAACCACTCAGACGTGTGGTTTATTAAGTGTTGAGAGGAGCGACTCGTGCGAATCCCATCCTCGCACTACTTCCTGTATAACATCATGACTCGGAACCAAAACCGTTAATCATCCTCTCTATTGGAAAATGAACGAGTGCATATAAGATTCAATAGAAATCTTCTTTTCATTTTCCGACCATCCGACTGCTGGGCTGAGCCCTGATGAGTGACAGCAGCTGGGACACCAGATGTTGACATTTAACAATGGCTCTTGCGACTCGCTGCTACTTTCCCTGTTAGTTCTTTTGATCCCATTGAACAGCGTGTGGAGCTCTTGATTGTAGCGGAGTCGGAGCCCAGTGCCATTCTGTTTACAACAAAGTACACCTGCTTCCCCCCCCCCCTCTCGTCTGTGCGCTCCAGTGGCACTTTTACCGCTAAATTCTGCGAGACGGACGTGTTATTTCAAAACCAAGGGATTTATTCCAAGTAGTATAAAGAACTTCCTAAACTGCACACCAGGGTGTGTTGGGCCGCAGGAAATCGGATCCTAAACCACAGAGCTGAATTTGGGCCACGCGCACCAGAAATGTTCCTTCTCCTGACTTGACACTGAATCTGACTCATCTTTGCTCGAAAAGAAAAATCACTTACACCAGCGAGACAGGTTCAAATGTGATGATTTACCTAACCTCAGCCGACACCGATCACCCAGTGCCTGTGAATAAACTCAGTGTGAGGTTAAAGTACGGACTACTGTTTCCAGTCAGAGAGATTCATCTTTCTTACACAAACATATTAAATGAAATCTGAATGCAAGACATGTCCCTAAAACAACTGGCAATGGGCTGAATTTATATTGTAACAATCTTATGGACCACGTAAAGCTCTTTGAAGTACAATACACTCGTACAGGGCTTTACTACACAGGGATTTCTCTATTACACACCAGTCCTACACCGCCTTTACAGCCGTCGGGGGAAATTTAGGGTTCAGTGTCTTGCCCAAGGACTGGAGGAGCCCACCGACCCTCTGGTTAATGGACGACCCGCTCCACACCTGGTGAGGCCCTATACATGTATTATAGAAAATTGAAGAAGGCAGCAGGAGATTGTGCAGCTCAGACATGTTCACAACAATGTGCAGAGCACTCAGGCGGGGGGGTGTCTGCAGAGACCATAAATTCTTATTTACAGCACATCAACACCAGCACCAGCCCTTTTCGCCTCATTGTCTTTCCAAGTTGACATTTGTCAATGATGTATTCGTCCAGTTTCGTGTCCGTCACGCATCATATGTCGTCAAAATGTCTCACTCGCTCTCTGACGGGAATTTTCTGCTGCATTCTCGCATGGGCTGAATTAACTGGGGGGCGGGACTACACTGCATGTTGGAAAGCAGCAGTAAAAATCTATGTTAGAGGTGTATAACGATATATATATACAGAGAGAGAAGATTAACTAATAACAATATAGTGATATGTTGGAAAGTTCTTATATATGCATTAATCTTCTACAAGTGTATTTTTATAGTATCGTGTAAATGATAAAATAAACATAGCTCCTGTAGGAAGTTTCTCAGTCCTGCTCCCTTGATGTCAACATTAGATGTTTGACTCTGACCGCAGCAGTAAGAGTAGCTGCAGCTCCACATCAGCTAATGGAGATTCTAATAAAATGAAAAATCCAATAAATAAATACAGAAAGTATACATTACGTGAGCTTTGTCCAAATTGCAGGGTGGAAATATTGTAATACTGCACAGGAGACATGAAGAATCCCGTTCCCCTTAATAACAAGTTACCGTATGATTGGTCAGAACAGGACAGACCACCCTGAAGCTGCTGACAGTGGCTCGACGCAGCATTTTGAAAGACCAGAGTATGAAACCAGTACACGGCCTGTCAGGACTGTTTAAAGTCACGAGCTTAGAGAAATAATCAAAGCTATTATTGATGAATGGCAAACTGTGTTTATAGCCGTATTATTAGTGTTAATGTCAGTGGAGCTTCACTGATATTTCACCGAGTGCTCATTCAAAGGGATATAAAAGCTGAAAGTGATTGATAAATTAGACCTTGGCCCAGTGGCTATAAATTTGGGCAAATCATGTCCGAGGCGGCAATAAACACAGATTCTATAGCTTTTAAAAACGCCAACACACAATGAGCTGCTTGTGAGTTTAATACTGAGGTTTATTCCACATCTCAAGGCTGCTTATTAAATTAATATTCTGCTCGTCCTGCATGTACGGGTTCACCGGGTCCAAGAGGAATCTCTGGGGCACGTCTGAGGATGAAACCGCTGCTGCTAAGGGAAAAAGACAGGAGTTTTACGACGAAGATAAAGTTAATAATCAAGCCCCATGAATCAATTTTCTCTCGTGTCAATTGTTTTTCTGTTCCCCACATTTTCTAATCCCCCACCTCTCCATTCGTTGTCATCACTCTTTCATTCCCCCCCCCCCCGTCCTGTCACGCTCGCGGTTCCAAGATTTGTACAGCTCACCGAAACACATCACAGCAGTTTGCCCATGCAAACAGTGAAGTTATTTCCACTCCCGTAGTCCTTCCAGCCCCGTCTGACAGGCCGCAGCCAGCGACCGCAAACACACATGCACGCTCACATGCACCGAGGCCGAGAGTCAAAATACGTCTCGCACTTTTCTGTGGTTCTCATCACAAAGTCCTGCTCCACGGTTTGATCCTGTGCTTCTTCTCTCCCCGTGTGCATGCATGTATTTGGAATTCAATATCTACCATACAATTAGTGTCGTCTGATAATAAATGTGCATGAGACAGTATCATTATTTTACAGCATGATGCCCGTGTACAAATAGTGCTGGGTAGAGTTTGAGTTTTTTCTCTGATACCGATGCTAAATCAACACATTTATAACGGTTCCGGTGCCTAAATGGCGCCAGAATCTAAACGAAATGATGGTTGACGATAAGAGCAGCTCTTTTATTGCTGAGGCAAATTGAAAGTGGAAATTAACTGTTAACAGTTTAAAGTATACTTAACTTGGATGAGTGTAAATCTCACTAAATAACAGTTTCAAGGCTTAATCCAGCAAAATACTCCTGCTCCATCATCCTCAGCCCTGGGTTACAGGGCCGGCTGGTTTGCTTATCATGCGTTTGCACGACCAGTCAAACACGAACCATCCATCTGCTTTCAAATGTATGCAGTGATGTTAATGTTTCCTTTAAGCAGGGCAACTATTTCAGAGCTCGGGCATTGAAATCTGCGTTGTGAGTCGGTCAAGTTGGTGCCGGACGTGTAGAATCAGGCACAGGATCTTGGGACAGGACAGCGAATGAAAAAGAGGCAGAAAAGAAGGGAAGCGGAGGTTTGAGTGGGCAGGTGGGAGGTAGCCGGGGGGATTCTCTCGTAAAATATTCCACTATAGTGGAGTGGAAACTTTCTCTCACTCTTTCTGATGTTGCTCTAACCTTTAATGGACATCTCATGGTGAGAACCATCCTTATAAAAGCTGGAGTCCAAAGACAAGACAAGACGAGCAGCACGCATGACCGAAATGCATCTGGGAGACGTAAAGAAAGTGAGACGCGTGATGTGGACCACATTGAACATAAAATGCTTTTTTTATTTGGTCCGTGCCATTTCTGTGATCTCACACGGACCAGGCGAGATCAGCAGTATTGTTTAATACTGTGTCTTTTGGCACGATGAACGCAACACTAGATCTGGAATAGTACTGTCTCTCAGCATCTCTCTCCACGTTTGAGTTCCTGAGGTGAGAATGGATGATTAAATGGATGAATCATTTGAGAAAACAAATATCTGTAGCTGCACTGTCTTTGACCCCTTTGGAAATAGTGAAAATAAATAGTGTGGAGTGAGCTGGGACGCAGACACAACAGCGGAGGAGCAGAGTCGGCCAGATAACAGCTCCGAGGCTACTGCTGCAACACACACACACACACACACACACACACACACACACACACATGACGAATGGAAGCCCTCGAGCACTAAGAAGATCCCAACACAGAAAAACTAATTAAATCCTTCGAATCTTTTGTATCTTTATCTCGGTGAGTTTACGTCTTGGTCACATCCAACTGTGACTTCAAACCCTACATCCACCTCTGCTTAAAGCCAAAATGATAAAAATCTGATACGCTGGGAAAGCAGCTCTTTGTACCAACCCCTCGCCCTGGACTTATTGACCACCTGCTGCTCCCAGACTACAGAGCCCCTCCCAAAGCAAACATAATCCAGAGAAACACAGGAAGCGTACTAATTTACACCAACTTAAATCAGCGTGTGTCCTGAAATTAGATTAGGAGCTGACCTAATGAACTGCGGAGAGCCGCGGGATCACCGGCCGCTCGTGCGTGGTGCGTATTTTCTCCATATGTGACTGTGTGTGTGTGTGTGTGTGTGTATGTGACTGTGAGTTTGTTTCCTTTCACTCCCAAAGTGATTTGAGCAATAAGACGTGAGACATGTAACAGAGCGGAGGCCCAGACGGAGACAGAGAGGACGTCTGGACGGCAGATACGTTTGAAAAGAGACACAAAGAGACAGGAGAGAATAGAAAGATAGGACAGGAGGGTTGAGACAGATAGAAAGTTTGCGAATGTTTTTGTCCTTTCGCTGTCGTCTGCTCTGTGCAGAGGATCCTGTGATAGCAGCTGTTTTATATCTGTGAGTTCCACAGACTAGAGAAGATATCTCAACTGGGTTCTGAGTTGAATCCGACTGTGTCCATCTTGTCAGCTTCAGAAGACGTCTGCACTAAAGACAAGCTTTGCAGATCACCTCTGTCTTCTCTATGCACCTTTATAAACTCATGATTAGATGAATCTTCTGATATTGAGAAACTCTGGGTTCAGATTTCAGATTTTATATGAAGATGGTCGACGTGACAGCTGCGCAAAAGTGAAGCCAAAGTGTCTAGATCACCCCCTGGTGGATGGCTGCAGATAAGGTCCCTGAAGTCCTCCATGGACGGGACATGGGCCAAACTAAAAAGTCAAAATACATCTCAAATAAATCGTCCATCTATCTATGGCTCAAATGAACAAGATGAGACCAACAGTGCTTTGTGAGGTCCTGAAATAGTTGGTCGCTAAATAATCTGCAACAATTTGATGATGATTGATAAATAATTCATTGAAAAAGATATGAATCATTGATGTCAAACACTTGCTGGTTCCAGGATTTGCTGCAACTCTGTTTTATCTGATTGTAAAATCTGTATATTTGGTCTTTCCACTGCTAATCTTAACAAAAAAACAAGTAATTTAAAGACGTCACCTTGGGGCTGTTCACTATTCTTTTTATAGTTCTAAATACTTTAAATGCTAAACCACTGACCAATAATGAAAATAATCAGTTGCAGCCCGACTATTTAGTATTTCCATGATTAGGAAAAGTGGATCCGACATCACAACTATATAAACAGAACCTAATACCAGTAGATTCCTTGATTCTACACGTCCAACACTTAACAACTGGTGGAATTATCCAGAAGAGATTATCAGAAGGTCTCACGTTACCGTCCATCGTTCCCTCAACTGAACTCCAGGACTTCTCCTTCTTTGATTAATGTTTTTTACTCTCACAGCAGCCAAACAGATATTTCAATACAGAGACACTGGAGGAGGGAACGCCCGACTCATCAGGAAGAGTGAAACAGTGAGTCGCTCTCTGCTATAGGAATATACATGAGAGCCTTTCACCAACTGACCACCAAGTTAGTGGTCGACCTAATAATCCAGTGTTATTTATAGACTGTGGTCATCTTTGGATTAAGAGTCAGTGTGTTTTGTTTTTAGCTTCTTACTTAGCTTCTTATTTAGCTTCTTTTCAGTTCAGAAATTAAGTGAATTGATCACTTTTTTAGGTAATTTATTCATGTTTCATAATCAAATCTCATGACTTAAATATATGATGAATATCCTGCTACCGCCTGCTTTTATTGTGTGCTTTTAACTTGAGTAAATATTTTTTGCTTATCGCTCTATAAATAAAATGTATTATCATTATTGTCGTCATTGTTAAAGCTATACTTTGGTGTCTGTAGATCTCTGGTGCTTAGAACTGAGAAACAACAAAACATGACCGCACAAAGAGAGAAAGAAATATTTTCCTTTCACGATATAGTCTCGCTCACTGATGGGAGATTGATTCCTTGGCAAAGATTAAGTTGCCACGACCAGCAGAGGAGCCGTCAGGGTAAAAGCCAATGACACGTGAGGTCGAAACAAAAGAAACAAACAATAGAAAGAATGGAGAGAGCGATACTCGCTAACAGATGAGATGAAGAAATGGAATCGAGAGCAGTCACACTGGAGAGAGACTGAAAGAGTGAGAGAAGAAAACCCCTCGCTGCCATATGGTACAGAGTATTGGGCTTAATGAGGCGTGAGGCCATCCTCTCCACAGAGGCATCAGCCAGTCACATCACACATGACTGAACACTCTGATAAGTATAAAACGCAGCATATGCCAACAGCTATTGATATGGAACCAAAGTGCTGCTTCTGAGGGGGAAGAGAGGAAGAAAAAAAGAAACTGAATGATTTAACAAAAGTCGACCTAAGAGCTGAAAAATCCACCAGCAAAGAGAAATGCGTCTGATAAGAGTTTTGAGGCTTTGAAGCAGTTTGATTGCTCCTGAAAATATTCCAGCAGAAGGAGATAGCATCGCACTTGTTGAAACTTTCCGCTCAAATCTCGGAACCAGTTAACGTCATGGTGGAGCTAAGGGAAAAGTCAGAGGATCTCCACACTCTGTCTATAGACTGGACCGAAGCTGTGAACCAAGGGGTTCGTCTACCTAATGATTCCAGAAATCTCTCTCTGTCTGTATGTGGCTCGCGTATCTCAAGAGCCGTCCATCCTATCGGCTTTAAACTTGGTTTGTGTATTGCTGAGATTCCAAGGAAGTGCAATGTGGAATTTGGTGCGATTTGGACACAGGACACGTTCAATACCAGCGGCTGGGACTCATCAACATAAGACATGTTCTTGACAATGGCAACAGCTTCTCCAGTTCAGGTTCTGCGTCTGAGTCGAGCGTCGCCGGACCTTGAGTAAACAGGTGAACAGCTCTTTGTGCAGCAGTGGTGGTGCAGCTTCACGGTTCTGCAGCAGGTCTTTTCTTGCCGCGACTCATTTACTGGAGGTCACTTTAACAGTTCCAGAAAGAAAACTGCCACCAGCATCACCACAGACCAAACAAACGAAAGAATTAAACACTTGACATCTCTAAAAACATTCCAAGGACACGCTACCACCATAACGTTATCAAAGCCAGTGTCATTAACAATAAAACTTCAGGGCTTTGAGCGTGAAACCAAGACGGATATCGTTCGTGGCACCGGAGCCTCCAGTGGCAAACAGGTGATGAATTCACAGAGGGCGCTGATGGATGTTATGAGAATAGTTTGCATAGCGAACACACACATCCCAATCCTTCGTCACACACATTCTGTCAACATGTCTGGCAGCTGAGGGA
The DNA here is from genome assembly GCF_022539355.2 of Hippoglossus stenolepis. Classification (NCBI taxonomy): domain Eukaryota; kingdom Metazoa; phylum Chordata; class Actinopteri; order Pleuronectiformes; family Pleuronectidae; genus Hippoglossus; species Hippoglossus stenolepis. The sequence goes on from NC_061497.1 coordinate 19,653,753, forward strand.
TGTGAGAGTCGGTGAGAGAAAGCTGGAGGAGGAGACAGTAACACACAGCGAACAGGGGCCAGCTGTTAACAGCACGAAGCCATTCTCTAAACTCGTTTGTGTGTGTGAAGTTTGTTGCCGATCGGCTGTTCGATGCAGCCGAGCAGCCACGTCGACAGCGAACACTCGGACCTGCAGCCTCTCTTCACTCAGCTACTGATCCTAGAGCAAATTAAACACACTGACAGAATAATTAAAGTCTCAACAGAGCGCGGCCGTATTTGAAGCGCAGCTGCCACTGTGAGAGGAGGGAGGACATCAAGCGCACAATAAATTTCATCTAACCCCACATTTCAAGCTTAATAAAGACTGGAGTGTGTGTGTGTGTGTTGTGAGTCTGGCCCGAGAGGCGAGCGTGCAAACTCCAAGTGGAAGCTGTGGTTTGGTCTGGCTCCGCTTTCCGTGGGGGTCGGATTCAGCACAACACCAGCAGGGGACTGGAGTTACAGGAAGCTTGAACCGAACACCTTCTTGGTGTCGGTGCGTCACCATATGTCTCAGGCTCTATTGGTTTATCAAATGTGATTAGTCTCACTGGGCGTGCGTGAGTGGGTTTTAAATATGATCGGTCTTTCCTCATAGAGAAACAGAGACCACGAGGTCCCCAACTTTGGACTTCACACCAAAAGGGGCTGATTGCTCTGACAGACAGACGAGCTGTGTTTGTTTAAGTGCTTATGTGGTGAGTTCAGGACCGAGTCCACCTGTGAAAAGAAACCTGTCACCGTCACACCACACTCACGTTTTCATGTGTGACCTTTTCCTCCTTTATTGTTTTAAAGATATTTGTGGACATGTTGGTTTTAATTAAGATTTTAAGGCTACATCCACACAAATGCATTTTCTTTTTAAAACTAAAACGATCTCTGTCCACACGAGCGTTTTTGCTCCGCATCAGTAATAACTACTCCACATTCTACAGGAAGCGAATGTGGATGACTGTGTTTCCAAACATCTCAGTTTTTGCCCGTCCAGACAACAATGCGGCCGTAAAGTTTTCAAACTAAAACTTCTTCGTTTTAAGTGTAGAGCAGTGCAGTGATGTTTTTTTAAACTAAAAGGCAGATGTGGATGTAGCCACAGTGTGAAAGGGAAGAGAGAGCGAGGAAGACGTGGAGCCAAGAGCCAGATCAGAACAGAACCTGCAGCCGCTACAGAGGTCACAAGCCTCCGTAGATGTGGTTTTCACCTTGTTTTATGAGCACGACCTGCTCAGTAGGTGAAATCAAGATTTCTGCACTTCTGAAAAGTGAGACTGGATTGAAATTATCACCATCGGGTCAGAATTTCCTCTTGACCGTCAGTTTAGAGCAAGGCCAAGCTTCCAAACCCCAAATTTCCATGAAATTGGAAGAGTCATGTTCTCTGAATGTGCAGTTCCAATTCAATAGACAGAGTGCTGCAACATTTACTGAGCATATTCCTCGCTCAGCTTTACTTCTCTTTCTGCTGGAATATTTTCAGAAGCAGTCAGCAGGGATCAACTTAAACATTTTAAAATTCTGCATCGTACAATATGGCTCCCCTGCAGATGAACCATTTCTACTTTTCTACCGAAGAACTCGTGAACATGACAAACTTAAATCTTATCCCCAACTACTTCAAGGATGTATAAATAGCATTTGTCTGTTTTTGTAATGACATCTGCAGCCTCTACTGTACATGGGCCCCTAGCTTGTAGGTTTTACTCATGTTTCAACTGATTTATTTGTCATAATCAAAGTTTTTGATCTTTAAAACATTGAACCAAACTGTAGTCTTTCTAGCAGACCTCGCATTACCGTTATACTGTTGTACTGAAATGCCGGCATGCCATTCTTTGTATATCTCCCAGCTGAGCACATCTGCGTGTCTGTCGAGATGATTGAGTGTTGTTTAACAGGCCTGACCAGGAAACCACATGGTGAACATCGCAGGGGAGACGCATCACCTGCTCAAAGTGATTTCTTGGCCTCGACCATGTACACAAGTGCACATACACAGATGTACCACGTACATGCACATGTCCATGTACCGGGAAGCACACGTGCAAATGTTTGCTTTGTCCCGCTGCTTTGACGTCATCTCAGCTTATTTCCCTTTTCTCTAGAGTGCCTATATTTTATTTAAGTCTATTGAAACTGTTTTTTTTTCCTGGCTTGCAGCTCATCTGTTGGTTTGAGAACTGGCAGGAGCACGGGTGTCACTGCTTGTGAGATCAGCAGTGGTATCGGTCAGGTCATGCTGGGAGTGCATGTCATTGGATTTGACAGAAGCTCTGCAGGGCACCACCCACACAGAAAAAGGAAAAGACGCTTATAGACGCTGAGGAACACAGATAATACCCAGGAAAAGGAGCGAGAGATCTGAAACTAATTATATGAACTCACTGGCATTAGCTCTCACTCACAGAGGCCCCATGCTGATCAGAAGGTTTTAGCAACCTCTACATGCTAATAAGGGCTCTGAGCCACGCTAATAAGCTTGTCACTTTTCGTCACCAGGCGCGATTCACGCTGTTCTCATGACCTCGTCTTTCTCAGGATATGAACCTGAGTCAGATGAATTTGCATGCAAACACACACACACACACACACACACACAAACAAGGAGGCACGACAACCTCTCCTGGCCTGGGAAATACTTTAAGGAAGCAGGGGAAGAGGAAAAGAGGGAAACCAAGAAATAAATAAGTCCTTTGTATCACGGCTACATAAACAGTGCAGCACATTACTATAACGGACAAACTGATAAGAGGCTTCCTCCGCACTATGACTGCACAGCATGTGTGTGTCTGTACTGTGTGTGTGTGTGAGGAGAGAGAAAGCAAAAGAGACACGATGAGGAAGGTACAAAAAAACTGAGAAACAGAAATGGAAGGAAAATAGACAAAGAGAGTGTGAGCGGAAGAGAAGGAGACTATGAATAGAAAAATACATGGAACTAGAGTTAGTTTTGGCAGAAGAGAGAGGATAACTAATCCTTACCTTATGTGCATAAATATGTTTTATTCCTCAGACACTTCTTCTGATAACACATTTTCTTGTTTTGATATTAAACATTTGATTCTTTTGTCCTCTGTCCTCAAATTCCCAACCAGTCCGCCAGGCCACTGCAATAATTCCAAACCCCGAACGCGATTCTTATCTCTTATAAATATTAGCACAATCCTGACAATATTCTTCGTCTCGACTCTGTATAACATAACACAAAAATGTGAAAGTGGGGCTTATTGCACCAGCTGAGCCAATTCTTCACTTCGGTCATTATCTTGACAAAACAAAATACGAAATGCTCCGTAATCTTGACAGTCGGTTGGCAGGTAAACAGAGAAAATGCAGAGAAAATACAGAATGGCATCCATTAGGCTGTGATGTCAGGTCTAACATAATACCAATGTGTGTGTGTGTGTGTGTGTGTGTGTGTGTGTGTGTGTGTGTGTGTGTGTGTGTGTGTGTGTGTGTGTGTGTGTGTGTGTGTGTGTGTGTGTCAAATCTGCAGAGGCCACAAATGCCAGTGACCCAGAAAAAAAGTTTACTACCAATAGCCTGCAAATCCCAAATCCCCCAGTGGGGAGACTCTTGCCTTGACAAGTCTTAAAGAACGTGCCGGAATGAGCAAATCGAGCCTTATTCACTCACTCTGGCATGTCGGAAAACCACCCGTGATGTCTGGCATGGGATTACGCCTGCACCTAGTGCCAGAATAACTGCCGGCTATAGGATAAAAAAAAAAAAAAAGACTAACTATTTGATTACAACTGTTGCAACAACTGGACTCAAGGTCCGAGGGGGTATTTTGTTGGTTGAGGGGTATAATAATTCAACAGAGCAGCCACATTAGGGGCAAATTACAGGGTTCAATTATTCCACAATGGACAGGCTGTATGTAGAAAGGAAACTGTAAATCAGGTTAAGGTCTCGCTTGCTTCTTTTCGGCTTCCCGTGCTCAGTCAAACTCTCTTCTGCCGTTTTTTATTTCATTTGCATCTCATACTCTTCGTCAAATTCCCTTGCTTCTGCTCTTCCCTGAGGAGCAGAGAAGCCCATATGCCAGTTTCCACAGAACACCGACCAGCCGTTCCTTCCAAATTCATGGTAAATGAACCTGCAAGAATGTGAAATTCAACTATTTATCTGATTCCAGTACAGTTGCCATATATTAGCAAGACCAGAGGATTTTCATTGGAGGAAGTTTGCAGCTTTAAGTTTAGGCAGCACATTTTCTTTGGTCCTGACCTACGGACTTTTCAGTTTAGTCTGAACCTAAATAACAGGTGTGAAAGGTGCCTCGGACCGTGGTCTGGAACAACGGATCAAGAATTTTGTCCGAACAAAAGACGTGGTCAACGATGAATTGACTCTGGCGTCAGATCCACACAGGACGAACATATGTCATAAAAAACCATGAGTGCACAAAGACATGATGTTAGTTTGGACCATGGTTTGTCCACTTCAGAGCACAGGTGTAAAAACCAACCTGTAAAAACACTGAGTCTACACGGAGCATGATGCTGACAGACAAACAGCCAGTGACCCTTTTCTTTCCATCTCTCAGGAGAGGTCCTGCTTATATATATAGGAGCTGCAGGAGCCGAGATAAAAGCAAGACAGCCAGGCTGCCGCACTGACACCGAGGGCTCACCCTACGCTACTGGCTGGGTTACCATGACAACCCCGCGAGGTGAGAGAGAGGACATACCAGCGCAGAGTAAATCTCCTCACAGTAGCTTCAGGAATGCAGGTGAAGTCTCACTCCCTGCCTTTCTCCCACTTTGTCTTTTTTCTCATACCTCCATACATCGTGTCCCGTCTAAAGGAATCACACTGAACGGCTGCTTTTCTCCTCCTATAGAACTGTTTTCATGAATCTCATCAAACGCCAGCACTGCCGAGTGCGCCATCCTTCCTTTTCACTTCAGAAACACGTTTGATTACCAGACTCATTTATACTGATTTACAAATCAGGCTTTTGCCAGAGAAGTAATCAGAGGAGGCTTAAGGGGAGGGTGTGAAAGAAAAGAGAGAGTGAATGAAGAGATGAGGAGCAGGGGAGACAGTGGATTCTTGGTTTTGGCTGCATAAGTAGGACAGTAGTGCTGAGGCCAATACACAGCGAGACTGAGCACCGTGAGAATTGAAAACGGCAGTTTCCTATACAAAGTAAAGACGAGTACAGAGGAAACAGAAGAAACAGAGGAAGATAAAAGATGAATCAGAGGGAAAGAGGGAAAGAGGGGAGAGAAAACTTGTTCGGTTTCTCTTACCTCTAAGAAGCAGGTCCCAGCTGGAGTGTTCTCCTTTATGGAGGCTTTGTAGATGCTGCTGGAGAACACAGGTGGGTTATCGTTAACATCCTGCAGCACAATGTCCACCTTCGCAGTGGATGACAGGGGCGGCCGGCCGTTATCGGTCGCAATCACAGTCACGCTGGGGGCCGGCTCGGATTCGAAATCCAGAACGGCTGCAGTGGTTATTATCCCTGTGACCGGGTCAATTGAAAACCAATCAGAGTGAGAGTTTTTGCCCTTGAGGAGGCTATATTTGATGTCCCCATTGGGTCCTTGGTCCTTGTCCCTAGCGGTAACTTGCAAAACAAAGGATCCAGGAAACACAACCTCAGGAATAGTTTGTCTGTAGGCCTGCTGGTCAAACAGTGGGGGGTTGTCATTAACGTCGGTCACCTGGATGGTGAAAGACGACTCCGCCCTGAGGGGAGGCGTGCCGGAGTCCGTGGCCATCACCCGGAGGTCATACGAATCGCGTTCCTCTCTATCCAAGACTTGGTCCACATATATGAGGTAAATGATGCTGTCCTTGGTTGTAAGAGCAAACTTCCCATCGCCGCCCTCGAGGGACACATTTACGTTGGCGTACTCTCCATAGTCTGGGTCGGTGACAGATATCCGGGCCACATACTGTCCTGGTTGGGCTCCTTCTGAGATTCTCGGAGAGCCGTCCTCGCTGAGGAAGATGATGGTCATGGTTGGCTGGTTGTCGTTGTAGTCACGGACATGGATAGTCACAAACGCGTTGGTCACCTGGGAAAAGATAATAGTTCAAACTTCATGTTACACTGTGCTCAAATCAAGGACGACTATGATTAATAGGTTTCTGATTCATTGTTAAAATTACTTCAGGTTGGCTGGCGTTATCCCTGGCCTGGACCACCAGTTCATGGACCCTCTTCAGCTCATAGTCCAGGGGCCTATTCAAGGTGATGACCCCTGACTTTACGTCCATGACGAAGTAGCGGTCAGGGTCACTCTGACGCCGGTTGATTTCATAAAGCACCAGACCATTATCGCTCTCATCCTCGTCTGTTGCAAACACCTACAAAGACAAGGAAATTGGACAAAGAAGTTAAAATGAGTCCCCTGGATTTATTGAGGGAAGGACTATTACTGAATAGATGAGAAACTACAGAAATACTGATAACAGTATACAAACCTGTAGGATGCTACTTCCTTGTGGAAGACTTTCAGAGATAATGGCGTGGTATCTGCTCTGATTGAACAACGGCGCATGATCGTTGATGTCGGTCACTGTCACTTCCAGGCTCATGGATCCCATCTTTTTAGGCGAGCCCCCATCAAATGCCTCCAGTACAAGGCTGTAGGATGAGCGTTTCTCCCTGTCCAGTGGCCCATTGACCACCAGGTCCAGATACAGCACCTTGTTAGTGGCTCTTTTGGTCTCCAGTCTGAATGCCTGGCCTACATTGCCCTCTTTAATCGCATAGCCTTGGATAGTCAGCTGGTCCTTGTCTGCATCAGTCGCAGGTTCCAGGGAAAACCTTGTCCCCACTGCTGTGTGCTCAGGAATCTTGAGAACGGCTTTCTCTTTAGGGAACACAGGCACATGGTCGTTGATGTCGTTGACAGTGACTGACACCTCGATCGTGACTCCTGTCATTGTCACAGCGATGAAGCTGTAGTGGTCCCTCTGCTCGCGGTCCAGGCGGCGAGCGGTGGTGATGATGCCAGTGGTTTCGTCAATGTTGAGATCATTGCCAACACCTGTGCCTTCATGGTCTGAGATGAAGTAAAGACTTGCAGTTTCACCAGGTGGTAACCCGGCACTGATATCCCCAACAATGGTCCCAGCAGGCTGCTCTTCATCCAGCTGGAGCTCCAACGCTCCATGGACGGTTGTAAACTGAATAACAACAAGGACAATGCAGAGATAGAGCGGCTTCCACCGCCAGAGAGGCACACAGGGTCCGCTGACCCAAGCCCGCCGTCTCGACCCTTTACTTGTTATTGGCATGGTTGGGTTCTGCTACACCTGGGATAAGAAAAACAGAGAAAGAGTCTATTTTAGATTGAGTAACTGAAACCCTTTCTTCATTCTCACACTGGAAACATCTTTAAAAAATTCAGTTGCTGTGTTTGCAAAAAATGAAAAGAAAAATATATATATTTTGTTTTTCTTAAGTGGAGCCTGTATCTTAAATCTTTGCAAGACAATGTGCGAACACTTTTACAATCCAGAACAAATGTTAAAAACACTGCCTGGTGAACTTCAGCTTTTGCCCCATAAAAGGGGTATATATATAACATTTTGGAAAGAACTCCTGGATCATGAAGATCTGACAAAGTGTGGAAATGGAAGTCTAAGTCTGTCCAGGATCCACACTGGCTTGAACCGTACTGAGGACAGAATCATAAACTATATTTATCTGAAGGATAACAAATTTTATTCACTGGGTGAGAACATTTCAAAGCTTCCCTGAAATCCCACGAGAAAACGCTTAAAAGTCATTAAAATGAGCATCAAAAATATTTTTATGTCCAACACAGATCACGATAGCAAAATGCCTACACATACATACACACACATGTCGGAATGCATGGGTAAGTAAGTCTATAGCTCCTTCATGGGAAAGAAACAGACATTTAAGACTGTAAGCTTAGCTTCCATGTTCCCCAAACTCTAAATCATGCACAAATCCATAAAGATAATATTCCTCTCATGCTAATGCTAAATCAATCTTCTCAGCCATAAACTAAGCCTAATCACAAACAGATACACTCACTGTAACTGTCCATAAAGTCATGCGTCAGTACGGGTTCAAACACAAATTGTTGATGTCTGCTTTAATGTGGATATCCTTCATCGGATGGCACAAGAAAGGTAATCACGAGAGTTTAAAAGGCAATCTCAAACTCACGTGACACTATGTGAGTTATCCTGCAGCAAAGCCACCATCTGGTGCTTCCAGCAAGTTAAGACAAACACCAGTAATTATTTGCAAATGGTACTTGACCCACGTTTGACACACATACTTCTGCGCAGTACCATAAAATTCTGGAAATAGGCTCTTAACTGCGCTGGCAAGGTTAACCTGTCCGGATGCACTAAACTCTCACGAGATCTAGTAGATGCTTGTTGTGACCGTCGATGACTTCAACAAATATTTCGATTATGTTCTAAATTAGTCCAGCATATCTAAAAGCATGTTCTACTAATTATAATGAAAGATTTATGGGGCGAATAACTCGTGAAAACATCCTGCAATGAGGAGAGCCAACCAACCCTGACACCACTCATTCATCACACTTTGAGAGTAGGGGGATGCTGCTTTTCAACAATCTCCTCCATTAATCTGAGCATTAATACCTAAACTCTGTGGAATGTGAACAAGTTCTGCCTCGATTAGCTAATCTTTGGAACAAATGATCGAAAAAAGTATGGATGTGTATTACAGGCCAGGAGCAGAGAGGGGGCTAGTTATCAGTGGAGGGTGTTGGCCCTTTGCTGGCCAGATATATTCACCCAGACAATCACTCCCACAGTGCATGTATAATCTGGACAGTTAAGTTTAGGAATGTCTGCCACCTCTCGAGAGAACGCCGCTATGCTGCCGGCTGCAGAATCTGCACATACATTGAACTGAAGCATTCACCCTCACACATAAAAAAGCTTATACACTGGGTTTCTTGCAGACTGATGGTAAGACTACTATCTTCTATACAAAAGAATATAAACACCACCTTTCTAATTTATAATGTTTGTTTACGTACAGTAATTCTAATGAGCAAATGCCATTCTGAAAGACTTTCATTTCAATTCAAAACAACTTTATTTGTCCCCGGAGGGCAATTCTAATTATTACAGATAGTACAATACAAACTAGAATTGCACTGAGTAGAGCACGTACCTCCAACAAAGCCCAACAGCCCCCTTGGATTATGACTAGCCTATAACTAAGGCCACATTATGTTTCTTTGTTTGTCATTGGTGGTAGTTACAGGCTTCCAGCCCTATGTGTAACCTTACAGTGGCTAAACAAAGCAAAAACAAAACTGATCTGTTTCCTGACCAGGATGTGCACTAAAATTTATTAGCTTCTTCCCTGACCCATACCACATCCTTCCAGCAAGTTCTGCGGTAACCCTTCCAGTAGTTTATGCGTAATCCTGTTTACTAATAGACAAACAAACGGAGACGAAACCATAACCTCCTTGGCACAGGTTATAATTAAAATAGATCTAATGGATCCTTCTGCAACCTTTCTAATGACCCTGGCCGCCTGCAGTCGTCTCTGAGGCCCCTGAGGAGGGGAGATTAATAAAGTATATAGCTCCACTGGGACAGGGAGAGGGACACGAATACTGGGCCCTGTGGTACAGTCACTGACCTCTACATCTGGTCCAGACGGCTGCTCTGGACTGTTGCTGCACTCCCACACAATGAGGAAAGCTAAGACTGAGCCCATGCAGGCTGCGTACACACCCTTCTTTTGTTGTGTGGCAAAGTGGTGAGTGTTTGTCTGTCTTCAATAGAGTTGGAGGAAATAGAAAAAAGGAGAGTGGCTATAAAAAAAAAAAGAGGTCTGGTAGAGATAATTAGGGGCGTGATGATGAAGAGAAGGCCTCGTACTGCTGAAAGGGAAATTCAGAGTCACAGCTCGGCCCTTGTGAGGCCCTGAGTACAGAATCATAATGCAGCCATTGAGAACGCCAAGGAAAGAAAAGAACAAAGAGGAGAAATGGAAAGAGTAGATTCAGGACACAAAGTTACATAAACTGGGGCGTGATTACAGTTTGATTCGTCTTTCGGGACCCCTGAGCTGCGCAGGTGAACCTTGAGATTGAAAAATAAAAGTCAGAATGGGTGTATGCCAAAGTGTGACAGTGTTTTATTTTTCCGTCTTACGTCCTCGCTCCCCTCTTTGCCTCAGCTGAGTCAGTGAGAGGTTATATTGATGAACAGATCTCACGGCTGCAATTTGTCATTGTCAGCGAGCAGTCGGTCCATGACATCATCGTCCCCCTTCGACATGTACTGCAATACACTGGTGTTTGTCCTGGAGAACACAAGCTGGAGAGGGATGGAGGGAGCAGGTCGCTAAAGTATAGCTCATGTTGACAGGATACCTGCTTTAACAGATGGTCAGTGGAGTGAGAGACAGGCACATGACTCTCTCCCTCTAGTGGCGCTCCGTGTAACGTTCACCAACAATTATATTTCTACTAGTTCAAATGCACACAAAAAATCTTCTAAAATGCAAGAAATACAGCAACTTTCAACCTGTCTGGTGAAATGGGTTTTTTACATGTGTGTTGCTCTGTATGGCTGCACAACACATGTGCATGCAGAAGGTGACATCATCTCTGCGCGACCACACTGACAGGCAGGACGGACCCAGTGGGCTCCAAGCAGTCTCAGCCACATTATATCTGGCATTGCACCCCCATAATCTGCCTCTTCTGTGCACAAGCCTCAAAGCCTCAAATACAGGGGCCTCCGCTCTTAAGTACTGTTACCATATAATAGAAAACCAGGGTGTTTTCTATAGGATGTGACCATTTAAAGTGGTGGACTGTGTGTGTGTGTGTGTGTGTGAGTGTGTTTGTGCTGTCGTATCTCGGTTGTGAGGGATGGCTTTTCCTCGTGCAGTGCCAATTCTTAACGGGCCCCTCTATCTCCCTGTATCCCTCCCGTGGCCCCTCCTCCCACCTTCCCTCAGTCCATCCCCTTTAATGGATTTAGCAGATCTAGTTGGGCACGCCATAGCTACCCGTGGCCAAGCTAAACAGGACCCAAAGTCACGAAGTTCCAAGTAATAAATGGCCACTCCGTACTGCCTGTATCTCAGCTATGTTTCTTGTGTGTTGATGGAACGGCGAAAGGTTGCATTCGACTGGTTCCTCGGCGGTTGAGAGGTCTGGCCGGGAGGTGGTTGGCAGCCCTGCAGCAGCTTCTGTGTCACACAGAGCGAACACTGCAGGCAAATCCTGGGATCGACAGTGAAGTTACACTGAGGAGAGTTATAAAGAATAAAGGAGAAGGCTGTCAAAATGAAATACACAACATCAGAAGTATGCCTACAACAATTGCAGGTACAACAATCTGATTTCTGAAAGAACTTCACATCTTGCAACGCCTTTCTTTCCCCCCCCCCAATCCATGTCACACATGTGCTCTAAAGACACTAGGTTGATTTAGTTTTGGTGCCATTTCAGGGCATAAAAGATTATTTTGACTGCTCTCAGCAAGTGTTCAGTTACAGCGTGGCTAGAGCAACACCAAATCTTTAAATGACCGAGAATGAAAGGTTAGGTTAGGTTGTGGTGAAAAAAAAAAGGCTTCAGCAGTCTGCAGTGGTGAAAAAGCTTTGTGAGAAGAGGGACGGAAGGGGTGAGAGTCTGGGGGTGAGAGGATGGAGGAATGCTTTGCATCTCAGTTTTCATGTCGTTTGGGTTATGTGTGTTTAGGGGGCCGACAACTATGACCCCCGTCTCCCCTAGAATTGCCTTTCCCCAGATCCCTGGATATAGACGTCCCATTTCTAACCCCAGCTGTCACCAGCACGGTGCGTGTATAAATATATGTGTGTGTGTGTGTGTGTGTGTGTGTGTGTGTGTGTGTGTGTGTGTACTGTTGTATAGTTTGTTTACTCAGTTCCTCTTTAACATGGCGACTGTCAACAAAAGAAAAGTACACGCAGAATTTTGCACTTTCCATGAAAATTAACACTTTTTTTACTTTTTAAAAGATAAGCTAGTGTGCCATGTTTGCAGGGACGAATTCAGAGTGATGGGCTGCAAGGAGTTTCCAAGGCTGCGCTTGGATAACGTTAAGCTCAGGGCACCCATCAAACAACTTTTACAAAAGGGGCTACTAGAATGGGATCACTGCTCAGCTTCGCTACAGGCCGACTGACCCACACCTGGAAAACCAGCTGCAAGCATCATCATCATCATCACTACCATCTGACATCAGACACCTCGCCGATGAGAAGCAGGTCCAGTTGTTTGGTTAGTGTGATGTATGTGTTCAATAATTAAGTACGGGCCTCGAAGGGTGTCATAAAAATTGAAATGGCCCTTGATAGGAAAAAGGATCCCCCACCCCTGTTCTTAAGTATCACAGCACCAGCCGCCTCAGACAGCCAAACGACCACTGGTGTCTGGACTGTTACACACACACACTGAAATATACATGCACGTGTTGCACTGAGGCGCAATCAATATTTATGCAACTACACATGAGAGAGAGTTCACGACAGCATCACCCGGAGGAATCCAGGAGTCGTAAAAGCTCTCACAACACGTGAAACCCAACCTATCTGGTTTGTGGTGACGGGGACTGTAGAGGACGTAAGTCTGAATTAATCATGATGTAGTGAGGCCCAGTTGCTTGGCTGCTCTTCACTGAGGCTCAAACGGTTGCTTTGACACATTCTGACAACCAAACCAGCCACGAATACATAATGCAAAAGGGACGGGTGAAGAAGACGTCAGGAAAATTGACCTGAAGTTCAACTTTCCTCCAGCTGAGTAGTCATCAAGTAACTTATTAGGGTTGTGTACAGAAATCTAGTTCCTACACGGCCGGTTATTACGAATAACGACACCGATATCAGTACCTGAGCTCTGTACAGAAGTAGCTTCCCCGCTTACAGGCAACATAAACATCACCGCACGTGCCTGGTGAACATTGACACAACAACAACATGCCTGAAGCTAAACGGTTGAAAGTGTGTCTGTGTTTCACGCCAAAAGAATTCCGACACCTGGATGTGCAGCAAATGCTTGAAAACAATTCCCGGGAAACTGAGGAACTCGGCAAACTTAGTGAATCACCAGGCCACACACGGGATACATTGGAAAGCAGAGGGATGCTCCATTTTCTTTGTAAAGCACTGAAACTGTTATTTAATGTTAAACTATTATAGTTAGGTTAGGTTTTACATATGATGTAATTTTGTGATGCAAATTTAGTAAAGGTTTAGCAGTTTAAAGTAAGAATTCTTTAAACTGGTACCCATTGATTCTAATTTGCCTTTGCAATGAAAAATCCTGTAGTTTTGTGCTTCTTTTAAACAAAAGTATAATTCCTGGCACTGTTTAGCCACTGGAACCCAGTATTGATTTAGTACCAGTATCGTTATACATGGTTTTTCCAATCCGATCATTACTAGAATCTTTTATTTTCTTCCTCTGTTCTTTTTTCCTGTATAATTCAGATTTAAACCAATAATTCTGAAGAGGAAAAAAGCTGTAACATTTTTCCCAGTTTACCTTAACAATGGGAAAAGCTTTTGTTTTAAACTCTGTCCATGTAATGCTGCTCTGGAGATTCATTTTATGACCTAAATTTCCTACATAAGCGACCATGTCGGTGACATCAGTGAGGCTGCAGAGGATGAGGGGGGGGGGAGCAGGGGGGACCACGTCATCAGACTCGTCAGTTCACAGTGAGAGCGAGCCTCGGTGCCAGGAGCCGACTAAGATCAAAAGTCTGAGGCTCAAGTCCACACTTAGTTTTCATGTTGAAGTATTTGCACCAGTCTGCTGAGAAGAATGGATAAGAAGTGAAAAGAAGACACTGGCCTCGTTCTCCAATCACGGACATTAATGTTGATTACATGTGAACATTTTCTGTTCCAAACCAGAGGTATTTGGAAAGTGATTTTCTTTTTTTTTTCATGGTTTGGCTCCACACTCTCATTTGGATGTGAAACGAAGCGATGAAAATTAGGTTAAAGCGCTGACTTGTTGTTTAACTTTTGTTTTATTCTCAGCCATAAAAGGCCGGTCCTGGTTGTAAGTTACATGTCGTCATTTTGAGTTCTGTCTGTGCTATTTAAGATATTTTCCAATAAAGTACGTTTTAGTGTGTCGCTTCCCATTCTTTGCACGCGAGGAAACCCTCATCAGGTCCTGAGTGCTCGTTACAGTCATGTGTACGGTGGCCCTGAGAGCTCAACACATGGGAAAACACATTCAAATAGACACAGCATATGGAAATGGGGAAAATATCTTGATCAGTTTGAGAACACATGCACGCCAAATAGAAAACACTAACGAGGCAACCAAATACCCACAAGACAAACAAATACTCACAAGTCAACTAAATACTAACAATACAATCGAATACTCACAACACAACCAATAACTCGCAACACAAACAAATATTCAAAACACAACCAAATACTCGAAATACAACCAAATACTCGCAACACAACCAGATTCTCACAACACAAACAACAACAAGTGTTTCCAGGGGACACTAAGAAGTGAACACGCCTGGGAAAATTTAAATAATCTGATAAAATACACTTAAAAAACCGAGAAACAGGCTGACGTCATGTTAGCTAGCTACATAAGATGCTAACTCTGTTTTTCTCCCTGATCAACATATCTGTACTGTGGTGTAGCTGAACTTAATAAAAAATAGTTAGCATGACGTTTTCGACCCTCGCTCTTTTCTGTCATTGCCTCTTTGAAGCGCACTGAATCATGGGATATGTTGGACCCACCCAGTGGAGCCTCTGTTGCTCTGGGCCACTGGGACACAATCGTTTTACAGATGCAGCCGATGAAGGACGCGAAATTGAGACACAGCTATGGACTGAATTTGACTCATGCAATCTGTAGTGTGTGAGCATTATGTCATGATTTCTTGAAGTTATCAGCACAACTATAAGATGGCTACACCAACATCTCTCCACCAACATTCATACTGGCGTCCACGGGGGTATTAGCTTGGAAAAAACAACCTCATAAGTCAGTGAGACTCTGTCGCAGCAGCAGCACGACAACTCAAAGCTGGTGTGATGACTCAGATTTGTTTATTTACCCGCACAGTGGCTGTCAAGCTGGAAAACCGTCGCACACACACCAGGTCCCATGTGACACAACGTCCCAGATTTTACTGCCCCACAGGCCAGAAGGAGGACGAGAACAATACAGTGAGTGAGACGTGGAAGAAAGGGAGCTACAGTTTGATTAGATACAAGATACAAGAAACGCAAAGAAGTTAAACTTAGTCTGAGCGAGTGCTGAAGTGCACATATAAATAATGTGCCCTCGAGCAAGTGAAAACACAGGCAGGGAGATTCACTGTCCTCTTAACCTTCAAGGCCACACCACAGGAACCAGTGGTTTCTGTGTTTGTTTGTGTCTGCAGATTAGTTTTTAAGAGAGAAAGCAGGTAGGAAGTAAAAGAAAGTGACGCAGCGATGAGTGACACGATGACTTCAAAACAAAACGTCGATGGCAAGAGTTGAAAGAGGAATTTAAAAAAAGATGTGTGTGTGCGGGAGATGTCCCTGAAGGTGAAGCAGCAGCTGCCATCGCCCATCAGTCAACGCCCCTCCCCATCAGAGCGTGTTTAATATCCCACAAGGGCAAGTTGTCGAGCCATGTCCATGCCTGTCCGTCAAACATTATTACCTCACTGGTGAAACGCAGATAAATGTCCTCGGCAACTCAAACAAACCATTTCCCCATTAATGAGTGGATCTTTGTCTAAGAACGCCCATTCAATCCGCTGAGGTGAAAAACCAGAGAATTATCTGGAAGCAATTAAACACCAGAAAATCCCTGTCAGTTTTGAACGTGGAAGGCATTAAAATGTACAAACAAGCACTTAATGGATCCATTTTGGCTCCATATTGTAATAAAATAAGCTGCACACATAACCGCTATGGTTCCCTACTGGCGAGTATTTTGGTCTTATCACTATATTCCGATGTTAATGGGATTTAAATCCAAGGCGAACAAACACTGACCCCTCAGAGTTGATTATACTGCGATTATAAACAAATTATTAATTAAAATCTGCATCGCATGTAATTCCCCAATGACTTGTTTGGTTTCTGTGCGTGTGTTTGCAGCACTAGACACTTGTAAGGACGATGTATTGACTTACATTAATTCCCTGGAGGATTTTTCCAACCTCGAATGCCTCGCTTCAACCTTTACCCCAACCTTAACCCTGTCACAACTCCTGAAGCTTAAAACTTTTAAAACAAACGCTAAACTTTTTGCGAGGACGGTATTTTTGTTCAAAGTTCAAAGAAGGAAAAATAAACCGTCAGCTAATAGCCAAAACAGGGTCAGGAGAAGAGAAGCCAAAGAGCCATCTTTAACGTCAACACACACACACACACACACACACACACAGTCGAATACACACTTCAATCTCTTTGCATTCCACCCATTGAAATCATCAGCAACGTGGCCCAACAGCAAACCACACACAAAGTCATACCGGGCCATGTTATTGTTTCGGTAAAACACATGTATATCAATATAAGTAATTATATAGTGTATCTCCAGTCTGCAAGTGAACAACTATTATTTAAGGGTGAAAAAGAAAAAGAGAGAAAGCGTCTTCCTTGATTTTCTCCATTTCTGGTGGGTTTTTCAATTAAAATCTGCAATTACTCATCTCCAGCTCAGAATAGAGAAACAGCAACTTGGCTTATTAGTTATTAAATTCTCCATCAACTCCCGGGTCAGTGGCGCGCCAGCAGCTGCTGCTCCAGGAGAATGCCTTTGTATCGTGTTACGCCATTATATTTCTTGTGGTAAGCCTGCGAATTAAGTCCGTCTGTCTTTGTTTTAATTTATTCCACAGGGTTAAACAGACGTCAACTCTCCTCAGTTATTGATGATTAAGTGATAAAAGGGCCCAGACGTGAGCTGTGATGAGTTTGAGTCTCACTCCTGAGCTGATGAGTAGTGATTTGATTCCCTCACATGAAAGAATCAATGGGAAACATCACAGAATTGCCTTTCTTGTTGTGAATAAAGGTCACATGTTTCAGTGTCTAAGTTGTCCAAAGGAAAAACCTTCATCTCCTTTGGTCTCACACCTTAACTTGCATAACACGTCGCTCTTCCTGAGCCGCGGTGCCCTACATGCAGCTCTCGGCTCCGTGCGAGTGTTTGAAGTTGTACCAGAAGCTCAGATCATCTCGCCGACTTCATTAAAAACACATGTGACGCTACGCAGACGGGCTCTCTCTTCCTCTCGCTCCCTCTCCTCTGCCTGCTCGCCTTTCGCACTCAGACACCTCTCATCCATCAAACGGAGCAGATGGGCAGCAGTTACCACGTTTCATTCATCTTTTTCTCAGAGGCATCCGCATATTTATCCCTTCCAACAACTATAATGAAATCAGTTTATTCAGAAATGTGAGCGTGTACGACGCACGGGCCGGAGCAACGTCATCTCCTCAACAGGGAGGAATCGGAAAAAAGGTCTGAAGAGGTGACAGGCTCTGCTGGCTGGAACAATAATGACTGGATTGACGGAAACTTTATTAACGCTTTGAACTCTACAATAGAAAAAGGTCTTCCAATTGTAGAATATTCAAATGCTTAACACCTCTAAACTCTGTACAATCTGAGCTAAAAGGTTCCATGAGTCAATAAAACTGCCGCAATGATCTCATCCCGAGTGAAGAATGTGACGAAGACAAAGGCCTTAAGGGTTGACCATTCTTTCAGCGTTACGTGTATGTTGAGAGTTGCACACTTGTTGGTTGTGCCGTGTACCTCGACGTGTACAGTCAACGCGGTGGCAAATCTTTGGCTGCATGCGGTCGTCCACAAGCGGACATGGCTGGATGACAACATTTTAGTCACCAGGACTGGCGGACACACAAACTATGAATTCGCCTTTAGCTTCCTGGGTCTAAAAGAATGGATGTTCTAGCTGTTATGGTTTCTATTTATTTTCAATTTACCCGTGAGACATCCGTTTTCAGAGGGTTGACAACCTTCTGCTTCAAATTGTGCAAATGTGAAGATGTACAATGTTTTATACAATTATACGTGGGATAAGTTTGTTCTGAGTTTTGGAAAAAAGAGTGTTTATCACTGAACTTAGACATTTTATAGCCTCAACCATTAATCGCTGTTGGGAATCGTCATTATTTGCAGACCTGTTGACATATCTCTATCAACCACACAGGTAAACTCTGAGGCCACACATCTGCTTGCATGCCGTGCACGCAGAGAAACACACACACGCTTCTTTCATCCATCCACTGCAATAACGAGAAAGCCAGAGTTCCAACGCTCTTTGGCACCCGGGAGCCAGTGTCACAGCTCCAACCCACAGCGGGGGGAAAGCACAGGATGGGGAAACTCGAGACAACACCAGGACTTTAGAGGACTTCCATCTGCAGCTTCCTCCAGGAGCATAATGACCCACATCCAGCCAGCGTTATACCAGATCCCCATCCCGAGCCAGCGAAGGGCCTGGTTTTTGCTACATTGGCCAGTTAGAATTTGAATTGGTTGTCAAATTTGAAGCTTAAACACAAGCAACTGGAGTCATATGAAACTTTTTGAAGGACAGTGGAACGGCTCCAGAAACCATTGCAGACTGCACCTATCGCCATAAACTGTTAAGAATATCTTTCGGTCAGATTCTGTAGTATTTCCCATTCCGCTGACCTGATCATTAAACTAACAGGATTCCAAACTGCCTGGATAAGAACCATGAATAACGACAAAGCCAGTTCCTTCACATCTGGGCCTCAGAACAAACAAAAAGGGGAATTTCACCAATTCCAAGCTCCACGTTTGGTTTGGGCGAGTCCGTCAAACAGTAATATCTTCTCCAGAGGAGCAGTCAGAGGGCTGCTCATACTGTACGTAGGACGTTAGGGTCTGTATCCGCTCGAGGGAAAGAGTAAAGTAAACTGTCAGGAAAAGAAGCTTCAGTTCGAGCTCGGGCTGGATGATATGGTCAGAAATATTATCAGGATAAACAATACCATATCACTCAATATCGATAATTATCTCGATTCTTGTCACATTTGGTCAAACATGAAATCTGGAAATTGTCCACACATCAGGGTCTGGATTTTCGCATTTGCAGGAGATTCTTCGTCTGGGTCTTCTACGTGGATGTAACCTCTTTTCCATCCTTGGATATTTATATTCTTTCATCACTTGTTAGAATCATCGTCAACACTCACAATCGCTTGAGGTTAATCCTCCTGCTGTGTTCTCACGTGGGCTCACTCTGACATTCTCTGGAGATTTTACTAGGGGGCCAGTAGGATAAAACTCCAGAGAATGTCCTCAGCACCTGACTCGGACATTTGTGTTTTCACATCCAGCCCCTCGGGATATACTGAGGATATCATTGTATCACCCAGGCCTAGTTCGAGGTAAAAGATGAGGTATAACTTTAGATGTGAGGTCTCATACCTCATGATTCAAACATTATCTCCTAGGTTCCAGAAGGAATAAAGAAAAAAGCAAATAAGAATGGTAACTGCTCTTAAAATAGGAATTCCTTTTGTTATAGGTGGCCAAAAATGAAAAACATTTAATCATCTTTTATCTTTACACGATTTCAATCGAGCCAATGCACCTGTGTGCTTAAAGCTCTTCTACAGACGTCACCAGAAACCAACCTGATATAGCTGCGTTTTAACTCCAGTGTGATATTTGGTGCCGCTTTTGTTTCCCCATGTCGCCACACACACAGCTCAAATTTTACAACCGCATAATTAAATTTCATGATTATAATCACAGCGAGATTGGTGATTGTAGCTGTCATGGCAACCAAAAGGCCCTCAGGCTCAAAGCTAATGAAATGTGAAGCAATCAGTGAAGGGGGGATTCCTTATCAATGGGAATCTTATTTTCTGAGTCTACAACTGATGCTATTAATAAAGCGCCTGGCCTTCCTGTGAACGAATGATGCAAATGCAAGCGGCCTTCCAGGAAACTGAAGCGCACACTCCCTCGTGCATCGCCGCACGGCAGCCACCGGTTACAGTTTATATGCCCACTTATGAACTAGAATCAATTCAAATCCCCTCAGTATTGAGTGTTGGGGTTTGTGCTATGTCTAGGATGGTGGTCTGAGAGGTGAATATAAACACCAACACAAGATCCTAAGCATGACGGAGTGAGGGTAAATATTTCCACTGGCTACTTGTGGAGCCTGGAAAGAGGAAAACAATTGTATTCAGTTGGAAGAGTGGCGAGTGTGTGCATTGTCTTTCTATACTGGTAAGGACAAAGCACCTGGCGTTAAGAGTTGGGGTTTTTGTTTCGGTTGTGATACAGGTCACGGTCAAAAGTATATCTGAGAGAGGTACTGAAACTCATATGTAGGAGTGTATGTTGTGTGTATGCTTCACACGTGTGTGTGCATGAGTGACACACAGAGGGAGAAAGCGGACGAGGAAGTCTCTGAGTCACTTTCCGATATTTGTGCTCAGATGCTGATTTCTCACGCACAAAAAACAAAAACCCAGGAAAAAACATTTCAGGGATACAATTAGAGACGTTTTTTGTTTTGTTTGAGCTGCGACAGTTGGGTGGGAAGATGCTTTCTGTATTTTTTCTCTGTTGGCGGCCATCCGTGATATGTGTTGATGAGCTGAAGCAGATACAAGACAAACGCCTCCTCTCTCTGTATTTTACTTGTGGGGCCTTTGTGTTGAAAGTGAACAAGACACGTGACTGTGGGAGAGGAAAGTTAGGGGATAAAGTCACGTACTTAATATAACTTGACTGAAAAAATACAAATTTGTCCTCTTATGTGGGATTTGCGGGCGCCACAGAGAGGACAGCGGTGTATACAGTACATGCAGGATTGCAGTGTCAATGTGGGTGGCGAATGTGCAGTTTGATTACACTGTGTATCCGCGGAGTTTAAAGTAAACTCCCCAGATTGCTTGAG
This sequence comes from Hippoglossus stenolepis, assembly GCF_022539355.2. Taxonomy (NCBI): domain Eukaryota; kingdom Metazoa; phylum Chordata; class Actinopteri; order Pleuronectiformes; family Pleuronectidae; genus Hippoglossus; species Hippoglossus stenolepis. The sequence goes on from NC_061497.1 coordinate 19,674,728, forward strand.
ATTTGCAAAGGAATAAAGCACATTGTCTATTGTAAGTCCGTATAAACAAGAAAAACTCCTGAGAGAATGTGTATGGTGGAGTTAAATTTCATCTGGATGGAAAAAAAAAACACACACACACACACACACAAAGCTGACGGAAGGTTAATGCAGAGATTTGAGGTTAACTGCTTTTCTGCCTGACTCAGCTGAATGAGATGCAGTGACCAAGCCAGGGGTGATGCCCCGCGGCTGCCAGCATTCATTTAACGTGAATCTCAATCACGCTTCTGGCCTCCGACGATTAAACAAACAGGATCGACTGCGATATCGAGATGTTCGGGCTTCACTTTTGGGAAGTTGACAAGAGTAACAGCAGCGAGCGGAACGGCCTATTTGTTTTTAATTAACCTGAACTTGAGGTAAAAATTGATGTGTATTTTACTTCTAGACGATGCACTTAACTCAGGTTCAGTAGTAAACCTCATTTTAAGTCTTATATTGATAAGATATGCTAATCACAGACTGTATATAAAGATGGATGGTGTGTCTCCACTACCTCCCACTAATTAAAATTGAAGATGAAACATCCAAGACACAAACGCTGCCATCTTGCGTATTTAGAGCCAGAGTCTGCGCTGTAGCAATCGGGGGATGGAGCCAAGATCCCGTCGATAAGTGCACTCTGTTTTTATACCAACAAAAACTAATTAAAACCAAACTGCCTGGACATACACCAGTGTGATAGGAACTTCCTAAAATGGAAGAAACCCTCTATGAGAAAATGTTATCTGACATGTACTTTTTAGATTGGTCCATGTCCCATCCATTAACAGGGAGGAGGTGGGGTTTATAACTGTATATAGTATCCAGCCATCAGGTGGCAATCAAGACGATTTGGCTTCACTTTGGGGATTTGTCATGTCTTTCACAATGTGAAACTAAAAGCAGTTCTCTGTGGTTTTCATATTTAATGGAACATTTTGTTACCGTTTTATTGATATTTTGCATATTTTTGTTTTGATGCAATAAAAACACCGTGTCCCTTAAATAATTGCGATCTCGACAATAATCATGGTCATGATTTTCGGCCACAATCCTGCAGCCCTGTGCCAACTTACACCCACATGGGCCAAGATGGGAATCAGGAAAAAAGATTAGTATGCACAAAAGTGATGTAGCAGATGCTGTTGTCCAAGAAGTGAGTGTGTTTTCCGCCCCCTGACCCTGGTAGAGTCAGAATCATCAGCTGCACAGGACCACATGAAGTGCAAGGTTATCAGCGCCCTGTTTACTTTGTGGATAAGCTCGACAAAGAGACTCGACACTGAGCTGCATGGCCAGACCTCTTTGCTTTGACAATGTCGAAAACAAATACAAATGGCAATAGTAGCATTTATCATCACGGCCGTTATTGACAAGTAAATGAAGATGAATAAGGGCCTCTTTCACTGGGAGGTCAGGGGTCAAGGGGGGTCACCTCAGCTGCCGCACTCCCACCCGTGAGCCACAGCGACATCAGACAAAGCTCAGGTCTCTGCTCAGTTTCCACTTTCATCCTCTACAAATAACAATATGACTTAATGAATCAAACAAAAATCTGATTAAATATCTAAATAGGGCAAATTGTCTTTATTGCCAGTGCGGTTCTGCCCCTGTAAAGGACAATCTGTTCCCATGAGCAGCTGATGTGAGCAATCATGACTTGTTTGTGCAAATATAAACTCTACTCAGTTGCAGGCGCTCCAACAGATATCCATATGGTTCCTGTTAGAAAAACGTCTTGCTGCACGCTTCGTCACTCCACTAGAAACCAAACTCGAACTGGTTGTAATCAGACCAAACGCAGAGGCCGAGGCCGACGTATTCTGCCGAACATGGAGCACACGGGACCATGTAAGTGGATAGTGTAATAATAATGCAAAGATCTGTATCCCTCCCTCCTCACAGCAGAGAGCCAGGAGCCGAGGACGCCAGTGGACACCAGATATGACGAGAATAACTATTGTGGTGAGGTGCTTAAATATGCCCCTGGGCTCCCATTTTTAGATTTTGGCCATGTAAACACACACAGGGAGATCTGGCTGCTATAAATACACATCTTGTTAGGAAAAAATGCCATAGTTGTGTCAGAATCGATTTTCTTGACAATAAAAATGCCCTAAAATCGTATTGGACTCATTATTCTGGTATGTTAAAGGTGGTTTATTGCAGAGTCTGATCATCCTGTAGATCAGAGACTCCCAAACTGTTCAGCCCATGCACGATTCCCAAACTAATTAACCCAACAGATATTGATTTGAGCCCAAAAAATTCCGCTATGTGCACGTTTCCTGTGGTGCTGAAAACCAACCTGCTGCAACTGAGGCTGCCGGAAATCTGTCGTCATCACCTCAGGGGTCACGTGGAGACAATGAAAATCAGAAGGCTGAGGATTTATTTGGTTTTATTTTTAAATTTAACAAAGCGAGAAGGTTCCCAGTTAAATCCTGGTTTGGCCGGAGTCTTTCCACGTGGAGTTTGCATGTTCTCCACGTGTCCAAGTAGGTTTTCTCCCAACATGCAGATTGGGATTTGGTTAATTGAAGACTGTAAATTGATGTTAGATTTGAATGTGAGTGTCAATGGTTGTTTCTGCATTTTGGCCATTCGATATGCTGGCGACCTGTCCAGGGTGTACCCCCCCGACCATCAAAAAGATAAGCAGTATAGATAACAGTATGTTTTTAATTTCCGGAAATCATCTTACAACCTCCTTCTGTGTCTCTCGACCCCTTGCTGCCCTGTAGATAAAGTGCCTTGCTCAAAGGCTGCCAACTGTACTCCATATTCTCACTCTCTCTAACTCATCTCTATAGTGAAGCCTTGCACTCATCCTAAAGCCCTCTCCAGGAAACAGTTAAAAAAAAAGTACTGGCTCCTCTCACGCACTTCATGGTGTTTCCCATTAAGTGGTTTCTGTCCTGCATCCAAAACAAAGTGTATTCGCTGTAAGTTGCCAACCCTGGGGAAGAAATCACTGACTGGCTGTTATTAAATAGTTCCATATTAAGCCTCTGTGCTGGTCTATGAGACATTAAACATCCCTTTCATGTCTGGCATACGATTTAAACGGGAAGCCATTGGTGCTGGGTCTTTTTGTCTCTTTCATCCAACCTGGCTGATTCGCTGGCTGGGCTGTGTGAATGGCAATCAATAATCAATACGAGGGCTATACGCTGCACCACCATGATTCATTGATCTTATTATACTATTGTAGCCCCTCTGGTGGCCTATACGGTCACAGACGCTGCCTGACCAGCCCACAGGCTCCTGAATGCAAGGTGCAGATGCAGGGTGCACCCCCCTTCTATGCGTAAAAAGAACCAGACGCTTCCACCCCATTTTTTCTGCACGTTTCTCCTCCGGTGATGTGATGCACCACCGGAGAACAGAGGGTGAGAATAAAGGAGCTGTCACTTACATTCATCGGAGCCGGTCCTCTGCTCTGTGGATGTGCGCTCCCGGTATCCCCCTCCGAAAACCTGATTAGTATTCAAACGGTTTTTCCCAATTCAGCGACGGACAATCCAAGCAGGACACAAAATGTTGAATTGGAGCCCGGCTGGTCAGCTGGTTTTCCTTTTCCTTTCTTGTTTTTTTGTTTTTAAATAATATCCACACACACGCACACACACAAAATGGAAAAAAAGACAGCTGTAGCAATTCCACAGATGTTCTAATCCAGCAGATGAGACTCGGATGGTCCCACTCCTCCTTTTTGCGTCCTGGTCAGGTGAGCGCGTCTGGATGAGTGTAGCGGAGAGGAGCCGTCTGCAGCCCCGCAGAGATCCGCCTCAGTGTCTCGCTGATCTTAAACTCCGCTCCTTCCTTCCCTCAGCATCCAGTCCACTCAGAGCCGGTGTGTGTGTGTGTGTGTGTGTGTGTCTGTGTGTGTGTGAGCCGCTTCATGGCACCGTGCGCCTCACCGACTGAAAGCCGACTCCTCCGGCACAAGGCCCAGCCCCCCTGCTCTGCTCCATACCCTCCTCTTCTTCTTCTTCTTCTTCCTCAGCCTCCTCCTCCTCCCTTCCACAGACTTGGTAATTTATTCGGGTAGCTCTCTACACAAAAGGGGGGGACAGAGGAGAGAGAGGCAGACTGGGGACTACGGTAGGCAGAGCAGAGCGAGAGGGAGTAGGGAGAGAGGAGGCTGGAGAGCAGCCTCTGGTGCCCCCCAGCTCCGCTCAGTGGAAGTAGTGCTGGAGACAAAGGAGCGATCAAAGGACTTCAGCTCAGCATGGCACATTATATATGGATGTGACTCATTAGCTAAATCATTTCTCTCCTCCTCCTTCTTAATATTATTCTGTAATTTAGAAGGACACCAGACAAAACCTCAGAGCTCCCTATGGACGTTTAGGGAATTTAGTATTTTAATCTATTTTCTGGAAAGATAGGAAATAAGATGATCACATAATTTGGAGGCGAGGCTTCGATCAATTCTGAAAATTTAATGTGTCTTGTGATTTTACTGATTAGGGATTTTATTTATGTACGTGGGTTAACAAAGTGCTATGGTGGCCCTGAAGTGCAAATGACAAATAAGAAAACACAACAACGACAAATATTTGCCATTTTGTTTTCTTATTTTCTTTTGTGTGAGTTGCACTAACACATAACATTTAGATTTCAAGTTGCAGTGCATGGTACTGAAACCCAAGCACAATGCTGTTACATGAAGTTAGATTTTAAATATCTGGATGTAAAAGCTTGAGACTATAGGAAGCAGCTGAGGCGGCTGAGCCGAGGTTCAGGCACACGCAGACAAAAACGCACACACCCTTTGGATTGCTAGCATCAGCAAGACGGAAGTCATGCATCACCCCAGATTTTAGGTCAAGCAACCACCTGCAAAGGAGGAGATGTGGAGGAGGAAGAGGAGGAGGAGGATGAGATGGATGAGGGAGGTGTAACAGGGGTGAAGGTGAATAAGGACATAAATCCATCTTTTTAGCTTTGGGAGACACAAGGTTTACAGTACGCTGCAGTCAGTCATTGATGGGAAATGGTACATTTACACCTCACCTCTAATCATCGGCTACATCAACACAATAGACTTGTTTAAATCTCCATGAGACACATTTACACATGAACAAATGAATGCAGACACCAAATAACCATGAAATAACTAAACAAATGGCAGCATTAGTGTCATAAGCTACTTGTTAAAATTACCAAAAGAGGAAATGAAATCCCAGCGGAGCAACAAGCAACATAAAATTTGATTGAAAGACAGTAACTGAAAAGGGTCAACATCCAATAACTAATAATCATTCCTGTAACTAAGTAGATGTTTTTGTGCAGCTTTTACTCAACTAAACAACCAATATGGATTTTTGTGGGCCGACGCTGATTTCGATATTAAGGAGTAAAATGTGAAAAAAGGCAATGAATCCTAAGATGTCGATATCCAACCCTTATGACAAATTGATGCCTGATATTTTACAGTTTAACCATAAACTTTATTTTGAATAACTATAAATAAAAATAATCATTTGATTCCAAAAAATATAATGTAAACATCTATTCTGCATTTTTTATACTGTAAAATAAAAGTTCCTATAAGCGCAGACCATCCATCTATTATCTATATCAATTATCCTTTGAGGGTCGTTGGGGGAGCTGGAGCCACTCCCAGCCGATACTTCGAAAGGGGGCAGGGTACATCCTGGATAGATCACCAACATATCGCAGGGTCAACACACAGAGATAAACATTCACATTCACATTCACACTGTGGCAATAGTCGATGCCACCGGGGTCTCATCACAACAACCAGAGACGAACCACTCACTTCTTTATTCTTTATTAAATCAACATAAACTCACAAATCTCTTAACTCAAAGTGGACAGCAAATTCTGCTGGCCTCCAGCTTTCCAGCTTAGTCTTTAGTGTGCGTCTCCTCTATGAGCTTCACTCAAGTGCGTCTCACTCCGTGTGTCTCAGTCCTTGTCTCTGTCTCTGGAGGCTCAGCTGCTGCCTTTTGAATCCAGGGAGAGTTGATAGACCAACTAGTCTGAGCTGTGCCACTCACCTCTCCCTGGTTCACCTGGAGGTTCACTGAGCCTCCTCCACACACACCTAAGAGCCTCCAAATAAACCAGACTGCATGTTATTGGACTGTGGGAAGATGCTGGAGTAACCAGAGAAAACCAACAACCTTCAAGCTGCCGTGCCGCCCGTATAAGTGCATATCGACAAACATCAACGTCAATATCCATCTGTGAAAGGCCCATATCGACCAATAATACCACCACTAGTTTAAATCCTAGTCTAAATCCTTTTCATTACTGAGGACATGATTTGTCATAGATCACAAAACTGTTTTAGTTAATCACAATTGTATATTAAATTATAGTATTATCTACTAATCTACTGCTGATATAATGTCGTCCCTTCGGCTATTTAAGAGCCACAAGTACAACAAGTCATCGGTTTTGTTTTCATTTTCGATGAAGTATTTTCCTTCAACGAGCCAAAAACAGCAACATTCAGTAACATATTTATTACATTACTGGTCTTTAATGTTATCATAGCAAGTCTAACTTATTTTAGTTTGACTGTATGCATATAAAAAAACCTGTCTCTTGTTCCCACCCTCTGTTTCTCACCTCCTGAACCCCAGGCCCCAGATACGCCTGCGTTTCTCAGATACGAAGGGTTAACATGAAAAGATGCAATTTATAGCTGAGATATAGAACCTGATCCACCGGCTGATTGTGCCTTGCTCCTGCTGCCTGTGAGTTATGAGGATTATACAGCACAAGCCTTTGGAGATATTTGCGAAAGGTCTGTCGGCCAGAAAGAACCTGACACCTCCGAAATGAACGCACCTCCTTTAAGGTTTGGAAAATACATTTGTCACAAGGAAATGTTTAAATGAAAAAAAAAGACAAGGAAACCAATAAATAAATCGTCTCCTGCCCCACGAGTCCATGTGTGGCTTCGTCTCAAAATTTAATCTGTGTTCTTGTCCCGTGTGTGAGTGTGTGTGTGTGTGTGTGTGTGTGTGTGCATGTGTTTGTGTTTGGGAGGGAGTTTATTCGGCATCGAACTTGCCGTGTAAAACTGGCCACAGAGTTGCAATTACACGGCTTTAAGCAGGAGCAGATGGCTGAGCAGTGACACTTGAGGTGGGGCTCCCCACGGCGGAGGAGACCAGTGCAAGATTTATATCGTCGCCGCAAATAAATGTTAAAATCTCTCTCTGCCTCTCGGTCAAATACAAACACTCATGTGTACACGTACACGCTCAGTCACATGTACAAACTTGTACCAAAAACATGCAGTAAGATTTAATTACCTCCCATTTGTCATTTTCTTCCTCCAACCTCAAAATCCACAGCCTGACCATGATAACCCTGGTCTACATTTCAAACCACCAGCACACCTCCATGATTTATACTCTTTCAGGTCACAGATAAGCCTGATATATGTTCAAACTCCATGCATTCATAAGAAAGGAGATTAAATAGCACTCAGAATAGAGTGCATACCTCCGCCAGGGCCCAACAAGGCCTGATACGCACCAAATTGAACAAACACATAAATATCTGTTCCCTGTATACATAGGTCTGATTGAATGGGTCGTCTCTCACCTCATGTCTCATCCTTCCACCATCCTGCCAGCCCCCTGGCCTGAGGAAGATGTCCCCTTGGAAAGACAACAAGATTTGAGAGCTGATCATAATTAGAGCCAATGCTGGTGTCAATGTGCCATAAACAAAAAGATGAGATTTCTGCAGCGGAATTCACATTAAGTCCTGCATGCTACCACCCCCTCACCTAAACATTGTCCTGTTGTGAACACGTCTCAGTCGGACAATCTCCTGCTGTGTTGTTAATATGTGAAAGGTAAAGTCCAAATAATGTCCAGAACCAATTGTCCGGACATGAACTGGAACTCATGTCTGAAAACGGCTCAAGTCTGGTGAAAATCCGCTTTGTGGTTGTTATAGCATCTTTCCGACAAACAAACAAACAATTCAGTGGACAGGGGGCGAATCATAACCTTCTTTACAGCCCTAAATCTCCAAATACCTGCAGAAATCATGTAATCTGGGCTTTTTAAATCCTTCTTACTGATTTGAATAATCTTGGATCTTGACTCTGCTTGTGGTCATCATGAAACCAACAAAGAAATAAGCGTGACACGGTGGTTAACCAGCGACGAGTGGCTGGGAGGTCATTTAGAAATGCATCGTTAGGAGCTAATGGAGGGGCCTGTCTATATTGGCTGTAGGATTGGACTTGTTGGCAGAGCTTCCCCCTCTATCCTACACAAACACACACACACACACACACACACACACACACACACACACACACACACACACACACACACACACACACACACACACACACAAAACACACACACACACGACGATGTGATGCCTCTGGTGCGAATCAAAGCAGTAAATTGCCCAAACTGACATGTTTGCATACGCAGTGGACTGAAACTAATTATTTTAGATTCCATCACTTAAAGAAATACGCCGGTGAACACTGTAACATAACAAATATTCCTCCTCTGAGAAATATCCTCTGGAAAGTACGTCTGAAGCTGCTCCTTGACTGGCAGGCAACACGATATCCTGGTTCCGTATTTGCTGGCAGCTCCATCGTCAAAAGAGCTCAACGTGTCTGTTTCCACCACGTCTTATTTCATTCAACTGTTATCACTTCATCTCTTTGGATTCAGTCCCCTTCCTGACACACAGGTTCATCTTGAACATACATACGTTGACTCTCTTGTATTTTCTTGTCACTGAACTCTCGGTTTCTCTCTCGGCCGTACACACAGTTTGACCCTGGGTCCACGCAGGTGTCGGCCCGGCTATCTGATCCACCTTTCCTGTGCGACAGGATGGGATGAGGTCACAGCTCCGCTTCGGCGACTCTGCCGAGAAAGGAAAGAGCGGTGGCTTGATCAGTCCTTCCTTTCCCATAGACTAAATACCACTCTGGGTCATTAATTGGAGTTTATTTCAGAATTTGTTTACCTTGGAGTCACAGTCGAGTGTTTTCATGAAAAGTCTGGATTTAAAAAAAAAAAAAGAATCTAAACAAAAAGTTTTCCCTGTGTAGCCGTATCCTCACGTAGCATAAACCCCAGAAACCTCTGAAAGCCATCGCTGAGCCAAACAGTTTATCAGAGGGACACGTACAATCACTTTGAATAGAGTTAGATCAAGTGGAACATTGTATTTACAAATCATTTTTTAAACTTTGGCATTTTCAGTTGGAATAAATGACCTTGGGCTGAGGGCCACAGGCAGGAAGGGGAAGTCAGAACATATTTACAGATACAGAAGAACAATGTTGGTTTTGGTTTTTATAACATAAAAAAAGTAAAGTCTAAATTATCGTTTTCTTTTAGAGTTTTAGTGCGTCCAGACAAAGCTTCATGTCTTTGTTACATTGCTTGTATTTGATAGGTTTGATTTAGGGAGCGCCCTAAAGACTGAAGACGTTTGTATGACATAGATACGTCCTGATGTCATAACCGACGTGGGCTGCGTCTAACTGTACATGACATTGATTGGTTTGTAGATGAGCTTGCGTCTCAAGTCAGTTGTTAAATTGTTTACTGCTGTCTCAGCTTCCTGCAGTTGGTTCCAAAGTGGCTTTGGACTAAACTTTGGTCCGTTGGTCCGAGGCTCCGTTCACACCTGACATTTTGGTTCAAACTAAACTGAAAAGTCAGAAGGTCACATTTTTTAAATCCCAGACCTTAGTAAGTTTACTCACCTCTACTTAACACCACTTTCACTTGGCTTGTCTCGTGCTTCCCTTTGCCACTGGAAACAAATAAAGTCGTGTTTGTCTTCATCTGCTCCTGCAGGATATTCTTAGGGAGACCATTATAGCTTATTTTACTCTCAGGCCAGTCTTCCCACCATGCAACCATACTCTGGCTCAATGACTTTGGCTGTTCTGTCAAAGGTTTTCAAACATTTCTGCAGATGTCACTAAAAAGAGACCAACATTTAAATATGTAGGAATAGTATTGAATAGGAATCGTGACTTTTGTTCTGCCAACAGAGGAAAAAACCAAAGTTTTGTTTCCTTTTGTCGGGTGTTGGCATCATATTTCCTGCAGGTTATGTGCGGTTTCCTCCAGACCTTTTTAGCCATTTCACTGATTTTCATATTGTTAGTGCCAGTTGTCTGTGTGGACATGTGCAGCTTCTGGACTATTTTGGGGACAGACTTTGAGGATAAATAGAGCGAGGGATGACAGAGCAGGAAGAGGGCATTGTTCAGAGCGATAGTGCTTCCCCAGAGCGAAACGTAATCTCACAAAATGATCCACATCCAAACGGACATCTTGAACAAAATGTTTCAAGTCGTGATGTCATCATGGAAGCCACTCACCCCTAACATACCGTTATATACAGTTCAGTAAATTCCAACATTCATCATTAATCCTTTTAGATTACCGCTAATTTTGAGCTTCATTTTTCAGCCTTATCTTGAATTGTGTCATCTCCGTAATGTGCTTACAGTTGAAAGCAACGTGAAAAAAACGTGTCTTTCTTTGACTGATATATCACCGAAGCTCCTCTCCATCAGAGGCTGGCCTCCTTCCACTTGGCAGGGCTCTGCTGCATGAGAAAAGGTCTCCCAGCTTCCCTGCAGAGCACTGCTGAGAAACTTATCTCATATGTTCATGCATGAAGGTCGTAACTTTTATTTTTCTTATCCAACGATGATCTTGGGGTAAAGAGTGAAAACAGGAAAACGGCCGAGTGGGGGTTTCAGCTGCAGTTGTCCGGCCCCTTACTCTCTCTGCATCTGTACATGCAGGCTGATATCAGGGAAGGAGATTAAATAGTTCCTCTGACGAGCTTCCAGGTTTTGTACAATGGAGGAAACTTGTGGGTCACAATCCATCTGAGGTCATCTCACGCTGTTGGAAATATCAATTCACTCGCTTATCTCATATCTCACTTCGGAATATCACTTACAAAGTGTTATCCTGGTTTCTGTTTCTTGCTGACAACAAATCCTTGAATCATTAAATCATTTAAGCGACACAATGCGAGATTCGCTTACTAACGAGATACTTTGGCCCCCCCTACAGGTTGGATGCATAACTCACTGTAGTTATTACGAGTTGCGGTATGAGCCAAGGAAGAGATTTTACAGAAATAGGACGGGATTGTTTGGCTAACTTGCTAAACTTCTATCAAAATGGGTTTACCCGGCTTCTGGTGCTAAACTAGGGAGTCAACAGCGATCTGCCGGCTTTGAAAATCGTGTCATGTGAACACGACTTCACTCTGTCACTTTCTCTTCTCCTCTTCTTCGTTTCCTCCGACAATGTCCTCTTCGGTTTCTTTGGTGGTTTCTTGTGAGCTAGTTGTCTCTTACAGCTAGATGCTAGCTCTGGCTCTGGTTCTATGCCGTAAAGCAGGAATTACGTTCCAGCATTGTGCACCAGAGTAAGATAAGTTGTGTCTTTTAGGGACTGGTCCACCCGGCCCACAAAGACCAACAGCGTAGGCAGAACCGAAATGAGATGGCCTGGTCTACGGAGGATTCCCTTGATCGCCCTTATTGCAGTTGCCTAGCATCAGAGCTGTAGTTGGACGCGACTAGAACTTTTTAATGAATCCTGGGATAGGTTGGGATGGGAAGGTCTTTAAATGCAACCTAAAATGCAACCCTGCGCTGTGGCAATGACAGTGAAGCCATTCTCCCCATTATAAGTTGATCAAAATGATTGTGAAGCTGTTATTTTAAGGTCCAAAAACCTGCTTTAATTTTGCCACAGGGAGTTTTCACCATTGCATCATTTCCGAAGCTGTGACAGGTGGTTTAAATATCAGCGTGTATAACGAATGATCTAAAAGGTGTTTTGGCTGCTATCACTGCACATCCCCTCGCGTGGGACTCTTTGTTTATGATGACATCTTTTTACAAATCTCTCAGTTCCCTCCCCTTCCTCAACTCTCATCACCATCCCGATCTCTCTCTCTGTGCACGACACATTACATCAACACGCTACCTGCAGACTGCATCCTCCTCCTCCTCCTCCTCCGTGCGCCTTTCACATGACTCCACTCCTCACTCATCCATCTCTCCGTGACACCGCACCTCCTCCTTCTTCCTCCCTTTCATCCGAATGTTTTACCGTCACAGAGCGAATGCACCAAGCAGGGAGAGACGCACTAAATCAAGATGGCCTCAGTCTAACAACCGAGACTGTTGACGCTGTGAGAAAACTATTTAGCTGCTGGCAAACTGACACGCAAACAAAACAATGGCGACAATGAAACATGAGCTTCACAGATTGCTAAGAATGTAGTTTTTGCCAGAAAGTTGCTCTAGTTTTTAAATGCAAAACAGCTTTTGTGCCGTTTTTTTTACGTTCAACTAATGAAAATATAAAACCTCTTGCAAGTATGATTAGAATAATAACCCTGCAGTGTTGTGTGGTTGTAGCAGATCATGTTTTCCGTATTGAGAAGTGTATAAAGCAAAAAAAAGAAAATGCCCCCATTACTACAAAATCTGTGAAACTGGAGCATGAACTACAGCAGCTATAGAATAATACTCGTAAACTGGTTCATTACACTGGGTGAAAAGCTGCTGAAAGGCTTCTCTACTTCACAATGTGCTTCAAATACAAGCGTCTAGCAAACAGGAAGTAGCCAAAGCTGAGAACTTCCTGTATAAGCCCATCTACAGGCCGGCTTCTGCACTACGGGCACAGGAGTTTCCTCAGTGTGTCCTCAGTGTGTGTGTGTGTGTGCCATTCAACATTCCACCCTGGCTGCTTCCTTCCCTGCCCTTGCAAAGCATCGTGGGAAAGAGTGAGTGTCACCTCTGGACGCCGCGCTCGCTCACTCACCGCGCACATAAAGCAGCCGAGGCGGGGACAGATTTAGTGGATGTTGTGTGCCAGATGTGATGCCGTGTTGCACTGGTGTGACACGGTGCCACTAATGTGCCACACAGATTGCCGTAGAGTCCATATTTAGAGTCAATGGCAGATTAATAACAAGTCTGTGTGAGCTTGCGTGCATGTGTGTGCGTGCATGTGTTTGCATGTGTGTGTGTGCGTGGAGAGGGAGTGTCGTTTTGCTTTTTTGCATTGCACATTTTTAACTTATCTGATCTTTCTTTGCTTGCCAAAGTTTAATGTTCTGAAATACACGCAATCACACACACACACACTCGCACACTCACTCCCTTACATTCTCCCCCAAATAAAAATCTGCAACTTTACATGACAGCAGTTCCTCCTTTGTTTATGTATATAAGTGTGTGATGCGTGTGTTACGAGGCGTCTTAGCCTTGGCTCGGCCTGTGAAACGTGTCTTAAGGGGAAGAGGAAGAAGAGGAGGTCAAGTGCGCGGTGGGAGATAAGTCGTGTTCCTCTGGATCAGCTGCTTCCTGTTTGTTGTTGCTCCGGAGTGTTGTCCTGCGAAGATAAGGAGGCTTTGACTTTTGACTCTGGCGGAACAGGAGCACATCCTGCCACGGATGCCATATTGTTCGGTGCGTTGTCACAGACTCATCACACAACTGCCGTGACCTGCCCTCGGCCAGTGTGCACGTCATAGTGGATCATAGTGCAGCTCTATGATTGAATGGCTTCGCTGCAAAATATGTGTTTGCTTTGACATTAATTACCTCCGCAAAGGAGGTTGAGTTTCTGTCTGTTTGTTTGTTAGTTTGCAGGATAACGAGAAAACTGCTGAACTGATTTCCATTACATTGTGTGGAGGCCTGGGGCATGATCCAAGGAAGAACCCATTCCACGTTGGTGTCAATGCAGGATTCTCAGAGAATAATTCATGCATCTTGATGATAAAAAAAAATAGATAGAGTGTGTGTAATTTGGTGCAGATCCAAATTGTAGGATTATAATGAGCTAAGTTCTAGAAAAAAGTTTTGTGTTTTTCTCAAAAGTAGCAGCAACAAATTCTGCCCCTTCCCAACGAACGAAGCCTAACACATAAAATCCTCAAACATTTCGAAATTAATGAGCACAGCTTATTTGAATTTGTGCAGTTTGCTTGTCTTATCCCAACAGATCCTTCTACGATGTACGAAACTCAGCGGGATCTGGTTTTAACATACAGAGCACAAAACGATCCGTTAAGCACATTCTTGTTATTTTTTCTACGAAACTGAGGGTGTACGTTTACATCAGGACAGAAGGAGTTGATAGATTATATTCGAGGTTTTATGACACGGTGTTCTGAAAACTTAAACTACTTATCTTCTTGGAATCAGAGAGTGGAAACTTAAAGCCACTTTGAGTCTGGAAATTGGTCAAGAAAAACTCCAGAAATCGTCTTTGTTACTCCTGCAGCTGTCTGTGGCTGGAGCCAGGGCAGGAGCTGGAGACGGTTCTCCGTCCGCTTCACGAGTGTGATTTATGTCGAGTCTTCTCCCGTTGCTGCTTCAGCCCTGTTTGATTGTTTGTTTTCTGGAGGAGTTTCGGATTTCTGTTTTGTTTTAGTTTTTTTTTTATAAATTGCCGGCTGCAGAAAGACAATAATCAAGATACGGCGATTCTGGTTCCTAACCAGTGCCACACACAGCACAGGTCACAGTGTGTTTATATTATGAGAGCGCTGTGTGAGCTTTCAGGGGGATTAGGGCCAGGGGATGGAAAGTCTCCAACAAAGCTCATATTTGTTCATGAGGATGTTTGGACTTGTTTGGCAAAATGACAAAAATATACAGAGAGTTGGAGAAGAATGGGGAGCAACAGGGAAGTGAAGTTGAGGCCACAGCTCAGGTTCTGTGCAAGCATTTTGTAATTTTCCATGAGACCTGATCACTGGATGCCAGTTTAAAAGAATATTTTATCTGTCTTGGACTGGACCGGTGCTGCAGCCATTAACGGGGTTTGCGTGAGGAGACGAGGGGAGAAGAACAAAATAAAAGCCACAATAAACTGTTCCAAAAGTCTAAATAACAAGCTGAGAGTGATTTACTTCTTGGTTCTGAAACCTCCCCTGCACCGTGCAGTGTCTCTATTAGATCTACTCTGGTACGTTCAACTCGTGCAGACCACTACACAGGGCGTTATTCATCCCCCGCTACATGAGGTACATCTCTGCCGATGAAGAGATGTGACCCTCGCTCATCCCTCAACATGTGACCTGCACCGTGTAGCCGACATTATCCACAGTCTCCTTTGACTAAATGCTCCATGAACGACTCTCCCACGCAGACACACACACACACACATATTTTTGTAAACACATTTAGACAGTCCTGGGTAGATAGTAAACATATTAAATAAGGTTAAGTCTAGACTCCACACTGATAAGAGCTGGAGCCGGACAGGAGCCGCCGATGATGCGCTGTGGGAGGGTTTTTTCCCAGCTTTTCCCAAAACGAACCCATTACACTCAATTTCAAGCTAGTCATATTTTCTGTTACATACATATATATATATATAAACATGTAAAGGGTTTAAAACATGAAAACAGGTAACTTGTTTTAATAGCCGCTCGTTGTATGATGATCAGTTTCAGTTCCACCGCGGGGGATTTAACTTTCTTGTCCCCGGGCAGCCAACAAGACCCAAATATTTACAGTGGCTTGTCCGCCATCGAAACACCCTCTCTGTACGACATATTTATCCAATTACGCTTCACTTCACAGAAAGGAGCGCCGCGGGCCTCTGCCAAGTTGTGAGCATTTTTCCACCGACAACTGTATCGTCCCAGCGGCTTTGATTCGAAACAGACCGGGAGAAAGTCAGGAGGTATGTATGACATTTGTTAAATACTCTCTGTAAACCATCCCGACTGGTGAGGAAATCATAAACACCACTTCTGCACGTTCCGAGGGCCAGGTAGGCCACTCGGAGCCAGCGCTGCGCTGAGGTGTTTTTTGGAAGGAAGCCTTTGGCGTTACAAAGCCCACTGTATGCGAGCTACCAGTGATTACCTGCCACAAGGGAGGTATTCTCCAATTTACAGCCGTATTTCTCTTTTATTCTACCATGCATATACCTCCACAGGTTTAGGAATAGGCAGGGCACCGCATAAAGTAGTGCGCTTTCCAACTAGCAGTATAGAAATGTAAAAAAAATAAAAGAAATGCTCCGATAATATTTCTTTACAACCATCAACTGAAAGAAAATCAGCGCCTGCATATTGTTTTTATGATTTTTCATTTAAATAACAGTAAATGAGTGAGATCACTATGAATGTGCGAGGAGGCCAAGACTGGCAGCTAATTTTTCATTTGTGTCCCAGCACGCCTGCTTCCATACGAGTTTGGAACATAATACACGTGGTTACATGGTTCAGTTAAAGTAAAATACGGCTTGAAACGATCACTCTGACGTCCTGTCAGGGCAACGCTTTCATCACGTTTGAGTCGTAAAACAAGAGCGGTTTTAGTTCCACCTCCGTGTGTTCATTATCTGTTTATGTCCCTGCAGTGCGAGCTAACATGCACCGATATACTGGATATGAGCGGTGGAGAGTTCAGCATAACATTGCACAGTGAATCCTGAGCACAATGGGATGAGGCTTGCAGCTGTGGTGCTGGCACACAACACAAACACACAAAGTTTTGCAAAAGTCCTCTCACATTGTGTTTGTCTTTGTGATAAAACACCAGTCTTGCTCATTTCTTTGTGTGTTTGGGGAAACCCCCCTCATTATTCCCTTCCATTGAAACTGACTAAACCAGTCTTCATTTCCCTGATCCCAGCAGTAACAGTGATCATCACATGGACAGCGAGCTGCCAGGCACCATTTAGTCCGAGGCTGACATCATCATGACTTCATTTTGCCTGATCTCTGGTTTTAAAAGTCAGAGAAATCTTTTCTGGAGGTTAATGATATTTGTTATTCAACCCACATGGCCTCAGATTGCACCACTTCTCCCTTTTTTTTTTCGTTTTACTCTCAGCGTCTTTTCCCTCCATTCTTGAACTAATTGATGCTTTTTCCCTGTGAGATTACCTCAGAGGCAATTGTGACTGTACCTTGCAGAGGCAGTGTGTTAAGCTGCTTTGCACTCCACAACTCCGGAGATCTTCTGGAGGGGCTGAGGTCTACGCAAATGTCTGAGAGCCTCAGGACTCCCTGTGGAGTTTCTCAGGCTGGGCCCCAGGAAAAACTCTGCAGAATGTCCGAAGATTAGCCGATGCTGTCGATATGCAAACAAAAACATGTGATCTCCGCACCAGAGATCCTTACGTCTCGCCTCAGCCTGCTGCACCCCCCCTTTACCTGAATCCTGCAAAGATTTCTTTGCGATCGTGAAGGCATCTGAAGAAAGTCTGGACCCAATTCTGCGGACAACTTTTTGAGAGTTCTTGTCTGAAAACAGCTTTAATGCACATCAGGTGATGGTTAGGATTTGTGTGAGTTCATCTCTCTTCCAGGCAACCACTGTTTTGCTACTAAACTTTCCACGCAATATTGTGTAATACCTATGCACAGCATCATGACCATGCCACAGAGAGAGTCAGTAGTGAACGGGGCTGACATGAGGACGGAGCGGCCGCTGTGTTTCCCATCATCCTCTGCACACACAGATAGCGCTAAATGGAAAAGCAAGGTGGTGTGTGTGTGTGTGGTGTGTGTGTGTGTGTGTGTGTGTGTGTGTGTGTGTGTGTGTGTGTGTGTGTGTGTGTGTGTGTGTGTGTGTGTGTGTGTGTGTGTGTGTGACCAGAAAATCTGCTGCACCGCTCAGGATACCCACCGGCTGTCCACATCACAGTGACCACTGATTTCTAAGCTCTGTAATCACGCCACACGGGACTATTTCGGTGCAATGGGACTATGAATTAGGCAGCAAATTGCCAGGGATGGTGCGCGTCTCCATGGAGAGCGTGGAAGTTGCTTGTGAGGAATAATAAACAGAGGTAGATTGGGATTAGACGTGACAGTCTGAGAGCGGTGGCAACTGGAGAAGTGTGTGTTTGTTTGAAAAGCACAAGGCGAACAAGTTGGTTTTTATCGGGGACAGATTTAAACAAAGCAAAGCGAAACAAAAACTTGTCTTTTTATTTCATCCTCACACGTAATCGCCTCCATTTGTGGATGACTAACCGATGACTACTTCCTCATTGGCTATTAATCAGCTGGGTGTAATGACAAGCTGACATAGCCATAAACGTTTAGACCCAGACTCACGCATATGTGTTGGAGACCCACAAGCCCTCCCAACGCTGAAGTCATTACAGAGCTTGTGGTGGAAACTGTCATGGAAGTCGGCACAACCCAACAATAAGCTCCTTTAATGAATTAGAAAATGAAAGCTGTCAGAATCCCTCCGGCCTGTGTCGTGTATTTATTACATGTGACTCCCATCAACTGGCAGACTGCTGAGAGATTGGTGAACACACACACACACAGAGAATCTGAAGTATAAACGATGCAAACATGCTGACACAGGCAAATGGAATGGAACGACGCGGCGTTGATATGAACTGGAAACGTCAAACATGTATTCGCCACTTGATATTTGCCACATCATCTCTGAGCTGTTCCTCCACCACAGCAACACAATGCAACCGCGTCCTCGGCAGAACACTTCAACAACAATTGGAACAAGGCAAACATCTTTTTCTGCTTTCGCGAGGAATGTTATCTTAAGTTGCGATGAAATTTTACTACACGGTGGATAAATTAGATTTGCCATTTTCCCTTTTGACTTCATATCATGAGATGTCAGAGCTCATCTGTGAGACAAAAAGGTCCAGAGTGCTGGTAAACTACTGAAAGTGAGCAGATCAGAGAGGAAGAGTACGTTTGTGTTACTGACGGACGGAATCACACAACCCATGAAATGAATCGTCCCAGTTGTTGAAAGCGTCGTAAGATAAAGTTTATCCCTCAAGGTCACGAAAAAGTTTGGTTGATGTTTTTTTTAACTTATCTTCTTCCAGAAAACAAATCTAATACCAGGATTTGCAAAAGAAACTGTCTGTCTGTTTTTTATTATTAAATCAAACACAAAGTTCTGTTCTGCTTTATTAACTTTGAGTGCGGCTCTGACACTTGAAAACAACATTCAATCACTCAAATCATTCTTCTCACAGTTTGCTCGGACTCAAAGCTGGACGTTAATAATCTTCGAGCTGTTGCCTCAGACGATCGCTGATTGTTGTTATTACTTTAATCAAGCAAACACACACACACACACACACACACACACACACACACACACACACACACACACACAGTGGAGTCAGACTATGCAACTGTGGACCCACAATTTATGATTATCTTAAAAAACAAGAAGCTTTTATTCCCCAAGTTTTTATCGAGGTCTTGTTTAATAATCTAAGTGCATAAAGTACTTTTGCAATTTTGTTTTAAATTCCAAGAGGGAACCTCTGCCGCCTGCAGCAGATCTGTCTGGTGTGAGGGGACTTTCACACGCAAAGGTTTTCTTGGGGTTATTAAAATGGATCCTTCACCGTTATTTTTTCTTAACGTTTGAATTAAACATTGTGTTTGACAATTACTCTGAAAATAATCCTGTATGTATTATAGGCAACTGTGGTTCAGGAGGTATAGAGCAGGTCATCTTCTAATTGGAAGGTGGTTTGACTCCCGGTTCCTTACGTCGGAGTCCTTGGGCAAGACGCTGAAGCCAAAACTCTGACTAGAGGTGTAAAGCTCTTCAAGTGGTGGTTAAGACTGGAAAAGCTCTACATGCAGTCCACTGCTGAACTCTAAAAGAGTGATACTATAAAACTACAATTAATGTAGTGTTGCACTCTACTGGCACAAGAAAAAACAAAAATGCAAAACCATTACAGTTCAGAGCTGACAACTGGTGTATGCAGTGTTTCTTAGCAGCTATTAAAGCAGGTTGTTAACACAGTAGTAGCTTCTATTGTACAAGAGTATAATCCATTTTCCAAAACCCTAATCCAATCTCCTACCCACCACAGGAGTATTGATTTTTGATCCTCTAAGTAAAAGCAGACAGGATTTCACAAAAGAAGCTGCACCACTGACACCTTACAGTCACTGGTACTGGGAACCAATAACTCTTTTCCACCAAGGCAGTTCAGGGGCTGATTCGGAGCAAGTGTCTGACCAGTCAAAACATTGGGGACCACCATTTAATTAAAAAAACAGCAAGGAGACAAACAAAGCCCTGAGCAACACTTGAAGAGACGCCGCAGTCCGACATTGTTGATGTGCTTGTCTGAGCTAGTGTTGGAAATCTTTGCTGGCTGTAGCCCGTGAAAAAGCAAAGTGGTTCTGTAAAACTACAAAGTTGAACTAACTGCGAACCAGCTCCAGGTTCACTTTACAAGAGTGGTTTCCAATCTTCACTTTCAGCTGAGCCTCATAAGTATCAGACCTACATCCTTGGAAGCCCACGGCAGACTTCAATTTCCTGAACATCAGAGGGAGCTGGGCTGGGTCTGACAACAAAGACGGGAAAGAGTCTGAAAAATGGAGGGCTTTGATAGTCGGGAGCTCATTGTGCTCGCACCACAAGCTCTCTTCTAGGGAAATATGGGTGCCAGGTGGAGCTGGAGGTGTCGGAGGAAGCCTAACAGGTCGACTCATTTGTACAACATTTGATCTACTGCTGTAGGTCGACGCTGAAACTGCTTTAATGACCGCGAGGGCAGCGCTCAGTGAGCTCCAGGTGTGACCATAAAAGAACTGAGGACAGGAGTTCTTGTTCTTATGATTAGAAAAACGCAATAACATTTCACTGTCTATCATGCCAGTGGCCTCAGATGATACGAGACGCCTTCCCTGAAGATTTACCTCTTACTTCAGCCATGTGTGATGATCGAGGTCCAAACAAGATGGAGAGGGGGGGCGCTGTGATTTTTATTTTTATTCTAACGAGCCCCCCCCTTTCAGATGGCTTGTGGGCTCCTCTTGTTCTTTCTTTCATTCTGTCCATCTGTCACACGGCTGAGCGTGCCAGCATTGTTCAGTCGTGGCTCTAATGCTGAAGGTCTGTCATCCTGTGATGTGGTGGTGCTTCTCCGAGGGTTCTCGTTTTAACTGTGGTGCAACGGGAGATGTGGGGGATTACAGATCGTACTTGATAGGGGGGGGCAAGTGAATAATGAGTCCAGAAAACCGGAGGGATATTATCAGACACGTACCGAAAAAACAAGAAAACAGTGGAGTGTGTGTGTGTGTGTGTGTGTGTATGGTAGTTTCTGCTGGTGAGAGAAAGTGTAACCCCCTCCTCCTGAGGACACCGTGATCCACACACATTACAGGGAAGATTCCATTGCTTCAGTAACTTTCAGGTGGTTTTCATTTAAGTGACAGTATCGTCTTCAGATTCTCGTCCTCGTCAGCTGTCTGGCCCCTGCGCTTGAACCCCCTTCTACGTTACCTAACCCTCGTGTCCCCACTTACCCTCTGGAAACTCCTGTTGTTCACCACTTCTTCGCTTTTTCTCCGTCCCTTCCTCGGTCTCCAAAGCTGCACTGAGAGAAGAAGACACGGTCGTGACTCATTTCAAACAGAAAAACATTCGAGAGCTTTGTGAAACTATTTTAACATCATTAAAATCAATAGGACTTCATATTTTAGAAGCCCCCCCCCCTCCTGGTTCAGTCTGAGATCCAAGTCAGTCAGAGGGCTCCGCTCTCCCACAGCAACAGTTTCTTACATTGGCAGATGGGAAGATTTTTACAAGACCCTCAGAAAACATCTCAATGTTTATCCAGTGCGTTTATCTTCTTCACTTAAGCAAAGATGAAAACTGTCAACAAGAAGGAATAATGCTGCGCTTTGTGAAAGGAAGCAGTTTGTGGAAAATGTGGTCATAATTTAAAGAAACACTCTTGTGGCACACGAGCTGCAAACAATCGACCATGGCCCCATTTTCTTCACAATAAATGTACACAAAAAAAATCACAGAGAGAATCAAGTTGACGATGAGGAGTTTGTGTTTAAAGGAGACATTTTGTGCTTTTTCCCTTCAGTGCTGATTTTAGTGTGTTTTCATCAGCATTTGTTTGTGAGCTGGATTGGGCAAAAAGTACAGAACCGATTTCCATGACATTTTGTGGAGGGTGGGGCATGACCCAAGGAAGAGGCAATTACATTTTTAAGCAGTTCCAGGATTTTCTAACATGCTGAGAGAGAGCGTTAGCCTTGGCAGAGGTTTGCGATCTCTGAGCACCCTTCTTATTTGTGTGTGTAAATGTTCTGCAAAGTTACAAAGCCCAAAGTCCTCAGTAAAAGGAACTTGTGAGTAGTCGGGCCAATACTCCCGGATGATCGTTATGACATGTGACTTTACAATGGCCTACATTTGCATTATGTTTCAGGCAGGGGCTGCAAAGAGGAGCAGCAGCAGTGGACAGTGTGAGGGAAGTTGTGTGTTTTCTGAACATTACAGCATGAATATGAATTCTTCTTCCTTTAACCAGAAGAGATTGAGCCGTTCTTCACGGTGAGGAAGCAGTTTGTGGAAAATGTGGCCAGAATTTTGAGAAACACTTGCAGTGAACGGTCACTGTTGTGGAACAGAAGCTGCAAACTGTCTCGACTACGGCCTCATTTTGTTCCCTTTCATTTTGATTTCCCAAATGATTTAGTATTTGATTTCAGAAACTTCTGCAGCCCAGAACCAAAACGCAGACAAATCTTCCAGAAGCTTCTCATCCTTAGATATTGATAAAACAGACTTTAGCTTGCCAGGATGAATCAAAACCTTTTTCCATATTTGTAAAACCTAATAATGTTTTGGTATTTTAAACCTAGTTTCAGTTGCATGTTGACGGACTCACCCTCTCCTAATATTTCTCCTTCATCTAATGTTCTTCATTTCCTCATTTCGTGGTGTCTGGAAAAGCTCAGCCTCTGCAACTAACGTCCTGGACTGTTTTTATTGGCAGCGCTTTCAATATACGTATATCACAGATATGTACAACATAATTAAATAAATATGATCACAGAAAACACAAGGTTTTGGTTTTTCTGTTTCCAACATATTAGACTAATGAAGCCAGAGAGTCGAGGTTTGTCTGTCCGAGGATCAAGGACGTATTATCTCAGCGAACGCTCCGCTGAGTTTTTAAGCCAGGTATCAAGGCAACGATTACGCATTTAGCTTTCACTCATTTAACTTTTCCATCTGACCTGATTGGACCCATCTTATCTTTGTCAAAACAGCCGCAGGAGCCTTAAGGAAATCTGACATTTAATAACACGGTCCTCTTTGCTCATTTGTTTGTCATTAGGTTCCAACTTTTTCCTTAAACTCTAACTTAATAAAGGATTTCCACTCGGGAGACATCTGTGAACTGTAACGTTTGTGTGACACGATCAAAGTGTCACTTAGCTTCTCCGGCTGTGTCCCCCGCACCTTTAACACCGTGTTCATCCCTGTAGTGACATCAACAGGACATCCTAGAGCAACACTGTTGACCTCAGCGGACCTCAGGCCACTCTGCCCAAATGCATGGCCCATATGTGTGTGTGTGTGTGTGTGTGTAGGCACGCTGGTCTGCTTTCCATTGAACAGCATCAGAGAAAGTGTTGGCTTTTTAAAGAGCTCTATGTGCAGGCTGTAATTTGCAAAATCTGTGTTTGGGTTGTGTGCTGGGAGCTGGTTGGCTGCGTGTGCATGTGCTGGCTGGCTGCTTGGCACATGCTTGTTTTTTTCTTAAAATACAGAGGGCAGTAGCAGACCTCATCAAAGCTGGACTACTGTTTCAAACTCTAAACTGCCTGCTCGACTTACTGGAGAATTTCAAAGGTCATGTCCATTCACAAAACCTCCTTTGTAAACACGTAAAAGTCGTCCATGTGCACACAGTATAAAGCAAAGTAGCGAAGATGGAGATATATGTCGAAGAAAAGAGATATAAACTGCATTATCTAAGATATCTCCGTCCAGTCAAGAACACAAAACGATCAAACAAACAAACTGGGCCAGTAGGTGGCGATAAACTCGACAGCAATGATCCGTCGAATTCCAGAGAAGAACGATATGTTTAAAGCTGCAAGCTTGTAATCAGACTTTTTGTTGTACATGATTGTTATTGTTTCTGGCTCTGAAAGTTTTATTCTTTCTTTTGTAGAGTTTGGCAGATTTTATAAATACTTTTTTTAGAAATCTAACCATTGTGCAGCAGTCAGGACGGAAACATTTAATGGTATGAAGCGCTTTTCTATCCCAGCTAAACTGCCCTTCTCTTCTCTTAGAGTTCAAACCGATCTATTGATTACAAGTGATGTTCGGTTGAGCTGCATGTTTTGGTGAAATGACGTCGGCATCTGCATCTTGTAACCCGTCCACCTAAAGCAACAATCAACAGTGCATATAAACAGGCCGGGCTGATGAAGGACTAATCAATAAGGTCAAGTGACGGTCAACCAGGATCCCTGCTTAACGTCACACTCAGCACCGTGAGAGCTTTATCGCAAAAACTGCATCTGGTACTGGTAAGATAATAGAGGCCGCGGCCAGATAATTTGGGTCACATAAGTTCACTTTTTAAAATGGCAACACATGTTAAGTCTAAAACTGACCAGCAGCCAAGTTTACGGCCAAAACCTCTCAGTGTAATTGAAGGAAAACCCAAACCATTGTTTCAAACAATAACATTTAGCCCAATAAAGGTTAGATCCTGTGCATTTGTGAGGATTGTTTAACCTTTAGTTTATGATTGTGGTCCCTCAGTTTTATCCAGAGACCTCATTTACATATCAGCGAGCACTGGTGGAAGAAAAGGATTGAATTCCTCCTTAAAGCATCTGGTTTCACCCCCTGGTGTGGCAGTTAGCATGTAACAGCCCAAAGCCAGGAAACCTCTTGGCAGAGTTTTTACATTACCAGGTGCAGGGAAGTCGAAAGAACCCTGAACATTTTTTTTTTTTCTTTCAAGGACAGAGAAGAAATACTATGTCTTCAAATATGACATTAAAGTCTATGGGAACGAGCGAGGCAGGCTGCGAAAAGGTGTGAGTGTAAATGTGTTTGCATGCAAGCTTACATGCAACAAGGCTGTGTGTGTGTGTGTGTGTGTGTGTGTGTGTGTGTGTGTGTGTGTGTGTGTGTGTGTGTGTGTGTGTGTGTGTGTGTGTGTGTGTGTGTGTGTGAGTGTGTGTAGCCTACCTATCCAGCAGTGCCCGCCCCCCTCATTACAGACCAGTGGACTGGTGAGCCAGCAGGGGGCATTTTGGGGGTCCACACTGCGTCGCATCTTAAATCAAACTATAATTACGTCTAAAGTCTGATGAATATAATTTGATTTTATCCATGAGTGCACCTGCAGGTGTATGAGTGTCAAAGGTCAAACTCAGCACTGCCTCTGCAGGCTGGAGCAGGGACCTTAACGACTCTCTCACATGTATAGTTTAAATGGGTCTCAGCCCCAAACGAGGCTTTTAAACTTCATGAGACTTTTTACCAGGCTGCATACGGAAGGAACCGGTCCCCTAAAAAACATAAAAATACATGCACAATTATAATGTAATGTAAAAATATGCATTTCTTTTTGGGGTTTTTTTTCAAAATGAAAATAGTCGGAAATTCCACTTCCATGGTGATGTAGGAATGTGTGTGTGTGTGTCAGTGGTTGAAGCGGCTCTCCGACCATACTTAAAGCTGGAAGACTGACATACATTGGTATTTGTCCGGTGGTTTCCTGTCAGAGAAACGCCAGCAGGCATCTCTTTAGCTTGGCCTCATGTGGACTAACTGAAAACTATACCGTACATCCACTGGGAGCCCTGTGACAACAAAATGAACCGACCCGAGTATGTGGACGTTTCAGAGGAACATTTTCCTTCTGAGCAGCCAGTCTAAACATTGAGCCGTACCAGTCAGTAGAGCAACTACTTTAACAACAGTCGCTTTATGAAACCACATTTAAACTCATTGGATCGGGATTTTTATTTGGACCCACACCAAGTGGCACAAAGTGGGTGAGAACACGCCATTCGTCCCTCTTTTCAGAAACCATCATAAATTTAATTTAACTTTTCTTATCAATTGTTTGTTTCAACCATAATGTTTATTTTAAGACCAGTTTAATTTAGTTTGAGTTTAGTGTTTCAGTTTTCCATTGGTTTAGTTCTTTGGTCCTCACCTTTGACAACATGTGTTGCGGGAACAAAACAGGGGAGCACCCAAACACTTCCTGTATTTATACCTTTGATGACATCAGCAGTGATGTCACTGGGAGCAACCATGTGTTGGGGGAGGTGTGGAATGTTTTGAAATTATTACATTTTGTGAATTGGGTTTCAATCAAGCTGCCAAATGTAAGCTCGGTGACTGTGTGTGAAATTTATTGAAGCTTCATTGAATTTAAGTGGAGGTCTAGGCGCCCCCTAATTCTTCACTGAGCATATCTCTCCTCCAAGTTTTGTAGTAATCCATCTGGTAGTTTTTACCAAATCATACTAACTCATACCAACTAACCACAAAAACAGAGAGGGGTGAAAACACAACCCCCTTGGCTGAGGCAACAACGCTGACACAATTTAAACACCATTTAAAAAGAAGGCGTTTTCTATATTTTTTTGCAGAATAACAACTTTTCATACTGTTATCTTCTCTTCCAAAAAAGGAACTTGTGTACACATGACGGCCTCACAACTAAAAACTATAGTTTATAATGAGTCACTTTTACTGTGTACAGGACGTGTAGCAGTGTCATTTCATTAAAAATATAGTTTTTCACTTCAACATCTCCATGTTAGTAAGTTTGTATCTAAAACAACAAGGTTTGGTTTTTTTAACAGCATCATTACTTAATGTACATTAATACATCATTTTTCAATGATCCTGCCTTTGGATGCACGTCTCACGTTACGCTGCACACATCAGATCATTATCAACATCATTTATGAAGTTCACCATGAACTCTCTGAATGTCAGGAAAGAGCACACAGCTGTGGCAATAGTGTGCGACGGGTTCACTTACAGCAAGTGAAATAAGTAGAAAATCCACGACTTTGGCTTTTGTTTATGGGTTAAAAAGAAAATTGGGAAATATATACTGTAAGACATTCCCACAACAGCAACCACAGCAGCTTTTCATTTCACCAGGCTTATATTAAAGTATTCAACAACAGTACTTTGTCTGAATTCGTCCTGTTTGTAATCCGCGTGATGACAGAACAAAGACGTATTTCTCTTCATTAAAGTACATACAAATACAGATCCACAGATTTCCTGGCTCAAATCAGGATGAAGCTATTTCAAATATTCCAAAATAGGAGCTTGGACCGGGGTGTAAGAGCCATTAAAGCCATCATGTGCACACGTCTGGTTGTCGGCAGATGTCTTCACGGGCACATGTTTTCCCTGTACTGTAAACCCACATGTTCGTGTTCTTGTGTGTTTGTGATATTGCCAATATTATTCACATGACTGACATCAATCAGCGGCAGACAGGGGACAGATGTTAGCAGTGTTCCAGTAGACACAAACAAGTCCCGGCAGCTGGTAGAGAGGACGAGGCCTCTGAACAGAAGATAAGGGCAAAACAGCCCCTTGGGATAGGATCTGCGTCCTGAGACGTTCCCTGCTGGTCGGAGGAGTTTCTGTTTCTGCACATGCGTCTGCTTCAAGGCTTCACACACTCCAGGAGGTGTCTGTCCCACTTAGAACAAAGAAATGTCAAGGACAGTGCAGCAACAGCAAGATGTCCCTCAGAGAAATCTGTCATTGTTTGAGAATAAGGTCACAACTAGAAGGGCCACTCACAAGAGCACATACTCACACTCTTAGACATCAGCCTTCTACATTCTCATCAGGATTCAAGAATGAAAATGCCCGATCACGCACTGTTAAAGGTTAAAAGAAAATCCTTGATCCTCACTAAAATTTAATGGGTTCTTGCTTGATTCAAACCACATCCTTCCACCAATTTCTGAGGAAATCTGTTCAGTTGTTTTGGTTCAATCTTGCACACAAACATACAAACTACCCAAAAAACAAATGGCACTTAATAGAGCTCATTCCTCCTCCAAGGTCCAACGGTCCCCTTATGAAACCACATTTAAAGTCCATGGTTCCTGATTTTTATTCTGATCCGCACTAAATTGTAAACAGTTATAGATATCCACACCCTTAATAAGCCTAAATCCCCCCCCCCCCATTAAATTATCTGCATTTTCCCCTGCAAAAAGAAACCCAAATGCAGAAAAATGCTTTCAATGTAGACAAGTGATAAAAAAATTATTCGAATCCGCACAAATCTGTTCAGTTGTTTTTGTGTAATCCTGTAGACAAACAAATCAATGGACAGGGGTACAAACATAACCTCCTTGATGAAGATAATAATATCCCCTCCATCCCCCAAACCCCCAAACACAACCCATCAACCATCATCTACTGCTGCACCGAATGGAAAGAGACTTCCTCTCTCGTGTTTAGGTTCATGACAGAGGTCCGACAGACAAAATACAATCCGTCTCAAATGACTGCTTTCATTAAAACTGGGTCCAGATCAGTCCGGCATCATTTGAGTCCAATGTTGAACATTGAGGGATTTACTAATTCAGACAAATTAAAACAAAACAATAACATTCGAAGGGTCAGTGACAAGAGGTTTCCAGACTGTGGAAAATAAAAATAGAAATCAAGTAATTCTTTAATACAGAAGCAGCCATTTTGTTACTATATCCTGTGTTCTTAGAATGGATGTCACAGGAAACTACATTTCTGGATATACGGCCCATACCGACTTCTTTGCACATATAGTTTTCCATCCCGAGGCTGTGCTCAGAAACCTGGTGCCCGTGAACGCTGCAGAATCCGTGCTAATACCAACTGAAATGAAAAACGTCTATTAATAGACCGGTGAAAACCAGACATGGTGACCTGCAGGTTGTAAAAGAAATGAGCTCTTTATGAAGAGCAGAAGCCTGGGTTGGGCCTCGTCACTCCACAACCTGCTGGCGTACTGTTCGCCGGGTTGGATAAACAGAAGCACCGATCCGGCTCTGTGGTTCCTGTAATGTTAGACTGAGAGTGGAGAGCTTCTGATGTGACCAGAGATGCCTCACTCGGTCAATTTGGGTGCTTGGGTCTGTGTGTGTGTGTGTGTTTAGGAGCACGCCCCGACCAAATGCAATTAGTGTGAACCCACTTAAGACACACGTTGCCGCTAATACACCCTCAGAGACAATAAAACCTTTCTCAGGGGAAATTGATACCAGGGAAAAGGCAGTGGAGACCAGCGGACAGAGGAATTTTTTCGAAGAATTTGTCGGTCTTGATAGTCTAGTTGATTTTAGACTTGCACTGAACTCTAAAGAGCCTCCTGAGATTCTTCAGAGGGGTCATGAACGCAAATGTCTGAAACCGTTTTTTAGACTTGACCTCCGGGTAAAATTCAGAGAACTGGCTACAGAGTTTTCCTGCAGTTTTCTTTTCACACATGCACAACACCGTGGGAGGTTTACTGCACGTACACGTTCACAACAGCAACTAAATCCTCCGCATTAGTCAGGCCAGAGGTGGAGCAGCAGACAGAGGACGGAAGTGACACGTTCACTCACCTGAGATTTCTGTGTTGTTGTGAAGGCGTCTGACGTGTTTTTCTTGCTGTGTTGTGTATGTGTGATAGGAAACCTCTGGAGAAAGTCCACAGCCAATTGTCCCTACAGAGGTCAGGTCTGAAAACAGCTTCTGATGGCAACTGCAAAGGAATCATGGATAATAATGAAACTAACCCTCTTTGTAATCCCTTAGGAGGACAAACAGTGACTAATATGTTCTACATGTATACGTGTTAGTCAAGCCATGTTCTTTACATCCGTCTCTTCCAATCCAGGCATCCAGCTGATTAGTCCGACACACTGAGGTAGAACAAGGCAAACATAGAGCAGTGTATTGATTGTCACTGCATGTGACCTTTCCTTTGCTACTGGTTCAGTGACGGGGGGGGGGTGGTTGACAATCTTTAAGATTGACTGACCAGCTGCTGTCGAGGCTAAAGAATGAACGCTGCCCTGCGCAAATCACATAGCTCTGACACAGCTGTAATCATTGAGGTCCCAAGAGGCACCATTTAATAAAATAATAATTATAATATGACAAAATATTATGATTATTATGATTATGATTGTGGTTATTGTTATTATTATTGTTATTATTATTGCTATTCTTATTATTCTTATTATTTCTTTAGTACTTACAGTATCCGAACAAGGTTACAAACACTTTATAAAATATATGGGGCTAAAAACACAGACAAAAAACATCAAACTAAATATTAAAATATAGATAGATAGATAGATAGACCATATACAGTGAGATTATTTGTCCCTGGCCGTCACACAGACTGCAATACAGTGACCTCATCAATCAATGTGTATACTTTGATTGTCATTTCAAATCACATCATAATCCCAGTTTCAAATCCACTTATTGAATCCGAATCCTTTTTAACCCCCCCACAACGTCAGCTTTTGTCAATTTAAGTTATGGTGGCGACATGGTGGTGCAGTGGTTAGCACTGTCGCCTCACAGCTGGAAGTGTCTGGGTTTGAATCTGTGTTGAGTTTGCATGTTCTCCCCGTGCCTGCGTGGGTTTTTCTCCAGCTTCCTCCCACACCCTGTGATTCACTGGCAACCTGCCTCTTATCCCTGCGACCCTCAAAGCATACGCGCTATAGAGAAAATGGACACTTCAGACACACACAGTAGATAGGCAGGGTGGAGATCAGACTGTGAAACCACTTCTGGAGTCTGGAGCGCGGCTGGTACAGAGACGGATGGGGAAGGAGAGCGAGAGAAGAGGGGTCTGTGGTCGAGGCGTGTGCCAATAATGGCGGTCGCAGATCTATATTTGAAGCAGATCATGAAAGCCAGTCAATCCCTTTAAGTGAAGTGGTGGAGAGAAAATAAAAGGGGGGATGTGGAGGAGGGAGGCAGCATGGCCGACAGGGGAAAAGACATTATTGGCAGTTAGGAGTGGTAAAAGACATCTGGTGAAGGGGCGGGTCACCATGTGAAGCCACGCAAGCCAGATGGGACAAAACCAGGTAGGAGGGTGTGTTGATGTCCGTGATGAAAATGAGAGATAAACATGGAATAGTAACAAGGAGAAAGTTGGAAAATCCAAAAAGTGCATGTTGAAGGCACTTATAAGTGATTATAACCCTTCACGGAGAAAAGGCCCGTCGGGGAATGGCAGCAATTACGTGTCAGGGACGGAGCTCCTGGACCTCTTTCAGCTCAGCAGACACAATTGCAATCACACGGCCTACACACAGATAGCATGTGGAGAGCAGAGGAGGATCAGAGCCCTGAAAACACACACACACACACACACACACACACACACACACACACACACACACACACAGCATCCACACAAGCACACGACAGGCTGCCAGCAGGAGAAAACCAACAGAGCATAGTGACCTTTGCAGAGGGAAAAGAAATGGTATTCCAAGTGTGTGGGATTGTTGCATGATACACACACACACACACACACACACACACACACACACACACACACACACATTCCCAGTTGTGGTACAGGCTTATTAAAAGTGCAGTGAAGCAGACATGCATCCATGAGGTTCCTAACCTGCCTTGGAAAATGCAGCGTTGATAACGTTCTGCTTTACCTCAACTGCTGTCAACGTGTCTCTTTAGGGAAGCGTTCCAGAGAAGTTGTTTATAAATGAATCTGCACGAGGCACTTTTTTATTTTTTTTGTGGATCAGCAGAAAACTCTCCTGGGTAAATAAAGAGTAGGGAATGATTTGCTTATCAAGCCTCATTCATAATAACTGTCATTCGTGCAGCGTAATTAACTCCCTGAGCTATCAAGAGTGTTTGGTGCATGAAAGCTGAGAGAGAAGATAAATTTGCAGTGGATCCTGATGTGATCAGATGGCCCTCAGATGATCAGACTGGGAAGCCGCTCCTCAGCTTCAGTCACGCAAAACCACCACAAATGGGTTTTAATATTGTAGTGAGTTATCTCCTCCCAGGGGCTGAGATAAAGAGAGGTCTGCTCACAACTTACACTGGAGCCAGATCAGAGATCAGGGTGATGTGATGTGATGTGCGGTGCAGATGATCGCACCACTGAGTCAGCCAGTTTGGAAACCAGAAGCCAAAGACCCCCGGATCCCCCTGCCTCCAATGCCCCGCCATCCAGTTTCCCTTTAATCCTCCACGACCCCCATGCATGCCAGACATACAAAAGCCACCACCACCGACCCCCTCCTCCCCGCTGGGGGGAAACCGTCTCCTCTCTTGCAAACTATATCGTCAGTGCTCACCACACCTCCGTCTCTAATTTAACCAGAAACCTCATGCGTGGTGCCAAGGCCCTGCCTCAAGTAACCTCCAGCGCTGCGGCCGCCTTCACGTTCAGTGTCGACGTTACCTTGCAATCAGGCCGCAGTCACGCTTCTCAAGAGCGGAGGATGGAAATCAAATAAGTGCACATTATGATCAGACGTCATTTGGGTTTCCGTGGATGAAGCCAATTCAAACTGACGTGCCGTGTTTAAGGTTTAAAGGAGTGGAGAGAAAAAAAGGAAAAGCATCTACCGACTGAAAGAACTGGTCTACAACTACTAGCAAGTATTTGTAGCTCTCATAGCTTCGCATATTTACAAAATGACACAATTAATGAAACAAATGATCGTGTTTCACTGTGCTGTGCTTTCTCCTAGTTTGCTGAAAGGTAATGCATCTCTCTATGGACTGGATCTGAACTCGAAGGTCATCCATCTTTGTTTCTTTTGCAGTGTAGTGTTTTGATACAATGAAACCTAGCTTAACTATCTGAGTGATAGAGTAGTTGAGTACAGTTGCTCTACAGTGTTTCCATTTTTATTATTTCATTTTCATTCTACTACATTTGTTTTATAGCGCTCGTGCTGTTAAGAACAAGATTTCACACAATGAATATACTTACACTGAGACTTATGTTTTGGTACTTTTACAAATTTAAAGGATCTAAATACTTAATTCAACGCTTCATAGCACATTTCATTAATTACCTCAAGCATATCACACATTATCTAATATCTTCACTTGGTCAAGAGACTAAGCTAATTTGTAAAAATCCATTGCTTATTTTATCATCACCATGTTTTCTCTTTGAAACTTTGCAAAATTAATTCATCCGCTTTTATCAGGAACATGTTATCACTGCTATTTGTGGATATCGGAGCATCATTCTTCATCTGCTCTAGTTTCTTTAATCCTCTCTGACTTTGATCAACCTTCTGGGGCAAATGACTCAGCAACTGTCAATTCACCGTCGGTCCACTCACACATGAGCGCAGTTAAAGACACAATCAGCTAATTTCACCGTGTGATTACTAGAAATCAGACTTGTAACAGAAATAATGGAAAGCATTAGGGATTTGTCTACAGATAGAAACAAACATTGATGGCTCCACCCATTTCTCCATCGTCTTCTCAGGAAGATTCATTTAATTTCCTTTACCTATGAAACGTCCAATCAGTGTCAGGTTGTGGGTTTATCTAAACGTACAATTCACACTTCAGCGTGTATAATGAAAAGGAATGTAAGCGTATATATATTGAGAGGAGAACACAAGAGATGAAAAAACAGACCTTAACCCTAAAGTGAAATAGAATACAGAGTACTGTAAGTGGAAGGTTTTGGCTGATGATGATCCACGGGTATGAAGGCCAACGTTCCCGTTTTCCTGAACCCGGAGTGACATCAAGTGGCCAAAATAGAGAAAGACAGCGTCTCTGTTCCAGACCTGCAGGGGAATTTGAGTCGGTCCATTCCCTTTCCTTTACAGATCTGTTCAAACACAGTGGTACCGTGAGCCAGGATACAAATTTAAACACACAACTTTACAGACATACAAGGAAAATGGGCACTAATTGGTGTCAAATGGTTTATTGTGACATATCTTCGCTCAAAAGTACAATTCCCTTCACTGCATGAGAACATTATTCTCTGCAGCTGCTCAAAGACGAGGCTGTGATGAGAGAGAAACGTTAATTTCTTTAACGGTGAAATATATTTGTGTTAGAAACTGGACTTAATTCAAACTTTCTTCACTTTTGGTTGAATCACAGAACAAATTTCAAAAATGAGTACAACTGTGCGTTTGATCTGCGATGGTGCTCTTGATTGCCAGTGTGGGGCTTGTTAAATCTTATACACTTCTGAATGTGTGACAAGTTTTTAAGACTCACATCAAACTTTAAATATTCCACTTTTTATTGGTTCAATTAAATTCCCCGTTGGACTGCATGACTTAATATCATATAAAGATAAATGTCTCCCTGCAGAAAAGTCTGAGTCTTGCAAAGAAAAGGCAAAACATCTGTCGTTTGATTTACTGAATGATTTGCACTAATGAGATAAAAAAACAACAACGACATCCCACATTTCCAATCACACCTCTGTGATACAACATTTGGAATGAAAACGAACATTACACGCAGACTTTTACCATTTGTGCGGTTATTGCGATAAAAAGAAATTCCCTGCATGTCTACTTCTATTCATCCCCAGCTCTCACTCTGTTTTAGAGCAGTTTAAAGACCCTTGCATCGCTCTGTGGTTTACTAACGTCACAGTTTTTAATTAGCTATTATATATTCTATCTTGTTCAGAGACGAATGCAATCGTTTTGTTTATTTTTACGCCACTTACTGTGGGTATTCAAAATGCATCACAATCGTAAACAAGCCTGTGTCGCATTGCATAGTTTCCTTTTTGACACATGAACTGCAAATCTTATCACACTGTAAAACTCAATGAGGAAACGTGAAATCCTTGTGGATATATTATAAAAGTCACACTCAGGTCATTTTGAATTATAAATAAGGCTCAGACACTACTCCAAGTTCAAAACCTTGAGTGAACTGACCTTAATAATCCCAAAGTACTTCACCAAAGTGCTTAATATCATATTCATGCTACCATCTTGATCAAGCGTCTGATCAACAATGTTCTTGTTACAAAAAAAAATACCTGCTACAGAATCTGTTTGGCTACAACTCCCTGTTGTATCCACATAATATTTAAGTTTCAAAACCAAAGAGATGAATCTGAAACCTGCATTATTACCATTTCAAACTGGAAACAAGAGTCATTGAGGTAATTTTGGAAAACAAAGCTTTGTCTAAAGGGCTGAACGTAAAACAAACAAAGTGCTGGTGAGATTTTGTCGGCCCGTGAGGTTCAGCTGAGAAGAGGAGTGTTGTCGTTCTGATCTTCAGAAAGTGTTTCAGGGTCTTTGTCCTCTTTCACCTCTTTGACCTCTTTGGAAACATCCACTCCGATCACAGCCACCACACTGTAACAAGGAAACACAGGTAAAAATGTCTCTGCTGATTCCAATTAAACCTGGCAACTGTTGAGACATTCCCAGCACACATAGACTAAAGTCATCTATTAAAGTCAATAACGGATCAAATGTTACAACAGGCCCCAACCGGAACATTGGAACTAAAATGACTCACTAGAGCGAATATATCCTCAAAGGCTAAAAACAGTCTTTTTAAGTTCAATCAAAATGCAAAATGTCCCATCTTGTTAAAGAAAGTGAAAAAAAAATCCTGAAGTTGTCCCTTTGTCCAAATCTGTGCCAAAAATTATTGGGGTTCTTTCTTGGCCTATTTTCAATCCTACCACCAAATTCGGTAGTTTTTGCACAATTCTGCTGACAAACAAACCAGTGGACAGGAAAAATATATATAACCTCCCTGGTGGAGGAAGTAATATGTGACTTACTCAAACTGCACAAGGTGCATTTCCGTTTTGTGGAATCATATCATTACAGATATCTATTGCTTTAAATAGAATAATGATCTTGAAAATGGCTTCAACAACTTGATTTGTAAGAGAACAAATTATTTATGCGTTATTTAAGTAACAAACAGAGGAGTTTACTTGCAAAGTTTGACAAAAACAGTTGAGAAGGAGGATAATTATGTGCGGCTCATTCTGGCCAGAGTTCGCTGAACCAGTGGCTTTGTTATTCTGTCACCACTCGTTATGAAACAGAAGAGGCGGTGCACGGGACAGAGGCAGATTCAGTCATGTCAACATCCCCCGACTGACTCAGCAGTTCTACTTTATCAAGTCAAGTGGAACTGATCGAATGAGCGAACACAGTGAAAAACAAGTAAATGTCCTTTTATCGTCTTTCCTGTTTTGTTTCATGACAAAACATCAGTATTGGTTGTGTTTGAATGCAAAGGCAAAGTTTAAGGCATGAGGTACAAAGATTCACGTCACCATATTGTTGGAGGGGGAAGTTGCATGTGATGAATGAGGAAGTGAGAAGGTTTTTTGGTTTCTTCGTGTCTAAATCAGACAAAGCATTTCTCTTTTCTGGTGAAGTAAAACCAGCTGACTCAGCAGAAAACAACAGGTGTTTGTGCTCCTCCATCTGAAGCGTGTCCAGCATGAACGGGTCATTAACTGATTAAACAAGACTCGCTGAACACCTTGTGGCAGACATGAGGAAATGTTGTCACTTCACATGAGTTCAGTGTTAACTTGTGTTGACGACTCTGTAGAAACAGATTCTACATGTGAATATGATGAATCTGTAGGCGAGGGGCAGCAACAAGACCAACAAGTTCAACTAAATGTAGTTCTATGAATACAGGAGAGTTTTGAAAATGGAGATTGATTCCTCCTTGAAAGATGTTGCAACTTGGACAAAGACAATGAGGGAATTGTAATGAATTGGCCTGGTACAATGGGAGAACGACTTTGTCAATTTGCAGTTTGATTGTGTAATATTTCCTTATTTGCTGGTGCGATCCTTTAATGCTGTGTAATGAACTCACCCTAGGACAGACAAAGGAATAACACAGAGTACTGCAGACAGCAGGAAGATGAAGCCAGGGAACCACGCCACCGTAGCTGCATAGACACTGTTGAAGACTGCGCCTGATACGTTGTTGGTCATATTCTCCAGAAAGGAGAGTAACGCAAACAAGGCCCCTGTAGGGAAAAAGACACAGGGGATTAGAAAACGTACCTCAAAGAGGTGACAGGGTGAATAACAACGTGCAGTGCCTTAAATCCACAAGTACATTTTCAAGATAACACTTTAAACTATAAGTGTTGTTAAAGGAACTTTGGACTCTGGAGAACACACACACACACACACACACACACGCACGCACACGCACGCACACGCACACGCGCACACGGTGCAGCGGCTCATGAAACACTCTAAACCCACTCACCCTGCTCAGACTTTGAGATGAGCTTTGACATCATCGAGCGCATAACCGGGAAAGGCATGATAGACAGAAGCATTGGCACCTTCACTGTGGTTCAACAGAGCACAAGACACACGTTATATTACTCATTGTGATGCAAGTAACAACATATAAATATACACTTCATTGTTTTTTTATTTGTAATTTATACTGCTGAGTTACTTAAAGTTATGTTTGTGCAGAGCTTTGTAATGTTTACAGCTGGATGTCCTCTCAAATGACACTTCAAATAAACAAAGCCTTGATCGTGGGTCTAATCAGTTTACAATGCAATACAGTTCACAAGAGACTGTGACTTTAGTGCCATTTCTACAACTTTTGTATAGTTTTCTGTAATTTGAAAAGGTACATAAACATAACCTAAGGCCTTTTAGCTAGTTATTAAACCAGTGCATGTTTTAACAAAATTATTTTCGATATCTGACACACAGTACAAGGTGAAACTATTTGTTTGGCCTCATGAAACTATTACTGAACTTCTCTGAAAGAAGGAAAGCATGAGTTAAACCAACAGCAGCTTGTTATTCAGGTTAGACAAATACTTGATCTTGTAAACAACTGACAGCCACTGAAAGGGAGATTCAAACCTATTGCACATTATAAGCAACACAGTTATAGTGTGGACTTTTTTCTCACCTATGAACATCATTACAGTGGTCTTAGTAAACGCCACCAGGACCATGCCTGTCACGACGGACAGGATCCCCAGCAGGACAATGACCAGCTGCGGTACGCCACAGTACGTGAACACAAACACTCCTCCAAAACTGACCAGGAACACAGTGGTGGACAGTGCTGAGCCGTAGCCAATCAGAATCTCAGTCCAGCACAGTGGTTCGTTGAGCGTGTACAGCGTCATCAAGGAGATCCCCCCCACATAAGCAAAGGAGAAGCTGGTGAAGATGAGCATCAGGAGGGCCAAAACAGTTTTACACCTGCGGCTGGCCCCTGTAAACATCTCATAGACCCCGTAGGTCATCTGTTTCAGGGCTGAGCGCCGGGGGGGCCCCTCCTGAATGACAGCATCAGCCGGGGGCTTCTTCACAGTCTCCTCCAGGATGAAAATTGCATAGAGGAGGATCAAAATCTGAATCAACGCAGAGGTAAAGAAAGGCCAGTTAAAGCCTGCAGCTCTCAGGAAGTAGCCCGTCGATATCGAAGCCACTCCTGCCAACAGGCCAATCATCATATCCAGTCCAGCCATGCGCAGCGTCTTCTGATGACCGTCCTCACACAGGTCGGCCACGTAGGCGAAGCAGCCCCCCAGGAACGTGCCCAAGCCGCCAAACAGAGAGCTGAGAAGCGAGGAGCCGATGAGCAGGTAAATGTTGAGCTCAAAGTAGGACACGGTCAGGAAGGCCAGGGTGTAGATCAACGTGCCGATCAGAGGCATGATTATGGGGATCTTACGTCCTCCCCGGTCGCTGTAGGCCACGAGCATGAGAGTGACGACCATAGAGGGGATCGTGGAGAAGAGCTCCGTGTAAAGGGTGAAGAGAGATGCCTGTCTTTGTACCTCCTGAAAACACAGAAACAATGGTTAAAGATAAAGAATAGGGGGGTTAGGGTGGTAAAGTAAACAGCAGGTCATAGAAAGCAAAATAACAAACTATCCTTAAACTAGCACACATGTAAGAGAGATATTGGCAATTTAACGTCATGAATTAAATTCGGTTGACGATTTGTTTAACAGGTGTAGAAAGTGGCTCACTTCTCTGTTCTGTTTCCTCTTTCTTTTGATAAGGGCAAGCATAGGGTAGTAACAGTAAACTTCCCCTTGCATATTACTTCATGATACTGAAGCTGTATAAAATTGTACTACCTGGAGCAGTATTATAAGAGGGGATCTCAACAGGTTATACAGGAAGAAGTCTGCTGTGTCATGACAGTTGGTTGAAGATTGACACAGACACCGATATTTGCTGAAATGCAAACTGTAGCTGAAGGCAGAGCAGACTACACCTGTGCTGTCTGTTGAGCTGCAGGTTATTTAATGGACACAAAGAACCCATGACAGAGCAAAGACTCAGGGTTTATCTGTGATATTGATCATATTAAATCCACAACAAGATGTAAGTATGTTTTAAATGGTAAGAAATGAATGTAATTTAGAAGACTCCTTCCTACTTGAGTTGCTTTAATGTATTCTTTCGCTTCGTGTCTAACCTCGTTAAAACTGGAATGGTTGCTGCTGTTGTCTGCACATCTGGAGGTGTTGTCCGAGGTGGGGTAGGTGGTGTTGGTCAGGTCCTCCCAGAGCCTCCGGTACACATACTGCTGCATGAGGGGATATATGAGAAAACTGGAGAAGGCGTACAGAGCCACCACGGGCTCGACGAGGAAGAGGCCCTTCATTTTGGACTTGATGCAATATTCCCTGGAAAAAATAATCAGAGAATATGTTTACAAATGACGTCTAATTTCTTACAGAAGATCATTGCATTCTCCTCATTACTAGCTAGATGCTCACTCTTGCTCAAATAGAAAGATGTGACTCCTCCAGCAACTAATGGATCAGATACGTGATGCAGAACATCAAGCTGGCACACCCTTAACGGCTCCATTAGAACATTTCACAAAACATGGGACCTACTGATGAAATATGCCAATAATCTATATGTGGTCATTTAAACACACTTGGTTTTCTATTTATTTTGCTTCTGTGTGTCTTTTTGTGTTGTCCTTGCACATGATCATGTATAAATGTGATGTTTTTGTAATTTGGTGTGTGTGTGTCACTGTTATTTGAACCACAGACAATAGGGTACAGATAATGTGCACATGTGAGCAGATAGAAACAATATGGATAAAAGATATTGCAATTTTTGTATGACACTTTAGTGAAATTGATTATTGTAGGATTTTAAACAATAATATAATCAATACACTATAATCAATACTTTTTTCTCTGTTGTTGCAACCTTTCAAACTTCCGTCAGGTACAATGTGCGATGTAAACCGATGTAACTCCAAACACAAGGTAGTACACAAGCAGTACAAATATCCGTTTTGGTTGTTTTTGCCTGTTGAGGGTTATCAATGAGGCCATGTGCTCCACATATCGATCCAGCGTGATCTGATTATTTGATATATTAAGTGCAAAATAAGACGATAACCCTGGAGTGGACAGTTTGTTCCTGTGAACTCACTCTGCTCCCGGTGTTCCATGGCAACTGGTGCTCTGTTGTCATTATTCCAGATGTTGTCGGTCGGTCGCAGATTCGTCATTTTCCCAAAGCGCCTGTGTCTTTAGTGCGGTGATAACACTGAAGGTGTCGTTGAAATAAAGATCAAACCCTAACCCTTCACGAGTTAATGTCATGTGTCCGCATCACGTTGAGACAACAATATAAATCATATGGTTGAAAAAATGAATAAAGTGTAAAAAAAACATGAACGGGATTCGCAGTAGTAGCTTGTGGCCTGATGACGATCTCATCACGCCACCGAGCCGCGGAGATGTTTGGTGCGCTTAAGAATAAAGACGCGTGGCCAGCTCCACGCAAAGTGCCTCCGTTTGACGCTGGTGATCATTACAACGCGCACACACCAACACGTGTCCTCAGAAAACATCCCTCACGTCAACGAGGTGGAAGCTCGTGCGCTGTTTTTGTGAGTAAAGTTGATGAACGTGCTTTTATTGCAAACCCCTTCTAATGCACGACATGGGTCGAAAATCACCCATATTCATATCCTGTGTTATTTCATGCATGGCTTGGTGCTTTCTTTGCATTATTCATTTATAGCTAATTCTTCCTTCTTCATTTAGGAGAAGTCTTCTTAGATGACATAGAAGACTCATCTTCTACATCTATGTCAACAAAGGAGCCTTCTCCATTTAGGAGAGCTGGATTCCAAGACACACCCACAACTTCAGCTGGATCCTGTGGAACAAGGTCTAGGTCCTCGGCATCAGACATTTCAGACTCAGAATCAAGAGCAAGAATTGCCTCCTCATTGTCCTCATCCTGTTCTTCATACAGCATCTTTATGAACAAGTTAACCTAAGCAATTTACCAACCGTAAGTCTGAGATGACTGCGACCAGCCCAACACTCTGGATAAAGAAAATCAAAAGCATATTTTCAAATGCATCAATCTGTCTATTAAGTTTACACTGTTATATTTCGAGTTTTATTATGTTGATCTGGCTATGGTTAGCTAGCCACAAAAGAAGCTAGCTAGCTAACAGCTAGTTAGTGTTGTACATATTTCTTATTCTCACTAGGAACGGATTGTAAAATAAGACCTGCATGCATCAGATGTGCAAAAGCAGCTGTGTGAGATGAATGGTAGGTGATCCGTAGTTAATACATACTGTTTGGGTCATGTTTGACCCATGTGTGTAATAGTGATGTAGAAATACAAACTTTACGTTTGTTTATAAAGGAAAAAAGAAAAATAATGACACAGGCGTTTTGGGAAAGAGACGAATCTACGACCGAGTCTGCAACCGACCGACAACATCTGGAATAAAGACAACAAATCACCAGTAGAACTGGAACACCGGTCTGCAGGTTTAGATCAATATTTACCCTTTAACCTTGAGTTTGTTTTATAACAAGCTGCTGACAGGAACATGCAAAAGCCTCCTACCTTTCAGATGATGGTCGGGATCATGTTTTAACCTTTAATTTCCAGTCAGCAGGTCATCGCAGCAGCTCGGTCTCAGACCTTCTGTTGTATCGGTGGACGAAGTTGTTGTGAAGGCTACAAGCCCCGCCCCTCGCGCATTGTGATTGGAGCAGTGTTTAGAGAAGTGCGTTCATTCGCCCAGAGG
Organism: Hippoglossus stenolepis; assembly: GCF_022539355.2. Classification (NCBI taxonomy): domain Eukaryota; kingdom Metazoa; phylum Chordata; class Actinopteri; order Pleuronectiformes; family Pleuronectidae; genus Hippoglossus; species Hippoglossus stenolepis. Next base: position 19,716,702 of record NC_061497.1, read on the forward strand.
AACTGTCACTCACTAAAAAAGCCGGACGTGTGCATTTTCTGACACCAAAACGCGACCGTTTTTTTTTATTATTAACATCGAATCAAATCACACGTAACGTTTTTTTTTATTAGTTTTACCTGAAGATGTGAATTATTTGTGCGATATAAACGCGTCAGTTATCTTTATATAAAAGCGTGCGCCGTCACTTTACTAAGTATTACGGTACCATCACGCCGGCGTGTCTTGCGTCGGGAGGTCGGGATGTACCATTATACTTGCACGCTGGGGGGGATTTGTTGAAACAGCAGCAGAATATGAGTCACAACCAGGCAGGGAGAAATGTTAAGGAGACATTCATCAAGCCTCTATCGCACTGTCCTAAAAACAAAACGCAAATGAAACGTGTATTTGTGAAATGAAACTGGTAAAATGTTAACACTAGCTCATCAGAAAGGGCTGGGACCCTATGACTGGACTGCACATAACGGACTAACTGTACTTTACTCATTCCAGTCTCTAGTGTTGATCTACAACGTATTTCAAAGTCCCTGGTGCTTATAGTATTTTGTCAGTATTATTACTTCTTTTTTTTTACTATTTTTTATATATTTCTTATATTTATTCTTGCAAAGATAGACCACAGCAAATTCCTTGTAGGTGTAAACCTGCTGGACAATAAAACCCACATCTGATTGTGATTCTGAATATTAAAGTAATTTTAATACATCGCACTGTCCAGTGTGTAAGATTTAGATCCAATGGCAGAAATTTTATATAAAATAATCCTTCTGATCTTTTCACAAGTGTGTTTCATCTAAATTGTATGAATTGTTGTTTTCTTAACCCTAGAATGGGCCCTTTATATTTAAATACTTTATATTTACATCAGGAGCGGGTCCTCTATACGGAGGCTGCCATGTTTTTTACAGTAGCCCAGACTGGACAAACTAAACACCTTTTGAGTTTTTATGACAACTGAAGCTACCGCTGGTTCTCTTTCATGTTTGGATGAGGAGGGTGAGTTGAGGGTTATTCAGCTGCAACATGCGACTTAACCACTAGATGTCACTAAATTCTACACACTGAACCTTTAAAGGGTTAATTAAGTTTTGTTCTGGTTTGTTTTTTGTGTCAGGTAAATCATTTTGTGAGTTTCTTTGAATGGTTAAAAATGAAATGTAACTTAGGAACTAATAGAGGGATGTAATTTGGAATCAGCTTTATTGACCATGTATGTGTACAGATACAAGGAATTTGACTCTGTTTTTTCCGTTGCTCTCAACGTACAGAAATAGACAAATAAACAAAAAAACAAGGACAACAAAGCAGAACAAGGTTAAGCAAACATTTAACTAATATGTAGAAGTATGAATATAAATATTTATGCAAAAGTATGTATATATGAACATAAAAACACAACAACAATGACAATGAGTTGTTAAAGAGGCGCAGATTCTATAAGATTATTCTTCTTTCTGCTCCTTTTCATTCAAGATTTGAAATATATGATGTTTGTATTTGAATTGTTTTGTCAGGTCCATGAATGAAACAAACTTATAAATAAATAAATATTACGGTAACGTCAGGTGGGCGTGCCTTGCGTCGGAATGTACCATTAGGCCCCAACACACCGGGAGGGATTTTGTTGTGACAGCGGCGGAGTCACAACCAACCCGGCGGGGGGAGACGGTAAGGAGGCGTCCATCATCTCCACCTTCCTGTGATTTAAACCCAACACGCAACTGTGCGATAAACCTGGTAAAAAAACGCGTGCACGTGTTCATGTGTTTATAAATGTCCGCGTGTATTAGACGTATTCTTCCCGGAACGTGAGGAGTTTATGTTCCCGGACGTGCAGGTTGGTACCGACCGTCAACACAAGCTAGCGAGCGTTAGCCGTCCCTGTGATTAACGTAGCTAGCTTAGCTAACGTTTTCCAGCTAACGTTAAATACACCGCAAGCTGCTTTCGCTGTGTCACCGGGTCGTCGTCGCAGCGGAGTGTCTCGTCTCTCTCCGCCCAGCGTCAGAGCCGGGCAGGCGGGTAGAAGGTGAGCGGGAGCTGCGGCGGGGGAAGTCGTGACTGTCGGTGCCAGGATGGATGATGTTCCCCGGCCTAAGGAACGTCCGTCGCCCGCTGAGCTCCAGCTGCTCACCTGCGATATTCACTTTTTTAAATTATTGAGATTCATTCGTGGTGTGCGTCGCGACTTCCGCAATCGAAATTGATTTCGCAATTTTTTTTTTGTTTTCTCTCACCCACCGTGTTGGGCCAGACGAAACTGATTTCCTATTAGCTGCACGATTCGTTATTATTCATTAAAACAAATGAAATAAAACCCCAAATGTGTAAACTGCAGTAAGAGTGATGTGCAAGTGAAGGGACTTTATTTTTGTATACCTTTGCATCTGATTAAAACTGTAATATCTTGAATATAAAGATAAATAAATTCATACTAGGCAATATCAAATCTAAATTTCTAACAATCATAATCATCACTATTATTATTAATAGGACAATAATAAAGCATTAGTCCTATAGCAAATATCTAAACAAGGTTTAGTTCTTAAAATTGTTGTTTCTTTTGAGTTTTAAGATGTTTGAGCTTCAGATTTGTCTCTTTTTTTTGCTCTCGAGTGAAGTTTGTGGTTTTAAACTCTTTATGACAAACAACAAAACCTTTTAACAATGTTACTGCAATGATTATTGTTATGGTTTTATCGCCCAGCCCCATGACAACTCTATAAACACCCTATAATCACTTCTTTGGTCTCCTCCCCATCATGTTACAGATGTTGTGTCTGATTTGATTGTCTCCTGTCTGATCTGCTGTCGTTTATTGTTTTTTGGTTTCCAGGTCATAACATAGGTTTTTTCATCCTGAATCAACAATGGCTTTCAGCAAGGGATATCGCATTTACCACAAGCTGGACCCGCCCCCTTACAGTGTCCTAGTGGAAACAAGGACCAGGGAAGAATGTCTCATGTTTGAATCGGGGGCCGTCGCTGTTCTGTGTAAGGCATCTTGTCTGATTGTCATGTGTGATAAGACTACTCTGGTAGTTTGTGAGTCTAGATGTGCTTTGGTGTTATGATTAGGTCCCAGGTTTCATTTAGCTTCAACTTTCAGGAAGAACTCTCCCGTGAATTTTCTAATAATGTGTCACTTTTGTTTACCTTTTAGCGGCAGCAGAGAAAGAGGCCATTAAAAGTACCTACAGCAAGATAGTGGACGCCTATGGAATCCTGGGCGTCCTCCGCCTAAACTTGGGTAAGCTGCAGAGTCATCTTCTCTATGTTTTGCATCTTGTTGCCTCAGAAATGTTCTGGGTCTGGTCCCCGGATTTGACCCCTAGGTTCATGTATGACTGCGAAGGCTTGTCACTGGTTACTCATAAGCTGTCCTCCACGTGACCTTGAAGTCTCTTGTTATCACAACATTGAAAAAGCTGTGTGAAAGATTAAAGCTCATAGTCTCATAGATGGCTGAGATTTGACTGGCTGGGGATTTTGTGAAAATCACTATTGTTTCTTGTCTTTAAGGTTTGATTGTATTTTTAATGCATTAGGGGTTAAACTGATGCTCCACCTTACTTCTGCAGGGGACTCCATGCTCCACAGTCTGGTGGTGGTGACAGGATGTAGCTCTGTGGGGAAGGTGCAGGACTCTGAGGTTTTCAGGGTCACACAGACAGACTTTATATCACTGAAGAATGATCCAGGAGACGAGGACCGGATCGCTGAGGTGCGAAAGGTCCTGAACTCAGGACACTTCTACTTTGCTTGGTCTTCCACTGGAGTCAGTTTGGACCTGAGTCTCAATGCACGTCGCAGGATCCTAGAAGATACTACAGACAACCGCTTCTTTTGGTAAGCACGTGAATTGATTAATGTTTCAGAGTAACAGTATTTTTGAGACGATCAGGCAAGCATTTGACTTGTAAAATACCAAAAGCTGTAGATATGAAAGAAATACACGTTCTGCAATTTGCCCAGTCTTCCATTTGTGGTGAATTCTTCTGAAAGTGTGACGTGGGGGTTGTGGGATTTGCAGCTAAGGTGTGAAAATGAACAGTTCACACTGAATTTGTTTGTGTGTTTCACTGTTGATTTCTCTCTTTATGAATCAAAAGGAACCAGTCTCTTCACCTGCACCTGAAACATTACGGAGTAAACTGTGAGGACTGGCTGTTGAGGCTGATGTGCGGCGGTGTGGAGATCAGGACCATCTATGCAGGTCACAAACAGGCCAAGGCCTGCATCTTCTCCCGCCTCAGCTCAGAGCGAGCCGGCACGCGATTTAATGTCCGGGGAACAAACGACGATGGACAGGTCGCCAACTTTGTGGAGACTGAACAGGTGAATAAGACCTTGTACTGTTTTATTAGGTGTCTCTGGTGGTAATAAATCCCTTCGATGCAGCAGTGCCAATAGGTTTAGTAGATTATAGTTGGTATTTTCTTTGTTCATCCAGTGCCAATCAGAGCAGGACAAACTGAACACAGAGCAGGAGACAGTGACAAACACACTGAAAAGCTTCAGGCAGTTTAATGTTTACATAATGTATCGTATGCATTTGTTCATCGAGTCCCATGACCTTGGTTGATACACTCTATTTAAATACTGGTTATCTATTGACTGGTCAGGAGCAAATCTGGTGGATGTCTTGTGGGGAAACAGTCTCGCTCTAACAACGTGTACCATCACTGTAAATTAATTTTGTTTAGCAATTATAATTATAGGTGCATTGTCAACAATACCATCAGTCAGTATTTTTTTTTTAGCCTAAGACATGTTTATGTGGCTATGAAAGCTCACATTTCTACTCTTTGTGGAAAATGACTAAATAAGTCACTCACATTTTCCCTTTTTGAAGTTCCTGTTTGAGCAAAGTAACAGGAAGCTGCAGGTGGGGTGCAGTAACTGAAACTACTACGATCACAATTCAGTGTAATATAGCACAACTCTCCAAAATTTGTGTTTTTAAATAACTACCACAGGTTCAGTGTCAATACTGAATAGAAAATTAACATTATAAGCTTCGCAACTGTGGCAGCTGTTGCAGGGTTTTTGTGTTGGATTGCATTGTTTTGTGAGGTGCTGAAGGTTTGTGATGTGTTTTCTTCTCATAGAGGAATTCACATGTTGCCACTTCCCTATGGTTTTTAGTCTGCTGTCACTTTCTTTTTTCTTTGGTTAGGTGGTTAGTTGTGTTGGTTTCAAGATTCATATATTTTTATTACAAGCTATGTGGGTTTTTTTTGTATCCCAACTGTTCAAATTAGTGATTTCTTTTCTACGAAAAGATGTTTTGTCACGTCGTAAATAAACCTGACCCCTCTTTCCTTTTCTCTATCACAGGTTATTTTCCTGGATGACAGAGTGTCCTCCTTCATACAGATCCGTGGGTCCATTCCTCTTTTCTGGGAACAGCCAGGAATCCAGGTAATGAAAACAAAATCTGTTCCACATAGCCAGCCTTGGATTCTGATATATCAAGAAAATCATGAAACGCTTTAATGTCATATAGCTGAGACTCACTCTGTGTGCATAGTGTAAGTGTAAACACTGAACTCTGATGAAACCTGTGGAATTCCCTCAAACAAGGATAAAAAAAACAATAATTTCTAATTGCTAAGACAGTGTAATTACACTATGTTAACACATTTTGTCCATGCTGTGTTCAGAAAAAGTCCATTAAGGGTGTTTTGTTGCATCTGAATGAGAATCGGAACCTTAGTGGACCGGATGAAAACCCCCACCTGGTATAACCCTCTTTATTTGCTCTGTGTGGTGCTGGCGCTTTTTTACTGCGGATGGGTGTTGCTCTGTGCAATGCCAAAGAACAGGGATGAAAACTAAAGCTTGCCCATTGTGGTTTTTTATTCAGGTTCCATATGTAGTTCCTGTCCAGAAAATACCAATTTAGAGCTTTACAGTAAGAACTAGGATCATCCATTTACTGCACACACCATCACTGGGATTTTCTTTCTCCTGTCCTGACATTGCACAGACTGGTGGATTAGATCAGACGTGGGTTAAGGTTAATCATAGATATAGAGGTTTGTAAAGGGCATTTTTCTGTTTTCCTCAGCTCCCAGACTTCTTTGGTCAGGTGAGAGCCTGGTCTGAAAACATCCCCAAACCACTTCCCTTCACTGAGGCTATTAATGTTCCCCTGACAACTGGATAGGTGTAAACACATAATAAGGATGGATGGAGATGTTCTATCATGTAGAGGAATAAGTCAAGGTCATATTAGTAACCTATTCAGTCCACAAGGACTTTGGTTTTGTTCAAACAAAGGGTAGCTGGTTTGGGGTTGTTTTCAGACCAACCTGTAGTCCTCCTGCTTTTACAACACTGTTGTAGCTCTTCTCCCCCTCTACCGACTGCTTGTAGGCTTACCTGCTCCTCGCCGTTCTCTCCAATTCATTCGCTGAGCAAGATAGTTTCCGATAGCTTGGATAGTTTTATCCAGAAGAGTCGTTGATCTTTAAACAGTTAGTGTAGATTACAAATACTAGTCTCTGAATCTTAACTGTATTTCTTTTGTGCAGTATTTTAAAACCCTGTTTGGAAAGATGTAAATCAATAAGCTGGTAGGATTGCCCACACTTAGAGTCCTGGTTGATGAATAAAATCTAATTATTTCTATGGTTGTTTTGGAGAAAATAAAACATCAGTGGAATATTTAATTGGTTGGAAATGAAAACTTGAGGCATCAGTCAGTCATTTACAGATTCAAGGACAAACCTTCAAATACATGGGTAATAAATACTAATATTATAGATCAATCAAAGTAAGATAGGGTGAAATATGTTGAGCTGGGGGTGGTTTTTTTGGTCTGAGGTGTACAGCTGTAACCTGAGTCCTTTCCGATGCCATCTCAGGAAGTTATTAAATATGCATCGACATGCATGACAGTAGAGATGGGAAGGACTGACAAAATGGCAGAAGCATGGAGCTAATTGTTAAGCCGTGCCAAACATGGGCCTCGCCAGAATAGGCACACACAAACATTCAAGCAGATGAATACGAAGCAGAGGGAAATATAAGCGCACAGTGCAAAAATAACCAAAGACAGAAACCAGAGATTTGAGAAAGGAAAGTCAAGTCGGAGAAAAAGCCGACAGAGCCAGAATGGGGCAGGAGGGCTGTGGATTTCATTTAGCTGGTAATAGTCTGACAGGAAGAAAGGGTGATTTTAAATGATGGAGATGATAAATCAAAGAAGGGAGGGTTGTCCACAAGCAGAGATGGGTGTGGAGGGAACGTTGTGAGTTTTTGGGAGATCTTCAGATGTCTTAAGCAGAAGCATTCCTTGCTGACATTTCATCAACACAGGGGTTAATAGCAGGTTTATGGCTCAACCTCTCACATGACACTGGTTGAACCAATGTGCAGGTTGCAGCTAAATCACAAAACAACCAGACTGGCAAAACATTTAAAGGTTAATAAGCACAAATTCATGCCCTAACAGTAATAAATGCAACCTAAAAGCAAGTTTTCATATTACGTAATACAGTTATTGTCTGAAATTCAATGCACGTTGAGACGATGATGACGTTGCAACCTGACGTCTGTTCAGTTTTTGTTTTGGCTGAATATTTCAACCCCCTGATGATATCTAGGTTTAGATAATTATTAAATTTCTTGTTTCAATGTCCAAGTGTTTGCAGGGTTTATTGAAGCTTGATGCATCAAGGAGAAAAGTGATGAGCAATAAACAAGATAACAAATGTAATTCACAATCTGAAGGTTGCCTCAGGTGGGATGTATTTAAACCCAGATAGACTCTAATGGGAATAGACTGTAGGTTTATCGGATCACCTGCATATATGTTTTACATTTTTATAGTGTTTTAATACCTACATTTTACTTTAGATTACTTGTGTTCTGTTCCACATGTAACTAAGTGACCATTAGACACTGAGACACTGTTTACTCCTCGGCTGGTTGGTCACTGCATCTTATCTTCTGATGTCTTTGTTGAGCAGATGCAGGTCAGTGACATTGAGGGGGGGGCACAGAGACCTGGTATCAAACGGGTCCCTGTGTTAAATCAGTAAAGACCATAGTTGTGACAAGTTAAGTCAGTTAAGTTGAGTGTGGCCTGTGTGGAGAGGTGGTCTAGTACAACAAGACCTAATAAGGAAAAATACCTAAAGAAGTAAAAATCCCTTCACAGAGTAGGGAACAAGTAAGGACCTGCAGTGTGGAATGAGCTGGTTTCCTTTGGGCTTGTGTCCTGCTCAGTCTGTCAAGGTGCAGTCATGTGGTGTTTGTCCTGATTTAGTCAGTATACGATAAAAATAAGAGAATATGTAGGAGAATAAACCCTCGAAAATGTTAATAAAGGTGTTGAAGAAGTATTTCAGAGATAATAAACAATATTTCTCTGCTGCTCAGTGTCTTTATGTGTACGGACACTTCTCCCCATGCTGCCCCTGTGTCGCTGTTTTCCTTCCCCACACTTTCATACTTTATTTTGGACTCAACGGTCTCATTTCCGCTGTTAAAACGTTGTTTAAAACTTCAACTTCTATCGCAAATCCATTCTCCATCACCAGGTTTTCTGTCCATCTGCAAAATGTGTTTTCGTGCATCTTTCCACTTCTGATCTGTAACAACGGAGGACTTTGTGACTTGTCTCTTTTTTGTCTTTTGTGACTGCCCCCTCTCTGCAGGTCGGCTCTCATCGTGTCAAACTCTCAAGGGGATTTGAGGCTAACGCACCAGCGTTCGAAAGGTAATTAAAACATTTTGTGTCATATGTGGACACAACTGTGTGTGTGTGTGTGTGTGTGTGTGTGTGTGTGTGTGTGTGTGTGTGTGTGTGTGTGTGTGTGTGTGTGTGTGTGTGTGTGTGTGTGTGTGTGTGTGTGTGTGTGTGTGTGTGTGTGTGTGTGTGTGTGTGTGTGTGTGTGTGTGTGTGTCATTGTCCCCAGCTGCTTTATCTGGCCTCCAACTGAGCACCACTCCTTAGAAGAGCATAGCAGACACCATAATACTATGTTTGCTGCAGCCACTGCCCTAATTACAGCAGTGAAAAGCTCTCCAGACTCTTGAATGAGACAATGTTAATTGAAGTCTTGTCCTCAGAGACAGGTTTATTGCAGGGAACAGACAGGAAACATTGGAGCCCTTGATTAGCTGTCGACCTGAGTAAATTGTCATTTATGTTTATTGCAGAAAGTTCCTTTTATAAAAGTTCTGGCCCACCTCTTGTGAAAGTCAAATTATTATTACAATGCATCTAATTGAAGGTTTGTGAGTTGTTTCTTTTATCAAATTTATTGAAATCCTCCTCATGTCCCGATAGCCATCAATAAAAAAAAGTCTTGTCTAGCCATCAATACAAATATTTGGAAGAAGCCTCACGTTACATTTGAGGATGAATCCCTTTAGCTCATCACGAATTTGCCCTCTCCCTGTCTACAGACCAGAGACTGTATATCTACAGACACATTACAGACGCAGGGTCAGCAGCAGAGAGTAATTAGTTTGATGGACTGCCACTGGGGCTTAAACCCAGGCCCTCTCCAGGGAAGATGATCACCCTAATCGCTGGGCCACACCCTGATAGCGCCCTGCTTATCACCTTTCTGTAGCCGCTCTTATCAGCCTCGCGGTAACCACGCTGTCTGTTGCTGTCTAGCTTTGAAGAGACAGTTAGTGGTTGTTTGACAGCCAGACATCTTGGACTATAGAGGACGGTCTCTGCAGGGCTGAGCTCCGTGTTTCTGACACACTTTCTTTTGTTTCTTTAACATGTCAAGACAAGTCAGACCGTATCAAATCAATCATTTCTTCACACTTTGATGTAACAAGAGATGACACATCATTCCTGCTCCTAACAGATGTTAAAAAAGCAAGCCAACATCAGAGTGTTTCAGATCACTCAGTCAACATTTCTTACATGTCTCCTCGTTAAGCCTTTCTATACATACGTATCTACTGTATTTCAAACCAGTTATACCAGATTGAGTGGCACTATTTTCTTTTACGTACCCTTGCTTTGCACTATGCCACTTTCAGTTCTATCAGACCTGTAGCTTTACAAAACAAGTAAACCTGCGTCACTGCATTTTAAGCTGTTGTTGATGATTCAGAGACGTCTTGTGTGTACAGTATTTTTAAGCTTAAAATGGAAAAAAACATGTATTGGTTCACCACTTGCCTGTGCATATTATGGGATTGTGTTTGTTTTCCAGACACTTCACTGCACTGCGGAGGTTGTACGGTAAGCAGGTGATCATCAACCTGCTTGGGAGTAAGGAAGGAGAACACATGCTCAGTAAAGCGTTCCAGGTGAGAGGAGCCATTCTCTGACATGTACAGCTTCATCTAATTAACCTCCAACATGACCGAATCCGTCCACAACACACTGACGGCAAACAATGTGTGTCAGGACAGGCGCTCTTTGTAAACCCACACACTCGCAAACAGTGAGGAATTCGTTTGAGTAGGTGGACACTACGGCCCAAGACAGACAGAGTCCCTGGATCTAACGTATCAAACACTATCAAAGTTTTTCTTTTTCACTCCCTAGGGATCAGTTATCCCAAAAACATGAACTCACGTCAGGTCACATTTTCCTCTGTGGTCATAAAGTTGTCACAAAACACTTGCTGTTGAGATTCACAACCCCACTTTGTTGGGTAATACTGAAGAGTACATTTACTACTTAGTCACACATGTTGTCTCTCGTATAAGACACCGAAAAAGATATTGTGTAGCACTCAAGTTTCATTGTTATTGTATTGTACAAAATACAATTAAAGTAAGAGCGTTGGTCCTGGTTGGTGCATAAAAGTTATAAATAACACATTGCACACATTATATCATGCAATTAAAATGACCTGAGACAAATAAGTACAATTAATAAATATAATATAGGCAGCAGATTTCACAGTCCACAGTAGTTATTGCAGCACACTTCATAATGATTACGTCACAGATAACAGATAGTTATGACTATCAGGAAGCAAAGTCAGATGTCAACAGCAGCTCATCTTAAAACATGACCTGCTAGTTCAAAGATTATTATCATAGATTTCCTTCAAATTCAAGTCACTGGTTTTGTAACAGTAAATTAAAATGTTGCTTCATGTAGAGGCAATGTATCGTGCACACACAACATGTTTGTGTAACATTGTTTGCATTGAGTTTGAATTTGTTGGATTAAGTCCTCTTCCCGTCTTTCTTTTCCAGAGTCATCTAAAGGCGTCGGAACATGCGGGAGCAGTGAAGATGGTGAACTTTGACTACCACCAAAATGTGAAGGGAGGCAAAGCAGACAAACTTCACAGTGTCCTGAAACCCCACGTCAACAAGTTTGTAGACGAGTGCGGGTTCTTCTATTACTCTGGAGAGTCCGGCATCACAAGGTGAGGAAGAAATACAAACATATTATATGAAGTGTTTAGGGTTTGGGTTATTTTTAATTTCAACGTGTCTTTGCAGGACTCAGGGTGGGACCCTCAGGACCAACTGCCTGGACTGTCTGGACAGAACTAACAGTGTACAAGCCTATTTCGCCCTCGAGGTAGGAGTCTGCCTCTGAGCACTAAGATGTGGCATTTTCATTTCTTCAGTCAAAGTACATCGTCTTTTGTGAGGATGTTTTTCCATCTAACTCTTTGCTCCTCACAACCGCAGATGCTGCCGAAGCAGCTGGAGGAAATGAGTCTGACGGAGAAACCCCAGCTGGTGGCCCGGTTCCAGGAGGTGTTCAGGACCATGTGGTCGGTCAATGGAGATTCCGTCAGTAAGATCTATGCAGGCACCGGGGCTCTGGACGGGAAGGCCAAGGTACTACTTTCAATTCCAATGACTCATAATAACAACACTTTAAGCAGCATGTATTACACAGCAGGTTGTCTGGCTGCACTTGATGTAGGATTTCTACTATGTGAGCAGAAGTGAGTGCTTTTGTTTCTTAACTCTCGTGTGCTGTCTCTTTCTGCCGTCCTCTGGACCGTCCCACCTGTCTGGTAAGTTAACGAGTGCGTTGATGTCGTATTTGAGCTGTGGGTCTGTTTCTGGTGCATTATTGATTGCAGTGTCTGTGGGTTAAATGATGATGGGATGGGACAGTTGGAACCTCTTTTTATTTATAAGTATACACCTAAAAACCTGATTTTATTTCCCTTGAGGTATCAATGAGGTATGCAATCTATATTTACTGGGGAACTCTTAAGTGCTCCTTGGAGGCTTCTGTGATTTACATTTCATTCATCATTTTCTCACTGTGGTATCATTTGCTTGAACTGGCCACATCTGCTGTCCTGATTGGTTGAAACTGGAGGGATCATTTCAAATTAGTGCCATGTGGAATTGACTCAAATTGTGTTGCACATCGATCTCTGGCAGTTTTGATCCTTTGTGGTCGGTTCACGAGTATAAATGACTTGAATCTATTTTAGGTGTTTCTCATTCACATCAACTAAAGTATAATTAGAACAACTGTTTCTTAATTATTGTGTATGTGTGTGTCTGTGTGTGTTTTGTAGACTGGGAAGCTGAAAGACGGAGCTCGCTCTGTGACGAGGACCATCCAGAACAACTTCTTCGACAGTTCTAAGCAAGAGGCGATCGACATCCTGAGACTGGGCTCCACACTCAACAGTGATTTGGCGGATAAAGCTCGGGCCTTGCTCACCACTTCCAGTCTTTATGGTAATTCTTTCCTACATGTGTAGAATAACACATTATTTATAGGATTCAACAGACATTTGGCCAAAATCTACTTATAAGTAGTGTAACAAATGTTTTTTTGTAGCTTTTACATATTGTAATAGGAAAGAATATAATTTCCTTTTTGCTCCATGAAGGAAGAATCATTTTTTGAATATGTTGATGCGTGTCTGTAACCCTGTAAGCCACAAGCTGCTCTGTAAAACAGGAGGGTTTGTCTGTGGCACGTCAAGTGGGACGTGTAATCTCCATGTGCCGGCCCTCTGTCCCAGTTAGATTACTGCTGACCGCTCTGCTAGCTTTATCTGTTCAAGCGCTGGTTTAACCCGCCCTTCTCTCCCTTCTCTCCCTCCTGCTCTTGCGCACAATCTTAGTCACTGAGCCCGTCTTACAATCAGGTATAGTAACTGAAAGACTGCCCCCGGTGGATGGATGTTTTCATCCTCTGTCACGCACTGTATTTGTCCTTCCATCTGTGTTTCCCAACTCATTGTTTATTCATTTATCAGTGGACGTTGGTAGTGGTTTAACACTCTGTCTTTTGTATTTTTATCAGATTCCTACAACAGTGAAAGAGGTTTACATTTCTTGTTGGGAAAATTTAGAGAGTGAAATGAACCATTACCAATGTTGATTATTTGATTTTTATCTGTACGTCGGTAAAGTAAAGATAAAATGTTGATAAGAATATTTATATTCCTCCTCCTGTGCCCCATTTCAGACCATTGTTTTCAACTTCCTCTCTTGTGTTTGGACCCTCTCCCATTGGTTTTGATTTGATGTTTTCCCATTTGTGTAGTTTCCTTGTGTGCCACCCTTCCGACAGACACACAAACACTCCACCACTTCACACTCTAATCGCACTCTCCTCCCATCTGCAGCCTCCCCAAGGGTATTGCTGGGAATGTGTCAGAACTACCATAAATACACAATGCCCAAGCAGATCCGGGTGTGTGTCGGCACCTGGAATGTGAACGGGGGTAAACAGTTTCGCAGCATTGCTTTCCGCAACCAGACGCTCAACGACTGGCTGCTTGATGCTCCAAAGAAGGCGGGGCATCCTGAGTTCCAGGGTACGTTGGTATTTAACTGCGTTTACTGTGGACAGGATGTGACATGGGGCAACTATAATGTGTTCAGTTAAAGACGCAGGGATGAATCTTCAGTTTGACTAGGAAATATTTATAGATACACTTCCATCTCAATTTGAAGAAGTCTTAAAAAGAAACTTTGATATTTTATAACTGTGGTGTCAGATTTTTGTGTGCATATGTTTTACTTATTTCCTCCATTAGAGAGTAGAATATTTGCAGAAAAGCCATTTTATTGGTTGGCCAATTAGCCTTTTACAGACTTCGCTATCAGCATGTTTCATTGCTGATATGTGCCAAACTTTAAAATCTTGTTTCACAGAATAAACAATACCAAAAAAAAAATGCTTTTATGTAAATTGAATTATGTTTATTTTCTTAATAGAAGTTCTATATATGTGGTTCACATCTTGTGTATTTTTTCTCTTTACAGACAGCAAAGCCAACCCCATAGATATATTTGCCATCGGTTTTGAGGAAATGGTTGAACTGAATGCCGGCAACATCGTCAGTGCCAGGTATGTGTCCGAGATACCAGCCTGAAATAACCCAGACGAGATAATGCAATAGCTGATATGTTTCTCCTTTACAAACATAAAGTACACAAAGTATTTTTTCTATGCTCCAGCATAGTATAACTATATAAAAATATATTAGTATTAGCAGTATATGATGTCCATGGATGTGCAGACTCAGTAGTGGTACTGTGGAGGTCTGATCAGACAAGACTAATATGACTTAACCCAGATGTGAATTCTTTTGATACGATGTTTTGAAAAAGAACACCAAGGTTTTTGTAAAATCAGTGACGTTCTGTATTTTTTCTTGTATTATACTATTTCAACACTATAACACATGTTTCTGTTCTTGTCTCAGCACCACGAACCAGAAGCTGTGGGCAGCTGAGCTCCAAAAAAACATCTCACGGGACCACAAATACGTTCTACTGGCTTCAGAGCAGCTGGTGGGAGTGTGTCTGTTTGTTTTCATCCGCCCACAGCATGCGCCCTTCATCAGGTATGACCTCTACATGTTGTCTCGAGAAAGGTGTAGAATTCTACTGTTATCACAGGTGTAATAATACATGTGATCTGTGTTCCAGGGATGTGGCCGTGGACACTGTAAAAACTGGAATGGGCGGAGCCACAGGCAATAAAGGTGGTGTTGCCATCCGCCTCCTGTTCCACACCACCAGCATCTGCTTTGTCTGCTCCCACTTCGCTGCTGGCCAATCACAGGTCAAGGAGAGGAATGACGACTACAGTGAGATCACGCGCAGGCTCAGCTTTCCCATGGTAATAATAATATGAACTCATCCATCAGCGGCCACAGACTCAAGTTCATACTGTCATTTTATTGATTGCCTGGAACTGATGTCATATTTGCAGACATGAACTATTCCAGTGTAGACAGAGGGGTGAAAGTCGAATTAGTTTTATACATTCCACCATCTTCCCTCCTGAAAGAGAGCATGCAAGCTCCAGGGCGCTGGAGTGTACAGAAGAAATAAAGCTGACAGAGAGAGAGAAGTGTTTAGTGTGTTAAACTGAAGTAAACATGGCTCGTAATAATCTTAACTGTTCATTCTCCTTTTTGCTTAACTGCATCTGTCTTGTCCCCCAGGGTCGTCTGCTGTACTCGCACGATTATGTGTTCTGGTGCGGAGACTTTAACTATCGCATCAGCCTGCCCAACGAGGAAGTGAAAGAACTCATCAAACAGCAGAGCTTGGAAGCCTTGACAGCTGGAGACCAGTTGTTGGATCAGAAGAATGCTGGTTTGGTATGGCCCGAAGAATACATGCATATTTACAGCACTACTGACTGTATCAAGAGAAAACACATTACTGTGAGATCTGTGAAAAAAAAAAGGTTTTATAGACCTTTCAGCAATTAAAGGATGTATGTATTATGTCTTAAATAAAAGCACAGTAGAAAAACACACATTTAAACTGAAGCTGATAATAAAATACTCCCTTCTCCCGCAGGTCTTCCGAGGTTTTATCGAGGGAAAGTTAGATTTTGCTCCCACCTATAAGTATGACCTCTTCTCGGAAGATTATGACACTAGCGAGAAGTGCCGCACACCAGCCTGGACTGACCGTATACTCTGGAAGAGGAGGAAGTGGAACTTTGACAAAACGGGTGAGACACAGAGCCACTGTCACTCTCACTACGCTGTAACACTGGCATAAATGATCCTGCCTTCTTTGGTTCATCGCTCAAAACTAAAAACCACAGCACTAAAACTTCAGAATACTTAATCTGTAAATGTACTTCTTGCACTACTTGTAGCTGAGGAGATGAATATAGTTGGTGCAGCTTCTACATCTTGTGAGAATGAGGAGGATCCAGACAACCCTTGGAACCCCGGCACTCTGAAGTACTATGGCAGGGCTGAGCTTAAGACCTCAGACCACAGGTAACAACAGGATATTTATTTTTAGAGCTGACCAAGTTGTCTTTGTTTCATTTCTCTTTGTCACATCTGTGTCAAGTGAAAACTCATATGAGCTAAAGCAAAGGTAACCACTTCCCTTCTGTGTCGTCTGGTTTCAGGCCTGTGGTGGCGATAATGGACGTGGACATCCTGGAGGTCGACCCAGATGCTCGGCACCAGGTTTACAAAGATGTCATTGCCATGCAGGGGCCTCCAGACGGAACCATCCTAGTGTCGCTCTGCACCTCCGGCCCTGACGACTACTTTGACGATACGCTCATAGACGAGCTGCTGGACAAGTTTGCTCAGTTTGGAGAGGTCATCCTCATCAGGTGAGCCTGACTTCCTGACTCTGAAAGACGTATGTGACCATCATTACGTTGGACTACATTGATGGTGTCCTTGTTTGTGCAGGTTTGTCGAGGAGAAGATGTGGGTGACTTTCCTGGAAGGTTACTCTGCTCTCGCTGCTCTTTCGCTCAGTGCTTCCACTGTAAGTCATCACAACTGAATCTAAAATACTTCAAAGCTTTAAAGATGCTCCCCTGAGTCTTCACATTAAAAATATTGAATATGTACCCATCTCTATCTTTTGGTGGAACACTGTTTAGTTAGATTTATGTCAAAATAATTCTCTCTTGCCTACACCTCTTGGTTAGGTCCTTGGCAAAGTGATTGACATCCGTCTGAAGAGTTCAGGCTGGATCAAGAGTCTGGAGGAGGAGATGAGTGTGGAGAGGATCTGTGGAAGTATCCCCACCTCAGCTAGCTCCACTCTGCTGGCTGAGGACACGGACATGGGCGACGATGATTACGACATGGAGGGTGAGCAGCCGCATGTAATCTCAACCCCTATCCTCAGAAATGTAGACTGTGTATTCCTGTTTATGTTTATTAATTCCCGCCCTCTTGTCTCCTGCACCAGGTGATGTGGACGAGGAGGTGGAGGAGATCCTTCCCCAGCACCTACAGCCTGGAGCAGGCGCGGCAGGATCCTCGCCTCTGCCCTCCCCCCACAGCAGCCCCAGTCCCTCCCCGACCCACGGAGAACCATCGGCCCCCAGCAGACCCAGTCGTGCACAGCAACCCTCCCGACCATCGCAAGGTGAATAACACCTGAAATCAGGCGGCTAAAAGTGCAGACCAATCATATGTCCGGGTTGCGGTCTTGAATATAAACTGTAATTCTGCTCTGTTTGTGATGCATGGAAGCTGATTTAAGTCCATCGTCAGTGAGGAGAGGAAGTTCAGGTAATTCCACGTGTGTTTAGTGTTAGAAGCCTCGTAGTGTGTTTACTAGAGCAGTTTTAAACTGTGTGCAGTGTTAGCTTTATCTTTCCTTAAATCACAATTGTGCATGAGGGTGAAACCGGAGGATGACACGGTGTGAAGAAATGTTCTTTCTTTTTACTTTAATGGCATTAAGTCATGCACTTTTCAAGAGAAGTTGGAATGTAGTGGAAACGGTATAAAGGTTCTTTTGTGTATTGCGTGAATGTGGAAGTTCTCAAATTAGGCAATCGCACACACGTCTAGTTGTTCTCAGGTGAACCACTCCCTTTTCATGTGTAAACCTGCTTCTCTTTCATTGTTTTTTAATTCCAGGGCCTCCTGTTGACTTCCAGCCGGGTGCCCCCACATCTCTATGCCTGGAGCCCAAGCGTGCACCTCCCCCTCGTCCTAATGCACCTCCAGCCAGACCAGCACCCCCTCAACGTCCACCTCCACCTTCAGGTAAAGAGTCACCGTCAACCACTGTGTATACAGTTTATTAAAACCTAGTTCACTCCTCCAATGCTAATCAGAGCAAATTAATAACATCCTGAAATGGGGGTATTTCATTTTTCCTCATGGTACAGTGTGAGGTACTTTAGGCATGCGTTAACATTTTCACCTTTGTCCCACTGCTTCCACTCATTCCTGAAGGAGGCATGAGCCCTCTTCCAGTTAGGAAGAACTCTGGAGGTAAAGTCAGTGCTGTAGACCTGTGTGTTTATGTGCATTCAAAGTAGTGGCTGCTGTTTTCCATCTGCTGCTGCACACAGAGAAGCACATTGCATTAGTGCTGATTCAGCAAGCTGTCATTTCAGGCTGAGCAGCTTTTGTGTGTTGTGGGATTTCTGATTGGATGAAACACCCGATCTCTGTGTGCAAACTCTATATCCCACATGCAGAGCTGCATGCCGTCATATCCTGTAGGTGTCCCCTGAGTTTGTGAAACCTGACCTCGCATACGTATGACTGCTGACAGCTTCCTGGAGTATTTCAGACCACGCTGCTTTTTTGTTTCTCGGCTGCATCATCATAGAAATAGTTCCTTTGCAACGATTGAATGATATTTTAAAACACAGGCAGGAAAATGTATTTATTCACTGAAATATCAAAATGACGTGACCCTCTCCTACATCTGAATGTTTGTACACGCTGCTGCGTTCTCCTCGGGTTCCGCCTCAGCTTTTCAACTTGGTGAGTGTTAGATTAAGTGTGTGTTCATGAGTTTATGGTTCAGTTTATGGTTGAATTCAGAATCCAGCTCTGCTTGTGCATCACATAATGAGTCACCTTTTTATCTTTCTGGAGATGGAAGTTGTAGATAAAATGTAGCTGGTCTTGTAGTGATATTAACTTCAATACCTGTGGTGTGTATGTGAGTACTGTAAACTGTCCCTGACCAAGAGAGTGTTGCCCTTATGTGAATTTATTATATCTGACGGTAGCTGGTAGTTTTAGTTGTAGTAAAAGTTTTTTAGAGTAAGATCTGTTGGGGTTTTTGTTGTTTCTTGCTCTATTTTATTTTGAAAATACCGTTTCCCCTCTTTGACTTCAAGACTATGGCGAGTGTCCCAGCCCTCTGCTCGGTAGGAGAGGCAGTGAAGGTAACTGGCTCGCTGGTGTTTGGTTTTTAAATGTCACCTGATCCCTGTAGTCTTACACCAAGTGATCGATGTTATTGATACCGTTTTAATATTGATGGTTCACTGCTGACTAGTTGTGCATCCTTGTGGGCAACCTTAGCCGTGCGTGTGTGTTTGTGTGTGAGAGATGTGCTTAGTAGCCTGTAGAAAAACTAGATTATTTAAATGCAGAATAAGTTGGTAAGAGGTTAAAGGACCAGGGGGAACAAATTTACTTTCACAACTACTGTGCCACTGCAGGAAATTCAAATTTTGTACTCAGAAGACCACATTTAATTTTCAGTGGTAATTATAAAACCCTAACAAACAGGTGTCAGGTGCATTTTACCATTACAATCATTTGTATTTTGGTCAGAAAGCAAATATCAGGGCGGATATGCATCAAAACACTGCTTCTTTAATCACTTAGATAATTTAATTAGAGGTAACATTGTAAAAAAAAAAACATGATACCTCATTCATACACACTGTCATTCTGGATGGGAAATGTATTTATTTATTCAATATAGTCTTGTCATAAACTTTAAAATGGTCTTAAAGTCAGCTGCACCTCAGTAATGCACTGGTTTAAATGGGGGGGGGGTCCTCAGGAAATAAATATTCAGATTCACAGCATCTCAGACTTCACCGCTCTGCTGCTTTATTACCACCATCTGCTGTTGTTAGTGCTTCTTGTAAAGTGTTGTCGTGGGGGAACGCCTGCATCCCCACTCTGTGTATGACAGTCATGTGGTTTGGTTTCCTTTGTGCTGCAAAGGACCAAAAAGCCCGGCTCTTCCTCGGCCCTCTGCTGCTGCAGGTGAGTTCCTCAAAGCCCGACGCAGCCTCACTTAGCACCAACGTACCACGTGAGGCAAAAGGGTTGTTACTCCATTATTTGTCCCATGAAAGCCAGTCGTTGTGAGGGGATGTGGGGTCTGTGATGACCCTGTGTTGTGTGTTCATGCCCCTGACACAAAATAAGCCAGTCTCAGGTTGGAGGATAAGGTTTGGTTGCGTAGCCTTTTGGTGACTTGGCCCGTCATCACCTGACCCATTTGCATGGTGTGTGTGTGTTTAGCTAAATCCCTTTGTCCCAGTAAAGAGTGTGTGTGTGGTTAACAGGGTTGACTTACATTTGGTGGCTGTTCGGTGAAGTGTGACACAGAATGAAGACATCTAAGCGGCGTGAGAACATGTTCACAGGCTCAAAGAGGAGTTCAGTTAGAGAACCGTAAAAAGAGGAGTTGTGTGGTAGCAGTTGGCTCAAAGAACAAGGGCTGCCTCTCTCCCAGACCTTCTGCAGCTTAGGAATGACTTCAGTCATCATTAGTAATGAAGTCAGGCAAAAGGAATTTGGTCTGTTATAGGTTGGGGCCGTGGTTTTCAGTGGACTTCAAGTGTGGTTTGCTATTTTTGGGGTATTTTTCAGTCTCCAGAATTTCCCATCTGTCTAAGCGCACCTGCTTTTCCTCAAGGCTCTCTCTGGGACTTGATAAATACTTAAGAGAGGGATTTTTGTGGCTAATGTCGCTGTTTTTTCTGTCTTAACTCTTTCAGCTCGAGGAGCAGCAGGAGCTCCTGCGCCTGGAGGTTTCCCCAGACCGGTGAGATTACAAATTGTTCCTTATAAAAGGATTGTGACTATTCCTGCCCTGATTTCTGCCCAACTTCTAAATGTCTTTAAATTTTTTATTCCCTCTTCCTCTTCTAGAATATCCCTCCTCGAGCCGGGGTGATCAGTATTCCCCCACAGTCTCGCCCACCACATCCTTCTCACCCAGGAGCACCTAGACCGATACCAGAAATGCATCCTGGAGCCCCCCGACCCATCCCGGACACCCATCCTGGAGCCCCTCGACCTGTGACCGGTGTCCTGGAGAAACCCACTGACCTGCCTTTGGGTAATAGAAAAGATTATCCCTATGAGAATGTTAATTCATGTGGTGCAGTGAATTTAAACTCTTGCTCTGTTCCCTCCCTCAGGCCCTCCACTCTCAGGACCACTTCCTGCAGTGAGACCCCAGGCTCCATCAGAAATGCCGCCCCAACCTCCTGCCCCCTCAGTTCAGTCCCAGCTCCCACGACCGATCCAGCCCACACTTCAAGCTCCGCTCCAGCCGCAGCAGGCTGCAGCTCCCAAAGGAGGATTTCCTCCTGCTGCTGCTGCTGCAGCTGCCTCCCCTGCTGGGCCTCCGCAGGGTCTGGCCTCTCCCAAACCCCCACCACGTTCCCGCTCCTCTCACGTTCTGCCGCCTGATGACGCCAAGCCTGAGACGGCCCCAGCTGCACAGGTTAGTGACAACTTCCTTTTTATTCAATTATTAGAAGAAAAAGAAAGTTCCTGTTCAAATTCTGCTCCTTAGAGAAGATGTTTTCTGCTACATTATGATAACTGCAGGCGGTGGATTGTGACTGTTGAGCTTCTTTTCTGCCTCATCATGAGATGAGCTTGGTTGTGTGTCATTCTTCCTGCTTTTGTCTTTCTGATACGTTTGTCTCTCTCTCACAAGCCGGAGAAGCCCTCAGGGTGACAGGTACTTGATATTACAACCACCTCTTTCGTCTCATCCTCCATAGCACAACAGTCTCTGCTCTGATGTTAATACACCCAGTAACCTCCTCTTCCTCCTTCTCCTCCTTCTCCCTCCTCCTCCTCCTCCTCCTCCCTCCTCTCTCATTCTCGTGTTTGAATTTCATTTGTTTTTTACGTCTCGCACGTTATTTTAACCTGGATGTTTTTTAGTCTACAGCGTTGTTTTGTGTCAGGACCACGGAATGGGGCATTATTTGTTTTTGTTGGTCGACATTTCAAACCATAAATGACATGAAAGAAAAAAACGAAAACAGATGAAATGTGATGTCTGTTGTCGGCCATGTTTCCCTCACTCGTCCTTTCATATCTGCTCGCTGAGGTTCATGTGAGCAAATATGCAATGACCTCATGACTTGATTTGACATTTTGTTTAATTTGTATTATTTCACTCATTTGTATTAGAGTTAGTGTTTGTATGTGCACTGTGATATATAAACCAGTTGTTAGTGAGGTTAACACAACACATGTTTAGAACTGTTTTGTAGTAGCCAGATTAAAGGCACCCTGCAGAGTTTTGGATCAGTGACATTGTGGATCAATGTCTTAAAGATCACGTCCTCGTTGTTTTTAGTCAAATCAAGGCTGCGCTGTGTGTGGGTGACTCTGTGCACTTCACTGCTGACTCCAGAGGAAGATGATGCTGATGTGATGTGTGCACACAAGCCATAAAACACAAATAGAAAACACCCTAGATAAACAGCTGCACACATCCAATGAGTTGCAAAGCTAGACCTTCGTGTCCATTGTGATCAAAAATCCCTCTTAAAGGGAACTATGTGACTTTCTCATGTGCCACCGATTGACATTTAACGTTAGTAATTGACCAAGACGTGCAGAAATGCACCATCAAAGAATAAGGGGGGGGGGGACCGCTCACCGATGTAAACATGAATATAAACAATTCAAATTTCTAAATAGTCATATACCTGCGTTCAGTTGACTGATGTCACACTGGTAAACTGATGTTTACCAGTGTGGAAACCTTTTATTTTACAGAATAAA
Organism: Hippoglossus stenolepis; assembly: GCF_022539355.2. Classification (NCBI taxonomy): domain Eukaryota; kingdom Metazoa; phylum Chordata; class Actinopteri; order Pleuronectiformes; family Pleuronectidae; genus Hippoglossus; species Hippoglossus stenolepis. Next base: position 19,739,408 of record NC_061497.1, read on the forward strand.
CAGAAAAGATCAGCCCCCAAAAATCTATCTCTAGTTTGAGGCACTGAATGTGATTTATTGTTTAAAAAAAAGCTCCACAGGGTTTCTTTAATCTCAGAGATAAACAATATGCATTATCAACATAGGTTAAATTAGATTAGATTCTCCAATAATCTTTTTACAATGTATTCGTAATGGTATTTTCTCTCTTTCCTGTCTAGACCAATGGACTGAATGGACTCCAAAACGAAGCACAATGGAAGCCTGACCCCTTCGAAACACTCCTCTCCTCCTCTTCCTCCTCCTCCTGGCACACCACCCAGTCCCTGACCAGAGGCTCCTCTCTGCGAGCTCCCCCCTCTGTTCCTCCATCTACATTCTCCTCCAGCACTCTCCCCTCATCCTTCTCCCTGCAGCCCTCTGCTCTG